>NC_141546.1:14712500-15365000 GCF_021556685.1 Rattus norvegicus | reverse complement strand
GAGGCCCCCAATACATACAACAGAGGACTCTCTGGTCTGGGTTCCTTGAGAGAATATGTACCTAACCCTCAAGATTGGAAGTCCCAGTAAGTTTAGAGGTCTGGTGAGTTAGGTGAGTAGGGACATTTTTTGAAGATGGGAGGGGTGAATGTGGAGAGGGGAAATAAGGAGGTATGGAATGTGGAACAGTCAGCAGAATGGACCAGGAGCAGAATGAAATCTGGAGCGTAAAAATAAATAAAATTAAACAAAATAAAATAATATAAAATAAAAATAAAATAAAATAAAAAGAGAGACTTGCTTGCCAGTTATCCTTTCAATGAAGAATTTATATCCATAATACATAGTATATTTAAAATATGTAAGAAATTTAAAACACTAGAATCTTAATACAAAAAGTACAACTGCTCTGATCAAATCCATAAGGCACAATGAATACCATCAGTCATCAGAGAAATCAGAACCTCAAGAAAATATATTATATGTGAGGTAAAGTGCTATTAAAGCCAACATCAAAGAAGGAAAAACCCCCAAATAACAAATGCAGGCATGACCATGGAAAAAAGGAACTTTCATACCTTATTGGTTGTAACCTAAAACAGAATGACAGTATGTAGGTTCATCTGTGATTTACAGGTTAGACTACCATGGAATCTAGCCATCCTAATTGTAGGAGCATTTCTAAGGGAAAGTAAACCTGTAAATCCCAAACATACTTGGCTGTCCATATCTACTGTGAAGCCATTCATAATAGTTGAGGCTACAATTGATTTAGGTGCTTACCAACATATAACAAAGTACATATAGATGATTGGATATTACTCAGTTATAAAGAAGAGTGAAACACTATCATCTGCAGCAGAATGGATAGAACTGGAAAAATTGTGGGGCAAAGGGAACTGTGACACCAGACAAAAACTTGGTAGAGTTGAGTAGATTCAAAAACCCTGGTACCCTCATAACTTAGGATGATAGGAGTTTCACTTACTCCTAACCAGGTTCTTGTCCTGGAACATGTGATCACAATATCTCATGGAGGGACTGTGACAATTACTCTTTTAGGGGCAGCACCCAAAGACCCTCCATATGCAGAAGAGGCATTCCTAATATTTCAGACCAAGCCAATAGAAAGGATCTATTCTTAGATGCTAAGATCCAGAAGGATCCTGTCCAAAAGTAATAAAAAACATGAGTTATTTCATCAAAGATCATCTGAGAGTGTTTGTCATATATATATATATATATATATATATATATATATATATATATATATATATATATCACATTGTGTAAGAAAAATTCCCTTAATAAACCTTTGCTACCGGAAGCTGCTTGAGTCACCAGTAGTCACTTTCTGTTTGGTGGCTATGACCTTGGCTCCTAGCACTCGTAACACAGTGACTCAGGAGCAGTGGCAGCTGTGGGAAAGACCTGATAGCTCACAGAGATCCACACACCCATGCCCTGACCCACCCCACCCTTTCTGCCACAGTGAGGTCAGTGGCTACAGATCCCCCTCCACTTTACAAACTGTAACTCTTCGGCAGCTCTCATATCTCTGAAGAAATTGTTTTGTACACAGATGGGCAGAAAATTAGAAGACAGCAAATAACCCAGGGACATAGGCAATTACCACACTTTCGCCCTCCTGTGTAAAAGTTGGGATGGCTAGTTATGAGAAGTGGTGAGCCATGGAGGCAGAAGTATAAAGGGAGGCTGTATTTGCTTGTTGATAAGTCTGTGTCATATACATGTATTCAAATATTGAAATATCAAATATGTGAAAATGGTTACTTTTATCCATTTACCCCTACACATATATAAACAGGAAGCTTTAACTTATTCCACCCTATTTTATGTTCTGTTTTATATTTGAAACTGGGTCTTTCTTTATAGCCATCCATATCCTGGGATTCACTCTGAGGACCAAACTGGCCTCAGATTCTGAGAGTTCCACTTCCCCTGCCTCTCAAGTGCTGTCTGGTTTTACATTTTTTTCTGTATGTTCATAATTCCAGTTCTGAGATCAAAACAATCAAAATGATGTGTGAGTAGGCAAAACCAAGTTGCCAATGGCATGTTCAACACATCTTTTGTATTTATTATAATGGTTCTCCTATGTCCCAAATAAGTCTTCTCATAGCACATGACAGAAACATTTATCCATGTAAATACAGTGGCTATTTCTATAGCAGGCCCATATATCAAACTTTACTGAATGTGACTTTAGTAAGGTGTTTGATTAAGGATGTGAGGTATCCCACCTCCCCTGAACTTCTTGGATTCCTTAGGTGATTCTTATGTTGGCACCACATTCTCGCAGGTACCTCAATCACTCTCACTGTTGTTCTCAGCCAGCGTCACTTTCAAAATGTGAAAGACCAGCCTTAGCTTCTTCATGGCTTAAGGAAACATGTCTTGACAGAGTTGCAGCTTGCCAACTTTCAATGCTTGAATGCTTCTGATGAGATGGTTTCCAGGAAAAAAAATCTGCACAGCTAGTTCTAGGGTGCACATGGCATAGAACATAACCTCCTCCATCACTCCCAGGTTGATGAAGACATCCATGGCACCTTCACATGCTAAATGTTATGTCAAGAAGCTGTTCAGAGTTGCTGCTTAAGAGATAGCCTAGCACAAGGCCCAAACCTGCTCCTAATTCCAATGTGCATTTGGCTTTTCATTTTTTTCAGCAATTCTTGATACCCCTTCATTTTTTCTCACTACCCATTAGCATATCAGCAGCTTTCTTTTGAGTTTGGCACCAGATTGAGTCACTCTCAAAGCAGTACTGGTTCTTTAGGTGCTTCCTATGCTCCTGTCTGGTCATCAGCATATCTAGGTAGCATATGATGAGCATCTGTCCTGCCTCAATTTCTTATACAGCATGCAGTAAGACTTTGGGATTGTTGGATACAATGGAGCAGTTGGGGTCACAGCTGTGATTCAGCAAAGATACAATAGATTACAGACTAATGCTGACACCCTACATCTCTGCATTTCAGATGGTGAAAGAGATACAGATTACCTTGGAAAAGGCTTCAAAAAGGTCAACAGAAGATGACAGTTGGAAAGCTTGCTGTGTTTTTTCTCTTATGAAATGCTGAAATGTCATTGCAAGTACCTCTGGCCCTCTTTCTTATCTTCAGTGAGTTTATTAACATTATGACTTTAGATCATAAAATGAGTAAAGATTCTCTAAGTCTGAGTGTTTTTCATCCATCAGTTTGATTAATCAAGGGGATATCTTGGCTTGCTGTTTTTCAGAAATTTGGATTCCTATTTCTAATCCCTTTTCTGACACTCGGCACAGAAATATTTGACAATTCAACATTGAGAATATTTCATCAACTTTTCCTTCTACAGGAAGTTGTGGTTATAGACAACAGCACAACTGTCCATGCAAACTGTGGGGATACAAAGGAACACAGCATAACAAGATGAATTAAGATTAAACACAAATCTTTATATCATAAAGGATGGGGCCACTCAGCTAGAGGAAATGTGTTTCAAGAGCAAGCAAAGGAGTTAGAGACATGTGAATTCCTATTGTTAAGAGTCCCAAAGACACTTAAAGCTAAACAGCCACAACATATAAGAAGAAAACCTAGTTCAAACATATACAGACTCTGTAATTACTGATTCAGTATCTTTGTACCTCTATAAGCCTTTATAAGTTGAATCTGTGGGCCATATTCTTTTGGTGTCTATTACTCCTCTGACTCATACCATTGAACCTCCCTATCTTCTGGGAAGTTTCTGAGCTGTGCCAAATGTTTGGCCATGAATCTCTCAATCTAATTTCATCAGGTATCTTAGGAAGTCTCAATTATGACAACTGGGATACACATGCTCATGTTTCTACTTCTGGATTTGGGTTGCCTCATTCAAGATGAATTTTTTAGTTTCATCCATTTGCCTGCAAAATTCATAATGTCAGTTTTTAACAGCAGAATTACATTTTGTTTTGAAAATGTTCCACATTTTATTTATCCATTATTTAAATAAGTGACCTCTAGTTGTTTTAAGTATCTGGCTACTATAAATAAAGCCACTTTGAACATAGTTAAACAAATGTCCTCTCATCAAGATGGAGCATCTGTTGGGTATATACTTAAGAGTAGTATGCTTGGCTTTTGAGGTTTATCAATTTATCAATTGATTTATCAATTTCCCACTTTCCAAGAAACAGAAATATTTATTTCTAGAGTGGAATCAGCAGTCCTACCAGCAATGGAAGAATGTCCCCATTGCTCAAGATCTTCACCAGCATTGGCTGTTGCTTAATCAATCAAGTGAAAAATGTATATCACAAAAAAAAAATCAGGTCTCTGTAGAAGGAAGTTGAAAAAGATCAGAAGGTGAGAAGATCTCTAATGTTTATCTATTACTGGAATTAGCATAGTAAAAACAGTCACCTTAATAAAACAAACTATAAATATATTGAAATCCATCAAAATTCCAACACGATTTGTTAAGGTTTGTCTTTGTGTGCTGTAATGTTTTATATTGTTCCCCAAGATCTAGATTCTGTATGTAGCTTTTGGGACCTTACCCCCGAAGTAATTTGGGGCAGTAACTAGACAGAAAAGTGATAGATTAAGTTGAGTTTATGTAGGTTTGGAGAGGGGAGACAATGAAGAGGAGGAGAGAGAAGAAGAAACCACCATAGAACAGAAAAGAATGTAACAGAGAGAAGGGAGAACCACCATGTGATGGGATCCAGGGGAATACGTACCAAAGGTTTATCTAGTTGGAGTTGAGAACAATGAGGAATAATCAATAGTGAGTGATGGCTAGGGCTTACTGTTTGAAAGTATGATTATAACAATGTGTATGGTAGGCAACTCTCACACTATTGTGTTGCTAAAAGCATATTAAAATATACAGGCCATGTAAGTGTTTTATCCAAAAACATAAAAACGTCTAAAGTGGGTAGAAACGCCCCACATTGAACTTTTTTTTCTTTTTTTTTTAGTATACTTTTAACTATATTTGTTACCCAATTTCTCAACAAGAGGCAAATCTCAAAAAAAAAAAAAAAAAAGCAAATAAACAGAGTCCACATGCCATCTCTTCAAGATTAAGAGGTGAGGAGAGTTGGTTTTTTTAACCCAGCCATGTGTTTTCTTCCCAAGTCATGTGAGCTCAGAATTAAGACAACATTTATACTTAATGGATGCAGAAAATTCTGGGGTTCATGGGTTCAATGAGGACACAGTTACACTCCCAAACTGACACCGAAATGATTGGAAGCAGGCTAAAGATACAGTCAAGGCCTTTTCAAATTATTTTAACTGCCACTAAGGTCATAAAGGGTAAAAGATAACAAATTACTCAAAGAACAAAAAACAAGCTTAATCGAAATAAGAATAGAGAAATTAATAAAAACTTAAGTCAATACTATCATAAACAACTAGGATCTTTAAACTTAAACTGCAAAAAATTTTTAAAATACTTACCTGACCTATGACTTTTTGATGGCCTAAAAATAGACATTCTATGAATAAAAATAATTTAACTAAATATGTAAGATGAAAAAAACAACCTTTTTAAAATCAAACTATCATAAACACATATTCTTTGAACATGATCTCTGTAGTAACTCTGAAATTGCTCAACTACATTTGACACCTTAACGGTCTATAAAGAAGAGATTTCAATTAAAGTTAATACAAAAGATAAATATAAAATAGTAAAATTTAAACAGTCAATGATAATATAAACAACTAGTTCTTTAAACACGAAGCCAGGCAAATTCTGGATACTTAGGTGACATTTGCCACATCGGTTGCTTAAAATTAGACTTATACAAAAAATTAAAAATTAATTAAGGGCTGGAGTGATGGCTCATCAATTAAGAGACTGAGTGCTCTTCTAGAGGTCCAGATTTTAATTTCCAGCAAGCACATGGAAGCTCACAACCATATGTAGTGAGATCTGATGCCCCGTTATGGTGTATCTGAAGACAGCAACATTCTACTCATACAAAAAGTAAATTCATCTTTTGAAAAAGTAAAGTTAAATATATAACAAAACATAATAATTAACTTTACATAAGGAGGAAGGATAGAGGCTCCACACCAACATTTTCAAAAATATTTTCTTGACTACAACAATTATTTAAAGAACTTGATAGGAAAATACTCAATTTAATTTGGTAGAACCAGACCTAGGATACATAAAATAATCCTGATTGATCAAAAAAGTTCAGGAGGTATATCACCATCCCTGATTTCAAGATATATTTCATAGTTATAGTAGTAAAAAAAACACGTGGTGTTGGCATAAAACAAACATATTGATCAACAGAATTGAATCAAAGACTCAGATATAAATCCACATGCCTATAACACCTCATATTTTGAAAAATAAACCAGAAGTACAGAAAGAATCTTAAACAAAATTTTATGATCTTGTTGGATGTCTGCTGATTAAAAAATATAGAGAAGAAAAATGCAAGCAGATACACATTTAACAATAGTATAAGACTTAAGTCCAGAAGGATTAAAGATTTTGACATAAAATCAGGCATACTGAACCTGAATAAAAAGAAATTAAGGAATATTCTTGGATAAATTCATATGAGACAATTTGCTGAAGAGAAAACAAATAACAAAGCAGTAGATAAACAACAAGTAAATGGGGCCTCCTGAGACTAAACAGCTTCTGTAAGACAAGGGATACTGTCAATAGTCAATAGCACAATACATTTGCCTACACTAAGGGAAAATATTTTTCAGTTACTGCACATATGATTGAGCAATAATATTCAAAATGTATGAACAACTCAGGAATCTCAATATCAAAAATTCAAATAATCTGATTAAATTGGAACACAGTTTTCAAGAGAAAATTCCGTTTTTTAAGGCAACCTGGTATATCTTTATTTTTTTCCCATCTTTATTAACTTGAGTATTTCTTTTTTTAATCTTTATTAACTAGAGTATTTCTTATTTACATTTCGATTGTAATTCCCCTTCCCGGTTTCCGGACCAACATCCCCCTAACATCTAGCCCTCCACTTCCATGTGGCTGTTCCCCTCCCCAACCTCCCCCCATTACCACCCGCTCCCCCCCAACAATCAGGTTCACTGAGGGTTCAGTCTTGGCAGGACCAAGGGCTTCCCCTTCCACTGGTGCTCTTACTAGGCTATTCATTGCTACCTATGAGGTTGGAGCCCAGGGTCAGTCCATGTATAGTCTTTGGGTAGTGGCTTAGTCCTGGAAGCTCTGGTTGGTTACCCTTGCTGTTCATGTGGGGACTCAAGCCCCTTTAAACTCTTTCAGTCCTTTCTAAGATTCGTTCAACAAGGGTCGCGTTCTCAGTCCTTGATTTGCTGCTGGCATTAGCCTATGTATTTCCTGAATTCTGGCTCTGTCTTTCAGGAGAAATCTATATCCAGTTCCTGTCGGCCTGTCCTTCTTTGCTTCAACCTTCTTATCTACTTGGGTGACTGAATATGTATGGGCCACATGTGGGGCAGGCTATGAATGGGTGTTCCTTCTGCCTCTGTTCTAAACTTTGCCTCCCTATTACCTCCCAAGGGTATTCTTGTTCCCATTTTAAAGAAGGAGAAAAGCATTCACATTTTGGTAATCCTCCTTGAATTTCATGTGTTCTGTCCATCTAGGGAAATTCAAGCATTTGGGCTAATAGCCACTTATAAAGGAGTGCATACCATGTGTGTTTTTCTGTGTTTGGGTTATATCACTCAGGATGATATTTTCCAGTTCCATCCATTTGTCTATGAATTTCTTAAAGTCATTGTTTTTGATTGCTGAGTACTATTCCATTGTGTAGATATACCACATTTTCTGTATCCATTCCTCTGTTGAAGGGCATCTGGGTTCTTTCCAGCTTCTGGCTATTATCAATAAGGATGCTATTAACATAGTGAAGCATGTGTCTTTGTGATATGTTGGGGCACCTTTTGGGTATATGCCCAAGAGAGGTATAGGTGGGCCCTCAGGTTGTTCAATTTCCAATTTTCTGAGGAACCTCCAGACTGATTTCCAGAATGGTTGTCCAGTCTGCCATCCCACCAACAATGGAGGAGTGTTCCTCTTTCTCCACAGCCTCGCCAGCATTTGCTGTCACCTGAGTTTTTGATCTTAGCCGTTCTCACTGGTTTGAGGTGAGATATCAGGATGGTTTTGATTTGGATTTACCTTATGACTAAAGATGTTGAACATTTCTTTAGGTGTGTGTCAGCCATTCAGTATTCCTCAGCTGTGAATTTTTTGTTTAGCTCTGAACCTCATCTTGTAATAGGGTTATTCCTCTCCCTGCGGTCTAACTTCCTGAGTTCTTTGTATATTTTGGAAACAAGCCTTCTATCAGTTGTAGGATTGGTAAAGATCTTTTCCCAATCTGTTGGTTGTCGTTTTGTCCTAACAACAGTGTCCTTTGCCTTACAGAAGTTTTACAATATTATGAGATCCCACTTTTCGATTCTTGACCTCAGAGCATAAGCCATTGGCGTTTTGATCAGGAAATTTTTTCCAGTGCCCATGTGTTCGAGATGCTGCCCCACTTTTTCTTCTCTTAGTTTCAGTGTATCTGGTTTGATGTGGAGGTCCTTGATCCACTTGGACTTACGGTTTTTACAAAGAGATAAGCATGGATCAATCTGCATTCTTCTACATGCTGACCTCCAGTTGAACCAGCACCATTTGCTGAAAATGCTATCTTTTTTCCATTGGATGGTTTTGGCCCCTTTGTCAAAAATCACGTGACCATAGGTGTGTGGGTTCATATCTGGGTCTTCAATTCTATTCCACTCGTCTAACTGTCTGTCTCTGTACCAATACCAGGGAGATTTTATCACTATTGCTCTATAATACTGCTTGAGTTCAGGGATAGTTAGAAGAGTCAGAAGTCCTTTTATTGTTGAGGATAGTTTTAGCTATCCTTGGTTTTTTTTTCCAGATGAATTTGCAAATTGTTCTGTCTAACTCTCTGAAGAATTGGATTGGTATTTTCATGGGGATTGCATTGAATCTGTAGATCGCTTTTGCTAAAATGGCCATTTACTATATTCATCCTGCCAATTCATGAGCATGAGAGATCTTTCCATCTTCTGAGGTCCTCTTCAATTTCTTTCTTCAGAGGCTTGAAGTTCTTATCATACAGATCTTTCACTTGGTTGGTTAAAGTCACACAAAGGTATTTTATATTATTTGGGACTAATATGAAGGTTGTTGTTTCCCTATTTCTTTCTCGGCTTGTTTCTCTCTTGTGTAGAGTGAGGCTACTGATTTATTTGGGTTAATTTTATACCCAGCCACTTTCCTGAAGTTATTTATCAGGTTTAGTATTTCTCTGGTGAAACTTTTGGGATCACTTAAATATACTATCATATCATCTGCAAATAGTGATATTTTGACTTCTTCTTTTCCAATCTGTATCCCTTTGATCTCCTTTTGTTGTCTGACTGCTCTGGCTGGAATTTCAAGAACTCTATCGAATAAGTAGGGAAAGAGTGGGCAGCCTTGTCTAGTCCCTGATTTTAGTGGGATTGCTTTAAATTTCTCTTCATTTAGTTTTTGTTAGCTACTGGTTTGCTATATATTTCTTTTACTTTGTTTAGGTATGGGCCTTGAATTCCTATTCTTTCCAGTACTTTTATAATGAAGGAGTGTTGAATTTTGTGGAATGCCTTCTCAGCAACTAATGAAATGATCATGTGATTTTGTTCTTTCAGTTTGTTTATATAATGGATTATGTTGATGATTTTCCGTATATTACACCATCCCTGCATGCATGGGATGAAGCGTAGTTGATCATGGTGGATGATTGTTTTGATGTGCTCTTGGATTCTGTTTGCCAGAAATTTATTGAGTATTTTTTCATCGATATTCATAAGGGTCTGAAGTTCTCTTTCTTTGTTGCGTCTTTGTGTGGTTTAGGTATAAGAGTAATTGTGGCTTCATAGAAGGACTTCGGTAGCACTCCGTCTGTTTCAATTTTGTGGAATAGTTTGGATACTATTGGTATGTGGTCTTCTATGAAGGTCTGATAGAATTCTGCACTGAACCGATCTGGACCTGAACTCTTTTTGGTTAGGAGACCTTTAATGTCTGCTTCTATTAATTTAGGAGTTATGGGGATATTTAGATGTATTATCAGTTCCTGATTTAACTTCAGCACCTGGTATTTGTCTAGGAAATTGTCCATTTCCTGCCAGTTTTCAAATTTTGTTGAATATAAGCTTTTGTAGTAGGATCAGATGACTTTTTTGAATTTCCTCTGATTCTGTAGTTATGTCTCCCTTTTCATTTCTGATTTTGTTAATTTGGACACACTGTCTGTGACCTCTCTTTAATCTGGCTAGGGGTTTATCTATCTTGCTGATTTTCTAAAAGAACCAACTTATGGTTCTGTTGATTCTTTGTATTGTTCTTTTTGTTTCTACTTGGTTGTTTTAAGCTCTGAATTTGATTATTTCCTGTCTTCTACTCCTCCTGGGTGTATTTGCTTCTTTACGTTCTAGAGTTTTTAGCTGTGTTGTCAAGTTGATGATATATGCTCTCTCATGTTTCTTTCTGCCGGCACTCAGAGGTATGAGTTTTCCTCTTAGCACTACTTTCATTGTGTCCCATAAGTTTGGGTATGTTGTACCTCATTTTCATGAATTTCTAAGAAATCTTTGATTTTTCTTTATTTCTTCCTCTTCCAGGTTATCATTGGGTAGAGCATTTTTCAACTTCCATGTGTATGTGGGAGTTCTTCCCTTACTGTTATTGAAGACCAACTTTAGCCTGTGGTGGTCTGAGAGGATGCATGGTACTATTTCTATCTTTCTGTATCTGTTGAGGCCCTTTTATGAACAATTATATGTTCAATTTTGGAGAAAGTACCATGAGATGTTGAGAAGAATGTATAACCTTTTGTTTTAGGATAGAGTGTTCTAAAAATATCTGTTAAGTCCATTCAGTTCATGACTTCTCTAAGTCTGTCTATTTCTCTGTTTAATTTCTGTTTCCATGATCTGTCCATTGATGAGAGTGGTGTGTTGAAATCTCCTACTATTATTGTGTGGGGTGCAATGTATGCTTTGAGCTTTAGTAAGGTTTCTTTCATGTATGTAGGTGCTCTTCTATTTTGAGCATAGATATTTAGGATTCAGAGTTCACCTTGGTGGATTTTTCCTTTGATGAATATGAAGTGTCCTTCCTTATCTTTTTTGATGACTTTAGGTTGAAAATTGACTTTATTCGATATTACAATGGCTACTCCAGCTTGTTTCTTCTGGCCATTTACTTGGAAAGTTGTTTTCCAGCCTTTCACTCTGAGGTAGTGTCTGTCTTTGTCTCTGTTTTGTCTGTCTTTGTGTTTCCTGTAGGCAGCAGAATGCAGGGTCCTCATTGCATATCCCGTTCGTTAATCCATGTATTTTATTTGAGGAGTTGAGACCATTGATGTTGAAAGACATTAAGGAATAGTGATTATTGCTTCCAGTTATATTCATATTTGTATGTGAGCTAATGTTTGTGCGTTTTTCTTTTCTTTGTTTTGTTGCCAAGATGATTAGTTTCTTGCTTTTTCTAGGGTATAGCTTGCCTCCTTATGTTTGGCTTTACCATTTATTATCCTTTGTAGCGCGGGATTTGTAGAAAGATATTGTGTATATTTGTTTTTGTCATGGAATATCTTGGTTTCTCCATCTATGTTAATTAAGAGTTTTGCTGGATACAGTAACCTGGGCTGGTATTTGTATTCTCTTAAGGTCTGTATGACATATGTCCAAGATCTTCTGGCTTTCATAGTCTCTGGTGAGAAGTCTGGTGAGATTTTGATAGGTCTGCTTTATTTGTTACTTGACGTTTCTCCCTTATTGCTTTTTATATTCTTTCTTTGTTTTGTGCATTTGGTGTTTTGACTATTAAGTGATGAGAGGAGTTTCTTTTCTGGTCCAATCTATTTTGAGTTCTGTAGGCTTCTTGTTTGTTTATGGGCATCTCTCTCTTTAGGTTAAGGAAGTTTTCTTCCATGATTTTGTTGATTTACTGGTCCTTTGAGCTGGGAGTCTTCACTCTCTTCTAAAGAGAATTCTTAATATATGAATCTCAAGTGGTCAAGAAACACTTAATATTTCAATATCCTTAGCTATTGAAAATTCAAATCAAAAGTGCTATGAAATTTCATCTAACTCATGTCAGTATGGCTAAAACCATTAACACAAAAGATAGATTTTTGGAATACAAAGCAGAGAAAATTTATTGGTAGAGACATGGGACCATTTTTTTTCCAAGTGGCAGAAATTTTTACAATGTGTGAAAATTTAGAATTAGAGAGTGATGCCTTTGGTCACTGCACTATACTGAGGTCCAATTGTTATCACTAACACATGTAAGATCAATGGATTCTTTGAGTCCAGGGAAGAAGGTATAGTAAAGAATGAGTGTGAGCAAAAATCTGAATCGATAGAATCCATAATTACTACAGGAGCCAACTAAGAGGTAAATCAAGCAGAAAAAAGGACATCTTTCAGAAGCTAAGGATAAGGAAATGGACAGTTGTCATAAAAAGGAACATTCCTAGAGGTAGGGTTCTAATATCATATGGTTACAGAAGGTCATAGAGAAACAGTCTATATAAATAGTTGGATCTATGGAGTCAATAAAAGGTACGGAGACAACTCCTGGGAGGAGAGGTGGAGTAACAAGTGCTTAGACAAAGTAAGTGAGTAAGTAGCAAAAATATGGATTTGGCAAGAGAGAGAGGAGAAAACTTTAGTAGCAACCTACATGAGAACATGTAGGAAGGAAGAAAAAGGAAAGGAGAAATAAGAGTAAATATTCTTGTGAAAAAACATTTCAAGCTGAGATTTCTGCAAGTGGATCAAGGGACTTTTTAGAGAAAAGTTCCCCAATTTACAGAGGATGTAGTAGTACATATCCATAGGATAGATGACCAGTAGAATGAGAGAAGATAGTTGGCACACTGGCTGTGCCTTTCGTAGAAGTAGTAGGATCTAATACCCGAGAAAGACAAAGTAGGTTTCTTCAAGGTAAATCTTACTTCTGTACCAGGAGATGCCTTTCTACATGATGAGTCCTCAGAAGGGCAAAGCAGACTCTAGCAGTCAGAAATAATGACCCTTCAAAAATTTAGAGTCAAATAAGGTAAGTAGGAGAAGCCAACAAAAGCAAATATTTCATAGTCCAGGAGAGCAAAATCAGCAGATTAGTTCAGTAAGAGAGGCCAGGATTCTTGAGATAGGGTCCATTTTCTCATACCCCAGTTTTGTCATTAAATATGTAAACTGAAAACAAGGCAGCTACATCGCAGAGGTAAGGGAAGATTCTTATTGTACGCATTAGAGATAGATGAGCAAAAGGCATTATGAAGAATTTTAAAGGCTGCTTCAATTTTCCAGCCTGTTATGCAGCAGGATCTGCACAGCCTAGGGGAGAAATGGAGTTTATAGAACAAGAGCTGGTCTCCACATGAATACCACCCTGTCACTCAATGTAGGGAAAGCCAAGTGGCACATGCCATTACTGACACTCACATGGATCCAGCAAGACTTTCAATTTGAGCAATAATGGATGAGAGCTCCTGACCCCAAGTGGCTAAAGGCCTTTGGCATCAGGTCAAAGGCCCAAGCCTCTCCAGTGTGAGACAAGACAGGATTATCCATACTGTTTTTGTCCTTTCTCTCTCTTCTCTCTTCTCTTTTTCACATACACACATTAAGATCAGTCTCCAATGTGTACATATGTTCTTCTCCTTTTAGAGTCTAACAGTGCATATGTGATAGGTTGTAAGACATGTGGAATGGATCACCAGATGGACATAAGATCTGGTGAGGTTAAATGTGCTCAAATTCCCAGAATCTCAGAGATTTTAGATTGGCATGAGAGGAACTATTCCTTCTCTGTCTCTGTGCCTGACCTAGAACATGTAACCATGATATCCAAAGGAGAGAACCAAAGAGAGTCTGTCACATAATGCAGAACGAAGAGTGCTCCCATGCACATATCGCATCACCAACATCTTAGCCTCATCTAACAAAAAATAATTCCTCCCAAATTCTTCCACAGTATCTGTTTCACATAGTACCTGTTTGCATAGAATAAAGCACAAATTTTATTTTATCAAGTATAATTTGAGATAATTTACTGAGGTGTAACATATGGGAGAAGGCTCTCTAGAACAAAACACTAACTATTGGATCTTGGAGCCACCTGTTCAGTCAGTATCTCACTGCATGTGTGCTATATCCTAAGTATTTTTGCACTTTTTTGGTTAATGTTCACTCATCAGTGAACACAAACAATGCATGGCATTTTGGGTCTGAGTTACATCACTGAGGATGATACTTTCTAATTCCACCCCCTTGACTCCAAGATTTATGATGTCTTTATTGTTAATAGCTGAATAGTTTTCCACTATGTAAATGTACCACAAGTTTTATATAAGTTCTTCAGTTGAGGGACATGTGGGTTGTTTCAAGCTTCTGGCTATTATAAATTAGGCACCGATGATTATAGTGCAGCATGTTGCCTTGTTATACTTTGGAGCATCTTTTGAGTGTATGCACAGGAATGGGATAACTGGGACATCTGGTAGTACTATGTCCAATTTTCTGAAGAAATGCCAGACTGATTTCCATAGCAGTTGTACCAATTCCACCAGCAATGGAAGAATGCTATTGTTTATCTACATCCTTGACAGCATCTACTTTCAACTGAGAATTTTATTTTTTTTTTAACCTTTACCGGTTTCCAGTCCATAAACCACCTGTCCCATCTCCCTTTCCACTTCCTCTATGATGGTATTCCAACTCCCCAACAACCCAACCCTTCCAGTCTCCACAGCCTGATATTCCCCTACACTGCAGGGTAAAGCCTTAGCAGAACCAAGTGATACTCCTCCCATTGGTGCTTAAAAAGGCCATCCTCTACAACATATGCAGTTGGAGCCATGGGTCTGTCTATGTGTACTCTTTGGGTAGTGGTTTAATCCCTGGAAGCTCTGATTGATTGATGTGTGTGTGTGTGTGTGTGTGTGTGTGTGTGTGTGTGTATAGGGTCATGCTCTGAATGGCCATTCCTTCAACTTTGTATTCATATCTCCTCCGATGAATATTTTGTTCACTATTTTAAGAAGAACTAAAGCATCTACACTTTTGTTGTCCTTCTCCTTGAGCTTCATGTGGTCTGTGGATTATATCTTGGGCAATCTGAGCTTTTGGGCTAATATTCACTTATCAGTGGGTGCACACTATGTGTCTTTTTTTGCTACTGGGTTATCTCACTCAAGATGATACTGTCTAGTTCCATCTATTTGCCTATGAATTTCATGAAGTCATTGTTTTTGATAGCTGAGTAGTACTACATTATGTACATGTATACATTCTGTATCCATTCCTCTGTTGAAGGGCATCTGGATTCTCTCCAACGTCTGGGTATAATTAATAAGGCTGCTGTGAACACAGTGGAGAATGTGTGTTAGTTATATGATCAAACATCATTTGGGTATATGCCCAGGAGTGATATGTCTGGACCCTCAGGTAATAGTATTCTCAATTTTTTGGATAACCTCCAAAATGATTTCCAGAGTGGTTGTACCAGCTTGCAGTACCACCAATAATGAAGGAGTGTTTCTCCTTCTCCACATCCTCACCATCATCTGTTGTCACCTGAGGTACCTGAGGGTTTTTTGTTTGTTTGTTTGTTTTGTTTTTTGTTTTATCTTAGCCATTCTGACTGGTGAGGTGGAATCTCAGCAGGTTGTTTTGATTTGCATTCCCCTGATGATTAAAGATGTTGAAAATTTCTTCAGGTACTTCTCAGCCATTCAAAATTCCTCAGCTGGGGTTGGGGATTTAGCTCAGTGGTAGAGCGCTTGCCTAGCAAGCGCAAGGCCCTGGGTTCGGTCCCCAGCTCCGAAAAAAAGAAAAAAATCCTCAGCAGAGAATTCTGTTTAGCTCTGTACCCCATTTTTAATATGGTTATTTGACCCTCCAGAGTCAAAATTCTTGAGTTCTTTGTATATATTGGATATTTGTCCTCTATCAGATGTAGGATGGGTGAAAAAATTTTTTTTTCAAATATGTTGGTTGCTCTTTTGTTCTAATGACAATGTCCTATGCCTTACAAAAGCTTTGTAATTTTAAGAGGTTCCACTTGTCAATTCTTGCTCTCAGAGCATAAGCCAATGTGATTCTGTTCAGGAAATTTTCCCCAGTAAGTATGTGTTTGAGGATCTTCCACACTTTTTCTTCTATTAGTTAGAGTATACCTGGATTTTGTAGACATCCTTAGTCCATTTGGACTTGAGCTTTGTACAGGGCATAAGAATGGATCGATTTGCATTCTACCTGCTGACCCCCAGTTGAATGAGCATCATTTGTTGAAAATGCTATCACTTAGCCATTGGATGGTTTTAGCTACTTTGTCAAAGATCAAGTGACTCTAAATGTGTGAGTTCATTTCTGGATCTTTATTTCTATTCCATTGATCTACCTGCCTCTCCCTGAACAATACCATGAAGTTTTTTATCTCTATTGCTCTGTAATACAACTTGAGGTCAGGGATGGTGATTACCCCAGAAGTTCTTTTATTGTTAAGTATAGATTTCAATATCCTGGGTATTTTGTTATTTCAAATGGATTTGCAAATAGCTCTTTCTAACTCTAAGAAGAATTGAGTTGGAATTTTGGTGGGAATTGCACTGAATCTGTAGATTGCTTTTGGCAAAATGTCCATTTTTACTATATTAGTTCTGCCAATTCATGAGCATGAGAGATCTTTCCATCTTCTGGGATCTTCTTTAATTTCTTTCTTCAGAGACTTGAAGTTCCTGTCATACAGATCTTTCGCTTGCTTGGTTAGAGTTAAACTGAGGTACTTTATGTTATTTGTGACTATTGTGAAGTGTATCATTTCCCTAATTTCTTTCTCAGTCTGTTTATCTTTTGAGAAGAGTAGGCTACTAATTTGTTTGAGTTACTTTTGTAGCCAGTCCCTTTGCTGAAATTGTCTATCAGACATAGTAGTTCTCTGGTGGAACTTTTGGGACCACTTAAATGTATTATCATATCATCTGTAAATAGTGATATTTTGCTTTTTTTCTTTCCAAAGTATATCCATTTGACATCCTATTGTTGTCTGATTGATCTGGCTAGGATTTCAAGCACTATATTTTCTAAGTAGGGAGAGACTGGGCAGCCTTCTCCAGTCCCTGATTTTAGTGGGATTGCTTCAAGTTTCTATTTAGTTTGATGTTGAATACTGATTTGCTGGGTTTTTTTTCTTTGTTTTGGTTTCTCCATCTATGTTAATTGAGAGTTTTGCTGGATATAGTAGCCTGGCCTTGCATTTGTGTTTTCTTAGGGTCTTCTGGCTTTCAGAGTCTCTGGTGAGAAATCTGATATAAATCTGATAGGTCTGTCTGTCTTTATATGTTACTTGAGCTTTTCCCCTTATTGCTTTTAATATTATTTCTTTGTTTTTTCCATTTGGTGTTTTGACTATTATGTGGTAGGAGGAATTTCTTTTCTGGCACAATCCATTTGGAATTCTGTATGTTTCTTTTATGTTTATGGGCATCTCTTTTTTTAAAAGTTAGGGAAATTTTCTTCCATAATTTTGTTGAAGATATTTACTGTCCCTTTAAATTGGGAGTCTTCACTCTATTCTATGCCTATTATCCTTAGGTTTGATCTTCTCATATGTCCTGCTTTTCCTGGATATTTTAGGCTAGGAATGTTTTGTATTTTATATTATCTTAGTTTTTTTTCGATATTTTCTATGGTATCTTCTGCCCTAAAATTCTCTCTTCTATGTCTTGTATTCTGTTGGAGATGCTTACATCTATGACTCATGATAATTTCCCTAGGTTTTCCATCTCTAGGGTTGTCTCCATTTATGCTTTCTTTATTTTTTCTATTTCCATTTTTAAATCCTGGATGGTTTTGTTAAATTCCTTCACCTGTTTTGTTGTGTTTTCCTGTAACTCTTTAAGGAAATTTTCTGTCTCTTCCTTAAGATCTTGCACTTGTTTACTTGTGTGGTTCTGTATTGCTTCAAGGGAGTAATATACGGCCTTACTAAAGTCCTCTATCATCATCATAAAATGTGATTTTAAATCCAAATCTTTCTCTTCTGGTGGGTTTGGATATAATTTATCTGCTTTGGTGGAAGAAATAGGCTCTGATGATCCCAATTATTCTTGGTCTCTATTGCTTAGGTTCCAGTGCTTGCATCTCACCATAAGGTTGTGTCTGGTGATAGCTTGTCTTGCTGTGTTTGACAGTGGCTTGGTCCTCTGGTAGACCTGTTAAACTGTTTTCTTTCTGTCAGATTTGGCAGCAGAGAGCTGCTTTTGGGTTTATGAGACTTAAAGCATCCAAGCTGGTTGCTTGGCACAGAAGAGTTTTTCTTACCTCTGTTGTCAGGGGTGTATATGCTCATAGCTACTGACTTTCAGCTCTTGGAGTGGGCAGAAACCCAAATGATCCTGCCCCTGACTGCTCCTAGGTCCCTGTACCCAGAGAACACAGATGGTATTAGGCGATCTCCTCTTGGATCAGGAATATGGACAGAAGTGGGCAGAAGTGCCAGTCTTCCCTGAGGTCTCAGGATTGTCAGCACTTCTGGGAGTTCTGTTCTACCCCCAGGAACAAAAATATTAATAAGAGGAGATACGGAGACAAAGTTTGGAGCAGAGACTTAAGGAAAGGCCATCCAGAGCTTGCCTTAAATTGGGTCAAGCCCATATCCATACAGCCACCAAACCCAGACAATATTTCTGATGCCAAGAAGTATATGCCAATAGAAGCTTGATACAGCTGTCCCTTGAAAGGTTCTGCCATAGCATGGTAAATACAAATGGCGTTGTTCTCAGACAGCCATTGAACCAAGAACGGGGTTCTGATTGGAGTAGCTAGAGAAAGGATTGGAGGATCTGTAAGTTTTTCCAACCCCATAAGTACAACCATACCAACCAACCAAGAGCTCCAATGGACTAAACCACCATCACAAGAGTACACGTGGACAGAACCACGGTTCTAGCTTCATAAGTACCAGAGGATGGCCTTGTTGGATACCAATGGAAGAAGAAGCCCTTGGTGCTGCCATGGCTTATTCCCCCAATATAAGAAAATGTCAAGGCTGAGAGACACAAAGGCTTGCATGGATTCGTCGGGGAACTCCGTCATAAAAAAAGGTTAAGGGAGAATGGAATCGGGGTTTATGGATGGGAAACCAGGAAAGGGGATAACATTTCAAATGTAAATTAAAACATATCCCAGTTGAAGCAGAAGCCCTTGGTCCAGCCAAGGTTGGACCCCCCAGTGCAGGAGAATATGGGAAGGGACAATAAGGGGGAATAAATGCATGGGGGAGGGTAGGGGAAGGAATGAGGACTTATAAACAGGAGTCCGGGAAGGGGAATAACATTTGAAATGTAAGAAATATTTTTAATAAAAAAATAAAAAAACATGTCCAATAAAAAAGAAAGTAATACTTTTTTATCAAAGTTTCTTTATATAGAAATGAAATTACATGATGTATATAACAGAATAAAAGGCATTAAGCAGCCTTGGGTATCATAGCAAATTATACTTAATAGATATGCACAGACTACTGGAAAGAGCATATATTTTTAAAGGAATGAATCTAATCCATTTATATTCTCAGATCACAATGAAATAAAATTACAAATCAATGAAATCCTAAGTCAAACATAGATATATATTAATTACCATACATGCTGACTAATACACTCAAATGCTGGGCTAAGTAGATATCATAATCTGATGCAATTTGCATGAGTGTATAATATACTTAAACAAGCTGAATTCAGAATAAAATTGTTCAAGTAAATGTTTATAATGATATTTATAGAACATGATAAAGGAGAAACAATGAAATGATGACTCCACATGTTAAGAAAATTCGACAGACTTGATATAATAAACTATTTTAAAAACTTGTTAATAATGAAAAACTCTATATTAAAAATGAGGACAAATCTTAAGAAAAATTATAAGCATACTATAGTATACGTAATTCTGTGTGAATAGAAAGAATATTCTGATAGCAAAATGGTTCAATTGAAATTGATTCAAAAGGTATTGTGAATCAAACTACAGTTCTATTTGTAAAGAACAAAGAAATAATGCCTGAGAATCACATGAACTATCAATTCTACCCACACTGTACATTGGGTCTGAAGTAAATCAGTTAAGTAGTAGACGTCCTTAACTTATCCTATGAGGACAGTATTTCAAAAAATACTATGCCAGATAAGGGCTCAAAACGAAAGAAGTGAGCAATATGTCATATGGGAAGGGACATCACAATTTCCAACTAAATACCAGCAAAATTCATCAGTAGTCTGCAAACATGCCAGACTAATAGTTCACTGGATTTTATGTTTGGAATTCAAAAATATTTCAACCTTAAATATTGTATGAACAGTGAAGTATGTCATTTTGGTAGCCAAAATAGAGCGAGTAAACTAACACCACATTATCTCAACAGGTACAAGAATAGAAAAATAATATGTGTATTAGTTTTAAATCTTCGACAAGTGTCTTGATCATCCTTATACCTCTTCCCAAATATTTTCCAGATTTAATTTCTTCATTTGCCCTATACCTCTTTTGTTCCTTATTTTTAATCTATGAAGGTAATTTTCTTTTGCTGGCTAAATATTCTAAAATGGGTGGTCTTCTGGTGGAGTGTTATGGGCTCATAGGGCCTAGTCTTGAACAATATTCTTCCTATCTCAACAGCTGATATTAACTAAAATATTTTTGCTAGAGGCAAGCCAACAAGCCCAGTTGTTCTGCAGTATAACACTGTTTCTATGTACACTTGTGTTGCCTATCTTTTTTACACTCTTTGCATTCCTTCTTATGCAATTACATTTGTTCCTTGAATGATGTGCAGTCTATAAGTACCATTTATGGCTCATGATTCTTCAGTCCCGTTTTCTCTCAACCTTGGTGTGTTGTGGATCTTGGGATTAGTAACCATATACTGCAAGTAGAAGCTTCTTAAGAGATGTATTGAACTATGGTTGTAATGGTAAGTCATTGGGAGTCATTTTAATACCATGTCCACTTTTCACATAACAGTAATAGATGCTTCCATAGAATGTATCTTGTGTAGCCTTGTATGCTTATCTTTGTAATGGGACCCAATATGGTCATCATTCTTGGTGATATGGAAACTTAAGTCCAATAAAAAAAATCACTTGTTTACTTTAAAAATGTTCATGCCATTATTGCAACAGTGCACATATCTTGCCAGGACAATTTTTTTTTAGTTCACAGCTGAAGTGACAAAATCCTTATGTAATAAAAACTGAAAGATAAAGACAATGTAAAATTAAACAACAATAATGTGAGTGAATTGGAGATTCTTTAATCTTTAAATTTTAAATTTTAATTCTTTAGTTATTAAATTTGAAACAGAAGGTTATATATTTAATAGGACTAGCACTAGTTATTTCGTTGAAAGCACTGGCAATTTCATATTCTTGGATGAGAAAATTCTTGTCAGTATCAAGGTACATACAATCATGTGTTCTGGCTCTTAACTAAATTTGAGTTTTTGTTAGGAAAATGTAGGTTATATAAACTAAATCTCAACTCTCTTGAAAAAGCTCCAAGTGATCTATGCATTGAGAAATATCCCAGCCCCAAATTTGTCACTTCTACTTTTTAAAAAATAGTATGTATTTAAGTTTGTATGCAACATGTGTACATGCTTGTAGGTGCCCACAATGGCCAGAATATTTTATAATCCCTGCAGCTGACATTATAATTTTTTTTTACTTTCTTGACAAGTGTTTGTTAATTTAAATTTGGTTCTCTGAAGGAAGAGTAAACAGTATTAACTACTTTCTTGCTTTTCCACTTCCTCTAGTTTAAAGTTTCTTAAAATTCAATAAATAATGATTTTCGAGTAAAACAAAGGAGTTGACAAAACTGTTTACTCTTCCAAGTAATATTATGTCTATTTACAGAATCAACTATTGTATTGATGTAGCTATTGAACCAATTCAGTAAGACTTTAGGCAGATATTTCACATCCCCAAACCCAGGAACATTTCACTAGAGATGGGAAATTTAAAATACATTGAGAAAAGTTATGATTTTATTAATAGAAAAGAATCAACGACTTGGGATGTGATTAACCACAACAGTGAAAGAAATACATGTGAAGACGGAAAAAGTATGGAATGGTACTCAAGAAGAGAAATAAAAAGAGAGAGAGAGAAAGAGAGAGAGAGAGAGAGAGAGAGAGAGAGAGAAATACAACTCATATGTTCATGTAAGAAGGAATTTAAACTCCCACAGCATTAGCACTTACAAATAGAGAAATATGTCATATAAATATCATTAGAGATCAAAATAATGCATGAGAGTGCATCAATGTAAACATGATTCAATTCTAAATTTCTCTTTATATAATGCATAAGTGTAAAGATTACAAATGATGTGCTTACGTATCTAAGTTATATTTTCGTACTTTAGAGAGATTTGACTTTTGCCTATTTCCTTTTTTAACCATGTATTTACTCTTTATCTGCTCTTCCTCTCTCAGACCCTTCAGGTCAACTCAGCATAACCTCTGCCTACAGAGTCAGCTCCACTCTACTGACCATTCAAGATGTAGAGCATAACCTCCCAAATGCTCCAGTCATCAAGGTGCTAGTTCACATATGCCTTTGACATCAGGATCAGTTCCAGTATGTTGTGCAGATGATGTACAGAGCCTGCTCTTCCATCAGTTGGGAAGACGGCTACCTCAACCTCTCTCATGAACCAAGAGCCAGGTCTTCCAACTGCTGCAAGTGACAAGACACAAATGAGAAAGGAAGACATTACCTCCATACCCATGCGACCTCATGGCAAACAAGATATTGCACTGGCTCACCCTCACTGTAGACTTTGGCCCTGACTTACGCACATCAGGGTGACACTTGAGTTTCTGCCTTTGTTCTAAGCTAATATGTTGAATCATGCCTTCTATATAAAAATGTCTCCAATCTGACATCCCAGCAGAAAGTCCTCATGCTCTGTAGACATTCAGAGAAGAATTTATGATCCTCAGGCCTGAGAATGCTTAGCTTCTTAAAGATTCAACATTTAGTTAGGTACCCTACTATCACTGAAAAACTCTTGCAATAGAAATGTTATTGGCTCCTACAAGAGCCTTGACTGCTCTTTCTGTATAGTGTTCCATTGGATAAAAGGCTGTGCTCACCCAGGTCTACGTTCAAATGTCATTATTACAGATCTAAAAAGCCAGAAACCAGGATGTCCTGTCATCTCTTCTAACCGAGAGAACTTCTGAAGAATCTCATAATGCTTCTCACTTTTCTTTCTTTTTTTTTTTTTAAATTTTGTGCCTACTATTGTCTCAAAGGTACAGGAACTTGAATCCAAGACTAACCACCTCAGTTTGATATCCAGAAGCTACATTGTAGCAAGAATTTATTCCAAAAAATCATCTTCTAACTGCAAAATATTATTTTTTCTTTTTGAGTCTGGTAGTTTTTGGTAAATATTCTTCCCTCTGTGTGCATAGGTAAACAAATGTGTGTGGTTCACATATATGGACTTAAATCTGTGCATTCCCCCGTATATATATACAGTTGTCCAAAGATGTGCACACACACACACACACACACACACACACACACACACACACACACATGGGGGGGGAGGAGAGAGAGAGAGAAAAAGAGAGAGAGAGATGTCTTACTTAAATCAGTCATTAAATGTGATTTTTGAGAAAATATATAGGGTGTATATATTTTTTATAGAAACAAAATCTAAAAAAGATATATGTGTGTATATATATTAAAGAACATCTACAGGGATGGACTCACAAAGGTAGATTTTGGTGAATTATATAGCTTGAAAACAATTGATAATACATATGAAAAGTTGTTTTTCATCAATTGTCCATTTGTCACATTTTAAAATTACATTTATTGAGTGCATGCATGTGTTTGTGTGTGTGTGTGTATGTGTGTATGTGTGTGTTTGTGTGTGTATGATTGGTATATTTATGCCATGACATGTATATGTGTTTGGGGGGGTGGGTCAGAGGTAAGTTTGAAGTCAGTTCTCTCCTATTATTTAGTTCTGGGGATGGAATTCAGGTTGTCAGTTTGACCATAAATGTCCTGACATACTCAGCCATCTCATGAGCCTAACTTTGCAGATTGCTCAAAAATCCACATACACATGTTAAATATAATGTGCCAGAAGAGTATATCATAAATTAAGTCCAGTATGATAAAACTTTTTATGTCAGTAAAGTTGGCAGGAAGCCAGTTATACTTGTTCATTTATTTTTCATAGAATTTTATTTTTGGTCATATACTTTTAAAACTCAATTGTGGAGAAAAGGAGACTATTAATCAATAAATACTTAAGTTACTTGACTCTTGCTTAAAAATATTTGGAGACTCCCTTAGAAAAACAACAACAACAACACCACACACACACACACACACACACACACATGCATACACTAAACAAATGTAATTTTAAAATATGACAAATTGATGATTTGAGAAGTCACTTGATTAGATTATCTTGTGAATTACCACAACTCTGAAGTCATTTCCCTAAATTCCTAATTTATACAGGTGTTATGCCTAGATCTTGAGGTCTCCACAGATCACCAAAATAGACCAGGAATCTAATGTACATGCAAACCAAAGAGTCATTATTCAAGCTTGAACTTGGACCCTCCAAACTCTCCAGCACACTGGAAGGTGTGGAATGTGCTGGAACTAGTATAAACCTTGTCTATTTAACATGGTAGCAAGGTGAGGGAATTTACAACTTGGCAGTTACATGATTGGGTGACATTCGCTTGGCACAGTTCTATTGAGAGACAGATACATGCATAGCACACACACTTATACATGCATGCTTACACCATATTTATTCTCTCTCTTTCTCTCTCTCTCTTCCTCTCTCTCTCTCTCTCTCTCTCTCTCTCTCTCTCTCACACACACACACACACACACACACACACACACACACACATGCACACACACACACCATTGCTCTTCCTGTATTAAAATTTTAAACAACTGGGAAAATCAGGAAAGCATACCATTTTAGAATATCCTCCAAAAAAATCTATGAAAATCTAACTAAGGAATGAACACATTTGTATAATACAAGGCTTAAGACATGACAGAAAGAAACTTAAGACTACAGACACAAGAAGATTAAAAGACTTACCATGTTTATATTGATTGTTAGGAATAATATTGTAAAAATTGTCAACCCATTGAATATAATTTATAGATGCAATGTGATTTTCCCATCACATTACTTTGTAATTCTTCACAAAAATTGAAAAAAAAATTATGGAAACACACATACACGTCATAATTGTCTTCAGAAATGAAAAAAAAAGCTAGATATTTCCCTACCCCAGATTTCAAATTATACTACTGAGCTATGGAACAATAGAAGAAAGGTATTAGTGTAAAAACAGATTATTTAATCAGTGAATATAAACTCACATTCCTACAGCTACTTGAACTTTTTCATTGTGGCCTAAAATATAAAAAAGGGATAAGACAGCATTCAACATGTAGTCCTAGTTCAATTCAACAAGTACATGTAGTAACATGAAAGTATATCCTTTTTACTTTTTCTGATCAAAACTCAGCCCTCAATTATTCTAAGGGATTCTGCATAAAGCACAACACGATTAATCTGACTGAGGAGAAACAAAGGAATGTGCTTGAACCTTTAAACATAGGAAAGAATATCCTGAACAGAACCTTAGTCCTGAAGGCATGAAGAAGAGCTGACAAGTGGAACAACTGTAAACTAAAATGCTTGTATGCTGCATGAGACATGATCAATATTATGAATGAAGAGGAGTCTATAGAAGTAGGAAATATATTTTCAAGCAATATCTCTGAAAAGGTTTAGTATCCAAAAATAGGTAAGAAACTCATCCAACTAAATATCAGGAAAAGAAACACCCAGCTACAGTAGAGAGCAAGAAGAGAAATTAAATGGGAGCTCTAAAGGAGTAATATAAATGACTAGAAAAGATGGCATGGACTTGAAGAGAATTAGTTTCATTCTTCAGACTCAGCCTCATGTCTTCTTTCAGAATCATCACTTTTTTTTTTGATCTTGCTACCAAGACTGAAGACAAACCATTCTTCTGGATGAGTGATATCAGATTTCAATTGAAAGTTGAATTGTAACAAATACTGGTAAGACCAGTATATTTATATTTAATATTTATATTTATATTTAATATTTAACTATATTTAATAGTCCTATACCTATTAATATAAGTCAAAATCAATAGATTATAGATACAGAACACAAATGGCAAGTCCATTGCCAGTGAATAGGCAAAAGTGACAGACCTCCCATCCTGTTAAATGCAGTTCATGGCTTGGATATAGACTAAGCAAGGTTAAAATGATGAATGTAGAATATACACGTTTCCAGTAACAACTTGTGTGTTTTGAATATGAAATGTATTTTCTTTTCATTTTTGATATATTTCATAAGCCTGAATGGTCCAGAACATAGTAGAACACATCCACAACTGGAGAGACAGAGGTAGGTAGAAACTAGTGGAGCACAATTACATCCACCAATGGAGAGACAGAGATACGTAGAACCTGGTCTACAAAGTAGGTTTCAGGGCAACTAGCATTATAGGGTAAGGCATCACACATAATTTTAAAAATTCCTGTTGGAATGCCAAGCAACCAGAGCTTCCAGGGACTAAGCCACTACCTAAAGTCTATACATGGACTGACCCTGGACTCTGACCTCATAGGTAGCAATGAATATCCTAGTAAGATCACCAGTAGAAGGGGAAGCCCTGGGTCCTGCTAAGACTGAACCCCCAGTGAACGTGATTGTTGGGGGAAGGCCGGCAATGGGGGACGATGGGGAGGGGAACACCGATAAGGAAGGGGAGGGGGAGGGGGATGTTTGCCTGGAAACCGGGAAAGGGAATAACACTCGAAATGTATATAAGAAATACTCAAGTTAATAATAATAATAAAAAAAAACTCATGATGGCATCAAGGTAAAATTCTATATAACATTTAAAGAAAAGGCAATATGAATCTTTCTCAAGGTCTTCCAAGTAATTAATGATAAAGGATTATGACAGACCTATGTCACAAAACCTAAGTATCAAGTCTGAGAACATATTGCAAGAAAACAAAATGCAGAACACTGTTAGTGATGAGCACAGACATAAAAATCCTCCATAAAATATAGGCAAGCTGATACAAGTTCATGGCGGGAAAGTCTCTCACAGGACTAATTGGGATCTTTCCTTGGGACGTAATTAGCATATGCAAATCAAGCAACAGATCCATCATCATGCTAGCAGAATGAAGGCTGACTACTACCATGTAACTCAGTAAATACAGAGCATTTGACAAAGCCTAAACATCTTTCAGGATAAAATCTCTCTGCAAGTTAGGTCTTGATTGAATGTGCCTAATGCAACAGTCATAGGTCTAAGCCAGCAGCTAACACTGCACTTGAAAGCTTTTCCTTCTAAGACCAGAAAAAGACCAGGAAGCCTGTTGTTCTCAGCCCTACTTCACGTACTTCTAGAGGCACCAGCCAGTGATCAGATAAGAAGGAGGTATAGACAGCCTCCAAAGGAGGAGTTACTATGGCTGTCATATGATTCTCATTGTCCTTTCATGCCCACCTTTGTGAGTTAACGTCTTTAAAATAGCCAGGAACTTGGGAGGGAGTGGGAAGACTTGTACTCCTTCTCTCAGGAATGCTGGAACTTAGTCTCTCATTGTCTCTGCTCTTCCCTTTTGGCTTACCATCAAGAGTGGCTTTATATAAGTTATATATTTTGTCTTCAGGGATTAGAATGATGTTTGCTGTATATCCTAAAGCTTACAGCTCTTGATACCATTTGCTTTTTCACTATGACCTAATGAGATAAAAATAACTACTATTCTTCATTTCTCAAAGTTACAGAAGTTAACTGCCATCCGATGTTCATAAGTGCGTAAGGAGTTGGGACGAAACTGAACACCAAAACTTCCTGACTTAAATCTGACTTTTTGTTTGTCACTTGACCCAGATTGTTTTACAGTAAATATTAATGAATCTGAAAAAAAAATCCTGTTGGTATATAAGGCAATATAAAGTGTAGAGTACATAGAGTGTAGATGAGAGTTTGATGACCAAAAAGAGTATAGAAATGAAAAACCACATCTCGATTTTTGCAATGTTCATTAAAAATGAATAATATAAATTGGTTTTTTGGCTGTAGCTAGGTTTTCATTTTCTTTGTGATGAGCAAAGTCTCAAGGATTCTATCCAGTTTAGTATTATCTTCAATGTTTTCAAATATGATAATCAACAAATAGATGTGACACACATCATTACGAGTTAGGTGACTGAACTGTAAAACTAGGTAAAGAAAGAATAATTTTCTATAGAAATAGAATCTTGGGGTTGAGGATTTAGCTCAGTGGTAGAGCGCTTGCCTAGCAAGCGCAAGACCCTGTGTTCAGTCCTCAGCTCCGAAAAAATAAATAAATAAAAGAAAAAAAAAGAAATAGAATCTTTGGGAGGCTAGGTATCTGAACTATTATTGTAAGGATGGGCAGAATGACATACATGCTACCAAGCTGGACCTACAGTGTTTGATCCCATAGATTTAGCAGGAGAAGAGAATTGACTCCTAAAAGTGGTAAGGACCTCAATGGCCATGCTGTCACACATAAGCTTATATCCACATTGTGGTTGTTTGAAAATGCTTGGCCCAGAGAGTGAAACTATTAAGAGGTAGGGTATTGGAAGATAGATGACCTTGTAGGTGTTGTTTTGTAGAAGCTCTTCCTACGTTGTTGCTAAGCTTCTCCTGTTGTCCTTCTGAACAAGAGGTAGAACTCGCAGCTCCTGTAGCACCGGGCCTGTTGGGATGCTGATAAGCTTCACTCCATTATGATAATGGACTAAACCCCAGAACCATTAAGCCAGCCCCAAATAAATGGTATATTTGAAATGAATTGTCTTTTATATGAGTTGCCTTAACAATGATATCTGTGCTCAGCTTTAAAACTGTAAATCAGAACCATACACAAAGCAGAAAACTGAAAACCAAAGCTAAAAACCAAAACCAAACCAAAAATAAAAAAGGCAGGTAAACAAATGATACATAATAAAAATTAGGATTTATTATTTTTACTGAATATTTTATTTATTTAAATTTCAAATGTCATCTTTTTTCCTAGTTCCCCTCCAGAAACCCTCATCCCAGTCCAACTCCTCCTGCTTCTATGAAGGTAATCCCATACCTATCCACCTACCCACCCTGATGTACCCTTACACTGAGTCTTCAATCCTTCAGAGGACCAAGGGCCTCTCCTCCCATTGATGTCCAACAAGGCCATCCTCTATGACATATGCAGCTGAAGCCGTGGGTCATTTCTTTTAGGGATTTGTTTCCTCTTATGGGGCTTCTACCTGGTGACCTGTGTTTTCCTGAATTTCTTTTTGTGATTATTTATATCCTCCTTAAATAACTCTAATATCTTCATAAGAAACGATTTTGGGTTACCATTCAGGTGTGTTGGTGGATCTAGGGCTTGCACTGATGGAAGAACTGTGTTCTGAGGATGCCAAAGCATAGTGGCTTTTGTTGATTGTGGTCTTGCAATTGCCTGTTGCCATCTGTTTCTCCCTGGTGTTTGCTGGTCTGAGTGTTTCTGGCTGATGTCTGCTTCTCATGTCCCTGGGTTGTTGTGGGTTTCCTGGTAGACTTGTTGCCCTGGATGTTGCAGAACTTTTGTGAGGCCTTTACACTATCAGATCTTTACAGGATCATGTATACCAACGACCTGTTGCCCTGGCTGCAGTGACTCTTCTGGGAGTTCTTCAGACTGTGGGATCTTCAGAATGGCAGGCATGCTGCTGATCTGTTGACCTTGCTGCAACAGATCTCCCAGTAGGCCTTCAGACTGTTTAGTGTTAAGAAGAGCAGTCAGTCTTTTGCCTTGCATGAAGCTATTCTTCCAAGAGTCTTTCAGACTGTGGAAAGACTGTGGGTCTGTTGTCCTGTGTGCAGGAATGTTTTCATACCCAATTGACCAGTTGCCCTGAGTGCAGTGGAACTCCTGGGAGGCCAAAAGACTATGGTGTCTTCAAGGGACCAGGCAAGCTGGTGATCTGCCCCTCGCAGAAGGAACTAGACAGAAGGTGAGTGAAATTCTCTGGATAGAGTTTTCAGAGGTGATGAATTCCCAGTCTGCTGAAATCTTCAGGATTCCCAGCTGCTTTGGCTGCTTGGAAGGGTCACTTACCATTTCTCCTGAGTGCAGTGGAATTCCTGGGATACCTTGAGACTGTGGTGTCTTCAGAGGAACAGACAAGCTGGTAATCTGCCTGAGTAGAAGGTACCAACTGGGATACTTTATATTATTTGGGTCTACTATGAAGGGTGTCGTTTCCCTAATTTCTTTCTCGGCTTGTTTCTCTTTTGTATAGAGGAAGGCAACTGATTTATTTGAGTTAATTTTATACCCAGCCACTTTGCTGAAGTTGTTTATCAGCTTTAGTAGTTCTCTGGTGGAACTTTTGGGATCACTTAAATATACTATCATATCATCTGCAAATAGTGATATTTTGACTTCTTCTTTTCCGATCTGTATCCCCTTGACCTCCTTTTGTTGTCTGATTGCTTTGGCTAGAACTTCAAGAAATATATTGAATAAGTAGGGAGAGAGTGGGCAGCCTTGTCTAGTCCCTGATTTTAGTGGGATTGCTTCAAGTTTCTCTCCATTTAGTTTAATGTTAGCAACTGGTTTGCTGTATATGGCTTTTACTATGTTCAGGTATGGGCCTTGAATTCCTATTCTTTCCAGGACTTTTATCATGAAGGGGTGTTGAATTTTGTCAAATGCTTTCTCAGCGTCCAATGAAATGATCATGGGGTTTTGTTCATTCAGTTTGTTTATATAATGGATCACGTTGATGGTTTTCCCTATATTAAACCATCCCTGCATGCCTGGGATGAAGCCTACTTGGTCATGGTGGATGATTGTTTTGATGTGCTCTTGGATTCGGTTTGCCAGAATTTTATTGAGTATTTTTGCGTCGATATTCATAAGGGAAATTGGTCTGAAGTTCTCTTTCTTTGTTGTGTCTTTGTGTGGTTTAGGTATAAGAGTAATTGTGGCTTCGTAGAAGGTATTCGGTAGTGATCCATCTGTTTCAATTTTGTGGAATAGTTTGGATAATAATGGTATGAGGTCTTCTATGAAGGTTTGATAGAATTCTGCACTAAACCAATCTGGACCTGGGCTCTTTTTGGTTGGGAGAACTTTAATGACTGCTTCTATTTCCTTAGGAGTTATGGAGTTGTTTAATTGGTTTATCTGTTCCTGATTTAACTTCGGTACCTGGTATCTGTCTAGGAAATTGTGCATTTCCTGAAGATTTTCAAGTTTTGTTGAATATAGGTTTTTATAGTAAGATCTGATGATTTTTTGAATTTCCTCTGAATCTGTTGTTATGTCTCCCTTTTCATTTCTGATTTTGTTAATTTGGACACACTCTCTGTGTCCTCTCGTTAGTCTGGCTAAGGGTTTATCTATCTTGTTGATTTTCTCAAAGAACCAACTTTTGGTTCTGTTGATTCTTTCTGTGGTCCTTTTTGTTTCTACTTGGTTGATTTCATCTCTGAGTTTGATTATTTCCTGCCTTCTACTCTTTCTGGGTGTATTTGCTTCTTTTTGTTCTAGAGCTTTTAGGTGTGCTGTCAAGCTGCTGACATATGCTCTTTCCTGTTTCTTTCTGCAGGCACTCAACACTATGAGTTTTCCTCTTAGCACAGCTTTCATTGTGTCCCATAAGTTTGGGTATGTTGTACCTTCATTTTCATTAAATTCTAAAAAGTTTTTAATTTCTTTCTTTATTTCTTCCTTGACCAGGTTATCATTGAGTAGAGCATTGTTCAATTTCCAAGTATATGGGGGCATTCTTCCTTGATTGTTATTGAAGACCAGTTTTAGGCCGTGGTGGTCCGATAGCACGCATGGGATTATTTCTATCTTTCTGTACCTGTTGAGGCCCGTTTTCTGACCAATTATATGGTCAATTTTGGAGAAAGTACCATGAGGAGCTGAGAAGAAGGTATATCCTTTTACTTTAGGATAGAATGTTCTATGAATATCCGTTAAGTCCATTTGGCTCATGACTTCTCTTAGTCTGTCTACATCTCTGTTTAATTTCTGTTTCCATGATCTATCCATTGATGAGAGTGGGGCGTTGAAATCTCCCACTATTATTGTGTGAGGTGCAATGTGTGTTTTGAGCTTTAGTAAGGTTTCTTTTACATATGTAGGTGCCCTTGTATTTGGGGCACAGATATTTAGGATTGAGAGTTCATCTTGGTGGATTTTTCCTTTGATGAATATGAAGTGTCCTTCCTTATCTTTTTTGATGACTTTTAGTTGAAAATTGATTTTATTTGATATTAGAATGGCTACTCCAGCTTGCTTCTTCTGACCATTTGCTTGGAAAATTGTTTTCCAGCCTTTCATTCTGAGGTAATGTCTGTCTTTGTCTCTGAGGTATTAAAGTACCTCGGTGTGACTTTAACAAAGCAAGTAAAAGATCTGTACAATAAGAACTTCAAGACACTGAAGAAGGAAATTGAAGAAGACCTCAGAAGATGGAAAGATCTCCCATGCTCATGGATTGGCAGGATTAATATAGTAAAAATGGCCATTTTACCAAAAGCAATCTACAGATTCAATGCAATCCCCATCAAAATACCAATCCAATTCTTCAAAGAGTTAGACAGAACCATTTGCAAATTCATCTGGAATAACAAAAAACCCAGGATAGCTAAAGGTATTCTCAACAATAAAAGGACTTCAGGGGGAATCACTATCCCTGAACTCAAGTAGTATTACAGAGCAATAGTGACAAAAACTGCATGGTATTGGTACAGAGACAGACAGATAGACCAATGGAATAGAATTGAAGACCCAGAAATGAACCCACATACCTATGGTCACTTGATTTTTGACAAAGGAGCCAAAGCCATCCAATGGAAAAAAGATAGCATTTTCAGCAAATGGTGCTGGTTCAACTGGAGGGCAACATGTAGAAGAATGCAGATCGATCCATGCTTATCACCCTGTACAAAGCTTAAGTCTAAGTGGATCAAGGACCTCCACATCAAACCTGATACACTCAAAAGAAATAGAAGAAAAACTAGGGCAGCATCTGGAACACATGGGCACTGGAAAAAATTTCCTAAACAAAACACCAATGGCTTACGCTCTAAGATCAAGAATCGACAAATGGGATCTCATAAAACTGCAAAGCTTCTGTAAGGCAAAGGACACTGTGGTTAGGACAAAACGGCAACCAACAGATTGGGAAAGGATCTTTACCAATCCTACTACAGATAGAGGCCTTATATGCAAAATATACAAAGAACTCAAGAAGTTAGACCGCAGGGAAACAAATAACCCTATTAAAAAATGGGGTTCAGAACTAAACAAAGAATTCACAGCTGAGGAATGCCGAATAGCTGAGAAACACCTAAAGAAATGTTCAACATTTTTAGTCATAAGGGAAATGCAAATCAAAACAACCCTGAGATTTCACCTCACACCAGTGAGAATGGCTAAGATCAAAAACTCAGGGGACAGCAGATGCTGGCGAGGATGTGGAGAAAGAGGAACACTCCTCCATTGTTGGTGGGATTGCATACTGGTACAACCATTCTGGAAATCAGTCTGGAGGATCCTCAGAAAATTGGACATTGAACTGCCTGAGGATCCAGCTATACCTCTCTTGGGCGTATACCCAAAAGTTGCCCCAACATATAAAAAAGACACGTGCTCCACTATGTTCATCACAGCCTTATTTATAATAGCCAGAAGCTGGAAAGAACCCAGATGCCCTTCAACAGAGGAACGAATACAGAAAATGTGGTACATCTACACAATGGAATATTACTCAGCTATCAAAAACAACGAGTTTATGAAATTCGTAGGCAAATGGTTGGAACTGGAAAATATCATCCTGAGTGAGCTAACCCAATCACAGAAAGACATACATGGTATGCACTCATTGATAAGTGGCTATTAGCCCAAATGCTTGAATTACCCTAGATCCCTAGAACAAATGAAACTCAAGACGGATGATCAAAATGTGAATGCTTCACTCCTTCTTTAAATGAGGAAAAAGAATACCCTTGGCAGGGAAGGGAGAGGCAAAGATTAAAACAGAGACTGAAGGAACACCCATTCAGAGCCTGCCCCACATGTGGCCCATACATATACAGCCACCCAATTAGACAAGATGGATGAAGCAAAGAAGTGCAGACCGACAGGAGCCGGATGTAGATCGCTCCTGAGAGATACAGCCAGAATACAGCAAATACAGAGGCGAATGCCAGCAGCAAACCACTGAACTGAGAATAGGTCCCCTATTGAAGGAATCAGAAAAAGAACTGGAAGAGCTTGAAGGGGCACGAGACCCCAAAAGTACAACAATGCCAAGCAACCAGAGCTTCCAGGGACTAAGCCACTACCTAAAGACTATACGTGGACTGACCCTGGACTCTGACCCCATAGGTAGCAATGAATATCCTAGTAAGTGCACCAGTGGAAGGGGAGCCCTGGGTCCTGCTAAGACTGAACCCCCAGTGAACTAGACTGGTGGGTGGAGGGTGGCAATGGGGGGAGGGTTGGAAGAGGAACACCCATAAGGAAGGGGAGGAGGGAGGGGGATGTTTGTCCGGAAACCGGGAAAGGGAATAATGTATATAAGAAATACTCAAGTTAATAAAAAAAAAAAAAGATAAGTGGCTATTAGCCCAAATGCTTGAATTACCCTAGATGCCTAGAACAAATGAAACTCAAGACGGATGATCAAAATGTGAATGCTTCACTCCTTCTTTAAAAGGGGATCAAGAATACCCTTGGCAGGGAAGAGAGAGGCAAAGATTAAAACAGAGACTGAAGGAACACCCATTCAGAGCCTGCCCCACATGTGGCCCATACATATACAGCCACCCAATTAGGCAAGATGGATGAAGCAAAGAAGTGCAGACTGAAAGGAGCCGGATGTAGATCGCTCCTGAGAGACACAGCCAGAATACAGCAAATACAGAGGCGAAGGCCAGCAGCAAACCACTGAACTGAGAATAGGACCCCCGTTGAAGGAATCAGAGAAAGAACTGGAAGAGCTTGAAGGGCCTCGAGACCCCATATGTACAACAATGCCAAGCAACCAGATCTTCCAGGGACTAAGCCACTACCTAAAGACTATACATGGACTGACCCTGGACTCTGACCCCATAGGTAGCAATGAATATCCTAGTAAGTGCACCAGTGGAAGTGGAGCCCTGGGTCCTGCTAAGACTGAACCCCCAGTGAACTAGACTGGTGGGGGGAGGGCGGCAATGGGGGGAGGGTTGGAAGAGGAACACCCATAAGGAAGGGGAGGGGGGAGGGGGATGTTTGCCCGGATACCGGGAAAGGGAATAACACTCGAAATGTATATAAGAAATACTCAAGTTAATAAAAAAAATAAAATGTAAAAAAAAAAAAAGAAGCTATCAACTGAAAGCAACAAACATGTTCTTAAAGACACGCAAAGAAAGCCATCTTTTGTTTTTGGGAACAAGGAGAATATTATAGGCTTTACCAGAAAGACCCGTATTAAAATTTGGGTCAGTTGTACTAGGAAAATTCTGAGTGATAGATACTTTGCTTATCTTTTCATCCAGATACATAGAATTAACATACCTACACAGAGTGAGCCTGTCAGTGATACAGATGTGTCCTTTTTAGTTCTGGAGTTCATTACAATCCTTGGTATGGGAAGACAGGTCAATGTGTAAAAGGATTGTCACAATATTATGACACATGTCTGAATGAAAAGTTAGGACAGCATCAAACTGATTTAATCCTATCACTGGGGAGGTGGAGACAAGTGTTTCCCTTGTTCTTACTAGCCTCCCTTTCAAACATTTTGGTGGATTCTAGGGTAGATGGTGGAATTATGCCAATGTTATTCTCAGGCCACCATGTCCACAAATATACATCGAGTGTACATGAATGTATACACACATACTTATAAATAATTGAAAAATCAACACTTTTTCTGCTGTTTTAATTTTTACTATTTTTTCTGTGTGTGTTTGAGTGATTATCAGGAGATATGTATCCAGTAAAGCCTCTTCACTCTCCACTTATTTTTCAAGAAGTCATAGGATTCCATTGAGTTCTTCTTCAGATAGGCAATTACTCAGATTCACCACAGAGTCAGACAGAAACCTAATTTGGTTGCAATTCAAAACTGATAACAAACAAAGCTGTCATAGGAAAAGCACAATTTTTGATCCCTCTTATATATCTTCATCTCATTATTATTCTGCTTAGGATGAGACAATTTTTGGCACAGATGGTGAGATAAGAGCAGCAAATTCCATCTGGAAGGAGCAGATGGACAAATGGATTACACTTCTGGAAGTGCAGTTAGGAGCTTGTGATCTTTTATTATTTACTTTCTAAATTGTAACAGAGCCACTTGGTATTGAAGATCTCTGTCTTCTATTAGAAGAAAACTTCAGTGAGGCCACACATTCTAGGCAGCTAACATTGCACTTTTAGTGTATATAATGAATACTAACATTTTATGAGGTTAACCTTTGATAAAAATTTATACTGAATAATTGTGGGTACTTATAACAATATAGATAAACATAGGCAAGTCTCAATGAGGAATAATCTAGATGAGTTTTACTTGTGTACAGGTCTGTTTCTGAGGCAATTAAATTATTTATATTACCTAAGGTGAGGTCATGCTTTGTGGTTGTTGTCTTTCCCTAGATAAGATAAGATAATAAGGTTGTGTATTGTATAAGAGTGGAAAAATCCAGATGAGCACAAGGTGTATGCATTAATTTGTAGTTTTCTTTTCAAAACTGTGGATGTTCGGTGACTGGCTACCTCAAATTCTTGCCACATTACTTTTCCTTGGTGGTGAACATTGTCTTAGTATTTGACTGTTCTAAACAGTTGTAAACTGTTTTAAGGATGACATTTAATTGGAGCTGATTTACATGTTAATTGTTTCAGTCCATTATCATCAATGCAAAGACTTGGCAGCATCCAGGCAAGTGTGGTGAAGGAAGATCTGAGAGTTCTACACCTTTATCTGAAGATTGCTAGCAGAATATTCATCCCAGGCTTCGAGGACTAGGGTATTAAATCCCATACCCACAGTGATATGCTTACTCCAATAAGTCAGCATGGATTTAATTTCTTCTACAGTAAGCTTAAGATGAGGTCCTAGCTAACTAACATATCCTAGAAGTTTCTGAAATTAATTTAAAATAAGTAAATTATCTTTTCTTATTTGAGTTTTCTGTGACACAATTTGTTTAAGATATAACTGATGTCCCAAATATTGAAAAGGATATTGCCTTTGAATCTTTTCTGGTGCAACACCTAATCCTTAAAATTTTAATGATTGCTATATGAGACCAAAGGCTTGTAATAAAACTTCAGAGTGACCACCTAATAAAATATCATCTATGTATGAATAATATGCACAGAAGGTATCAAAGTCCTATGTTTTTGTATTGAGAAAGCAACAAAATTTGGACATATTGTAGGACTATTAGCCATTCCCTGAGGCAAAGCTTTCCAATGAAATCATTTCATTTGTTCTTTAAAATTACAAGCAAGCACACTAAATGTAAGCCTTCTATATTTATCAGGATACAAAGGAATAGTATCTAAATAAATTTTTAAACCCATAATAATTTTATATCTATTTTTGGAATGACACCATGAGTAGGTAAGCCAAGTTGTAATGATCCCATAAATTCCATAGCTTCATTGACCTTTTGTAAATCTTGCAATAATCTCCATTTGTATGATTCTTTAAATTACAAATTTGGCTGAGTTGAAAGGGTAATTAATACTTTGAACTTGTGATTGGATTATAAATTGCTAATGTTCCATTATATATTCATGTATTATATTTGTGTATATATATTTGTATATATATGTATATTTCTACATATTTAACTATTTTTAAAGTTTCCCTTGAAATGTCAATATAAAGTATTTTTGAAAGTGAAGACATGGAGCATAACCATAATTTTGAAAGAAAATAACAATTTTTTAGCAGCATAAACAGTCCATTCTCTCTATAATCAATACCAAGTGCATTATTTTCATGTTACAAAGTTTGACTGCCAATACTTGTATATGAATAAATGATTGTGCAGCTTTTAATACTTCATTTCTAGGACAGGAATTACATAAAATATTATGCAAATTTAGAGGTATCTTTACAGACCATTTACCCTAGGTTGTCTCATGCCAAGTGTAATTATCCAGAATGACTCTAACCCCAAGTTAAGCCAAAGTTCTGTTACTAATATTCCAAATTTTTAACCATACCCAATAATTTATAATCTAATAATCTATAACCAAGACATACAGATTATAATTAGACCTTCAAGACCAATCAGAAACAAACATGAAGTGGCTATGTACATTAGACTAGACAGATAATATTTTCTTACATTTTTGGGGTAATTTCAAGGGAGTAGTACCCTGACACTTGCTGAATTCAAAGGTTCCAGAAGATAAAGTTTTAACTATTTTTTCTGTTGAATATGAAACATAGAGCAGCAAACAAGCAGCAAAAAAAAACTATAGAAATAAACTGACAGACATGGACAGACTTGTGCACCAAGTACAGACAATTGATAGAGAGGCAAGAGAATTAGATGTCCCACCATAGGAATATGGACTTGGGATTTCCCCAGGAGGAGCCAGAGAGGAAACAGGAAGTCCCCTAAACTCCTCTTGATATTAGGAAATCTCTAAGCACATTTACAAATATCATTATATCATTACCCTGTCCCAGTTTTTTAGTGTTTGCACACCATTGGACCAATTTTTCTTTATTTTCCTTTGCATGTTGTTACTTTTCCTTTAGTACCCCTCTTCTTTCACACTGTACCCCTTATAATCAAGCCCCGATGTTGATGCAGCACCTGACCAAGCCAGGTCAGTCAGATAACTGTTTTAGAGAGAAAGTAAGGATATTTAGGGAACATTAAAACATGAATCAAGGAAGTGCTGAGACAGTTTATGTTTTCTCAGTCTGTTTTTATACAATTATAAGTATGTACAGTTCTAGGTCAAGGAATAAATAACACATAAACAAAATAGTCATGGAACAAACAAGGCAATAAACAAAGTCCAGTGGTCACTGTATCTAGTGATTTATGAAGGTGATCAGAATAAAAGGAACACATTCTTTAGCTGTATTTATCTTGAACCTGCTTCCTTGTCTTAGACCAATGTTAAATTCTTTCCTAAGCCTACTTCTTTGTCCTAGCACTGTGTAAATATTCTTGTGAATATCCTTGAAGCAGCATCAAGAACTCTCCACACATATGGCTTAAACTCATGTCCCCATGCTTCTAACTTGGTCATATCAACTGAGCCATTACTCTATTACTCAACACTGTAGCTATTTTTCCACTGACTTAGCTCTGAGAGAAATCATTTTACAAGTAACTACAAGCCCATGGCTGCAATTTCCGATCTTCATACTACCTTTATGTTAAAGATGTTTTATAACTCATCAATTCTATTGACCTTGGACTTAGACACCAATGGTGCAAGGTGAGCAAGGTGCTCTTCAATGACCTGTGAATTTTGTGGAGAAAAAAGAACAATTATTTAAATGCATCATAATTAATTGGAAGACACATATTAGAAAACAATACCACACAGATTTTCTTAGTGATACCAAAATTTAGCTGTTTAAATACATCAGCCATAATCTACTTTTAGCACCCTATGGACATGGTTTCAGTAACACATGACTACAGTATAGAAAATTCTTCCACTAGAGAGCATTTCTCTCTTGCAAGAGAGTATGGATCATTCTCAGTGTCTCTATGATTCATGCCTTTTCTCCACTCATGTGAACCTTTTGATTTTATATTTTTAAATATCTTTCCATTATTTTATGAATCTGTGACATACATGAAAATCTATTGACTATTGTATTACAACAACAATCAATGATCCTCTAGATTAGTATACTGTAAGTTCTTTGGCTGCACACATGGGAACAATTTGAGATGGCATAGATACTTTTCCCTTTTATTGAATAAAAATGATAAAATTTTATTAAAATATGACTCTTGGGTTGGAGAGATGGCACAGTGTGAAAAGTGCTTGCTGTGCAAGTGTGATGCTATGAATGTTGATTTTCCAGAACTTACTCTAGATGCTGCCAAGCATGGTAAACTGCATGTTATCCCATCCCCTGAAAAGAAGAGACAGAAGATCTCCAGAGCAAGATAGAAATCACGACTATACAGTATTGGTAAATTCTTGGAAATCAGAGGCTTTGCCTTAGTGCATAGAATGTCAAGTAACCAATGAAAATACCCTACGTCAAGTCAGCACATGTGTATGCTATTGATCTTTTGATTTCCTGAGTCTGCATTAAACATCTTTTTATATGATTGCAAATATCTGATAGAAATGTGACTATACTCCCTAATATGCTACATTCATAATCAATGTTTTAATTTTATGCTACTACTGAAAGCATCACTAATACACATGTAAACACATGCATAATCACTTGGATACTCTAAAATTAGTTTCACACAATAAAAACTGAGATGATTTTACCACTCTTTATCACTGTTTTATCTCAGCTCTTTCCATTGTCATATTATTTCAACTCATTTTGAGTCTGTGGTTTCGAAGCATAGCAGTAAGCAACTTGTATAGTACATAGCATTTATTTTTACTTTTAGAACATACCACAGTTTCCTGCTTAAGACCAAATTTTTAAGAATGGGTTACAATTTTCATTTTTCTGAAAAGGAAAACAAGAACTCAGTAGGTGCCCAATTGCTTATAATAAAAATGGTCGAATTTTATCACTAACAGTTTCATAGCTGAGTATTGGATACTGCTAAGCCTCACTTCTCACAGTCCCAGAAGTAACAATAATTTCTCTTGGAGTGATTTTAAGGATATCTATAAATTGTTTAATAGTCTGTATTGCACAGTAAATCCTTAATATATTTCAGCATTACTATAATTACATTAGTGATGTCACCATTACAGAATATTGCTTTTAAGCCTTTAACAGATAATGTTAACATTCAGGCACTCATTTTTCTTGTGTGTTCCTGGGTGAGCCATTCCGTCATCAAATTTAGAAGCTGTAAATGGTAGTCAAACGTAAATTTTCATCAGATGCAAATAAACTGTGTGCCATATAACATATTGGATCACATAGAGAATCCTAGACTACAAGCCTGACTGTGTTTATTCAGAAGCTTTAGATCAGCAGTTCTCAACTTGTGAGTCATAACCCCTTTAGGGATCAAATGAGCCTTTCACAAACATAGTCTTAGAACTTTGGAAAACACAGATATTTACATCAATACCCATAATAGTAGCAAAATTACAATTAAGAAGTACAGATTAAAATAATTATATAGTTGGGGGTCCTTACAATATGAGGAACTGTATTAAAGTGTTCACAGCATTATGAAGGCTGCAATCTACTGTCTTAGATCTACTTGCCCTAAAGAAAGCAGAAAAATCATAAAGAAAAGCAGGGAAAAATCATGATAAAAATGCAATTTTGAAAACATAAAAAGTTGGACATTTTTTCTTGTCTTTAGTGTATTGCAATGATTACTAGGTTTAGTGAAGGCAGAATCAGGAGAGGAGGTATAGATGAGTAACATATGCTGATCTATGAGTTCTTTGGTTAGTAGCTATCTTCCAGTTATTATTGCTGTGGCCAACACCATGACCAAAACCAAGTTGTGGTAAGAGATGTTTATTTGGCTTATCCTTCCATATCAATGTCCATAAATGAAGGGAAGCCAAACAGGGAAGAAACCAGGAGGCAAGTGCCCATGCAGAGGACATAGAGTGGTGCTACTTACTGGCTTACTTCCATGCCTTGGTCAGCCTTCTTTCTTACAAAAAACAAGACCACTTGCCCAGCGATGGTACCACCAACAATGGGCTTGGACATCCCCACAAAATGTCTTACAGCTGTATCTTTTGGAGACACTTTCTCAGCTTAAGGTTTTCTCCTCTCAGATATCCCCAGTTTGTGTGTGAAGTTGACACAAATGTAGCCAGCCCACTGGTTCTTCCAGTTCTGACTCTGCAAGATGACTCTGACACGCATGTTGCTTAATAAACCTATTAGTTCCAAATTGAACTAATAGTGTAACATTTCATCATGGGTTGGTATATCTGTCCTACTTCAGTTTCCAAACATGCAAAGTGGCAACTAACTTATGAATATCAATAATCTCTTTATGAAATATGTTTTCTCTAAGTATTACTATGTTACTGTAAGCATTCAACCTTGAAAAGGATCAGATGTCTTAAGAATTCTAGGTTTTACCAAAGTACTTCTGCAATAATTAGCATTCATAGCTGTAGTATTAAGTTGATCAGGGCCAAACTTAAAGGAGGAATCATAACTAGTAATTGTGTAGCTTCATAAGCAATGCTGTTGGGTAGCAAAAACATTCCCAGCACTACAGCACTACGGAAACTACTCACAATTGTGGAAACATGTAATACAATCATTTAAAAATTTTGGCAGAAGGATTGAAAGTCCAAGTTCATTCTCAACTAAATCAAGAGTTTAAGTTTAACCTAGGTTTAAAACAAAGGCAATGATAGCAGGCTTTTTCTCAGTTTGTGAGACTGTGAGGAATTAGTGCATTTTAACTAAAGCAGTTTCTAAATCCTCATTACTTGGTGGCACTCAGTTACCATCTGACACCTTAATTATCAGTAAATTCCTTTCCAGGTGCCAGTTGACAACTAATTGAGGTGACAAAAGTAAATAGAATGTCAACTAGAACAGCTGCTTAGCTGTTCTCCAACAATAATAACTACCACATGTGATTCTAAGATCCAAGAAAGAGGATGTCCACGTAGGGATTGAAAAATGGACTTTATGAGATGCTCGTCTATGGAATTTCATTCGGTCACATGTAAAATAAAAATATGAATTATTCAAGAAAGTAGGTGAATCCATAAAAAGCTTTGTAAGAGAGGTAACCCATACTTAAGAAAAAAGAAAGAAAGAAAAAAACAAAGGAAGAAAGAAAAGAAAAAAGGAAAAAAAGAAAAAAACCCTGCTGTTCTTATATGTGGTATCTAGCTTTGATTTTTTACAAACACATTTTCCTGGGTATATCTGCAAGAATATATCTATAATATAAACTATATTAGTAAACTGTAGAGTGCCATTTGAGCTTGTTGTAACTTGATTGTGGAAGAAAAGAGGCACTCATTTTTGCTTATTTTAAATGTGATATGTCATACCAACCCCATCCTCATCTCTACCCTCTGATGTGAGTAAAGTTCATGCCCTGGCTCTGTGAAAAGGAGAAGGAAAGATAGTTCACAGTTTCCTTGGGAAGAACAAGTAAGTAAAACATTTCCAATAAAGGTCACAACTCTTTATTTCATGATATAGAAATGTCTGCCATCACATGGGAAGTAGGAACCTCATCTGTGAAGAGACTCCTATCTGTTTCTTCTGCAATCATTTTAGCTGGATAGTCTAAGTCCTGTTTATGGCTGTTACTTTTGCTTGCTATTATATCTACAAGCACTTTATTTAATGATGTTTTACTTTCTATCAGAGGGATCCATTTAGCTGTCTCTTGCTCTGTGTTCTTTTACTTTTTGTTTGCGCCATGAGTAAAAAATATCATTCATTCAAAGCCCAATGTACTGCTTTCCTAAATCTTTATTCAGATTGTCCAGAACAATGCCAGTCATGTAATCAAATATGGAGGTGGGGAGGAGGAGGATCAAGGTGCTGAGGAAGAGTGGGGCATAGAACCAGACATAATGCTAGTGGCGGTGAAAAGATGCAGAAAAAGAGTTGTGGAGAAGGCTCAACACATTATACCAAAACAATTATAGGATGAAATCTAATTTTAATATTTATATGCCAATTAAATTGAAACAGAGAAAAGGTTTCATTCACTATTATATTTGGTGTGATTAGTATTTCTTACTTTGCCTTGAATTCAGGCATCTGTAACTCTTAAAAATATCCCAACAGTTTTTTTACATTGGCTGTCCATGAACATTTAGTGAACATCTCATTGACACTCAAGCTTTTGCAAAGATTTGCATTCTAAATGCTTTGAGGCTTTGGTATTACTCAATGGTAGAGGCCTTTCCTATTATCCAAGTGGTTCTGGGTTTAATCCCCAACACCACAAAATATAAAGCTAAAGATTCAGAATAGCTTAGGCTAGCAAGATGATCCAGGAGGTAAGGATAATTTCTGTAGAAGCCTGATAACCTATGTTCAATCCCCCAAATTCACGTAATAGAAAGAATCAATTCTTGCAAACTATCTTCTGATGCCTATACATGATCCATTCCATGAACACTCACAAACATACATGCAAACACATGCTGGTATATACAAATTAATTAAATATGTAGGTTTATTGTACTAATTTTTAAAGGAATGTCTCGCTACTTCCACAAAGTGCCTTCTTCACAATTAACCTTCTCTCTAATAAGAAACAACTGTGTAACATTGGCTAAATGAAGGCTTTGATAAAGGAGACTGTAAAGCTCATCCTCTCTTATCCTGCAAAGCATTACAAAACAGAAATAATTACTAGGTTGTTTTTCCACTCATCTACTGAACTGCCACTTATCATAAACCACACATGAGCATTCAAGGATATTAAAAATGTAATCACTCCTCTCTTGCCACCAGCTTCTCTAAGGAATGGAATGCAATAACCCTCAGGAAAGCAAAAAGGCAATACAAGGTAAGATTTTAAAACCAGTCTGATTTATGTAAAGTTATTACAGCTCATTTCATCTGCTCCTGAAATACTGTCTGTTTTGTATCTCCCTTACTTCTGGTGACCCAGAGTTCAAATTAATTCCCCATAGATAGGATATGTTATTTAATACTAAGCACCTATTACTAAATTGCATTAGGGTAGTATAAACATTTTTTAAAATTCCAGGGCAGGTTTCTTCCTGCCTTAACCATTTATGTTCCTGGATGAAAGACATACACACAGACTTTATATTTTAATGTATTAAGTAGCACAATAGTTGGACAATTGTCTACCCTCCATGTTGTTAGAGATTACTTTTATACTGATAACTGAGTTACTTTTACTAGTTTTCATGTTCCAACACTGTTGTTCATAACCCTGATTAGCCAGCCCATACAGTCACACTTTTATGGCTAAGCTCTCCTGATGTCGCTCTTCTTTTCCCTCCTGTAACACTTCCTCTTTCCTGAAGGTTACCAAATGTGGTAGAACCTTCCCCCAGTGAATAAAAATTTCAGGGACCAATCACTGGGTGAGGGATGGGTGGGATATCCGGGTCAAAGAGAGGACAAGAGGAGACAGAAAAGAGGACTTGCTTTGGGACTAGACAGGTGGAGACCAGAATGTAGGTAGGGAGACTCCCTGGTTCAGGTTGGGATTTGGTACCAGAGGATTTACCTTAGAATGGCTTACAAATTAGGATGCTAGTTGCTGAGCTCAGTGACTGTGTTACCTGTTGATTCTAAACTAAGATTGTGTTTTGCTTCATGTGGCAACTCAGCTGAGTTTCAGAGAGAAAGGTACAGCAGCAAAGCATGGGTTTACAAGTGCACCTCGGCTAGCCGTGCAAATTTGTATGTGTGGGGCAGGCATGCCAATAACACTCTCTGGCAACTTTCAGAGCTCTAGATCAGAGAGTCTGCAGAGGTGAGAACAAACCAGGCTCTCCAGTACAACTCCTGGCATAGTGTGGGATAGTGCATTTTTATTAGTTTAGGCAAAAACTATATTCAACTGTTATAAGTGACCTCTGTGGAAACATGAGTATAACTTGACTTTAAAGAGCCCTCAGTGATAACTACACTAAAACGAATTCTGAAGTTTATTTTTAAGCAATTGATTATTAAAAATATATATATAGTCTTTTGGATGACTAAAAGATCTGGCAGATTTAATAATATTAGGGAAAATATTGTCAACGTGAATATTATGTTGATATTGAGAAAGTTAGATAATATTGATTCAATTTCTAATGTTATTTCTTATGGTTATAGTTATGCATCAGTGAATGGTTAGCCTATCTCACCTTGACATGTGTACATCTATTGTGTTCACTATGGCCTCAAAAGAGGGCTTCTGTTTAATGTGGAAATAGTTCAGTCAATGATAAGCTTGCACCATATATTTGGATCTATGAAGCTTATAAAAGAGCTTGATGTAGTGGGAAACACTCTATTCCCAGCCTGAAAAATTAATCTCTGTACCTTCTGTCATCTCGTTTGGAGGAATCAGTTAGCTCCAATTTCAAATGGAAATCATAGAGGAAGACATCCAATATCAACCTCTGACTCACTTACATGTGGCAAAACACCTGCTGACACACACAGAGACACACAGAAACAGCAGATGCACAGACACACAGACACATAGAGAGAGACAGAAGATGGGGGGAAGGATTTTTGTGTTTTACATCAATATTCACTTAAAAATGTAACTGAAACTGAACTGGAAAGATGTGATTGGTTTAAGATTCATCACTAACAGACACTGTGAATTATTAGAAGCCAAAAGGTAAAACATCAGATTTAACAGAAGGAACATTAGCCATTGCAAGTTTAAAAATGGAAATAACAAAATACAATATACAAAATTACAATATAATTCATAGAGCACAAAACTAGTGTTAACTTTGTTTTTAGGTCATGTCTGAGTTTTGTTCAGTTCTTTCACTTATGTGGCAAGTTAAATATGGATTTATCTGCTGTGTGTATTTAAGAATAAGAGATAAATTTCAACAACTTCAAGGATGATTGGGAATAGTTTGAATTAAATTATCTATCATGTGCTTCTAATACAGCAATTTAATTGTTCAATACATTCACTGTATTTTAATTGCCTTCTTAAGTATTGCAGTAAAACCCTTAAGTAAATTCAATTACGTCATTAGCATCAAATTTCTCTGAGGACCATCACCTTAAAATCAATGCTAAGTTAACTTCTACTTTGTGTTTATGTCCCTCTTCTATCTTTTCCTGTTGTTTAATTTTGAAGCCAATGTTTGTATCATCACAAACTTCTTGGTACATCTTTATTCACCTTTAGTTTTAATAGTATAAGGCATGTTTGTCCATATTTCTGTATATCACATTGTATTTTATCATGAAGTTGCTATTGAATTTTGATGTTTACTTCTTCAAGAGAATCCAAACAAATGCCTAGCATCATTTCACTTTACATACAGCAGGCTAACTCTGAGCGATTTTTGTTTTTTATTCATGTGGAAGCTTCTTAAATGGCATGAAGGATTGTATAGGAAGTATAAAAAATTAAAAACAGTTTTTTCTTTGGTAATTTGAACATGCCTTCCCTCCTCGCCATCTCCAGGAAGATTGCTGTCTAGATGGCTCTCAGTGTAAATTACTTTTTAATCTCATGAAGGTTACTATTCATGTGAAGTCAGATCTGTCCTCCTATTTCTCAAGTCCCCCAGCCCCAACACTGATCTCTCCTCTTCCCCTTCCCCTCATTCCCAGTGGTAGATATCAGGAGTTCCCCCTAATCCTTTATGGTTCTTCATTCAACTCAAACAGGGTCCTTGGCTTCATCACAGATGAATACTTCAAAATGAAGAAGCAGGAAGCAGAATTATAATTTATTAAAATTATTGTGTAATGGATTCCAGAATAAAACAGTATACATGAGAATGCAGACAACCTACTTGTTATACCATTTCATACAAGCCATTGTAGATGCTCTTGGATTATATATGGATAGCCTTTTTCCCCCTTTTGATAGGTGAGATGATAGGGTAGATCTGGAGATGCCTTGTATGATGTTGTAATTTAATAAAATTGATTTTTATTTTAAAAAATAAAAATATATAAGATCAGTTCCATCAACTTCCACTCCACTTCTCACTTTTCTCCCTGGCTCTCTCTTTGACATCGTCAGTCCTCAAGACAATCCAGCATGGCAACTTGTCATGCTGTTCTGCTTTCACCCACAGTTCCCTTGGCGGGCTGTTACCATGCCAGGCACACACATCCCAATTCGATGTCTGGCTTGGTGCATCCCACCACTACACATTCTCTTGAACTCAATTAAGTTACAATATGAAAAAACACACTGCACAATAACCCTTGATCCAAATGATGAGATATAATTTGTTCATTTGGATAGCACAAAATCCTATACACACCCTTCCCTTACAAATATTCATAAAATTCTGTATCTGTATGCAGAGACGACTCTTAACATCTGCCACCATGTTCTTCCAGCTCCTTTTCCTCACTCCAGCTCCTTCTCTCCTGCTTCTCCCTTCTAAAACCTCTGTTCCTACCTTTCTTATTTTCTGTTCAATGATAGGCCTCATTTCATCTTGTCTGTGTTCATCTGCATAATGACATCAACCTACATAAAATCAGGAGAAACCATGTTACCAATACAGCATCAGGTTATATTCTCTTTACCATAAAGGGTTCTGGTGTGATTGCTAGAAGATTGAAGGTTACATCTACAAAAAAAAAAAAGTCTTACATAAATGTCATTAAAATTTTATGTATGTGTGTCTCTGTATGTGTGTGTGTGTGTGTCTGTGTCTGTGTGTGTGTGTGTGTGTGTGTGATATACTTGAGTGTCAATATGGTGTCTACATTCATATTAATATTTTATAAAATATGCTTGACTGTGTATGCATGTGTGGTACCCAAAGGTGGATTTGAGGTATAATCCTGTGTACTTAATTTTATTTTATTTATTTGAAATGACATTTCTCTGTTCAGCTTTTGGTCAATAGATCAGAGATCCCCTTATACAATTTCTTCTAAAACTCAGTTATAGGCACATAGCACCATCTGAACTTTTCATCAATGGTTAAATGAACCCATGATAGCATAGAAATCACTTTACTCACCATGATGGAATTACTGATTTTCAGCAGGTAATAGTCTTCAATCACACCACTGGTTGGAGCCAGATTCTTTGTCCTTCTAATGTCATAGTTTCCTATGTCTTTCTATTCTACCTTTTTATTACAATAATAACAGTAAAATAAAAGATTTTCTTAATTTCCCTTTTTAGCCTGAATGTAAAGATTTCAATTGAGCAGCAACTCATATACTGATTTCCCTGGGCTCAAATCAACAGAGCCACCTTCACATGGGAATACCAGGGGCACAGTATAACTTTTGTCATCTTACCATAAAACAGGGGAAAAGATGCACCAGTCACTCTTGGCCCACATTAGGCTAGGTATCAAGCTTCCCACTATTTTCAACTCATTCTTAAACAACCATGATAGACCAAGGACATTTCAACAGCCGTGTCATTCAATAGGATAAGTTCTATACAGAGATTTCCTGACAACTAAATTGCTGACCTACCCTCATCACATTACTGTGGATTTGACACCTGTTAAACAAATACACATCTGTACATTTTCACAGTGAAAAGGACCATAATTATCAACATAGAAACCATAGTTTATGCAATAAAGTCTGTCAATGAGGGCACAGAGGGTACCTGGAAGAGAATGGGGGACAAGAGACATGAAGAAGGGCGCCAAGCCTATGATCGAGGCAACAATTTTATTTTTTCCCAAGGCTGAATTTATACTATAACAGAGGTAACAGAGGGAGGGGGGAAGTGTGAAACTTTCCAAAGGCCAAGGACACTGTATTTGTGTGGTCAGCTGATGTCAACTGGATGTCAGAAAGGTCACAGGTTTGTCATATCTATTAGTCAGCAGGATGTTGGTTTCTCAGAAAGGTTACAGGTTATCACATTGGGCATCTTGACATCAGAAGTATTTCTCGGCAAGGTCAGAACTTTATCATATCATTATTCATCCTGACCACCAGATTTGTATTCATCTTCTGCAGCTGGCAGGGGATTTTCCATGAACCCAGGCATAATTAACTCTAATCATGATAATAACAACAATAATGGAGGGTATCAAGGGCTTGTTCCCAACAAAATTCTTATTATTTCTCCCCATCATACATACCAAATTTTATATGGAAGGGGAAAACAGAACATGTAAGTCAACAAATATAAGGCAAAAACTGTTCATAGTACATTGACAACTGAGCAGTGAGATTTATTTTAGTAAAACTGCACATTAATAATTCAAAAGAGAAACTTCACTTTAGTAATACAAAAGTCTCTGATAGTTTTTGAGATAAACACATTCAAAGCTTACTGTAAATTTGTCTCCTTCCTACTCTTGCAACCCTCTGCAAAATACTAAATGTATATCTTCAGAAATATTTGTAAACAAGTCAACAACAAAAGTATCTCCCTGCAATTAATTCTATTTTGCACAGAATATATCATTATAATCATTCCAAGTGTGTCTCCTTGCTTACACTTGTTTCTGTTTATGGCAGAGCTTAAGAAAACAGAAAATATAAAAAAATATTAAAGAGAACTTTATATTTGTTACTTGATCAACAGCACCCTAGGTATATTCTGGGATTTATACAAATGTACAGCTGAATACAAATGAACCCATACATATACATACACATAGGTAACGGGAGATTATGCCCACATGTATTTTAAAATTTCTCAGTACCTTACTTAAGACATCTATGTACAACTATTTGGGCTGCCTTTATGAAACCCTTTGACCCCATATTGAGAGGACATGGGAATAAGTTCCTTAAACTTCTCTATGTATTAGTCAAAGTCAGCCTATATGCATATTCTCCTATTCATGTGATGAAAGAAAAATTCCTGATATATCTTGCAGTACTTCTATGGAAATTGGTATCATCTGATCAGGATCCTTTCCTTATGAATTCATCTAAACTTAAATGACTCTATATTTTCTGTCCCCAAATAAGTCCTATTGATGTTTACGGCTTCAGTACATATTTTTTCAGGGGCATGGTAATATCTAAATCATAGCAGGGTCTTCCATAATGTTGTGGCAAAACAGCATTTGTAAATGTAGTTACAGCCAAGCTGATTCAGAGTTAATAACAATTTTTGTAAGTGTATTTGTATATGTACATGGGAGTATGTGCATGCGAGTGCGATTGTGTGAGTAAAGACAGAATTTTTCAGGCAATGATATTTATGTAGGGGTCAGAGGATAACTTGCCTGAGTTAGTTCACTCCTTCGATTGTATGAGTTCTGAGTTTCTGGGATCTAACTCAGATCAAGAGCTTTGTGAAGAAAATAATTTTACCTGCTAAGCCACCACAATAGTCCAGATCTTTACCCTCATCCAGACTTTAGGGATTACAATCATTTGCAGGAACCTTAAGTTCCACCTCTGTATATGGTCTTGCCTTATTGTGAAGTAAAAGGTAGCATCTTCCAGTAACTTTAAAAGCTACTGTTGATTCTCAACTTATAGGTCATAGAAGATATGATTATGGATTAAGCAGTATTGTTTATTTATACTTTATAACACATAAGGTGGGTGATGTAATAAATTAAAGGAGTCATTTGATGGTTCTTTACTGAGACAATTTGCTAGCCTAAAGGTTAATATTGAAAGGCCTGCATGAAATCAACTATTAGACATTCAGTATTCTGCAAGAAAGCAAGGATACAAAGTAGAGACAGATCAGTAAAGCTGCTTGAGCTGGTTAGATCCTTTGGTCTTGCAGCTGAGAGTATAATTTCACCAGTTCTGTTGGCTTTGCTCAAGGTTCAAGATACTCTGTTCACAGCCCCTCTGGCTTACTCATTGCTGTTTCTGAATGAAATTTCTCATTTTCCCATTCCTGCAATTCAAGCACAGTAGTTTACCATCTTCTTATGCAAAACTGAATGTCAAAAAAAAAAGAAAGAAAGAAAGAAAAAACTTTCTCTTGTTTAATATATAGAGTATTTGCTATGAAATTAACTATATTCCTGCTGTTTTATTTTGCAAAAAAAAATACTGTCTGTTTTTTCTCTATTTGTCAACTAAAAAATTATAGGACAAATGTTAGTAGTTAAATAAAAGAAATGCTAGGAAACAACATGCTATTAATCCTTGTAAAAACCACAAAATGCAGCTTATTTGGTTTGTAGAGAACATTAACACAAAATGTAATTTCAGAGTTAGAGAGAAGAGGGATGGAGAATTTTTGGTGAATCCTTGCTTAACTTCTAGGAGAAAGCTTGACTTTTAGTGGTAATAGTTGGAAGCCCAGCAAATTTAGAGAACTTTAAGTTTAGTAAAGAATGACTCAAAAAAATCATAATTTTCAATACTTAAAAATGTTTTCTTTATATATTAATATATACATACTAATATGGACATATTAACATACTAAAATTATTCAATATGGTTTCATCATGTTTTCTTCCCTTAACTGCTCCCAGATCTTTCCCACTTTCCTTACTTATTCAATTTTATGTTTTGTGTGACTCTTTCCAAAAGCAGAAAACACAAAAGCACAAAACAAAGATAAAACCAAATGAGGAAAAAAGACAAATAAAATTAACAAATAAAAGGAGTAAAAAATGCTTACCAAAACATGGAATTTTTTTGTGTTTGCTAACTACTCTTCTGCATGGAAATGGCCTGGAATGAGGTTGTTACACTCAGTGGCACTCCATTGAAGAGCACAAATTTTCCCTTCCCTAGAATTTGACAGTTAGAAGCAGGATTTCTTGGTTAGAGGCAGGATTTTGTATCCACATTCACTTTCTTAATGCTGGGTTTGGTTAAGTCTGAACCTGTGCCTGCTGTCACATTTTCTATTGCTTTATATGTATATCAGTCCTGTTGTACCTAGAAGACACTATTTTCTTGGAATCATCTATTACCTCTGACTCTTACATTCTTTTCACATGCTGTTCTTTTTTTTTTTTTTTTTTTTTTTTTGGTTCTTTTTTTTTTCGGAGCTGGGGACCGAACCCAGGGCCTTGTGCTTCCTAGGTAAGCGCTCTACCACTGAGCTAAATCCCCAGCCTCACATGCTGTTCTTAATAGGTCATTGAGTTCTGAGAGGTGACTTGAAAAGACATCACACTAAATTTGAGTGCTCAGAAGTTTCCTTGTCTTCACAGAGTCTAACTGTGGGTATTTGTATTGCTTATCATCTATAATAAGTATAAACTTCTTTAATGAGACTTGTCTATGTATTTATCAATATGTTCTTAGGAGACATTTTATTTCTATGTTCCTTTTATAGAAAAACAATTTAAGACGATCTATGATGCCCATGGCCATTCTAGTATCATGTTCTCGGTTGTTTTGGTAATGATACATATGGTTTTCATTTCATAGAATGGTACAAAAATATAGTTTAATAATTGATTGTTACTCTTACACTATTTGTACCACTATTGAACCAGTAGGGAAGTAGTTGTTATAGGCTTCGGAATTTGTAGATCTCTCATATTGCTGTTTCTTTCTCAAATCAAGTAGTGTGCAGAATGCCTTACCACATCATGAATGCTAGTCACTTGGACTGGTGCTTCTTATTAAGCACCAGCTTTACTTCTCCATATTCAATGGATAAATAAATGTTATCTTTAGAAATAGGACATTACTATCAGGTTGTGAAGAATAACCAGTAGCCTTATACAGCCATGATGTTTGAGAGTTTCCAGGTTCTGTTTTGTACAACGGCAAAAGAAGACATGATTATTTCCAAAGGGTATTGAACGTTCTACTTAATTGGAAAAGATACATAATAAGGTAGTTGAACCACCCCATACACAGTGACTCATTGAGATTATATAAATATATGAAAATTCTACAGTCATTTGACCAAGCCAAATCATCCAGTCAACAGTTTCTCCAGGGCAGGAGCAAGGATTTAAAAGAAAAATGACAATTAGACAATACTGTGGCATGACTCCCATGACCAGTTCTGAGACTGAAGTGGGTTTATTATATTCCAGTATTCTTTTGTTCCACTTTAAATACTTGCAAAATAATTAGATCAGATCTGGGTCAAGGAACAAGCAAAGTAATAAAGTAAGACACTTTTGTAGGAGCTAGTCAGGATGACCCAGGCAAAAGGAAATCCACAAATGCTACAGGTGAGCCTGCTCTGAGCTTTGCATTAAGTCACATGTAAATTATCTCAATCTGAGCCTATTCAGATTCCAACTAGAGTTTACTCCTTTTGTCAGCTCTGATCTCAATTTCCCACTGAGTTTCTAGAAGCATCCCCAAAAAGCTCTCCACAGGCATAGATTTCCAAATAGTTTTTAAGATGTCTTTTACTGTTAATATAAGGCTTGAAGTGAGTCTTAACTACCAGGTAATTGAGTAGAAGGCAACCCCAAATTGCTCTAACAAGCAGTTTTTATATTTATAGAGGCGCAGTTTACCTCAGCAAGGTTATAGTTCAAACTTATTGGTTAGCAAGCATCATTCTGTACATTCTGAGAAATTTCTACTCAGGAATGTGACTGTGGGTAGAGAATGGAACTTGGCCCAGCCTTGATCCGAGGCATTGTCTTCTGTGACAGATTGTCTTGAGCCTGTGTAACCTGTGGTCATATCCTCACCTGTGAAGGAGGTGCTTGGGGCATTGCCCTATGTGACTGATCTGTCTCAAAACTCTCTACAAAGATCTGTGGGGGGCTGCAGCTTGTGAAGCCTTGATCTCCTGGGAGAATGGGAATGCACCTGCCATACCTTTTAGGGTCTCTGGGAATATGACCTACCTCAATCAGAAATCATGGTACCCTTCACAGCCAGGCAACCCACATAGCATCATGTTAATTAGAAGACAATACTCAGCTAAAGTTATCTTTTATTATCTTTCTATAGATTAGTAGTTAGGTAAGTTTCTTCTTTCATAATCAATTAGATCAATTAGTTTTTTTCATGTCATTTCCCCTTCATTCTGTATCCTTTTTCATCTTTCTTTTTCCTTCTATTTTTTAACATTTTTGCTCTGAAATCTTTATTTTGGTGCCCACCCAGATAAACACAAGTAAGCTAAATAAGGCAGATCAGCCACTGGAAACTGAGAGGTATAATATTTCTTATAGGCCAAACTTCATTCTACAAAGCAGGGCAGTATTGTGGAGTGCTCTTGGGGCAGCCTCTTGGAATCTGGCAAGAACTTTTCCTTTGGTCAAGGAATTAGGCATAGGATAAATACACCTGAGGAATGTGTTCTTTGTATTTTGATGGGTCTTGATGATCTTAGATACAATAATCACAGTACTTTTGTCTATGCCTTGTTTGTTCCTTAAGTGCTTTGCTATGATTTTTTCTTTTTACCTTGACTACTTTTTCTTGACCTAGAACTTACAATAATATTTACATGTACCTAGAATAGTATAAAATAAAACTGGCAAAAGGCTTGCCAGTTGTACTTGCTGTAGTCATATTATAATGTTATTTAATTTCCCTTTCTTCCTTTAATCCTCACTCCTTACCTTGAGACCCTGTTGACTGACTGAGCTGGCTAGGGCAAGGTATGATTTCCATAGTGAGTTTATGCAAATCAGCAGGTCCAGGAATCACGTGGCTTTGTGTCACTGAATGTTTTATGAAGACTATGTGATAAGATTTTTATCTCAAGGGAACAAAATTGTACACATGTAGAGGAGAGTAGAAAAAAAAAAAAGAAGGCCAGAGTTTAGGCACATGTAATCAAACTACAAGTAAGAAAATGCATCAAGATAATGCATTAATCAACAAAGATAAAAAGTTTACAAAAAAGAAGAAGGATAAAAGAAACAAACTATGAATCCTAAGGAGTTGTGTTGGAATCAGAAATACAACCATGAATGTACATTTTAAACATTTACAAACACAGGCAATATATTCATATGCAAAAGTAAAGGAGATGGGTATATTTGATCATATATAATACTAAATATATTTGATCATAAATTTGAATCAGAATTATAAAAACATGGTGAATGCATATTAACAAAATTAAGAGCCCAGATAAAATAAGAGAATCCCTTTGTCAGAGGATCTCAAGTCCATGTTCATAAGGATGGGGACAAATTAGAGTCCCACACACGGCTAGTGGGAAAATTCAGTTCATAAAACACCCTATCTCTTTCTTGCCTTTGAAGCAGAGTCTCATTTTGTAGCCCCAGAGTAGGAATGGGAGATAGTCTAAGCTGCTTTCGACTTCTATCTATTATGGATAGGAAAGCGATGAATAAGAACGATTTTTCAGGATAAAATACTCTCTTGGTATATGCACAAGAGTGGATCTTGAGGTATATCACCTTGTATCTTTCTTAGGAACTGCCACATTGATTTCCGGATTCATTTTAAAAGTTTGCACTGTGTAATTGATCTTAACTATTCTGACAAATGGAAGTTAAAATCTCAAAGTAGTTTTCAATTACACTTCCCTAATGGCTAAAGATATTGAACAATTTCTTTATGTGTACCTCAGACACTTGACTTTTTTATACTGAGAATTCTGTTTACATCTATACTCCTTTTATTAAAAGTGGATAATTTGGTTTCTTGAAAATCAGTTGCTTAATATGGTGCTGCATTTTTGAAATGACATTGTTTTTCTGTTTCATAAGGTCCCATTTAGTAATTATCAATCTTAGTTCCTGGGATATTTGTTTGCTCTTCAGAATATCATTTCCTATACAAAACATATTCATGTCTATTCTCTTACTTAATCAGGTTCAGTGTATTTGGTTTTATAATGAGGTCTTGATCTACAGATCTATGTTCATGCTCTACCAACTATGTTTTGTAGTACAGCTTGAAAATTGTGAATGTTGATACCTCCAGAAGTTCTTTTATTGTTCAGGATTATTTTAGCTATCATGGATTTTTTTTTGTTTGTTTTTCTACATGAAGATGAGGATTGTCTTTCAAGATTTAAGAAGAATTGTTTTCATTTTTCATGGAAATTGAATTGAACCTTTAGGTTGCACTTGGTAGGATGACCATAATTTACCATGTTAATCCTTCTGATTCTTAAACATAGCAGAATATTTTATTGTCTAATATTTTCTTTAATTGGTCTTTTCAAAGACTTGATGCTTTTATAATACAAGTCTGTTACTTGACTAGTTAGTGTTATCCCAAGGTAGCTTATATTACTTGAGGTTATTTTGAAATGTCTTGTTTCTTATTTCACAGTTCTTTTGTCCTTTGTAATAAGAAGTCTTCTGGTACATATTAGATAACTTTGATTTTAGCTATGTTGCTGAAGGTGTGTATAGACTATAGGAATTCTCTGGTGGAATTTTTAGGTATCTTACATATTCTATCTTATTTATACAAATAAAGATTTTTTGACTTTTTTCTTTACATTTTGTGTACCATTGATCCCTTTCAGTTGTGTGATTGCTCTAACTAAATTTACAACTACTTTATTGAGTAAGGAGAGAGATAGTGGTTAACATTGTACTGTTCCTGATGTGAATGGAATTGTATAAAATTTCTTGCTACTTAAAATGATTTTGGCTATATTTGCTCTACACTGCCTTTTTATGCTGGGGTATATTCCTTTTACCTTTAAATTCTGCAGGAATTTTTTCAAGAATTGATGTCAGATTTTATCAAAGCCTTTTTGTCATCTAATGAGATAATAATGTGCTTTTTTTACAGTTAGCTTACATAGTGGGTTGTATAGTACATTTATAGATTTTTGGATACAGAATTATATCTGAATCTCTAGAATGAAGCCTATTTGATCAGAGTGGACGACCTTTCTGATGTATTCTTAGAATTACCTTTAATTATTTTATGAACTATTTTTGCATCTCTGTTCAAAAAAAGAATTGGATTGTGATACTCTTTCTTTATTTGGGTATTTATGTAGTTTGAGTATGAATTTAATCTATTCTAGAAACATCTGGCAATGACTTTTATTGTTTTCTGTTTTTTGGATTTTGTTTTATTTATTTTGTTTTTAGAACTTTTAATAACTGCTTTTGGTTCTCTTTGGGATAAAGTCTGTTTATATTGTTTATCTTATCTTAACTTGCATAAGTGGTATCTACTGAGAAAACTATTTATTTCTTTTATATTTTCCGGACTAAAGGAATACAATTTTTTAAAGTGTATCTTTATGATTCCCTGGATTTCCTCTATGTCTGTTGTTATGCTCCCCATTTTATTTTATTTTTTCTTCAATTTAAAAAAAATAAATTAGATTGCTCTCTCTTTCTCTGCCTCTTTTGTTTAATTTGAAAAAGGGTTTGTCCACTCCTTCATGATAAAAGTCCTGGAAAGAATAGAATTTCAAGGCCCATACCTAAACATAGTAAAAGCCATATACAGCAAACCAGTTGCTAACATTAAACTAAATGGAGAGAAACTTGAAGCAATCCCACTAAAATCAGGGACTAGACAAGGCTGCCCACTCACTCCCTACTTATTCAATATAGTTCTTGAAGTTCTAGCCAGAGCAATCAGACAACAAAAGGAAATCAAGGGGATACAGATTGGTAAAGAAGAAGTCAAAATATCACTATTTGCAGGTGATATGATAGTATATTTAAGTGATCCCAAAAGTTCTACCAGAGAACTACTAAAGCTGATAAACAACTTCAGCAAATTGGCTGGGTATAAAATTAACTCAAATAAATCGGTAGCCTTCCTCTAAACAAAAGAGAAACAAGCCGAGAAAGGTATTAGGGAAACAACACCCTTCAAAATAGACCCAAACAATATAACGTACCTCAGTGTGACTTTAACCAAGCAAATAAAAGATCTGTACAATAAGAACTTCAAGACTCTGAAGAAAAAAACTGAAGAAGGCCTCAGAAGATGGAAAGATCTCCCATGCTCATGGATTGGCAAGATTAATATAGTAAAAATGGCCATTTTACCAAAAGCGATCTACAGATTCAATGCAATCCCAATCAAAATACCAATCCAATTCTTCAGAGAGTTAGACAGAACAATTTTTAAATTCATTTGGAATAACAAAAAATCCGGGATAGCTAAAACTATTCTCAACAATAAAAGGACTTCAGGGGGAATCACTATCCCTGAACTCAAGCAATATTACAGAGCAATAGTGATAAAAGCTGCAGGGTATTGGTACAGAGACAGACAGATAGACCAATAGAAAAGAATTGAAGACCCAGAAATGAACCCACACACCTATGGGCACTTGATTTTTGACAAAGGAGCCAAAACCATCCAATGGAAAAAAGATAGCATTTTCAGCAAATGGTGCTGGTTCAACTGTAGGTCAACATGTAGAAGAATGCAGATCGATCCATGCTTATCACCCTATACAAAGCTTAAGTCCAAGTGGATCAAGGACCTCCACATCAAACGAGATACACATAGGGCAGCACCTTGAACATATGGGCACTGGAAAAAATTTCCTGAACAAAACACCTATGGCTTTTGCTCTAAGATCAAGAATCGACAAATGGGATCTAATAAAACTGCAAAGCTTCTGTAAGGCAAAGGACACTGTGGTTAGGACAAAACGGCAACCAACAGATTGGGAAAAGATCTTTACCAATCCTACAACAGATAGAGGGCTTATATGCAAAATATACAAAGAACTCAAGAAGTTAGACAGCAGGAAGAGAAATAACCCTATTTTAAAAAATGGGGTTCAGAACTAAACAAAAATTCACAGCTGAGGAATGCCGAATGGCTGAGAAACAACTAAAGAAATGTTCAACATCTTTAGTCATAAGGGAAATGCAAATCAAAACAACCCTGAGATTTCACCTCACACCAGTGAGAATGGCTAAGATCAAAAACTCAGGTGACAACAGATGCTGGTGAGGATGTGGAGAAAGAGGAATACTCCTCCATTGTTGGTGGGATTGCAGACTGGTAAAACCATTTTGGAAATCAGTCTGGAGGTTCCTCAGAAAATTGGACATTGAACTACCTGAGGTCCCAGCTATACCTCTCTTGGGCATATACCCAAAAGATGCTCCAACATATAACAAAAACACATGCTCCACTATGTTCATGGCAGCCTTATTTATAATAGCCAGAAGCTGGAAAGGACCCAGATGCCCTTCAACAGAGGAATGGATACAGAAAATGTGGTACATCTAAACAATGGAATATTATTCAGCTATCAAAACCAATGACTTTATGAAATTCATAGTCAAATTGATGGAACTGGAAAATATCATCCTGAGTGAGGTAACCCAATCACAGAAAACACACATGGTATGCACTCATTGATAAGTGGCTATTAGCCCAAATGCTTGAATTACCCTAGATGCCTAGAACAAATGAAACTCAAGACTGATGATCAAAATGTGAATGCTTCACTCCTTCTTTAAAAGGGGAACAAGAATACCCTTGGCAGGGAATAGAGAGGCAAAGATTAAAACAGACACAGAAGGAACACCCATTCAGAGCCTGCCCCACATGTGTCCTATACATATACAGCCACCCAATTATACAAGATGGATCCAGCAAAGAAGTGCATGCTGACTGGAGGCAGATGTAGATCTCTCCTGAGAGACACAACCTGAATACAGCAAATACAGAGGTGAATGCCAGCAGCAAACCACTGAACTGAGAATAGGACCCCCGTTGAAGGAATCAGAGAAAGAACTTGAAGAGCTTGAAGGGGCTCGAGACCCCATATGAACAACAGTGCCAAGCAACCAGAGCTTCCAGGGACTAAGCCACTACCTAAAGAGTATACATGGACTGACCCTGGACTCTGACCTCGTAGGTAGCAATGAATATCCTAGTAAGATCACCAGTGGAAGGGGAAGCCCTTGGTCCTGCTAAGACTGAACCCCCAGTGAAAGTGATTGTTGTGGGGAGGGCGGCAATGGGGGGAGGGGGAACACCCATAAAGAAGGGGAGGGGGAGGGATTAGGGGGATGTTTGCCTGGAAACCTGGAGAGGGAATAACATTCGAAATGTAAATAAGAAATACTCAAGTTAATAAAAAATAAAAAAAAGAAATAAATAAAAAAAAGAAATGTAAATAAGAAATATCAAAGTATTTGGGTGGAGAAAAAAAAAAAGAAAAGAAAAAGGGTTTGTCTAAGTTACTGGTTTTCTTAAAAAAAAAATCTAAACAAAACAAAACACAAGTCCTATACCTTCTATTATTTATATTCTTTTTTTGTTTATATTTTAATGATCTCAGCTCCAATTTGTGATTATTGATGTCTACACCTTTGAGGGAGGTTTCTTTCTTTTTCATTGTTTTTAATTTTTATTTTCTTTCTTTCTATTTATTTATTTATTCTTTTACTAGAGTTTTCAGATGTGTTAGTAAGTTACTACTATGGGATCTCTCCAGTTTGTTTATTTAGTATTACCTTTGGTTTTGTTTATAATCTATGTACTCAGTGTTATCAACTAGTGTTTTAAAACTTCTTTGATTGTGTCTTATAATTTTTTCTGTATTGTATATTAGTTCATCTATAATTTAAAAGTTTTTATTTTTTTTATTTTTGTCTTGACCAAGTTTTCATTTAGTACGGTATTGTTTTGTTGTTCCAAGAAGCATTTGTGAACCCCAAAAGGCCACCAAGTAGCCAAGTTCAATGCAGTCACACAGAGTCTTTTATTTACAAGCTTAATCTTAAACTCCACCATACCTACTCTCCCCAAATATTGGTTGCAGGCATCTTTATTTAACAATCAGAATTATCTAGAAGCAGGGTCCTTCATGTCTTACTGTAAGTCTTCTCATACAAGCAGTTTTGGGGGACACAAATTAGGATTACAATACAAACAGCATTAGTCCAACCTACTATACCCTTATACCTTTAGAAAAGGTTATTTATCTATGGGCCATTTCTGTCTCCTCTCTCTCCAATCCTTTCACTTTGGCTGACTCATTTGAACTTTGGTAAGTTCACCCACATAAACACCTGTACACACAGGCGTCTCTCAGAGACACACACATACATGCATACACAGACACAGAAAAACACACACACACACACATACACACACAAGGGTAGAGAGAGAGAGAGAGAGAGAGAGAGAGAGAGAGAGAGAGGCACAGAATTGTATGCAAATATATGTTGACAAATGTATGTGAAGCTTTGCTGTGTGTAAAGACTTATACAAACCACTGTTAGTAAATTTAGATCACTTCACTGCCACAGATCTAGCCTTATCTTTAAAATGTGTTTTCTAGCAATTTAAAAAAAGTCAATGTATTTCTTGCAAGCCATTATTAATGTTTTCTTAGAGAGGTTTTGTGGTATGACATCTATTTGTTAATGCATAAATTCAGCCATGGAAAATATTGAGGTTATTATTTTGCAAACTTGAAATGTTTATGTAATGTGTTCTGATAGAATGTTAGTTGAATAAATGAAAAAACACATTGGTTTCTTCAGAAGCAGTCATGAGTATTTTTCTCATATATACGTTATCACTTACAAAGTCAAGGTGTTGTTCTACTAATGTTTTGATAGCCATGGGGAATGAAGTTGGCTAAATGGAAATTTTTTAGTTTATATTTGTGGAAATTGTCACAGTTTAAAGTATTTCATTCAACCTGTTTTGATAGCCTTAGGGAAACAAAGGCTAGATTTCTATTTAGCTTACTGTGTTGAAATTTTCCAAGTGCTTATCAGTGTATCTAGATTATCAAATGAAATATTAGATAGGTAAGGGACTCTGGGTATCAGGGATCACAGTAGAGATTTATACTAGGTGATGAAAACTCAATTCTAACTGAATTACTTTGCCTAAAAATACCTTGTTTAAAATTTACATTTGGGGGTTTTTATATGGTCTAGTCTGCTTTTCACTCCCTTATCAAGTAATTTAGGAAATGAAAACAGAAGAACAGGGGGAATTACACTATCTGTTAGCATATGTAGAATTGAGAAGGAGTATAATTGGAACATCATATTTCTGTACAGATGGATGATTTAAGTGTGTGTGTGTGTGTGTGTGTGTGTGTGTGTGTGTGTGTGTGCTTGTGTTTGTATGTTGTTACATGCTTGGAAGTCAAAAGACATTTGTAGATATTGTTCTCACCTCCCACCACATGGATCCTAGTAGTTGATCTCAGATTATCAAGCATGCTATACCTTTGCACATCAAGCCATTTCCCAGGCTCATCAATGTTTTATAGAAGTGTTTGAATGAGATAATTTTTAGAATCTGTGACATGGATATTACATACTTATTTTCTGTTAACAAAAACATACTTCTTTCCAAGTAGATGTAGAAGGCTGCCTCATAATCAAGAACACTTATTCATTCTGAAAAGTGCTGACTTTTATATGATTGTGTGTGTGTGTTTGTGTGTGTGCACGCGCGCGTGCGTGCGTGTGCATGTGTCTACATGTTCATGTGCATGGGTGCTTTGGCTGTGTGTTCATGTTAACTAATATCTGTACAGCCTAAAGACTAGCATTTGTTATATTAATCAGTCTCTTCTATAATTTATTTTATGAAAGAGAGTCTCTTTTTCAAACTGAAATTCTTTATTTCCTGTAAATCAACTGGCCAGCAAGCACAAAGCACTTTACTAATACAAATGTACTCACAGCCAACCATCAGACTGAGTGCATGGACCACAAATGAAGAGGTAGGGGAAGGGATGAATGTGCTGAAAGGTATTGTAATCCGATAGGAAGAACAACATTATCAACTAACCAGATCCCCAGAGCTCCCATGGACTAAACCACCAACCAAAGTGTATAAATACAGGGATCTGCCTTAAACTACATATGTAGCAGAGTATGGCCTTATCTGTTGTCCATATTAGTGCTAGCAGAACCTCTCATGGGACAGCAAAAGCAGGCCCTGTCAATAAACACTTCTTGATATCACCAATAGTGTCAGGGCTTGGTGTCTGTATATGGGATGAATCCCCAGGTTGGGCAGTCTGTGGATAGCCTTTCCTCCAGTCTCTCCTCCAATTTTTGTCCCTGCATTTCCTTTAGATAGGAACAACTGTGTGTTAAAATTTTTAAGATATGTCAGTGACCCCATCCCTCTATATCCCATGGTAATTTTGTTCCCTTTTTTAAGCTCTACTGAAGTATGTACACTTTGGTCTTTCTTCTTGTTAAGCTTCATATAGTCTGTGCTTTGTATTGTGGGTATTCTGAACTTTTGAGCTAATATCTCACTATCAGTAAGTATATACCATGTATATCGTGTGTGTGTATGTGTGTGTGTGTGTGCGTGTGTGTGTGTGTATGTGCGTGTGTTTGTGTGTGTGTGTGTGTATTACCTCTTCAAGGATGATATTTTCTAGTTCCATCTATTTGCCTGCAAATTTTATGAAGTCATTGTTTTTATAGCTGAGTAGTTCTCTATTGTGGAAAAGTACCATATTTTCCCACTGATGGACATCTGGTTTTTTCCCACCTTCTTGCTAATAGAAGTAAGGCTAAAATGAACACAGTGGAGCATGTGTCCTTGTTATAGGTTGGGAATATGCTGAGAAGTGGTATAGCTGGGTTTTCAGGTAGACCAAATTGTGATTTTCTGAGGAAGTATCAGATTGTTTTCCAAACAATGTTTTTTACCAACTTGCAATCCCACCAATACTGGAGGAGTATTTCTTTATCTCCATACCTTTGCCTTCTGCTGTCCCCTGAGTTTTTTATCTTAGCCATTCTGACTGGTGTGAGGTGGAATGTCAGGGTCATTTTGATTTTCATTACTAAAAATGTTGAACATTCATTTAGGTGCTTCTGGAACATTCAACATTCCTTAATTGAGGATTCTTTGTTTAGCTCTGTGCCACATTTTAATTGGGTTATTTGATTCTCTGGAATTTAACCTCTGAATTTCTTTGTATATTTTGGATATTAGCCCTCTATCAGATGTAGGTTTGGTAAACATCTTTTCCCACTCTGTAGGATGCTGTTTTGTAGGTTGCTGGTTTTTTTTTGTTTGTTTGTTTGTTTTTATTGACAGTATCCTTTGCTTTATGGAAGCATTTCAATATTATGAGGTTCCATTTGTCAATTGTTAATCTTAGAGCCTGTGCTGTTGGTATTGTATTCAGGAAATTTCCCCCTGTGCCTTTATGGTTGTGGCTTTTTCACAACTTTTATTGGAGTCAGCATATCTGGTTACATGTGGAGGTCCTTGATCTACTTGGACTTGAGTACTGTACAAGGATATAAAAAAAGGATACATTTTCATTCTTCTACATGCTGAACACTAGTTGTTCCTGTAACATTTGTTGAAAATAGTCTTTTTCCCCCTACTGGATGCTGTTCACATCTTTTTCAAAGACCAAGTGACCATATATGTGTGGATTTATTTCTATTGACCTACCTGTCTCTGTACCAATGCTATGCAGTTTTTATCCTATTACTCTAAAGTACAACCTGAGGTAAGGAATAGTGATTTCTCCAGAATTTCTTCTATAGTTGAGAATAGTTTTTACTATCCTGGTTTTTTGTTGTTGTTGTTATTGTTGTTGTTATTTCAAAGAAATTTGAGAATTGCTCTTCGTAACTCTATGAAAAATTGAGTTGGAATTTTGATGGAAATTACGTTGAATCTGTAGATATTCCTTTTGATGAAATGTCAATTTTTACTGTACCAATCTATGAGCGTGGGGGAATCTTTCAATCTTCTGAGGCTTTTACAGTTTCTTTCTTCAGAGATTTCAAATTGTTGCCATACAAATCCACTATAGTTGCTTATTTAGTTGTTTTATCATTTATATGCTTAATCTTGATGATTATGATCAAGAGCACTGTTATTTTCCACCACATATCAATTTTAGTTTTAATAGTATCAAAACATTTTTCACGTATACCCATATCACATCCCATTTTTCCTATTGTCATTAAGTATATGCAGTCCCAAACTAGAATCCAAAATAAACCTTTTTAAGTTATATTTTTCAGGCATATTATCAATAAATTATGAACATAACTGATACAACTAATGATTAAAATTTTATGTCAGATGCAGTGCAATGCTTGAAAGTATACTTCGATAAACAGAGACATAGTGAAACTAAAAAAAATGTTATGAAACAAATGGATTTAACAGATATTCATGTCTTCCAAAAACAAAAGAATATACATTGTTTACAGCACCATATGGTACCTTCGCCAAAATTGACCATAGATTTGATAACAAAACATCCCTCAACAGATACAAGAAGAGTGAAATAATCCCATGCATGTTAGCAGATCACAATGAACTAAGGCTTTTTTCTTGTTCAATAACAACAAAAAAGTAACAAACTCTACATACATATGGAAGCTAAGCAACACTCTACTCAAAAATAACTTAGTTGAAAAAGAAATAAAGAAAGAAATTAAAGACTTGTTAAATTTAATGAAAGTGAAGGCACAACATACCTAAACTTATAAGACCTGTTGAAAGCAGAACTAAGAGGAAGACACATAGCTCTGATTGCCTCCAAAGAGAAACTGGAAAAAGCATACACTAACATCTTGACAGCACATTTGAAAGCTCTATAATGAAAAAAAGCAAATACACCTAAGAGGAGTAGAGGGCAGGACATATTCAAACTCAGACCTGAAGTCAACCAAGTAGAAACAAAAAGAACTTTACAAAGAATAAAGAAAACCAGGAGCTGGTTCTTTGAGAAAATCAGAAAGATAGATAAACCCTTAGCCAGACTAACCAGAAGGCATGGAGACAGTATGCAAATTATAAATATCAGAAATGAAAAGGAGACATAACAAGAGAAACTGAGGAGTTTTTTTTTAAATGAATAAATCCTACTACAAATGCCTGTACTCAACAAAACTCAAAAATCTAAAGGAAATGGACAGTTTTCTAGATAGCTATCAGGTACCAAAATTAAATCAGGTTCAGATAATCCATCTAAAGAGCCCTATAACCCCTAAAGAAATAGAGGCATACATTAAGCTCTCCAAACCAAAAAACCCCAGGACCAGATGGGTTTAGTGCAGATTCTTTCAAACCTTCGAGGAATAACTTATACCAGTACTCTTCAAACAGTATTTCATAAAATAGATACAGAAGAAACATTACTCAACTTGTTTTTTGAAGCCCTAATTATGCTTATACCTAAACCACACAAACACCCTACAAAGAAAGAGAACTTCAGACCATTTTTTTCCTCTAGAATATCGATGGAAAAATAAAATAAAATTCTTTTCACCTGAATTCAAGAATACATCAAAATGATCGTTTGCTATGATACAGTAGGCTTCAACCCAGGGATGCAGGGATGGTTCATATATGGAAATCCATCAGTGTCTTCCATTATATAAACAAATTAAAGAAAAACACATGATAATCTCACTAGATGCTGAACAAGAATTTGACAAAATTGAACACCACTTCATGATTAAATCTTGTAAATATCATGAATTCCAGGCCCATAACTAAACATAATAAAAACAATATACAGCAAACCAGTAGACAACATCAAGCTAATGGACAGAAATCTGAAGCAATCTTGCTAAAATTAGAGACCTTGCAAGATTGCCCACTCTTTCCCTACCTATTCAATATAGTACTTAAAGTCCTAGCCAGAGCCATCAGACAACAAAAATAGGTCAAGAGGATAAAAATTAAAAAGGAAGAAGTCAAAATATCACTATGTGCAGATAATAAAATTGTATACTTAAGCAACCCCAAAAGTTCCACCAGAAGTTCCACTCCTAAACTTCGTAAACAACTTCAGAGGAGTGGCTGGATATAAAATTAACTCAAATATATCAATAGCCTTCCTCTACTCAAAGCATAAACAGACTGAGAAAGAAATTAAGGAAATGACACTCTGAACAGTAGTCACAAATAACATAATATACCTGGGTGCCACTCTATAAACAAGCCAGTAGAAAATCTCTATAACAAGAACTTAAAATCTTGGAAGTAAGAAATTGAACAAGATCTCAAAAGATGGAGAGATCTCCAATGCTCATGGATTGACAGGATTAATAAGATATAATGTCCATCTTGGCAAAAGCAATCTACAGATTCAACACAATCCCCATAAAAAATTCCAACTTGATTCGTCATAGATTTAGAAAGCGTAATTCATAAAATTCATTTGGAATAACAGAAAAAACCCAGATAGAAAAAACTATTCTCAACAATGAAAGAAATTCTGCGGGAATCACTGTCCCTGACTTTAAGCTGTACTACAGAGCAATCATGATAATAAAAGCAAAAAACAAACAAAACTAACTAGCAAACAAACAAAAATCTGTAAGGTATTGATAGAGAGACAGGCAGGTAAATCAATGGACAGAATATAGTTTGAGACCCAGACATGAAGCCAACACACCTATGGTCACTTGATCTTTGACAAAAGAGTTAAACCATCAATGAAAAAACAAAAACAAAAAACACAACATTATAGACAAATGGTACTGGTTTAACTGGAGGATAGCATGTTGAAAGTTGAAAATCGATCCATTCTTATCTCCTTGTACAAAATTCAAGACCAAGTGGATCATAGACCTCCACAATAAACCAGATATACTCAAACTAGTAGAAGAAACAGTGGGGAAGAGCCTTGAAGACATAGGCAGAGGGGAAATTTTCCTCAACAGAACAACAATGGCTTATGCTCTAAAATTAAGAATCGACAAATGGGACCTCATAAAATCGCAAAGTTTAGTAAGGCAAAGAACACTGTCTTTATGAAAAAAGGGCAACTAACAGATTGGGAAAAGATTTTTATCAATCCTCCATTTGATAGAGGGATAAAATCCAATGTAGTCGAACAACTCAAAAAGTTAAGACATCAGAGAAGCTAATAACCCTATTAAAAATGGGAAACAGAGGTAAACAAAAAACTCTCAACTCAGGAATACTGAATGGCTGAGAAGTACCTGAAGAAATGTTGAACATCTTATCCTTAGGAAAATGCAAGGCAAAACAACCCTGAAATTCAACCTCAAACCAGTCACAATTGCTAAGTTCAAAACTCAGTTGACAGCAGATGCTGGTGAGGATGTACAAAATGAGAAAAACTCTTTTTGATTTGATTGTCAGCTGGTATAAAAACAGTGGAAATCAGTCTGGAGGTTCCTCATAAAATTGGACATAGTACTTCCTGAGGACCCAGCTATATCACTCCTGGGTATTTTCCCAAAAGATATTCCAACATACAACAAGGACACATGCTCCTCTATATTTATAGCAACCTTATTTATCATATCCAGAAGCTGAAAAGAACCCAGATGTCCTTCAACAGAAGAAAGGATACAGAAATTGTCATATATTTTCACAATGGAGTACTACTCAGCTATTGCAAACAATGCTTCATGATATTCTTAGGCAAACGGATGGAACTAGAAAATTTCATCCTGAGTGAAGCAACCCATTAATGAAAGAACACACATGTTATGTACTCACTCATTAGTGGACATTAGCCCAACAGGTTGGAATACCCAAGATACAATTCACAGTCCAAAGGAAGCTCATGAATAAAGAAAAACAAACTGTGGATGCATCAGTTCTTCTTAGAATGGTGAACAATATACTCGTGGGTGGAAATATATGTTAAGTGGGTGGGGCATAGACTGAAAGAAAGATCACTCAGAGACTGACCCAATTGGAGATCCATCCCATGTGCAGCAGCCACACCCAGTCACTGTTGCTGATGCTAAAAGTGCTTTCTGACAGGAACCTTATATGTTTGTCTCCTGAGATGCTCTGCTAGAACCTTACTTAAACTGATTAATATGCTTGCAGCTAACCATCAGACTGAGTACAGGGACACGAAATGATGAGTTAAAGAAAGGACTGAAGGAGTGTATGGGTATGTGACCCCATAGGAAGAACAACAATATCAACCAACCAGATCTCCCACAGCTCCCAGAGAATAAACCACCCACCAAAGAGTACACATGGGGGGCAGAAATCCATGGCTCCTACCAAATATGTAGAAGAGGATGGCATGGTCAGGTATCAATAGGAAGAGAAACCCTTTGTCCTCTGATTGTTCTTTTCCCCAGCATAGGGGAATGTGAAGGTGCTTAGTTGGTAGTGGAGTCCTTGAGAGGGGAAGCATCCTCATAGAAACAGAGGAAAGAGGTGATAGGTGAGGGGGAAATATCAGGAAATGGGATAACATTTGAAATATAAATATATAACCTATTTAATAAAAAAGTAAAAAGGAAAATAAATTAATGAACAGTAAATACAAAAGGAGTAAAGAATCTGTATATTATGTCTTGGAAATTCTGGACATACAATTATTTAGGTTACAAATTCTGTTTTTTCTTTTTAAATTTTTATTGTACTTATTTATTTAGTTGAGTATGTATGTATGTGTGCACATGCACATATTTGTATATATGTCACAGTTCACGTATGATGAAGAAAAAATTTAGAGCAGTTGGTTTTCTGCTTCTGATGAAGTGGGTATTAAAGCTTGAAATAATTTCACTAAGCTTGTAAGCAAGGGTCTTATCCTCCTGAAACACAATTTTAGCGATGACATTTTTCCTTGTAAGAACTTAAACCATTTTTATACATATTTTTCATCATATGTTTAATAGCATATATAGTCTCTGACATGAGATGTCATTGATGTTTCCATATTACTGTTCCTTCATTCAGTCAGGGACTTCAAATGTTTTCTGTCCTTTTAATTTCTTTTCATCTGTGACGACTATTCTTATTTGTCAATTTTACTATATCTTTAATGAACTGCAATTCAGAAAAGAGACCTATGACCTGGATCTCCAGATCTTAAGATGGCATGACACACTTTTAATCTGTATTGACATTAACATTAATTTAAATCTTGAGGCACACTTTTAATCTGAGCTATACTTTCTGCTGGAGGCCTATATAAAAACAATGAAAAAAGGAAGGGTGCATTCTTCTTCATGCTTCCACTTATTTGCTAGCACATACATTGCTGTTGGTCTATTTCTTGAGAATTCCAGCTTATACAAAGGGCTAGAGGCTGAAACACCTAGTCTCATGGGAATGAGCAACAACAGTATTCTTGGATATTCTATTAGTTTGTCATTTATACAATAGCTTGTAGGTTATTCCAATTATTTTACTGTGTGCACATATTCATGTGAATATATGTATATATTCTTTCTACATGTTCTGTGACTCTAGAGAATCCTAATACATCAACTAAAACCTGGATTCATTCTATCAGTTCTTAAAAATTGTTGACCACTTAGCCTTACATCCGCTAATAAAGGTAATTGACAAAAATCAAAACCCACAGATAATAATTTTGGGAAGATAAAATATTCGCATTTCTGAAACCAAAGTGATGTGTGCCATGCTACTCATGGCTGCTGGCAGCAAAACTGGAGTTGAGGAAGAATAATAGCAGCCTTCTTTTCTCTAGAACTCTTCAATTCAACTGATAGTACATGGGTGCTAGGTTCCTTATGTCAAGCTATTATATCATTTATAATAAATTACATATATATGTAATTTTATTTACATGTGTATTATATGTATATATGTATATATATATATGTGTGTGTGTGTATAATGTTAATATTTAAACAAAAATTATATAGGAATATCCACTTAATATAAGGCTAGATTAAACTATTATACCTGAAATCTCCCTGTATTTTCAGCAGTGTGGTAATTTTGTCCTTTTTTGTTTTTGATCCACAACCTGATAATACAGGGATACATAATCTGTTGGTAGAGGAATTGTACATAGAAGATCTGCACACAGATAATCTTTAAACAGAAGACCTCTCGATAAAGAAACAACAGAGAAACCTGTAGAGAGTGAACCTTTAGACCAAGAGCCTTTAGGCAGAGAGAGAGAGAGAGATCTAGTAGACATGGCTGTGCAGGGTGGTTAATTTCTGAAATTCAACAAAATATACAATTTATTTTTTAAAGATTTATTTACCTTTTATTTTGTGTGTAGTAATATTTCTGTAGGTATATTTACAACACATGTGGATTGTTCATGCTTGCTATAGGTATATGTCATATATATGGGTACTGGGAAACTAGTAAAGCTGCATGCTAAGTGATGAGCCATCTCTTTATACTGTAAATGCATAATTTTCCTAGGCAAGTGCACTCCTAGATATTTTATTATTCTATTTGTTCCTAGAGTTCCAAAATAGCTGCAACAGACAGTCCCTGTCAGCTCAATGACTATTAGGCTTAAAAACAGATCTTTACCTTCTGTGACCTAGTTTTTCAACTAACAATCTGAAAGTTGTCAAAAAGTCTTAAAACAATAAAAAATCATTCAGTATATATTAAAAATAATTCACTCATCGTCTCTAACTATCAAACTCATACTTATTTTAATATACAAGGTGGCAATTTAAAACAATTATCAACTTTCACTTCACAAAAATAATTGTATCTGTATAAAACAAAAAAGAATTCAAATTACTCTAGAAGTTCATTGTTTTTTAAACTCATTGCATTCTCAAATGTTAAAAAGTATACAAGTTAAGCTGTTGCTTACTCTCTTAATCAGTTTCCATTCCATCAAAAAACATTATGACCAAGAAGCATGTTGAGGAGTAAAGGGTCTATTCAACTTACACTGCTGTTTATCATCAAAGAAAGTCAGAACAGACACTCAAACAGAGTAGGAGCCTGGAGGCAGTAGTGAATGTAGAGGCCATGAATGTTACTTACTGGCTTGCTTCCCCTGACTTGCTCAGTTTGCTTTCTTACAGAATTCAGGACTACCCGCTCAGTGATGGCACCACCCACAATGTTTCCTCCTACTCTTGATCATTAATTGAGAAACTGCCTTATTGCTGGATTTCATGAAGGCATTTCCTTAAAAGAGACTTCTTTCTCTGAGATAATTACAGTTTGTGTCCAGTTGACATACAAAATCAGCCAGCACATGTATCGTGTTGTGCTGACACAAAATTGCTTTACCGTGAAATCAGCATACAAATGACTCAGAATACAACTTCAATACCAGAATGACTGAATATGTACATGGAGAAGAAAAAAAGTCATGGAATAGGTCTGTAGTTCATGGAAGAGTGCCACCAGAAGTCTGTTTAAGTGTAGAATGACAGACATATGACATATGTAGGATTGTCATCACTCAAAATGCATTAATTTTATGTTTAACTTAAGAATTAATTTTATTTTTATGTGGATTGATGTCAGAGAGAGAGAGAGAGAGAGAGAGAGAGAGAGAGAGAGAGTAGAAACATGTAATGCCCACATATGCTAATGAATGCCATCTAATTCCTGGAGTGGTTGTGAGCCAACCAACATGGAGTTTTGAAATCAACCTCTTGTTTTCCTGAAGAGCAGCAAGTTCTCATAAACACTGAGCCACTCCAACATGTAAAAGAAGATATAATAGCAAGCATGAATATCCCCAACATCTTATGGGCTCACTATCCTGACATTCTCATAACTGAATAATAAACCATGTGTCAGAAAAAGAGGAAAATGAGGACCAACAGCTCAAGGTATTCTCTGACCTCCAAAGTCATAGCATGACATGCACAACCTACACTCATACAAATTAACACACATATATTCAGACAAACACACTCACATATAATTGATGTTACATTTCAAAAATATACAATATATTTTTTAAGGAAAATGTATCACATCACTTAAGTGTAGTTCTTTATTGTTTTTCTCATTAAATTACAAACGCTATGAATACTGCACCAAGCTTTATGGATAATAAGCACTTAGACTTTATAAAATCCTTAATGTCAAGTAAAAAGCATTGGGAGAAGACTGAAAAAGTAGTCATCAATTTTATTTATATCATAAGAATCAATTCAATAATTTATATAATTATTAAATTTATGAACATATGCTAATTTCCTGCAATTATAACTGTGCACCTTGTATATGACTGAACCAGAAGAAAGTGTTAGAAAACCTGCATCTGGAGATACCGATGCTTGTGAGTCAGTATTGTAGCCCAGTCCTCTGCAAAAGTAGCAAGTGTTCTTAACAGCTGAACTGTATGTCTAGTCTTTTAATTATGCTTTTAAAGTGTGGCTTAAGAAGGAAATATCTGATCATATTTTGAAAAAGTCTACAAACCTTGACAAAATTTAATAAATACCAACTGCACTTTCATTATCTTTATCATTATGATTCTAAAGTGTTTGCCAAGCACTTTGATTACTGAAATAAAAAGTTCACACCAAGCCATAATTTCACTCTTTATAGAGATTGGATAGTTTTTGTTGTAGAAAATAGGAAAATATTGATGAGTTCTTTTTTGTTGTCACATAATAAAAGGGAAAGCTTTTGTTGGATGTTCTGAATGTTCAAGTAATAAAGCAACTAACTGCATCCTGGTATGCAAGTTAGATAACCACGGAAAAGAAAACATTCACTCAAAAGACTATGCAATCAATGTTATAGAAAAATATCATTCAGAATTGGATGACTTAGTGAAGGTCATGTTCAATAATTCATGGCTATCAAAACCCTTGAATATTAAAGAAAGTGGGAAGCTGTTTGCAAATGAACCTCCACAGCTAAAGACAAAGAACACTGGGAACAGAAAGAACACAAAGGACTATCTACTGTACTAAGAAGAACAGAGGTGAAGGATAGACCAAAAGTGTTGACAGAATTGTTTATTTTTTTCTTCTTCGACTGTGATAAAAAAAAAGATTATTCTAGAAAGAGGAAGAGGGAAGTTTTATGATCTTATTATCATATGTATGAGAATTAAACTTAAAAATATTAAATATGATAATAGTTTTTGTGAAAGATCTTGGATACATGCAGAGAAAAATTATGAACTAAAACTTGTCAATGTCTGAAACCAATGAATGAATTAAATCTTCTTATTGCAAAGCTGATACAAATCACACATTGATGACACTTCACATACACTAATATGGGCATATTGAAAATAGAAAGATAATGAATATTGGTATAGTAAGAAATGTAATCTCCTACAAATTGCTCATAAGAATATCATATGGGTTCATGACTATACAAAACTTTGCTAGCTAGTCAATGAATAGGAATAAAGTCACTGTATGATTCAACAGTTCAACACCTAAGTATCCACCCAACAGAAATGTCACCTTAGTTCTAAATTTATGTTATGAGCATTATTCTTCATAATAGTTAACAAGTCCCTAAAACTCAGACTTTTATCTACTAAAAAGTAAGTGAGGAGGACATATATTGCCATGCTACTTGCTTATAAGCAATCAATTAGACCATGATAGAGCTTTGATGATTCTTGGAAACATGCAAAGTTAACATCATTAGGAACCTAACATTGTGTGATTCCAATTATACAGAGTCCAAAAGAAGAAATCTTTCAGCAACAGAAAGATGGTTATCTCTTAGGCACATGGGAGTGCATGACTGGGCAATAAAAAGCCACTCTGTAAGGTGAAGATTGTCAGCAAAACTGACAGAGCCAAAACTGAAAATCCTTGTAAAGTCTCCATGCCTCTAGCAACTAAACCATATATTGGGTCTTGTGAAGACTAGGGCCTTCATAAGCCTCTCCCAAATTACCATACATGTGAAGAGGTTAATGGGCTTAGTCTTGTGCAGTTTTCGGACTTGTAGAATATATACATATTCCTTTGTATGCACATAATTATCATACACACAGAGCAAAACAAACACACATATTCAAATGGACACACACACAGACAAACACACACAAATACACACACAGAGACAGAGAGACAGAGAGAGGAGGGTAGAAGAAGGGAAACCATACATATGCACACACACATGCATGCAATGCACATATAAACTACTGATAATCCACAACCTTAATTTCATATCTCGTAAAAATAGAAATGAATGTGTCACATGATTTCAAGGGGATTCTAATACTTTAATAATAAGAAAGGGTGATTTAGATGGTACATTTGTCAAATTTTGATGTTCTTTATGAAGTTGAATATATTCTAGTTTGAGTTAGAAAATCTACTTTTATATATTTTCCTAAGAAAAATAAAATATTGTGGTCATATGAAAGTATACGGGAATATTTATGGAAGTTTAAGACATTTTGCCCAAGCCACAAGCAGCCCAGATATCTCTCTACTTACAAAAGCATAAATATTTTGGGTACAACCATCCTTAAATACGAGCACTACTAAAGGGAAGAAAATTGATTAACACAATAGTTTGCAAAGTGAAAGAAGCCATCCAAAGGCTATGTATTGCAAGACTATTTTATCACAATTCTTCAAAGACAATCTGCCTGGAAAGGAAACTCTGTTTTCAGAGAAGGAAGAAGGAAGAAATGAGTCACAGATACACAGTTTGGAGGAAAGTGCTCACAAATATGTTCGGGGTATGGAAGGGTTAGTAAACTTACAGTTGATTTATTTGCTTAAGCCACACAAACTATATGTTATGGAGTGCTATGTCTCAGGTTGGAACTGTCAGTGTCTATGGCAACAAGTCAGATTCGTGCCCACGACAGAGCCCATTAACTTCCTCTTGTGTATGGAAATTGAGATATTTATCAAGATGAATCTTACCAAGGACTTATATATAGTTGAGATACGAGGGGAATGAGGACTTAATACTGTATTTACCCTTTTATTGACCACTGTCCAATCAATAATCCCTCATCTCACCATATTCTGTAATGGACCATAATTACTCATTACAACAAAGGAACATAGGAGTGGAGTCTAATCCTCATTCTATCACTGTTGCCAAGAAAATTTTATGTCCTTGCAGGATACCAAATTTCTGCTTTATTCTGTTTATTCATTGTAAAACAATACAGAAGTAATTGCCTTTTTTAAACATCCAGGATCATGAAAGCGAATTCAAGTATTCTTTCCCAGTTGGTGGAGACTAATTATCCATGATGAACAAATCCAGCTTTGGTCAAACTCTAGTTTCCAATAAATCAGCTTTGAGTTCACTAACACTTCCACATACAAAATGCTTTTATCATTATTTTCCTCCAAACTGTATAACTGTGTGTCATTTTCTCCTTATCATTCCTTACTTTCCCTCCCAACTCATGCACTCCTCCCCATCTTCTTTGCATACAATTGCCTCCAATAGATATCAATAAGAATTGTCATACCAAGTTTCATTAAGACTAGGCACATATCCTTTATTGAGGCTAAAAAAGGCAGCCCAAATAAGAGAATGGATATACAGGCATGAAATGTAGTCAGAGACAGCCCATGCTTCTACCTTAGCAGTCCCATGAGAAGACACAGAAGTACAACTTTTACATATGTACAGAGGATCTAGGTCAAACCACCATGCATACTATCTAGCTGTCAGTCTCTAGGAGCATCTAAGGGGGCAGGTTAGTTGATATGATGGGTTTCTGTGTGTTGTTCTTCCTTCCTCTGACTCCTTCTCTGCCTCCTGCCCTTCCACAGGATTCCCTGATCTCTGCTTACAGTTTGGCTGTAGGTCTCTCCATCAGTTTCCATCATTTGATGGTTGAAGCCTCTCTAATGGCAATTTTATCTGACTCCTTCCCACAGTGTAGCAAAATATTATTAATAGTGCTGGAGGTGGGCTCTCTCGCATTGCATGGGCTTCAAGCTCGGTCAGTCATTGGTTTGTCCTTCTTTTAAACTCTGGTTCAACTTTTACCACTGCACATTTTATGATCAGGACAATTTGTAGGTCTAAGGTTTTGTGTTTGCAATGTTGTTCCATTTGTACATTTGGAGTCTTGTCTGGTTACAGGAGATGTCCTTTTCAGGCTCCATAACTGCCTTTGTTTGGAGTTTCAGCTAAGGTTACCCTAAGAGACTTCTAGGAAGTTTCATCAGCCTACATTTATAGTTCTACCCAGAGATATAACCATCAACAAGTCATTTTTCCCTCCATCCTCTAACAACCTCTTTTCTCTTGTTTCCTTTCTGATCATCTAATATATTTTTCTCCTTCTCAGTGAGAATCAAACATTCTTACTTGGTCCCTCATCCTTAATTTGATTCTTTGATTCTTTGGCCTGATTTTACTAAACATCATGATTAATATTCAATTTTAATTGAGGTGAAACCATGCATGTCTCTCAGAGCCTGGGTTAACTGACTCGGGTTAATCTCTTCTAGTCCAGTCTATTCACCTGCATGTTTCATAATGGCCATTCCTTATAATGATGAGTAATAAGTAGTTATGTAAATATACCACATTTTCTTTACCCATAATTCATGTGAGCAGCATTCAGATTGTTTCCAGTTTTTGTTTATTAACAACAAAACTGCTACAAGCATAGTCAAACAAGAAACTTTGTGGTATGATAGAGCTTCTTTTGGGCATATGATTATATCTGGGTCTTGAAGTTTGAATAATTCAGTTTTCTGAGAAACCACCAAATTGATTTCCAAAGTGGTTTTTTGTACTCTCACCAGCAATAGAAGAGTGTTCTTCTTGGACCAGAACTTTACCAACATGAACTGTTTCTTGACTTTTTAATCTTAACCACTTTGATGGGTATACGATTGGATTCTCAGACTCATTTTTATTTATATTTTCCTCTTGACTGAGAATGATGAACATTTATTTAAGTGATTCTTGGCCATTAGACAGTCTTCTCTCTATAATTTGATTTGTTGGTATCCTGCTTCTTAAGTTGCATTTATATTATGGATGTCAGTCCTCTGTCAGATGTAGAGTTGATAGAAATCATTTCACATTTTGAAAGCTGCCATTTTGTCCTATTAATTGTGTTCTTTGTTGTACAGAAGTTTTCAGCTTCATTAGATCTCATTTATTAATTGTTTATGTTGTAAAAGTCCTGAGGTATATTTCTGAATAAGCGCGCACTTTCTAATTATTTATGAGCTATGACTAAGAGGTTTAAATCAGGTGTTCTGGCTCAAATGCCTCTGCAAGCTGCCACATTGATGGTCACTGTATTGTTTTAGGATCTGTCTATAATGTTCTGCTTGCTATCACACCAACTCTGGCAATCTGCCCTAATCTTCTGGATATTTCTCAATCTCTGGTTCATTCTGCCTTCACTGTCTCTCTAAAACAGTTCCAGTAAAACTGACTGCTCTCTCTTTCTCTTTGGACTGTTTTCATAAGTTGCTGATTTTTACTCTGTGGTTCTCAAAAGATTTGGGTACATTTGATCTCTGTCTCCTTCTTTTATTTTTCACTTTTTCTGTCCCTCAATTAGATGTCACTTTCACATATGGCTACTTCCTTCTACAAACTAAGTTTACCTTCCTGGTTTGGGTTTAAAAATATGTGCTAAGTGTTATTTATAGTACAGCTAAAAGGCTGTGTCATTTCAGCCAGGTCAAACAGGCCTAGAAGTTCTTTGGATGGTATCCCTTGGTAGAGCACCTCTGTTGTCAGATTAAAATTAGTCTATATCTTTTCCATTTCTATTTAAGTGTAAAAGCATAAAAACAGTATACCCATTACTAGATAAACAATTATCAGTCCCATTAACTTCACTATTTAAATGTGCTTATGAATATCCATTGATCTGTTGATCCATTTTAACTGCAGTCCTGGTAATCTGTAATTCAGCAAATGTTCATTTTAGCATCAAAGTTTTCCAGTCTGTCAATCTGATGAATAATCTGTTCTTTTTCAAGCAGTTTGTGGAGCTATTACAGATAGCTGTGAAACACATTCAACTCTGTGCCCCCTTTACAGTTTCAATTACAATTCTTACAATTTTTTTTTATCTTAGAAAAGGTTAAAAGTACATCAGCTTTCTCCTTCATCTGCATTGCTGTCTGTCTCTGTCTCTCCCTTCTTTTAAATGTGCCTTTCATGTGGAAGCTTGTCAATCTCTCATTGGATCATTACCATTTTTAAAGGAATCCATAGATTTTCATCAGCTGTGTAAATACAGTGAACCATATTCTCCAAGCAAACACATAACCTGACTTCCAATATGATGTTAAAACATCTGTAAAGTATATTACATATTGATCAAATTCAGCAGTGTTAATTGCAATCTAGTAACCTTTGGCGAATCTTATTAGCCTATCATATTTCCAAAAAAAAAATACAATTAGATCTTAAAGGATCTACTCAGAATTTAGACATTTAGCTCCTACCATTCCATGCCTTCATTTCACTCCATTTAGCTGAATTTTTACACATTGTCAGTGGTCTCTATATTTTGGCATTCAATATTATTAGGTTCACAATTAAGCATTCTCAGTACTTTTACTTCCTTTGTGTTTGGTTCTCAAGAAATTGTATTACATAGCATCCTTTTTCTTTCTGGACATACAGCTACTTTTTAACCTTTTCTAAGATAAAAAAAAAATTATAAAGACTGCAATTGAAACTATGAATGGGCCCAGCGTTGAATGTGTGTCACAGTTATCTGTACCCAGATCAAGCTGGGAAATAGATGGTCTCCCAGAAGTGCTGAAACACCTGAGAGCACATGTAAGACCACCACTTCTGCTCAGAGGACCCTGTCTGGAGCCCTCAGGACACAGGAATAGAGGAGCAGTCTGGGACAGGATCCTTCTAGTTTCCCTCTGCCCTGGAGCTGAATCTGTGCTACAGATTTCTGTACCCAGCTCCCACAGGAGCCAGCTGGCATCCCAGGAGTGTTGACACATAGGCTTATAGGAGGATCAAAACAGAAACAGAAACAGCAATACCAGCTCACACCAGAGATTACCAAATGGCAAGAGGCAAGTGCAAGAACCTAAGCATCTGAAACCAAAGCCAATTCGAATAATTAGAACCCATTTTTTCCACCACAGAATGTCTTGGATAACAAAACACACTTGAAAAGCAAGTGTGTCTGATTTAAAAATCACATCTTATGATGATAGAAGACTTCAAGAAGAACATAAATAACTCCCTTAAAAATATATAGGAGAAGACAAGTAAAAAGAAAAAAATACCCTAAAAGAGGTAATACAAAAATCCCTTAAAGAATTACAGGAATAAACAACTGAACAAGTGAAAAATTAATAAAAATATTCCAGGACCTAAAAATGGAAATAGAAAGAATAAGGTAATCACAAAGTGAAACAACCATGAAAGTACAAAAGCTAGGAAAGACATCAGGAGCCATACACACAGCATCATCAACAGAATACAAGAGATAGAAGAGGCGGATCCCGGCCCGCAGCAGCTCTCTGCTCCCAAACCCTGTGGGAGAGATACCTCACCACCTGGTCAGGTGGGCACTCCTGAGGCTGCAGAGCGGAGGAGACCACCAACACTGCCAACCCCTGCTCAGAACCCTGGCCCAAGAGGAAACTGTATAAGGCCTCTGGGTTCCCGTAGGGGAGGGCCCAGGAGCGGCAGGACCCCTGTGCCTGAGACACCGCCGGAACCTGAAGGAAACAGACCAGATAAACAGTTCTCTGCACGCAAATCCCATGGGAGGGAGAGCTAAACCTTCAGAGAGGCAGACACGCCTGGAAAACAAGAAGAGACTGCACTCTGCACACACATCTCAGGCACCAGAGGAAAACACCAAACGCCATCTGGAACCCTAGTGCACAGAAGCTCCCGGAAAGGGCGGCACAGATCTTCCTGGTTGCTGCCGCCGCAGAGAGATCGTGGGTAGCACCCCACAAGCAAACTTGAGCCTCAGGACCACAGGTAAGACCAACTTTTCTGCTGCAAGCGACCTGCCTGGTGAACTCAAGACACAGGCCCACAGGAACAGCTGAAGACCTGTAGAGAGGAAAAACTACACGCCCGAAAGCAGAACAGTCTGTCCACATAACTGGCTGAAAGAAAACAGGAAAAAGGTCTACAGCACTCCTTACACACAGGCTTCTAGGACAGTCTAGCCACTGTCAGAAATAGCAGAACAAAGTAACACTAGAGATAATCTGATGGTGAGAGGCAAGCGCAGGAACCCAAGCAAGAGAAACCAAGACTACATGGCATCATGGGAGCCCAATTCTCCCACCAAAATAAACATGGAATATCCAAACACACCAGAAAAGCAAGATCTAGTTACAAAATCATATTTGATCATGATGCTGGAGGACTTCAAGAAAGACGTGAAGAACTTCCTTAGAGAAACACAGGAAAACATTAATAAACAAGTAGAAGCCTACAGAGAGGAATCGCAAAAATCCCTGAAAGAATTCCAGGAAAACACAATCAAACAGTTGAAGGAATTAAAAATGGAAATAGAAGCAATCAAAAAAGAACACATGAAAACAACCCTGGGTATAGAAAACCAAAAGAAGAGACAAGGAGCTGTAGATAAAAGCTTCACCAACAGAATACAAGAGATGGAAGAGAGAATCTCGGGAGCAGAAGATTCCATAGATATCATTGACTCAACTGTCAAAGATAATGTAAAGCAGAAAAAGCTACTGGTCCAAAACATACAGGAAATCCAGGACTCAATGAGAAGATCAAACCTAAGGATAATAGGTATAGAAGAGAGTGAAGACTCCCAGCTCAAAGGACCAGTAAATATCTTCAACAAAATCATAGAAGAAAACTTCCCTAACCTAAAAAAAAGAGATACCCATAGGCATACAAGAAGCCTACAGAACTCCAAATAGATTGGACCAGAAAAGAAACACCTCCAGTCACATAATAGTCAAAACACCAAACGCACAAAATAAAGAAAATATTAAAAGCAGTAAGGGAAAAAGGTCAAGTAACATATAAAGGCAGACCTATCAGAATCACACCAGACTTTTCGCCAGAAACTATGAAGGCCAGAAGATCCTGGACAGATGTCATACAGACCCTAAGAGAACACAAATGCCAGCCCAGGTTACTGTATCCTGCAAAACTCTCAATTAACATAGATGGAGAAACCACGATATTCCATGACAAAACCATATTTACACAATACCTTTCTACAAATCCAGCACTACAAAGGATAATAAATGGTAAAGCCCAACATAAGGAGGCAAGCTATACCCTAGAAGAAGCAAGAAACTAATCATCTTGGCAACAAAACAAAGAGAAGAAAAGCTCAAAAACATAACCTCACATCCAAATATGAATATAACAGGAAGCAATAATCACTATTCCTTAATATCTCTCAACATCAATGGCCTCAACTCCCCAATAAAAAGACATAGATTAACAAACTGGATACGGAAAGAGAACCCTGCATTCTGCTGCCTACAGGAAACACACCTCAGAGAGTAAGACAGATACTACCTCAAAGTGAAAGGCTGGAAAACAACTTTCCAAGCAAATGGTCAGAAGAAGCAAGCTGGAGTAGCCATTCTAATATCAAATAAAATCAATTTTCAATTAAAATCCATCAAAAAAATAAGGAAGGACACTTCATATTCATCAAAGGAAAAATCCACCAAGATGAACTCTCAATCCTAAATATCTATGCCCCAAATACAAGGGCACCTACATACGTAAAACAAACCTTACTAAAGCTCAAAACAAACATTGCATCTCACACAATAATAGTGGGAGATTTCAACACCCCACTCACATCAATGGACAGATCATGGAAACAGAAATTAAACAGAGATGTAGACAGACTAAGAGAAGTCATGATCCAAATGGACTTAACGGATATTTATAGAACATTCTATCCTAAAGCAAAAGGATACACCTTCTTCTCAGCTCCTCATGGTACTTTCTCCACAATTGAATATATAGTTGGTCAAAAAACGGGCCTCAACAGGTACAGAAAGATAGAAATAATCCCATGCGTGCTATCAGACCACCACGGCCTAAAACTGGTCTTCAATAACAATAAGGGAAGAATGGCCACATATACGTGGAAATTGAACAATGCTCTACTCAATGATACCCTAGTCAAGGAAGAAATAGAGAAAGAAATTAAAAATTTTTTGAATTTAATGAAAATGAAGGTACAACATACCCAAACTTATGGGACACAATGAAAGCTGTGCTAAGAGGAAAACTCATAGCGCTGAGTGCCTGCAGAAAGAAACAGGAAAGAGCATATGTCAGCAGCTTGACAGCACACCTAAAAGCTCTAGAGCAAAAAGAAGCAAATACACCCAGGAGGAGTAGAAGTCAGGAAATAATCAAACTCAGAGCTGAAATCAACCAAGTAGAAACAAAAAGGACCATACAAAGAATAAACAGAACCAAAAGTTGGTTCTTTGAGAAAATCAACAAGATTGATAAACCCTTAGCCAGACAAACGAGAGGACACAGAGAGTGTGTCCAAATTAACAAAATCAGAAATGAAAAGGGAGACATAACTACAGATTCAGAGGAAATTCAAAAACTCATCAGATCTTACTTCAAAAGCCTATATTCAACAAAACTTGAAAATCTACAGGAAATGGATAATTTCCTAGACAGATACCAGGTACCGAAGTTAAATCAGGAACAGATAAACCAGTTAAACAACCCCATAACTCCTAAGGAAATAGAAGCAGTAATTAAAGGTCTCCCAACCTAAAAGAGCTCAGGTCCAGACAGGTTTAGTGCAGAATTCTATCAAACCTTCATAGAAGACCTCATACCAATATTATCCAAACTATTCCACAAAATTGAAACAGATGGATCACTCCCGAATTCCTTCTATGAAGCCACAATTACTCTTATACCTAAACCACACAAAGACCCAACAAAGAAAGAGAACTTCAGACCAATTTCCCTTATGAATATCGACGCAAAAATACTCAATAAAATTCTGGCAAAGCGAATCCAAGAGCATTTCAAAACAATCATCCACCATGATTAAGTAGGCTTCATCCCAGGCATGCAGGGGTGGTTTAATATATGGAAAACCATCAACGTGATCCATTATATAAACAAACTGAAAGAACAAAACCACATGATCATTTCATTAGATGCTGAGAAAGCATTTGACAAAATTCAACACCCCTTCATGATAAAAGTCCTGGAAAGAATAGGAATTCAAGGCCCATACCTAAACATAGTAAAAGCCATATACAGCAAACCAGTTGCTAACATTAAACTTAATGGAGAGAAACTTGAAGTAATCCCACTAAAATCAGGGACTAGATAAGACTGCCACTCTCTCCCTACTTATTCAATATATTTCTTGAAGTTCTAGCCAGAGCAATCAGACAACAAAAGGAGGTCAAGGGGATACAGATTGGAAAAGAAGAAGTCAAAATATCACTATTTGCAGATGATATGATAGTTTATTTAAGTGATCCAAAAAGTTCCACCAGAGAACTACTAAAGCTGATAAACAACTTCAGCAAAGTGGCTGGGTATAAAATTAACTCAAATAAACAGTAGCCTTCCTCTACACAAAAGAGAAACAAGCCGAGAAAGAAATTAGGGAAACGACACCCTTCATAATAGACCCAAACAATATAAAGTACCTCGGTGTGACTTTAACCAAGCAAGTAAAAGATCTGAAGAAAGACACTGAAGAAAGAAATTGAAGAAGACCTCAGAAGATGGAAATATCTCCCATGCTCATGGATTGGCAGTATTAATATAGTAAAAATGGCCATTTTACCAAAAGCGATCTACAGATTCAATGCAATCCCCATCAAAATACCAATCCAATTCTTCAAAGAGTTAGACAGAACAATTTGCAAATTCATCTGGAATAACAAGAAACCCAGGATAGCTAAAACTATCCTCAACAATAAAAGGACTTCAGGGGGAATCACTATCCCTGAACTCAAACAGTATTACCGAGCAATAGTGATACAAACTACATGGTATTGGTACAGAAGCAGACAGATAGACCAATGGAATAGAATTGAAGACCCAGAAATGAACCCACACACCTATGGTCACTTGATTTTTGACAAAGGAGCCAAAACCATCCAATGGAAAAAAGATAGCATTTTCAGCAAATGGTGCTGGTTCAACTGGAGGTCAACATGTAGAAGAATGCAGATTGATCCATGCTATCACCCTGTACAAAGCTTAAGTCCAAGTGGATCAAGGATCTCCACATCAAACCAGACACACTCAAACTAATAGAAGAAAAACTAGGGAAGCATCTGGAACACATGGACACTGGAAAAAATTTCCTGAACAAAACACCAATGGCTTATGCTCTACGATCAAGAATCGACAAATGGGATCTCATAAAACTGCAAAGCTTCTGTAAGGCAAAGGACACAGTGGTTAGGACAAATCGGCAACCAACAGATTGGGAAAAGATCTTTACCAATCCTACAACAGATAGAGGCCTTATATCCAAAATATACAAAGGACTCAAGAAGTTAGACCGCAGGGAGACAAATAACCCTATTAAAAAATGGGGTTCAGAGCTAAACAAAGAATTCACAACTGAGGAATGCCGAATGGCTGAGAAACAACTAAAGAAATGTTCAACATCTTTAGTCATAAGGGAAACGAAAATCAAAACAACCCTGAGATTTCACCTCATACCAGTGAGAATGGCTAAGATCAAAAACTCAGGTGATAGCAAATTCTGGCGAGGATGCGGAGAAAGAGGAACACTCCTCCATTGTTGGTGGGATTGCAGACTGGTACAACCATTGTGGAAATCAGTCTGGAGGTTCCTCAAAATTGGACATTGAACTGCCTGAGGATCCAGCTATACCTCTCTTGGGCATATACCCAAAAGATGCCCCAACATATAAAAAAGACACGTGCTCCACTATGTTCATCGCAGCCTTATTTATAATAGCCAGAAGCTGGAAAGAACCCAGATGCCCTTCAACAGAGGAATGGATACAGAAAATGTGGTACATCTACACAATGGAATATTACTCAGCTATCAAAAACAATGGCTTTATGAAATTCGTAGGCAAATGGTTGGAACTGGAAAATATCATCCTGAGTGAGCTAACCCAATCACAGAAAAACATACATGGTATGCACTCACTGATAAGTGGCTTTTAGCCCAAATGCTTGAATTACCCTAGATGCCTAGAACAAATGAAACTCAAGACGGATGATCAAAATGTGAATGCTTCACTCCTTCTCTAAAAGGGGAACAAGAATACCCTTGGCAGGGATTAGAGAGGCAAAGATTAAAACAGAGACTGAAGGAACTCCCATTCAGAGCCTGCCCCACACGTGGTCCATACATATACAGCCACCCAATTAGACAAGATGGATGAAGCAAAGAAGTGCAGGCCGACAGGAGCCGGAGGTAGATCACTCCTGAGAGACACAGCCAGAATACAACAAATACAGAGGCGAATGCCAGCAGCAAACCACTGAACTGAGAATAGGACCCCCGTTGAAGGAATTAGAGAAAGAACTGGAAGAGTTTGAAGGGGCTCGAGACCCCATATGTACAACAATGCTAAGCAACCAGAGCTTCCAGGGACTAAGCCACTACCTAAAGACTATACATGGACTGACCCTGGACTCTGACCTCATAGGTAGCAATGAATATCCTAGTAAGAGCACCAGTGGAAGGGGAAGCCCTGGGTCCTGCTAAGAATGAACCCCCATTGAACTAGACTGTTGGGGGGAGGGCGGCAATGGGGGGAGGGTTGGGAGGGGAACACCCATCAGGAAGGGGAGGGGGAGGGGGATATTGCCCGGAAACTAAAGAATTATTATTAAGTATTAAATAAATTTAAAAAAAAAGAAAAGAAAAGAAAAAAAGTTTAAAAGTAAAAAAAAAAAGAAAGAGTAAAGGATACTTCAAAACAAAACAAAAAAAAAGAGATAGAAGAGAGAATATCAAAGGGAGAAGATAACATAAAAAACTTTCACACAAGAGTCCAAGAAAATGCAAAATACAAAAAGCCCCAAACTTAAAACATCTAGGAAATTCATGACACAATGAAAATATCAAACCTAAGGATAATAGAAATGGAAGAGAGCAAAGTACCCTAGAGAACCCAATATGAATTGGACCAGAAAAAAATTCTACCTGATGTGCTCCCACAGCTCTCTGTACCCAAATTCTGTTGGGAGAGAGTGCTAGACTGTCAGAAGTGTAATAATCCTAACAGCTCAAGGAGACTACCACTTCTACTCATATTCCAGGCCCAAGAAGAAACTTCTTAGACACCCTCGGGACACAGGAACCTAGGAGCAGTCAGGGACAGGATCATTTCCATCTCTGCCTGCATAGAGAACTGAAAGTCAGTCACCAAGTGATCTGTCATACCTGAGAACAACAGTAAGACCCCCACTTCTGCACTGAAAGACCTGCCTAGAGCACTCAGGACCCAGGGACCCAGGAAGAGTCTAAGAAAGGATCCTTCTGGTTTCTGACTATGTCCTAAATGGATAGGGTCCCACAGCTCTCTGTACACAGATCCTGCCCGGAGAAATCCGGTTTCCAAAAGTACGTGACACACAAGATTACAGGAGTGCTAAGCCATGGTCAGAGACAGCAAGACCAGCTAACACCAGAGACAATCAAATGGCCAGAGGCAAGCACAGGAACCTAAGCCACAGAAACCAAGACAACGTAGACTCATCAGAGCCCAGTTCTTCCACCAAAGCAAATATTGTTAATCCCAATTATTGTTAAACACCGGAAAAGGTGGTTTGGATTTAAAATCAGATATCATGATGATGATAGAGGCCTTTGAGAAGAACTCTTTTAAAGAAATACAGGATAGCACAGGTAAACAAATAGAAGCCCTTGAAGATGAAACATGAAAATCCCTTGAGGAATTACAGGAAAATATAACCAAATAGGTGAAGAAATGGAATAAAACCATACAGGATCAAAACATGGAAAGAGAAAAAATAAAGAAATCACAAAGAAAGACAACCCTGGATGTAAAAATATCTAGGAAAGAGTTCAGGAGTCATAGATGCAAGCTTCAGAACAGAATCAATGATATTGAAGAAAGAATTTCAGAGGCACGGGGGTTGGGGATTTAGCTCAGTGGTAGAGTGTTTGCCTAGCAAGCACAAGGCCCTGGGTTCAGTCCCCAGCTCCGAAAAAAAGAAAAGGAAAAAAAAAAGAATTTCAGAGGCAGAAGATACCATAGAAAACATTGAAACAACCATCAAAGAAAATATAAACCACAAAAAGCTCCTAATTTAATACTTCCAGAAAATCCAGGACACAGTGAGAAGATCAAACCTAAGGACAATAGCTATAGAAAAGAGAGAAATTTCCCAAATTAAAGAGCCATTAAAAATCTTCAACAAAATTATAGAAGAAAACTTTCATAACCTAAAGAAAGAGATACCTGTCAACTTATAAGAATTCCACAGTACTCCAAATAGATTGTAGCAAAAAAGAAATTTCTTCTGTTACATAAGAATCAAAACATCAAGCATGCAAAACAAATAATTTTAAAAGCAGTAAGGGAAAAATGTCAAGTAACATATAAAGGCAGACCTATCAGAATAAAACAAGATTCATACCAAAGACTATGAAAGTTAAAAGTACAGGGCAGATGTCATATAGACCTAAAAAGAACACTAATGCCAGCTGGGACTACAATACCCATCAAAACTCTAAATTACCATAGGTGGCAAACCAAGATATTCCACGACAAAACCAAACTTAAACAGTATCTTTCCACAAATCCAGCCCTACAAAGAATATCAGATGTAAAACTCCAACATAAGGAGGGAAACTACACCCTAGAAAAAGCCAAAAAGTAATTTAATTTTGACTAACCCAAAAGAAGATAGCCAAACAAACATAATTCCATGTTTAACAACAGAAATAACAGGAAACACCAATCATTGATCCCTATTATTTTTCAATGTCAGTGGACTCAATTCCCCAGTAAAATGACATAGACTAACAGACTGGACATGTGAAGAAGACACAGCATTTTGCTGGATAAAGGAAACACACCTCAGGGAAAAAGACAGACAGTATACCTCAAAGTAAAAGGCTGAAAACAATTTTCCAAGCATATGTTCCCAAGAAGCAAGTTGCAGTAGCCATTCTAATATCTAATAAAATTAACTTTTAACCAAAAGTTATCAAAAGATAAGGAAGAACATTTAATACACATCAAAGGAACAATCCACCAATATGAATCCTCAATCCTGAATACCTGTGCTCCAAATGCAAGGGCACCTACCTTCAAAACTCACACAGCAATAATGGAGACTTCAAAACCCCACTTTCAGCAATGAACAGATCATGGAAAAAGAAACTAAACAAAAACAGAAAAACTAACAGAAGTTATGAACCAAATGAATTTGATATATGTATAACATTTCTTCTAAAACAAAAGAATATACCTTCTATTCAGCACCTCATGGTATCTTCTACAAAATTGATCATATAATCAGTCACAAAACAGGCCTCAAGAGATACAGAAGATAGAAATAATCAAACACATCCTAGCAGATCACCATGGACTAAGGCTGGATTTCAATAACAACAACAACAACAAAAAAAGTACAGAAAGACCACATACACAGGAAGCATAGCAACACTCTACTCAGTGAAAACTTGGTCAAGGGAGAAGAAGTAAAAAAAATGAAATTGAAGTCTTTTTAGAATTTAATGAATATGAAGGCACAACAAACCCAAAATTATGGGACACAATAAAAGCTGTGCTAAGCGGATCATATATATTTCTGAGTGCCTCGAAAGAAAAAGAAACAAACAAACTAACTAGCAAACAAACAAAAACCTGGAGAGAGTATACACTGGCAGCTTGACAGCACACGTAAAAGCTGTAGAACAAGAAGAAGCAAATACACTCAAGAGGAGTAGTTGGCAGGAAGTAATCAAACACAGGGCTGAAATCAACTAAATAGAAATAAAAAGAATCAAGAAACAGGGATCTGGCTCTTTTAGAAAATCAACACGATTGATAAACCCTAACCTAGACCAAACAGAGGGCACAGAGAGAGTATAAAGATTATCAACATCAGAAATAAAAAAGGAGACATAACAACAGAAACTTAGGAAATTTAAAAAAGCATCAGATACTACAACAAAAGCCTATGTTCAGCAAAATTGGAAAGTCTGAATGAAATGGAAAATTTGTACACAGAAACCAGTTACCAAAGCTAATGAGGATCAGACAAACCATCTAGACAATCCCATAACTTCATCAAAAATAGAAGCAGTTATTAAATGTTTCCATCCAAAAAAGAAAGAAAAACAGAGAAAAAAAAACACGAGGACCAGATGAGTCTACTAGAGAATTCTGTTATATCTTCTTAGAAAACCTAATACCCATACTGTCCAAACTGCTCCAAGAAATAGAAAAAGAAGGAACACTGTAAAATTCATTCTGTGAAACTACAGTTGCCCTTATAACTACACCACACAAAGACCCAACAGAGAACGAGAACATCAGACCAATTTTCCTTATGAATATCCATACAAAATAATCAATAAAATTCTTGCAAACCAAATCCAAGAACACATCAAAACACTGATCCATCATGATGAAGTAAGCTTCATTCCAGGGATGCAGGGATGATTCAATATATGGAAATTCATCAACATAATCTACAATGTAAACAAAATCAGAGGGGGAAGATGTGATCATCGCATTAGATGCGGAGGAAGAATTTGAGAAAATTCAGCACCCCTTCATTTTAAAAGTCTTGGAAAGATTAGAAATTCAAGGCCCACACATAAACATAAAAAAAGTAACATAGAGCAAATCAGTAGCAAACATCAAAATAAATGGAGACAAACTTAAAGCAGTACTACCAAAATCAGGGACTAGACAAGGCTGTGCACTTTCTCCCTACCTATTCAATACAGTATTTGAAGTCCTATCCAGAGCAATCAGAAAACAAAAGGTGGTCAAAGGGAAGTAAATTGGGAAGGAAAATTCAAATTATCACAATTTGTAGATGATACGATATCATACTTAAATTCCATCAAAATTCCAGCTCATTTATTCATACAGTTAGAAATAGTAGTTTGCAAAATCAGTTGCATGACAAAAAACCCAGCATAGTGAAAACTATCTTCAACAATAAGAGAAATTCTGAGGGATTCACCATCCCTGACTTCAAGCTATATTACAGAGCAATAGTGACAAGACAAAACATGTATGGAATTGGTACAGAGACAGGCAGGTAGATCAATGCAGGTAGATCAATGGAATAGAATAGAAGACCCAGAAAAGAACCCTATGGTCAGAAAGGAGCCCCTATGGTCACTCGATCTTTGACAAAGAAACTAAAACAATCCAAGGGAAAAAAATGATACCATGTTACAACAAATGGTGCTGGTGCACCTGGACGTCAGCATGTAGAAGAAATCAAATCAATTCATTCTTTTTTTTTTACTTTTTTTTTTTTTACTTTTTTAAAAAAAATATTCATTTATCATATATAAGTACACTGTAGCTGTCTTCAGATACACCAGAAGAGGGCATCGGATCTCTTTACAGATGGTTGTGAGCCACCATGTGGTTGCTGGGAATTGAACTCAGGACCTCTGGAACAGCAGTCGGTGCTCTTAACCTCTGAGCCATCTCTCAAGCCCCCAAATCAATCCATTCTTATCACCCTGTATGAACCTCAAGTCCAATTAGATCAAAAATCTCCACATAATACAAGATACATTCAGTCTAATAAATGAAAAAGCGGGAAGAGCCCCAAACACATGGACAATGAGGAAAATATCCTGAACAGAATACCAATTGCTTATGTTCCAAGATCAAGAATTGACAAATGGTTCCTCATAAAATTGCCAAGCTTCTATAAGGCAAAGGACACTGTCATTAGGACAAATGGGCAACCAACAGATTTGGGGAAAAAATCTTTACCAATCCTACATCCCATAGAGCACTGTATCTAATATATATGGAAGTTAAACTCCAGAGAATCAGATAATTCTATTAAAATATAGGGGACAGAGAAAAACAAAACAAAAAAATTTCTAAACCGAGGAATACAGAATGACTAAAAAGCAGCTAAAGAAATGTTCAACATCCTTAGTCATTAGGGAAATGTGAATCAAGACAACCCTGAGATTCCACCTCACACCATTCAAAAGGACTGATATCAAAAACTCAAGTGACAGCAGATGCTGGTGAGGATGTGGAGAATAAGAAACACTCCTCAGTTTTGGTAGACTGCAAGCTGGTACAACAACTCTGTAAATCAATCTGGAGGTTCCTCAGAAAATTTGATATAGTACTACATGAGGACCCAGCTACACCATTCCTGGATATATACTCAAAAGATGCTCCAAAATATGAGAAGAACACATGCTATACTATGCTGATAGCAGGCTTATTTATAACAGCCAGAAGCTGTAAAGAACCCAGAGGTCATTCAAGGGAGAAATGTGTACAGAAAATGTGGTACATTTACAAAATGAACTACTACTCAGCTAGTAAAACAATGACTACATGAAATTCTTAGGCAAATGAATGGAACTAGAAAATATCATCCAGAGTGAGGTAATCACTAAAAAGCACACCGGTATGCCCTCATTGATAAGTGGACGTTAGCTCAAAATCTAAGATTATGCAAGATGCAATCCACAGACCACATGATGCTCAAGAAAAACGATTATCAAAGTGCAGATATTTCAGTCATTCTTAAAAGGAGAATGGGGGGCAAAATAGTTATAGAAGGAGATATGTGGACAATGTTGAGCAGAGACTGAAGGAATAGCCATTCACAGCCTGTCCCACCTGGGAATCCTGCCAATATACATACTGCCACAAAACCCAGACAATATTGTGAATGTCAAAAAGTGCATACTGACAGGAGCCTGATATAGCTAGCAGTCTCTTGAAAGGATCTTCCAGAGCATGACAAATACAGATGTGAATATTTGCACCCAACCATTGAATTGAAAACAGGGTCCCCAATGGAAGAGTTAGAGAAAGGATTGAAGGAGCTGAAAGAGTTTTCAACCCCATAACAACTACAATACCAAGAAACCAGAGTTCCCAGTGACTAAAAAAACATCCAAAGAGTACACATGGTCAGACCCATGGCTCCAGTTTTATATGTAGCAGAGTATGTAGCATGGCCATATTTGGCAACAAAGAGAGGAGAAGCCTATGCTCCTGCCAAGGGTGAACCACCCGCCCCACATGCAGTGTAGGGGAATGTCAGGTTGGGGAGGCAAATAGGACTGTGAGGATGGGTGGGAGAAAGGGGATTGCATTTGAAATGTAAATAAAAAAATCCAATAAAATATTAAAAGCAGGGGCTGGGGATTTAGCTCAGTGGTAGAGCACTTACCTAGGAAGCACAAGGCCCTGGGTTCGGTCCCCAGCTCCGAAAAAAAGAACCAAAAAAAAATATTAAAAGCAGTAAGGAAAAAAGGCCAAATAACTTATAAAGGCAGACCTGTAATAATTACATGAGACATCTCAACAGTGATTATGAAAGCTAGAAGATCCTAGGTAAATATCATATACCATAAGAGAACATAAATGCCAACCCAGGCTACTGTATCCTGTAAAACTATCAATAACCCTAGATGAAGAAACAAAGATATTCCATGACAAAAACAAAATTTTCAAAATACATTACCATAAATCCAGCACTTTAAAGGATAAGAGATGGAGAATTCCAACACAAGGAGAGAAATTACACTCTAGAAAAAGCAAGAAAGTAGCTTCTTTCAACTAACACAAAAGAAGATAGCCAGAGAAGCATAATTTCACACACACACACACACACACACACACACACACACACACACACACATATATATATATATATCTCCCAGACTTGAAGGGAGCCAGTCAAAAGCTCCCTGCACCAAAATCCTGTGGGAGGGAGAACTAAACCTTCAGAGGGGCAGACACACATGGGAAGCCAGAAAAGACTAAACTCTGCCCACATTTCTGAATCAAGAGGAAAACACATAGTGCCATTGGGGACCCGGTGCACGGGGGCCCCAGGAAAAGGCAGCACAGACCCTCTTGGTTGCTGCACTCATGAAGAGCTCAAAAGCAGTCCCCCAGGAGCAACTTCAGCTCTGGGACCACAGGTAAGACCAACATTTCTGCTCCAAGCTACCTGTCTGGTGGACTCAGAACACACGCCCGCAGGAACAGCTGAAGACCAATAAACAGGAAAGATTACATGCCTGAAAACAGAACACTCTGTTCCTATAACTGGTTGAAAGAAAACAGGAAAACAGGTCTACAGCACTCCTGACACACAGGCCGATAAGACGATCTAGCAGAACAAGGTAACACCAGGGACAACCTGATGGCGAGGGGCAAGCACAGGAACCCAAGCAATAGAAACCAAGACTGCATGGCATCATTGGAGCCAAATTCTCCCACCAAAGCAAACAGTGAATATCCAAATACACCAGAAAAGCAACATGCATATTTAAAATCATTTTGATCATGATGATGGAGGACTTCAAGAAAGACATAAAGAACTCACTTAGAAATGCAGGAAAACATAAATAAACAAGTAGAAGCCTATAGAGAGAAATCACAAAAATCCCTGCAAGAATTACAGGAAAACACAATCAAAGAGGTGAAGGAATTAAAAGTCGAAATAGAAGTAATAAAAAAAGCACAAAGGGAGACTACCCTGGATATAGAAAACCAAAGGAAGAGAAAAGGAGCCGTAGATATTAGCATCACCAAGAGAATACAAGAAATAGAAGAGAGAATCTCAGGAGCAGAAGATTCCATAAAAATCATCAACATAACTGTCAAAGATAATATAAAAGAGAAAAAGCAACTGGCCCAAAACATAGAGGAAATCCAGGACTCAATGAGAAGATCAAACCTAAGGATAATAGGTATAGAAGAGAGTGAAGACTCCCAGCTCAGAGGACCAGTAAATATCTTCAAAAAATCATAAAAGAAAATTTCCCTAACCTAAAGAAAGAGATGCCCATAAACATACAAGAAGCCAACATAACTCCAAATAGATTGGACCAGAAAAGAAACTCCTCCCATCACATAATAGTCAAAACACCAAATACACAAAACAAAGAAAGAATATTAAAAGCAGTAAGGGAAAAAGGTCAAGTAACATATAAAGGCAAACGTATAAGAATCACACGAGACTTCTCACCAGAGACTATGAAAGCCAGAAGGTCCTGGACAGATGTCATTTAGACCCTTATAGAACACAAATGTCAGCCCAGGTTACTGTATCCAGCAAAACATTCAATTAACATAGAAGGAGAAATCAAGATATTCCATGAGCAAACAAATTTAAACAATGCCTTTCTAAAAATACAGCTCAGAAAAGGACAATATTTGGTAAAGCCCAACATAAGGAGGCAAGCTACACCCTAGAAAAAGCAAGAAACTAATCGTCTTGGCAACAAAACAAAGAGAAGAAAAGCACACAAACATAACCTCACATCCAAATATGAATATAACAGGAAGCAATAATCACTATTCCTTAATATCTCTCACCATCAATGGTCTCAACTCTCCAATAAAAAGACACAGATTAACAAACTGGATACGCAATGAGGACACTGCATTCTGCTGCCTACAGGAAACACACCTCAGAGACGAAGACAGGTATTACCTCAGAGTGAAAGGCTGGAAAACAATTTTCCAAGCAAATGGTCTGAAGAAGCAAGCTGGAGTAGTCATTCTAATAACGAATAAAATTGATTTTCAACCAAAAGTGATAAAAAAAAAGATATGGAAGGACACTTGATATTCATCAAAGTAAATATCCACCAAGATGAACTCTCAATTCTAAATATCTATGCTCCAAATACAAGGGTACCTTCATACATAAAAGAAATCTTACTAAATCTCAAGGCACACATTGCACCTCACAAAATCATAGTAGGAGATTTCAACACCCCATTCTCATCAATGGACAGATCATGGAAATAGAAATTAAACGGAGACATAGACAGACTAAGACAAGTCAAGAACCACATGTACTTAACAGATATTTATAGAACATTCTATCCTAAAACAAAAGGATATACATTCTTCTCACTTCCTCATGGTACTTTCTCCAAATTTGACCATATAATTGGTCATAAAACAGGCCTCAACAGATACAGAAAGATAGAAATAATCCCCTGCATCCTATCAGACCACCACAGACTAAACTTGTCTTCCAAAACAATAAGGGGAGAATGCCCACATATACATGGAAGTTGAACAATGCTCTACTCAATGAAAACCTGGTCAAGGAAAAAATAAAGGAAGAAAATAAAGATTTCTTAGAATTTTATGAAAAGAAAGGTACAATATACCCAAATGTATGGGACACAATGAAAGCTGTTCTAAGAGGAAAACTCATAGCTCAGATTGCCTGCGGAAAGAACAGTAGAGAGTATATATCAGCAGCTTGACACCTAAAAGCACACCTAAAAGCTCTAGAACAAAAAGAAGCAAATACACCCAGGAGAAGTAGAAGGCAGGAAATAATCAAACTCAGAGCTGAAATCAACCAAGTAGAAACAAAAAGGACTATACAAAGAATCAAAAGAACCAAAAGTTGGTTCTTTGAGAAAATCTACAAGATAGATAAACCCTTATCCAGACTAATTAGAGGACACGGAGAGTGTGTACAAATTAATAAAATCAGAAATGAAAAGGGAGACATAACTACAGAATCAGAGGAAATTAAAAAAAAATTCAGATCCTACTACAAAAGCCTATATTCAACAAAACTTGAAAATATTCAGGAAATGGACAATTTCCTAGACAGATACCAAATACTGAAGATGAATCAGGAACAGATAAACCATTTAACAATCCCATAATTCCTAAAGAAATAGAAGCAGTCAGTAAAGATCTCCCAACCAAAAAGAGCCCAGGTCTGGATGGGTTCAGTGCAGAATTCTATTAGATCTTCATAGAAGATCCCATACCAATACTATCCAAACTATTCCACGAAATTGAAGCAAATGGAGAGCTACTGAATTCCTTCTATAAAGCAACAGATACCCTTATACTGAAATGACACAATGACCCAACAGAGAAAGAGAACTTCAGACCTATTTCCATTATGAATATCAACACAATAATACTCAATAATATTTTGGCAAACCGAACCCAAGAGCACATCAGAACAATCATCCATCATGATCAAGCACGCTTCATCCCAGGCATGCAAGGATGGTTTAATATATGGATAACCATCAATGTAACCCACTGCATAAACAAACTGAAAGGAAAAAAAAAAGTTGATCATTTCATTAGATGCTGAGAAAGCATTTGACAAATTCAACACCCCTTCATGATAAAAGTACTGGAAAGAATAGGAATTCAAGGCCCATACCTGAACATAGTAAAAGCCATATACAGCAAACCAGTTGCTAACATTAAACTAAATGGAGAGAAACTTGAAGCAATCCCACTAAAATCAGGGACTAGACAAGGCTGGCCACTCTCTCCGTACTTATTCAATATAGTTCTTGAAATTCTAGCCAGAGAAATCAGACAACAAAAGGAGATCAAAGGGATACAGATTGGAAAAAAAGAAGTCAATATATCACTATTTGCAAATGATATGATTGTATATATATATATATATATATATATATATATATATATATATATATATATATATATATATATATATATATATGTGATCCCACAAGTTCCAGGAGAGAACTACTAAACCTGATAAATGCCTTCAACAAAATGACTGTGTATAAAATTACCTCAAATAAATCACTAGCCTTCCTCTACACAATAGAGAAAGAGGTCGAGAAAGAAATTAGGGAAATGACACCCTTCATAACAGTCCCAAATAATATCGAATACCATGGTGTGACTTTAACCAAGCAAGTGAAAGAACTGTATAATAAGAACTTCAAGCCTCTGAAGAAAGAAACTGAAGAAGACCTCAGAAGATGGAAAGATCTCCCATGCTCATGGATTGGCAGGATTAATATAGTAAAAATGGCCATTTTACCAAAAGCGATCTACAGATTCAATATAATCCCCATCAAAATACCAATCCAATTCTTCAGATAGTTAGTAAGAACAATTTGTAAATTCATCTGGAATAACAAAAAACCCCAGGATAGCTAAAACTATCCTCAACAATAAAAGGACTTCCAGGGGAATCACTATCCCTGAACTAAAGCAGTATTACATAACAATAGTGATAAAAACTGCATGGTATTGGTATAGAGACGGACAGATAGACCAGTGGAATAGTATTGAAGACACGGAAATGGACCCACACACCTATGGTCTCTTGATATTTGACAAAGGAGCCAAAACCATCCAATGGAAAAAAGATAGCCTTTTCAGAAAATGGTGCTGATTCAACCGGAGGTCAACATGTAGAAGAATGCACATTGATCCATGCTTATCACCCTGTACAAAGCTTAAGTCCAAGTGGATCAAGGACCTCCACACCAAACCAGGTACACTCAAACTGACAGAAGAAAAAGTGGGGAAGCATCTCGAGCACATGGGCAGTGGAAATAATTGCCAGAACCAAACACCAATGGCTTATGCTCTAAGATCAAGAATCGACAAATGGGATCTCATAAAACTGCAAAGCTTCTGTAAGGCAAAGGACACTGTGGTTAGGTCAAAGCGGAAACCAACAGATTGGGAAAAGATCTTTACCAATCCTCCAATAGATAGAGGGCTTATATCCTAAATATACAAAGAACTCAAGAAATTAGACCGTAGGGAGACAAATAACCCTTTTAAAAATGGGGTTCAGAGCTAAACAAAGAATTCACAGTGGAGGAATGCCAAATGGCTGAGTAACACCTAAAGAAATGTTCAGCATCTTTAGTCATAAGGGAAATGCAAATCAAAACAACCCTGAGATTTCACCTCACACCAGTGAGAATGGCTAAGATCAAAAACTCTGGTGACAGCAAGTGCTGGTGAAGATGTGGGGAAAGAGGCACACTCCTCCATTGTTGGTGTGATTGCAGACTGATGCAACCATTCTGGAAATCAATGTGGAGGTTCCTCAGAAAATTGCACGTTGAACTACCAGAAAATCCAGCAATACCTCTCTTTGGCATATACCCAAAAATACCCCAGTGTGGTTGGGCATTTAGCTCAAGGGTTGGGGATTTAGCTCCGTGGTAGAGTGCTTGCCTAGGAACCACAAGGCCCTTGGTTCGGTCCCAGCTCGGAAAAAAAAAAATGTCCCAACATATAACAAAGACACATGCTCCACTATGTTTATAGAAGCCTTACTTATAATAGCCAGAAACTTCAAAGAACTCAGATGCCCTTCAACGGAGGAATAGATGCATGTGGTACATCTACACAATGGAATATTACTCAGCTATCAAAAACAATGACTTTATGAAATTCATAGGCAAATGGATGGAACTGGAAAATATCATCCTGAGTGAGGTAACCCAATCACAGAAAAACACACATGGTATGCACTCATTGATAAGTGGCTATTAGCCCAAATGCTTGAATTACCCTTGATGCACAGAACACATGAAACTCCAGAAGGATGATCAAAATGTGAATTCTTCATTCCTTCTTTAAAAGGGGAACAAGAATACCCTTGGGATAGAATAGGGAGGCAAAGTTTAGAAAAGAGGAAGAAGGAACACCCATTCAGAGCCTGCCCCACACGTGGCCCATACTAATCTGGCCACCAAACTAGATAAGATGGATGAAGAAAAGTAGTGCAGGCTGACAGGAAAGGGATGCAGATCTCTCCAGAGAGACACAGCCAGAATACAGCAAATACATAGGCGAATGACATCATTAAACCACTGAACTGAGAATGGGACCCCATTTGAAGGAATCTTAGAAAGGACTGAAAGAGATGAAGGTGCGTGAGACCCCATATGAACAACAATGCCAACCAACTAGAGCTTCCAGGGACTAAGCCACTACCCAAAGACTATAAATGGACTGACCTTGGGCTCCAACCTCAGAGGTAGAAATGAATATCCTAGAAAAAGCACCAGTGGAAGGGGAAGCCTTTGGTCCTGACAAGTCTGAAACCCCAGTGAACATGATTGTTTGGGGGAGGGCAGTAATGGGGCGAGGATCGGGAGGGGAACACTCATAGCGAAGGGTAGGGGGAGGGGGGATGTTTGCCCGGAAATCGAGAAAGGGAATAACAATCAAAATGTAAATAAGAAGTACCCAAGTTAATAAAGATTAAAAAAAAGAAAAAAAAAAGAAGCAACAATCATTGCTCCCTAATATCTCTCAACATTAATGGAATCAATACTATAATAAAAAGACATAGACTAACAGAATGAATATGTAAACAGTACCCAGCATTTTGCAGCATACAGGAAACACACCACAGTGACAAAGGCAGACACTTCCTTAGTGTAAAATAATGGAATTTTTTTTCAAAGGAAATGGTCCCAAGAACAAAGTTGGAGTAGCCGCTCTAATATCTAAGAAAATCCACATTCTACACAAAGTTATCAAAAATCAAAGGAAGAACACTTCATACTCAAAGGAAACATCAACCAAGATGAACTCTCAATTCTGAATAGCTATGCTTAAATCAAAGGCACCCACATTTATAAAAGAATCTTGACTAAAACTAAAATCACACAATGCTCCTCAAACAATAATAGTTGGTGACCTCATTAACCCACTGCCACTAACAGAAAGGGCATGGAAACATAAACTAAACAGAGACACACTGAAATTAACAGATGTTATGAACCAAATGGATTTATCAGATATCTAAAGGACATTTCATGCTAAAACAAAAGACTATACCTTTTTTTCTCAGCAGCTCATGTCATCATTCTTTAAAACTGACCATATAAACTGTCATAAAACAGGCCTCAATAGATAGAACAAGATAGAAATAGTCCCATTCATCCTATAAGATCACCACAGACTAATGCTGGTCTTCAATAACCAAAACAACAGAAAGACCACATACACATGGAAGCATGACAACACTCAATGCATTGAAAAGTTAGTTAAGGAAGAAATAATGAAAATAAAGACATTTTTAGAATTTAATGAAAATGAAAGCACAACAAAAACAAAATAATGGGACACAATGAAAGCAGTTGTAAAGAGGGATAACTCATAGCTCTGAGTGCCTCCAAAAAGAAACAGGGGAGCACATACAACAGTAGTTTGATAGCATACATGAAAGCTCTAGAAAAAAAATGAAGCAAATTCACCCAAGAGGAGTAGACGGCAGGACATAATTAAACACAGAGCTAAAATCAACGAAATTGAAACAAAATGAGCTATACAAAGAATCAAGAAAAGCAGGATCTGGTTCTTTGAGAAAATCAACAGGATTGATAAACCTTTAGCAAGACTAACCCTAGGGCACAGAGAGAGTATCCAAATTAAATAAATTAGAAATGAATAGGACATATAACAACAAAAACTGAGGAAATTCAAAAGTTGATCAGATCCTAATAGAAATGTCTATGCTAAACTGGAGAATCTGGATAAACTGGACAATTTTCTAGACAGTTACCAGGTACTGAAGTTAAATCACGATCAGATAAACCATCTACACTGTCCCATAACACCAAAATAAATACAAGCAGTCATTAAACGTCTCAAAAAAAAAAAAAAAAAAAAGACCAGATGGGTTTGATGCAGAATTCTATCAGGCCTTCAGAGAAGATTTTGTAACGAAACTCTCCCAACTATTCAAAAAATTGTGCAGTTGACAAGACCTGAAATTCAGTATAGAAGCTAATAAGGACTTAGGCTATTAGAGAAGAAATATTTCCAAATATACAATGAACTGAGAAATATCCAGCTTTGCAGGCTGTTATTTCTTATTGATAAAGACAATATAAACAGTGCTGATTCATGGGGAAGTATTTTCTCAGCAGAAGAGATGTCTGTATGTGTCTGAGATTTTCGTTTCCACCGAAATATGTGATAAATTTCCTATTCCCATCAGCTGTAACTGAAGGATTATTTTTAAAGTAAATGTTAAAAAAGAGCGACAGCAGTAATGGAAGAACAAAATTGAAAAGTTGAAAATAAAATGTCAGAAATATAAAACGTGGGCTGGAGAGATGGCGCAGCCGTTAAAGGCTAGGCTCACAACCAAAAATATAAGAAATATAAAACATTAAAGCTCTCACAGCAATATGAACCTACTATCTGGCACATAATGTTTAAATTATAGGCGATTAAACAACAGAAGTAAACTAAAATAATTTTCTTGGAAAATGAGAATAAAAGATTTGAACTAAGTTTTAGTCTTGATAAGTAAAATTTACAATATTTATGAAGCATGACATAGATTAATATACATTTCCAAAAGAAGACGGATATGTTTTAGTGTTTAATAGATGTGAGTAAAAATCCATGTGTTTCTTGTTATTATTTGTTTTATTGCTTAATGTATGCATAATGATATTAAGAAGGATATCACTATATATTCAAATTGTGTAAATAAATCATTACCATCCTATTTTCTTACAGTAAAGGAGAATGTAATAAATTGGCTCAGCCAGTAAAACTGTTGCCACCAAACCTGCTTAACATAGCTTGAGCTCTGGGTTGTGTAGTGATGTCAAGGAAGAAAAAAGAACACTGCAAGTTATCCTGTGATATGCACATTCTCTTGGTTTCACTTGTGTCCCCACTTTCCCAGTGCACAAAGTAAAAAGAAAGAAGTAAAAAAGAAATGGGTAATAAATACATCAATCATCTTTGTTATAGAGCAAAGAAAAGTCCTAAAATCCTGCTTGGTATGCAGCAATCTCTGGTCAATGACAATACCTCTGTTTTAGGAATGCCCACTGCTATTCATTCACATTGGGAAGCCAAAAGGATATGATGTGATACAAATCAAACCTGTTACCATGACTCTGCTGATCTCCAATTCTCCATGTGTTACTGAAAAAGTCTTCAAATTTCTTAATGTATTTAATTTACTTTTAAATTTGTTAACATAATTAGAAATAAACAAATGCAGAGAGATGATACTGTGTTTGTTAACACTGTCAACCAGACAAGTTCTAAAATCACCTTGTAAATAAATCTCAGACGATGACTTTGAGTTAGGATTGACACTGGGCTAAGATAAGACATATTCTCTGAATGGGCTAGAGTCCTGAACAGAGTAAAACAAGAAAGCTAGCTCAGCACAGCATTCATTTATCTGCTCATGATGCAGTGTGAACAGGACTCTCAAGTATCTGTGATCATGATTTCCCTCTTGGATACACAATGACTTCAAAGTGTGAGCCAAAATAAACCCATTGTTCCTTAAGCTTTTTGACATGTACTTTGTTGCATCAATAAGAAAAAATACTAATGTTAGTAGTAATTAGGTTTACAGATTTCTGCATTGAGAATGTCCTAAAGATTGAAATAGAGATCAAGAGGAGCTCAGCTACTCTTAATAGTTTTTAGTGTGAGCAAAGAGAAGTTACCTCCCAAATTTCTCAAATTCTGGCTAAGGCCCTAGATATCCCCAGGCATTTCCACATTCCCTAATACCATTAATCATCAGGAAAGGTAGAAAGAACTAACCACTCTTTAAAAACCACTTTTGTCAAGCTGTCACAGGAACTTCATCTAGATTGGGTAAAACTCTTACCTCTGGCTCTCTTCAGAAGAGCTCTCCCTAAGTGAACTCTCGAAGTCTCACCTATTGAACTCATTTATGGATGCCAAGTCCTAACTCCTGGTCTTTCACCTAAATGTTCTCCCTTCCAGACTATCTACTGACCACATTGCTTTGCCACCTTTGTTCTCTTTTATGGAACTTTGCTGACCGCCCTCTACCTAGGCCACACACTGCCCCTTGTTTGCTGACTATCAACATTGGAGACCAAGTTCTGCTATTCCCACCCAGACAATCGACCCTCACCCGTGTTCCCTAAATGGCAGAGCCCTTTTAAAGTGACTCTCATGACACCAACGGCTGCCAAATTGGAGGGACTTCCTCATTAGGTCCACCTTTCCCACCTCAAACCTTTTACCCCTTCTCCTAAACAGTCTTCAAACACATCGATGTTAACAAGATCATGCTCTGTTAAGCTCTAGAAGACATCGAGACCACCCACCTTGTCCCCAATTCCAGAAAATGTGTCTCCAACACTTCACCAGCTGCGTTCAACACAATTGGACTAGACATGGGCTTCTCATCCTCCCCTCGCTGTTTGTTTCTATCCAGGATAATCCTTACATCTGGAACTGTGAGGTTCAAGAAACTCCCACACATAACAAATAATCTTTCCAAATAGGGTCCAGAAACTGCTCCATGACTGAGGTGCCAGGAACCAATACATATTGCTGTCATCACTGTATTTGTTATCCCATCTAAATATTATGATCTCTTTACTTGCTTTCTCTTTAACCAGAATAAAGATGATTGTAAAAAATGGCCAGACACATATGGGGGCTGCCCCTATTGGTCTTGTCAGATACATATGCTAGCATCATGGACCAATCACTTTTTCTATCAACGATGCAGGACACTCTTTTTCTACATAAGAAATTCATGTAATCCCAGGTGGGAAACAGGAGTTGTTGGTAAGCTCTACTGGAAAAATTAAGCGGGGACTCCAATAAGTACTATCTACATTCAGAGAAAATATGTCCCAATTGAGCAACCTCTAGATATCAGAAAAGTATGGGGGGAATAATCGAACACTCCTCCGTGGTCCTTACCTCTTTAACATCCCCCCTCATAAATGGCCCCAACCTTCCATTCTGCCTTTTGCTCTAGACCTTTACTTTGGCATACCAACTTCTGAACATCACCTGCCCTAGTCGTTTCAAAGATTGCTGGATCTGCGTACCCCTGGGAACTAACTCACAGCTGCCACTTAATAACTTCTCCAGTGATACAAACCAATAACCGTACCTCATCCTTTGTCAGCTGCCCTGACTCTGATGTTGCCACAACTCCATATCTATCCTCTATCCCTCTTTTTGGTGGGGCAAACTGCTTTAAACCTCTGGGATACATTGTGTAGGAATGCTAGGCTCCCTAGACTGCAATAGAATCACAATCCTTGATACCCCATCTCTGCCATAATGCCCTGCAGTCCAAAACATATAAATCCTCTGTGGCACCCAGGTATATCATCATTTGCCTGCCAGGTTGTCAGGAGTTTGTACTTTGGTACTCCTTTTCCTTGAACTAAGGGTAATTAAGGGAAACCAGTCCCTGCCAATCCCAGCTATAGATATGAGAGCTGCCCAGCATAAGAGGGCAGTTCAGTTCATGCCAGGCTTGGTTGCTGCAGGGATAGCCATAGATGCTGGCACTGGGGTTGCGGGGATAACTTCTTCCATGACCCAATAAAATAAGTTCAATTATGTGTAGAGGGCCGCAATATGTTCGCCACCACTAGTTGGCGCTGTCTTCCACTGCGCCCCACGTGTTAGGTCAGGATAGACTCTGCCATTGCAAGATGGCTCCAACCTTCGCCGCGCCAGCGGCCCCCCGTTTCAGGTAGTTAACTGTGCGCATGTGCAAGAGTGCCTTCCTGCCAGGTCTTTGCCCATTCCGGGGCGTGCCTGATGAGATCATGAGTAAGCAACCAATCAGGTGTGGATGCGTGCTCGAGGGTTAAATAGGCGCGCCTGGCCGGCGCGCGGGGCTTCTCCATGAGATAGGAATAAAGTATCAGTCATAACAAGAATTTCTATGTCTCGCGTGCTTCTTGCCGGCGGAAAGTCGAGCGCGGGACATTTGGTGCCGAGAAACCCGGGACAAATCATCGCCGGTGCTACGAGAGGCCTCCGTTTCATGGAAGAAATTCAGAAGCTATGGAATACAGGTAAAAAACTCTGAGAGACCATGGCTAGCCTTGATCTGCTCCAACTCAGTCCCCTGCCGGACGCGGCAGGTGCCGCTGTGGTTGCTCTGGCAACCCTCGGGCTTTTTCTATTGACCTTTGAGTTTCTAGCTACCGCCAAACGGCGTCAGAGGTCGCATGGGAACTGCCCAGCTATAACAGCAAAGCGGAGAGTGTTGGGGGAAGGGCGAGACGACAAAGGGTCAGAAACAGAGGGTAGTGAAAAGTTACAATGAGAAAAGGATCCTGATTGATCTCAAGCACCAGGCCCCCCTGCGGTCTTACCACCGCCAGGGGTGAAAAATTGGGGAAAGAATGCCCCGGGTGAGAAGGGAGGAGGTAAAAGGAACACAGTATTTTGGGAGAAAAACTTTGTCTTAGTGCTTATGAAAGGTGTAATTAAGCTCCTGCGCCGGCTCTGGGGACGCCGCAGCGTCCAGGCGCTGACGCGACAGCTTTACAGAGTCATACTGATCAGATTTGATAGAGGCAGACCGCCTGAAAATTTATTCAGGAGAATCAAACAAAAGGACATCTCAGTGCCCGTGCACAGCCTGATAGAGTTAATGTAATTGGGTTGTGAGTAAAAATACCCAGGGCTGTGTTTCACTTCCATACCATTGGCGAATGTCGGTTGTACTGCTCAGATATCTCTCAGTGTCTTACAGAATTGGGTTTCAACACGTTGGTGGACTAGTCCAGGAATTGAGACAATCCATCGCCCATATCAGCTCCACTCGATGGATAGTCGCCATGAACACCATCTGGCTTTTTCCCCTCTTTGTCTATTGTTTGTCTCTGGTGCACCAGGCTGTCCATGTCTGTCAGTTTATGTCTGTGGTTTTTGTTTCTCGTTGTATAAATGTTTTATGTTTCATGTTCAAAAGAAAAAATGGAGGCTGCCGCTGCAGAGAGCCCGTGGGGAGCACCCCACGAGCGAACCTGAGCCTCGGGACCACAGGTAAGACCAAATTTTCTGCTGCAAGAAAGCTGCCTGGTGAGCTTGGGACACAGGAAAGCAGAATTTCTGTAGGACCGGGCACGTTCTGTGTTTACCGGAAGTCCCACACCCGCGGATCCCGGCCCGCAGCAGCTCTCTGGTCCCAGACCCGGTGAGAGAGAGACCCAACCGCCTGGTCAGGTGGGCACTCCTGAAGCTGCAGAGCGGAAGAGACCACCAACTCTGCTCACCCCTGCCCACATCCCTGGCCCAAGAGGAAACTGTATAAGGCCTCTGGGCTCCCGTGGGGAAGGGCCCAGAAGCGGCAGGACCCCTGTGCCTGAGACACCGCCGGAACCTGAAAGAAACAGACCGGATAAACAGTTCTCTGCACCCAAATCCCGTGGGAGGGAGAGCTAAACCTTCAGAGAGGCAGACAAGCCTGGGAAACCAGAAGTGACTGCTCCCTGCACACACATCTCGGACGCCAGAGGAAAAAGCCAAAGACCATCTGGAACCCTGGTGCACTGAAGCTCCCGGAAGGGGCGGCACAGGTATTCCTGGTTGCTGCCGCTGCAGAGAGCCCGTGGGGAGCACCCCACGAGCGAACCTGAGCCTCGGGACCACAGGTAAGACCAAATTTTCTGCTGCAAGAAAGCTGCCTGGTGAACTCAAGACACAGGCCCACAGGAACAGCTGAAGACCTGTAGAGAGGAAAAACTACACGCCAGAAAGCAGAACACTCTGTCCCCATAACTGACTGAAAGAGAGGAAAACAGGTCTACAGCACTCCTGTCACACAGGCTTATAGGACAGTCTAGCCACTGTCAGAAATAGCAGAACAAAGTAACACTAGAGATAATCTGATGGCGAGAGGCAAGCGCAGGAACCCAAGCAACAGAAACCAAGACTACATGCCATCATCGGAGCCCAATTCTCCCACCAAAACAAACATGGAATATCCAAACACACCAGAAAAGCAAGATCTAGTTACAAAATCATATTTGATCATGATGCTGGAGGACTTCAAGAAAGACATGAACACACTTAGGGAAGCACAGGAAAACATTAATAAACAAGTAAAAGCCTACAGAGAGGAATCGCAAAAATCCCTGAAAGAATTCCAGGAAAACACAATCAAACAGTTGAAGGAATTACAAATGGAAATAGAAGCAATCAAGAAAGAACACATGGAAACAACCCTGGATATAGAAAACCAAAAGAAGAGACAAGGAGCTGTAGATACAAGCCTCACCAACAGAATTCAAGAGATGGAAGAGAGAATCTCAGGAGCAGAAGATTCCATAGAAATCATTGACTCAACTGTCAAAGATAATGTAAAGCGGAAAAAGCTACTGGTCCAAAACATACAGGAAATCCAGGACTCAATGAGAAGATCAAACCTAAGGATAATAGGTATAGAAGAGAGTGAAGACTCCCAGCTCAAAGGACCAGTAAATATCTTCAACAAAATCATAGAAGAAAACTTCCCTAACCTAAAAAAAGAGATACCCATAGACATACAAGAAGCCTACAGAACTCCAAATAGATTGGACCAGAAAAGAAACACCTCCCGTCACATAATTGTCAAAACACCAAACGCACAAAATAAAGAAAGAATATTAAAAGCAGTAAGAGAAAAAGGTCAAGTAACATATAAAGGGAGACCTATCAGAATCACACCAGACTTCTCGCCAGAAACTATGAAGGCCAGAAGATCCTGGACTGATGTCATACAGACCCTAAGAGAACACAAATGCCAGCCCAGGGTACTGTATCCAGCAAAACTCTCAATTAACATTGATGGAGAAACCAAGATATTCCATGACAAAACCAAATTTACACAATATCTTTCTACAAATCCAGCACTACAAAGGATAATAAATGGTAAAGCCCAACATAAGGAGGCAAGCTATACCCTAGAAGAAGCAAGAAACTAATCGACTTGGCAACAAAACAAAGAGAATGAAAGCACACAAACATAACCTCACATCCAAATATGAATATAAAGGGAAGCAATAATCACTATTCCTTAATATCTCTCAATATCAATGGCCTCAACTCCCCAATAAAAAGACATAGATTAACAAACTGCATACGCAATGAGGACCCTGCATTCTGCTGCCTACAGGAAACACACCTCAGAGACAAAGACAGACACTACCTCAGAGTGAAAGGCTGGAAAACAACTTTCCAAGCAAATGGTCAGAAGAAACAAGCTGGAGTAGCCATTCTAATATCAAATAAAATCAATTTCCAACTAAAAGTCATCAAAAAAGATAAGGAAGGACACTTCATATTCATCAAAGGAAAAATCCACCAAGATGAACTCTCAATCCTAAATATCTATGCCCCAAATACAAGGGCACCTACATACGTAAAAGAAACCTTACTAAAGCTCAAAACACACATTGCACCTCACACAATAATAGTGGGAGACTTCAACACCCCACTCTCATCAATGGACAGATCATGGAAACAGAAATTAAACAGTGATGTCGACAGACTAAGAGAAGTCATGAGCCAAATGGACTTAACGGATATTTATAGAACATTCTATCCTAAAGCAAAAGGATATACCTTCTTCTCAGCTCCTCATGGTACTTTCTCCAAAATTGACCATATAATTGGTCAAAAAACGGGCCTCAACAGGTACAGAAAGATAGAAATAATCCCATGCGTGCTATCGGACCACCACGGCCTAAAACTGGTCTTCAATAACAATAAGGGAAGAATGCCCACATATACGTGGAAATTGAACAATGCTCTACTCAATGATAACCTGGTCAAGGAAGAAATAAAGAAAGAAATTAAAAACTTTTTAGAATTTAATGAAAATGAAGATACAACATACCCAAACTTATGGGACACAATGAAAGCTGTGCTAAGAGGAAAACTCATAGAGCTGAGTGCCTGCAGAAAGAAACAGGAAAGAGCATATGTCAGCAGCTTGACAGCACACCTAAAAGCTCTAGAACAAAAAGAAGCAAATACACCCAGGAGGAGTAGAAGGCAGGAAATAATCAAACTCAGAGCTGAAATCAACCAAGTAGAAACAAAAAGGACCATAGAAAGAATCAACAGAACCAAAAGTTGGTTCTTTGAGAAAATCAACAAGATAGATAAACCCTTAGCCAGACAAACGAGAGGACACAGAGAGTGCGTCCAAATTAACAAAATTAGAAATGAAAAGGGAGACATAACTACAGATTCAGAGGAAATTCAAAAAATCATCAGATCTTACTATAAAAACCTATATTCAACAAAATTTGAAAATCTTCAGGAAATGGACAATTTCCTAGACAGATACCAGGTATCGAAGTTAAATCAGGAACAGATAAACCAGTTAAACAACCCCATAACTCCTAAGGAAATAGAAGCAGTCATTAAAGGTCTTCCAACCAAAAAGAGCCCAGGTCCAGACGGGTTTAGTGCAGAATTCTATCAAACCTTCATAGAAGACCTCATACCAATATTATCCAAACTATTCCACAAAATTGAAACAGATGGAGCACTACCGAATTCCTTCTACGAAGCCACAATTACTCTTATACCTAAACCACACAAAGACACAACAAAGAAAGAGAACTTCAGACCAATTTCCCTTATGAATATCGACGCAAAAATACTCAAAAAAATTCTGGCAAACCGAATTCAAGAGCACATCAAAACAATCATCCACCATGATCGAGTAGGCTTCATCCCAGGCATGCAGGGATGGTTTAATATACGGAAAACCATCAACGTGATCCATCATATAAACAAACTGAAAGAACAAAACCACATGATCATTTCATTAGATGCTGAGAAAGCATTTGACAAAATTCAACACCCCTTCATGATAAAAGTCCTGGAAAGAATAGGAATTCAAGGCCCATACCTAAACATAGTAAAAGCCATATACAGCAAACCAGTTGCTAACATTAAACTAAATGGAGAGAAACTCGAAGCAATCCCACTAAAATCAGGGACTAGACAAGGCTGCCCACTCTCTCCCTACTTATTCAATATAGTTCTTGAAGTTCTAGCCAGAGCAATCAGACAACAAAGGAGATCAAGGGGATACAGATCGGAAAAGAAGAAGTCAAAATATCACTATTTGCAGATGACATGATAGTATATTTAAGTGATCCCAAAAGTTCCACCAGAGAACTACTAAAGCTGATAAACAACTTCAGCAAAGTGGCTGGGTATAAAATTAACTCAAATAAATCAGTTGCCTTCCTCTATACAAAAGAGAAACAAGCCGAGAAAGAAATTAGGGAAACGACACCCTTCATAATAGACCCAAATAATATAAAGTACCTCGGTGTGACTTTAACCAAGCAAGTAAAAGATCTGTACAATAAGAACTTCAAGACACTGAGGAAAGAAATTGAAGAAGACCTCAGAAGATGGAAAGATCTCCCATGCTCATGGATTGGCAGGATTAATATAGTAAAAATGGCCATTTTACCAAAAGCAATCTACAGATTCAATGCAATCCCCATCAAAATACCAATCCAATTCTTCAAAGAGTTAGACAGAACAATTTGCAAATTCATCTGGAATAACAAAAAACCCAGGATAGCTAAAGCTATCCTCAACAATAAAAGGACTTCAGGGGGAATCACTATCCCTGAACTCAAGCAGTATTACAGAGCAATAGTGATAAAAACTGCATGGTATTGGTACAGAGACAGACAGATAGACCAATGGAATAGAATTGAAGACCCAGAAATGAACCCACACACCTATGGTCACTTGATTTTTGACAAAGGAGCCAAAACCTTCCAATGGAAAAAAGATAACATTTTCAGCAAATGGTGCTGGTTCAACTGGAGGTCAGCATGTAGAAGAATGCAGATCGATCCATGCTTATCACCCTGTACAAAGCTTAAGTCCAAGTGGATCAAGGACCTCCACATCAAACCAGACACACTCAAACTAATAGAAGAAAAACTAGAGAAGCATCTGGAACACATGGGCACTGGAAAAAATTTCCTGAACAAAACACCAATGGCTTATGCTCTAAGATCAAGAATCGACAAATGGGATCTCATAAATCTGCAAAGCTTCTGTAAGGCAAAGGACACGGTGGTTAGGACAAAACGGCAACCAACAGATTGGGAAAAGATCTTTACCAATCCTACAACAGATAGAGGCCTTATATCCAAAATATACAAAGAACTCAAGAAGTTAGACCGCAGGGAAACAAATAACCCTATTAAAAAATGGGGTTCAGAGCTAAACAAAGAATTCACAGCTGAGGAATGCCGAATGGCTGAGAAACACCTAAAGAAATGTTCAACATCTTTAGTCATAAGGGAAATGCAAATCAAAACAACCCTGAGATTTCACCTCACACCAGTGAGAATGGCTAAGATCAAAAACTCAGGTGACAGCAGATGCTGGCGAGGATGTGGAGAAAGAGGAACACTCCTCCATTGTTGGTGGGATTGCAGACTGGTAAAACCACTCTGGAAATCAGTCTGGAGGTTCCTCAGAAAATTGGACATTGAACTGCCTGAGGATCCAGTTATACCTCTCTTGGGCATATACCCAAAAGATGCCTCAACATATAAAAGAGACACGTGCTCCACTATGTTCATCGCAGCCTTATTTATAATAGCCAGAAGCTGGAAAGAACCGAGATGCCCTTCAACAGAGGAATGGATACAGAAAATGTGGTACATCTACACAATGGAATATTACTCAGCTATCAAAAACAACGAGTCTATGAAATTCGTAGGCAAATGGTTGGAACTGGAAAATATCATCCTGAGTGAGCTAACCCAATCACAGAAAGACATACATGGTATGCACTCATTGATAAGTGGCTATTAGCCCAAATGCTTGAATTACCCTAGATCCCTAGAACAAACGAAACTCAAGACGGATGATCAAAATGTGAATGCTTCACTCCTTCTTTAAATGAGGAAAAAGAATACCCTTGGCTGGGAAGGGAGAGGCAAAGATTAAAACAGAGACTGAAGGAACACCCATTCAGAGCCTGCCCCACAGGTGGCCCATACATATACAGCCACCCAATTGGACAAGATGGATGAAGCAAAGAAGTGCAGACGGACAGGAGCCGGATGTAGATCGCTCCTGAGAGACACAGCCAGAATACAGCAAATACAGAGGCGAATGCCAGCAGCAAACCACTGAGCTGAGAATAGGTCCCCCGTTGAAGGAATCAGAGAAAGAACTGGAAGAGCTTGAAGGGGCTCGCGACCCCAAAAGTACAACAATGTCAAGCAACCAGAGCTTCCAGGGACTAAGCCACTACCTAAAGACTATATATGGACTGACCCTGGACTCTGACCCCATAGATAGCAATGAATATCCTAGTAAGAGCACCAGTGGAAGGGGAAGCCCTGGGTCCTGCTAAGACTGAACCCCCAGTGAACTAGACTATGGGGGGAGGGCGGCAATGGGGGGAGGGTTGGGAGGGGAACACCCATAAGAAGGGGAGGGGGGAGGGGGATTTTGCCCGGAAACCGGGAAAGGGAATAACACTTGAAATGTATATAAGAAATACTCAAGTAAATAAAAAAATAAAAAAAAAAAATTTAAAAAAAAAAAAAAAAAAGAAAAAATGGTAAAAACTTTATCTGCCGGCCGTGCGCACCTTGACTTGGTTTTAACTCGTTTCAAAAAGGAACAAATGAATAAAAAACAGTTTCAATCAGGTTTTTGAAGCCCTGTGCCTAGAGCCAGGTGTCTAGATTAGCTGGAGAAGCTGACCAAAAGCTAAGCGTCTACAGGAGCTGATCTTAAAAGCGCCAACAGCTTCTTCATACAAGAGTTGATAGCTGTTTCTCTTAAAAAAAAAATCCCTGACTTATTACTTGACTCAACAGGTGACAAGGTGCTTCTCCTAAAATCATAACAAAAGGGTAAAAATGGTGTTTGGTGTATATATTAAAGATAGGTGTAGCCACTTCAATTTTGTTTCTCATTGGTTTTATATGTATAAATATGCTCTACTTGCCTTGGTTATGGACTATTGGCTTTCAAGTTATTGGATATGGTTAAAAGGGTATAATATTGGTAACAGAAAGTTGACATAAAGCTGGTATTCTGGATGGAGTCATTCTAGATAACATGTGACATGAGCCAACCCAGGGAAACAGGTCTAAATTGAGGTAATGTTTTTATGGATTTCTTATGCTAGAAACCAGGCTTCTAAAAGAATTTAGGAAATTGTCCTTTTGTTGAGGTATTGGAGAGAATTGACAGTCAAACTTTACAACATAATAGATAGACTTGGGGTGCCTTGGAGACTAGATTGTTTGTTGGGGGTTGAGTTTTGCTTTCCAAAGCTGTGACTTGCCCAGAAGTTATCTGTATTTTAATGCTAATTCCACTGCCCCAAAAACAGCTGCCTAGCAAGTTTTACTTTCCAAAGTTGTGGCTTGCCCAGAAGTTATCTGTATTTTAATGCTAATTTCCACTGCCCGGAGAACAGCTGCCTAGTCCTGTACTCAGAACTCAGGTGACCTCGTGGCTGTGTTCTGGTGTTACAAAGAGAACTTAAAGATTGTGATTTAGGATTGCCAGTGTTACATTGACTAACTCAAACTTATTTTTAATTAAGGAAAAATCAAACAGGTAGAGATTGTTACAGGATTTATAAAGGACTGATGAGGTTTTAGAACTTGTGAGAGCATTACAGCCAGTTTCCTTACTCCAACTGCCATTTCAAGACAGATTTAGAGGATTGATTTTATACAATTTGTTTTCGTCATAACAATTGTGAGTTTTCATTTCGTGAGCTTGCTTATAGTTTTAGAGAGCCCATAAAGTGATATCATTAAGAATGGCTAAAAGCCTTATATTATATAATTTTGTTGCTTCTTCAGTGTAAGAAGTTAGAACTTAAATCTTTCAATGTATATGGACATTTTTATTACAAACCTTTGCTCTCAAAATGAGCTTTAATATTTGGGGAGTAGCTGTTACACTACTCTAGATAAGGATATTTGAAGCTAATTTTAAGCTTCTAAAGATATGTTAATTGGCTAAGTACCTCACCTTACCAGAGGACTTAGGTCTTTGTTATACACAAAGAGATAAAGCTTCAGCTGTGTTAGTACAGAGTTGTGGACTAGAGTCATGGAAGTATTTTAAATAGAAACCTGGTAAAACATATCTTATTCCAAACAACAATTAATTGGTTACTACTAAATACTGATATTTGGCCTATTACATATACAAATTTTTCAGACAAAATTGATAATTTTACTTTTTACATGTTTTTTTATTTCCTGTATGTTTGTGCATACAACCCATAAGAAATGCGCTTACTGTATTTATAGGTGGTTCATCTAATGAAAAGGCTACATGTATGATTAGATCACTTGTTTATTCTCTTGAGTTTCTGTTGCTTCAGCACAGATTATTAGATTATGTCCTGTAGCCACTGTTTTTAAATCAAGCTTTCTATTCACATACTGATAGCCACTGTGTGGCTTGTGTTTTACAATTGATTTCAATTACTTAATGCTTTATTAGAGACAAGTTTTCTACATGAAATCAGTGAGTGATTTCAGCGTAAATTGTCTGACAACTCACTGTCCTTTCAGTGCTCTGGCTCAGACAACTAAACAAAACCATAGACCCAGCTCTTTAAAAAATGATAATAGAGTTGATATGAAAAGAGAAAGACTCCATTTGCTTACTTTCAATTCCCAGCCTCGCCCTGCCAGCTCAGAGATTTCTAATATGACTAAATTTTGACAATATTTACAAGTTTTGACATTTCTAATTAATACTTATGTTTAGGTAAATAAAGTTTGTGAGGTGCTAGAGAGATGGCTTAGTGGTTAAGAACACTAAGCTGTTACTTTATAGGACATTTAAGAACTCAAACTAGATTGCCTAGACCCCTTAACGAGGGAAGACAATGATACTAGACAGTTTATATCTTAATAAATAAAAAGGGGGAGTTATCCCTGTATGCTAAATAATGCTCCTTTTATTTCTATTATAAAATTTGGGTGCCAAGGAACACTCTTGAGTGTTTATGATACCCTACAACTAGACATATTTCTGACTAGGTGAAATAGAGAGATCCACTTATTGACATGTTCCTGTCCAGATATTTTATATGGGGAAGAGGGAATGTTTGTGTTTTTTTCTACAGGATGCTACAAGAGTGTGCCAGCTGCCAGAGGTGGTTGCTGAGACTTGCTGATCCTGGTTACATGAAGATTCAGCTCTCGTGGTTCGGGTCCCTGGAGTCATTCCTCTGCCCTGAGAGGAAGATAGAAGATGCCCCTTCATCCTTTGTCATCACAGAGATTTTGCCGTTGCTGCAGTCAGTGTTACCGCTGCGTGTGTTCCCGTCCCACTGTGGCCTACGCTCAGACTCTGTACACTGCTGCTTCCTGGAGAAGACTGGACTCCAGCTGTTACCCCTGTCCCTTCATTTCCCTGGTGACTCTTGCTGCCTTAACTGGTAACTGGTGTTGTCATTTTACAGACTGTAGCTTCACAGAAAGCTACCTGTGTAAAGCTACAGTGACTGGAGAACTCTGTCCTGGTTATACAGATCTCAGAAATGGTTCCACTGTCTGCTGGTTGTTCCAGAGAAGAATGACTGATCCTGAACTGTCCTGGAAAAGACCTTGACACTTTTGCTGCTATTGTAGCAGCCATTACTGCTGCAGACATTGTGTCTGCAGTGTCTGGAGTTATCCTCCCCCAATCTATTGTTAGACAAGTACAGTGGGTGAACTTTCTGGAGTAGTTACTACCAATTGGGAATTCTAAATTTTATTATAAGAGCAGCTTTACTACGGTCCTTGGTGGTAACAGCTGAAGAGGACCAGATGAGGTGCCCACTACTTATCGGGAGTGGCTCTGTCTGATGCAGCCCTATGCTGTAGATCAGTATTCATATACCATGGTTGGTTTACAAACTCAGATCTCAACAGTAACGTGATAAGGCCGTTATCACTCAAACACTTGTGGCCATTGTACAAAGGGCCTCACCTGGAATTTGGTTATCTTGCTCAGGATTTACTCTGTATCTGAGTTCCCTGCTCCTACACCCCATAGATCTGTGGGTCCATTACACTGGGAGGAGAGGGATACTCTCTGTATCTGAGTTCTCTGCTCCTACACCCCATGGATCTGTGGATCCATTACACTGGGATTGAGAGAGACTTAGTGTTCCTTTGATCAGCCCTTGCACATCGCTGAGGTTTCCTCATTGCACGCGATAGGGTGATCATTTCTGCTATAAAATTATATAAATTATAAGGGTGAGATGTAGAGGGCCGCAATACGTTCGCCACCACTAGTTGGCGCTGTCTTCCACTGCGCCCCACATGGTAGGTCAGGATAGACTCCGCCATTGCAAGATGGCTCCAACCTTCGCCGCGCCAGCTGGCCCCCCCTTTCAGGTAGTTAACTGTGCGCATGTGCAAGAGTGCCTTCCTGCCAGGTCTTTGCCCATGCCTGATGAGATCATGAGTAAGCAACCAATCAGGTGTGGATGCGTGCTCGAGGGTTAAATAGGCGCGCCTGGCCGGCACGCGGGGCTTCTCCATGAGATAGGAATAAAGTATCAGTCATAACAAGAATTTCTATGTCTCGCGTGCTTCTTGCCGGCGGAAAGTCGAGCGCGGGACAATTATGAGCTTGAGAACAGTTTTCAAAAAATGTCTGAAACCATGCTTGCCATCCAGAAACAGATCAATTCTTTAGCAGTTGTGGTGCTTCAGAATGGAAGGGGTTTGGATGTTCTGACAGCTAAGGAAGGTGATCTTTGCCAGCTCCTCCAAGAAGAATGTTGTTTCTACTTCAACTAATCCAGGATAGTGAAAATTAAAATCCAGGAGCTTCAATCAGACATACAGAATTTCCAGGAATGTGAGGCCTCCAGTTCCTGGACTTTGGAAAACACTATATGAAAGTGGAAACTCCCTTTCATAACACACTTTGGAGTCATTTTTCTCGCTTTACTATTCACTCTCTGCCCCATTCATATTCTTTCTACATTGTTCATTGACAGATACAAAAGTTTCTAATCAAACTATTAATCAGTTCGTGTTACAGGATTATCAGCCACTGTTCACGGAGGCGCCTGATGTGAACATTTACCAAGTGGGCCCCGGATGGTGAAAGTAAGCTTTACCCCAACATTGACGACAGACACTCCAAGAAAGCGGGGAGTAGCTTAAGGGACATGGCACTCCTATTCCCCCTTTACCATCAGCTTACCCCACCATTTTCTTTCCTTCTTTTATGATAAGAAAAAGGGAGGTATATTTTTATTAGGAATTGCCCTCAACAGCGACATGGTTTGGTCACTGTTGCCAGGGGAATGGCCATACATTCCCCGAAGAACTTTTGGCTCAATTCCCAACCCCATTTGGGAGCAGTTATGTTATATTCCAAATAAAAGAAAGACTTCTGCTCTCTTCCTCTTTTCTCTTCTTTCTTTGGCCTCATCCTCTTGTCTTGTTCTCCCATTAAATTTCTCCATGTGGAACCACGTTGGTGTTGGTTTCATGTGCTTTATCCAGACAGGCATGGGCAATATGTTACAATAACTGCATAGACTCACATAAACACATACATTTACAAATATAAAATTTAAGCATTTAAAAATCTCTTTACGGGGCTGGGGATTTAGCTCAGTGGTAGAGCGCTTACCTAGGAAGCACAAGGCCCTGGGTTCGGTCCCCAGCTCCGAAAAAAAAAGCGTTAAAAATCTCTTTACATGAAATAATTTTATTTTCATAGACATATCCTCCCAGAGACTTTTTTCTAATACCATTTAACAAAATTTTTGCTGACCAATAGTAGTAATCTAGCAACAAATTCAAACAAAACGACAACATAATAATCACCTAAAATGTAAAAGAAAGAAAGAAAGAAAGAAAGAAAGAAAGAAAGAAAGAAAGAAAACAAAAAATTAAAAAAGGAATCACTGAGTACAACATGGTAGGTACTATAATGACTGTGTTGTTGTTGAAGGTGAAGATATTACAATTTTGTAAGGATTAGTTAATGTGTCAAGACACAGGTAGAACAAATAGAAAATGATCTGGGACTACACTGCAGAAGATAATGATATACGATCTATACAGAAAATGATACTATTTGGTCATGGTACTAAAGAATATGTTTCCCATCAGATAACGGAACAAAATTAAAAGGAAAGCCTCCTGACATCTGAAAGTTCTATTACTTACAGAAATAAGCAGTGATCTCATTAACCTGAAGCAAGGCTGGCAGTAAACAAAGAAAACAAACCTCCTATCTGTGACTCTCACATTGTCAGAGGCTCTTATCTTGGCCTGGCTTCTCACACTGCTGCTAGGAATTCAGTCAGATCCATATGCAGACAGGAAATGCTTTTTGATACTGAACCATTTTTCCACCACTTCATAGTATTATTTTGTAAATATCTCTTTCATGTAAAGGAAAAATTAAAGAAATACATCAATGGCATAAACATGTATTAATGTAGCCAACCATTTTCTACTGTAAAGCATCCAAGTGACTTGATTATCCATCCTCACCAGTCTTCTCCAGAGTCCATAGTTCACAGTGAGCTGTGCATTTTCATGAAGACACACAGAGAGAAACATTGTGGTGCCCTTGCCATCTTCATGGTCTTTATATGTAAAACAATATGTTAAAAAAGAATTTATTTTGATGTTAGTCATAGCCTAAACTTAGGGTTAATGAAATGTCAATAATTGTTTTGCCTCTTAAACACAATCATGGGACACCATTGATGTCAGAGTTACTCAAAGGTCAGAGGGAATGATGCGGGTCATGATCTTGTCTCTCCTTTACTTCATCTCAAGAATCAAATGTCTAGTTTTAATGTCTCAAATTACAAAGCTCTGAAGCTTTTTAGAGGGGCAATCTGCTCTTTTCTGAGAACTAAACTTTGAAAGCAGAGCTTGTTGCATCACAGAATGAATAATGTACTGGTGGACTGAAATATAAAAAAATTAGATGTGGCAATAAGTGGTGACAAAATGTTTCTAAAATTCCAAGGCTTCCCTGGTCTTGACTAAGCACTGTGCAGTGAGAGTGTGGACAGAGCCCACATTAAATTATTTGAGTTTTGAAGTGATCATTTTGCTTGTATAAATTCTTGCCATCAACTTCTGGCAAATTTCCAGTTCTGTCACCTTCTATACAAATAACCAGCCTCTGAGTTTGAGGCTTCAATGCCCTCTCAAAACCTAGTAGTCTCTTAAATGATCTATCAGTTGTCAACCTTTCAAAGTCTTTTTTTAATCTTATTTTTATTAGGTATTTTAATTTACATTTCAAATGTTATTCCCTTTCCTGGTTTCCTGTCCATGAAACCCCTATCCCATCTCTCTTCCCCTTCTTCTGTGAGGTTGTTCCCCCATCCATCCACCAATCCCTTCCCACCTCCCTGCCCTGATATTCCCCTACATGGGGGTTGGGGGGTGGAGGTGCTGTGTCTCAGTGTTGTCTACCTTGATTTTGAGGAAAGACCCTTCATTACACTATTATCATTAATTAACCTAGGTAGCTGGACAGTGGTCTAAAAGGGTTCAACATAACCACAGAGCTGGTGTTATAATTGTAATCATTGGACAAGCAGAGCCGAGATTCCTTAAAGTAGGTTCTGGAGAATCTAAATTAGGTCCTTATGCTTGTATGACGTTTTAGTATGGAGTTGTATGAAGTAGTAGTATGAGCTACTATTCCAGTGTCTGCTTTCCTTGTTTTCTATGAAAAAAAACATGATTACTTGAGCATTTTCCTGGATTTATTAGGACATTGTGCCAATTTGCATATTGTGTGTAAACAAATTAGCTAAGATCAGAATGAGAATGGTTGGAAAATTCCTCAGACTTAGTTCCCAACACCAGCTCACAAAATTCCAATGTCCCAACACTGTTTGTTATTCTGAGCACCTTTCCCCTGTAATGGGTCAGTGCACTGAACATCAGTAGACAGAAATTGCTATATGCCAAGAGCAGTTATGGAAGTGATAACTGTGTGAGCAAGGCCCTTGGCCACTGTTACTGCAGGATGGCTCTCATAAATTGACATTGGTGTGGATCTCACATCCAAGTTTTGTGAGTTCTCTAATTTAATGTGAAACTATTCATTTGAAGCTATGCACATATTTCTTTTTTTTATCTTTATTAACTTGAATATTTCTTATTTACATTTTGATTTTTATTCCCCTTCCCGGTTTCCGGGCCAACATCCCCCTAACCCCTCCTCCTTCCCTTCTGTATGGGTGTCCCCTTCCCCATCCTCTCCCTATTACCACCCTCCCTCCAACAATCACATTCACTAGGGGTTCAGTCTTGGCAGGATGAAGGGCTTCCCCTTCCACTGGTGCTCTTTCTAGTCTATTCATTGCTACGTATGCAGTTGGAGTCTAAGTTCAGTCCAGGTATAGTCTTTGGGTAGTGTCTTAGTCCCTAGAAGCTCTGGTTGGTTGGCATTGTTGTTCATATGGGGTCCCAATCCCCTTAAAGCTCTTTCAGTCCTTTCTAAGATTCCTTCAACAGGGGTCCCATTCTCAGTTCATTGGCTTAATGATGGCATTCGCCTACGTATTTGCTGTATTCTGGCTGTGTCTCTCAGGAGAGATCTACATCTGGTTCCTGTAGGCCTGCACTTCTTTGCTTCTTCTATCTTACCTAGTTTGGTGGCTGTATATGTATGGGCCACATGTGGGGCAGATTCTGAATGGGTGTTCCTTCTGCCTCTGTCCTTAACTTTGCCTCCCTATTCCCTCCCAAAGGTATTCTAATTCCCCTTTTAAAGAAGGAATGAAACATTCGCAATTTGTTCATCCTTCTTAAGTTTCATGTGTTCTGTGCATCTAGGGTAATTCGAGCATTTAGGCTAATATCCATTTATCAATGAGTGCATACAGTGTGTGTTTTTCTGTGATTGGGTTACCTCACTCAGGATGATATTTTCCAGTTCCCTCCATTTGCCTATGAATTTCATAAAGTCACTGTTTTTGATAGCTGAGTAATATTCCATTGTGTAGATGTACCACATTTTTTGTATCCATTCCTCTGTTGAAAGGCACCTGGGTTCTTCCAAGCTTCAGGCTATTATTAATAAGGGTGCTATGAACATAGTGGAGCATGTGTCTTTGTTATATGTTGGGGCATCTTTTCGGTATATGCCCAAGAGAGGTATAGCTGTGTCCTCAGGTAGTTCAATGTCCAGTTTTCTGAGGAACCTCCAGACTGATTTCCAGAATGGTTGTACCAGTCTGCAATCCCACTAAAAATGAAGGAGTGTTCCTCTTTCTCCACATCCTTGCCAGCATTTGTTGTCACCTCAGTTTTTGATCTTCGCCACTCTCATTGGTGTGTGGTGAAATCTCAGGGCTATTTTGATTTGCATTTCCCTCATGACTAAAGTTGTTGAACATTTCTTTAGGTGTGTCTCAGCCATTCAGCATTGCTCAGCTGTTAATTCTTTGTTTAGCTCTGAACCCCATTTTTAATAGGGTTATTTGACTCCCTGTGGTATAACTTCTTTAGTTCTTTGTATATTTTGGATATAAGCCCTCTATCAGCTTTAGGATTGGTAAAGATCTTTTCCCAATGTGTTGGTTGACCTTTTGTCCTAACCACAGTGTCCTTTGCCTTACAGAAGCTTTTTAGCTTTATGAGATCCCATTTGTCGATTCTTGGTCTTAGAGCATAAGCCATTGGTGTTTTGTTCAGGAAAGTTTCTCCAGTGCCCATGTGTTCGAGACTCTTCCCCACTTTTTCTTCTATTAGTTTGAGTGTTTCTGGTGTGATGTGGAGATCCTTGATCCACTTTGACTTAAGGTTTTAACAGCATGATAAGCATGTATCGATATGCATTTATCTACATGCTGACCTCCACATATATCTTTTTCTAAAACTGTTTTTTTAAGTTGGTTTTGATTGTTTGTTTGTTTATTTATTTATTTATTTATTCATTTGGTATTGCCTTTTCTCTTTGACACATTTTCTCAGTTTTCATTTCAGAAACATGTGTTACCCACTTAAATAACATTCCTATTGATGAAGGTATTATGGCTAAAAATAGTTGAAGACAAAATACTTTCCTATCTATATATTGTCTTAGATGGTTTTCTGTTCTTATGATGAAACTTCCTGACAGTAGCAGATTAGTGAAGGAAGGGCTGTCTTGCTGAGAGTCTCAGGGCACACTCTGATATAGAAAAGGCAAAGGTAAACATACTTTGAACCAGTCACAGCCACTAGCAAAAGTAAAGACTGAATGACTACATGCCACATCCTCTATCAAAACTAATCATCTTTGACACTGTTAAAAAACTTCCTCAATTAAGAAACTGGAAACCCATGATTATTTTTCTTATTATGGTTTTGATTTGTTTTGTTTCACTTACATTGTCCAAGGTTACAAACAGAAATCTAGATAGGAGTTAGAATTGATCAGAGCTTTCAAGAGTACATGCCTGGCTCAGTGCTGAGTTGACAAACTCATAGTGCAGAAGAGTGGCAAATTAATGCTCATTGGAAGAATCCAAATAATCTAGAATTAAAACTTTTACTAACTAGAAAAAATATTTTTCAGAATACATTTATTTATTTATTTATTTCTGATATGGACAGTGTTAATTTAAGACATTAAAACAAAGAAACCTGAAATATATAGGGTGGTTTCCTAAATCTTCAGTGGACTAACCCCCCCCCACAATATAATAACCTGGAATACACAAGATATTAATTAATCTTGTGCACTTGACATGCTGTTTTCTAAAGGTACAGTGACAAATATTGTTCCATTCAGCAGAAGGATAAAGTACAAGGAGAAAGAGAGGAAAAAACCCCTAACGAAGCCCTACTCACTACTCTTTACCTCAGGACATTTATTGCACCTTAATACAAAATTGCAACCACACAGACAGGAATAGATAAGTGAATAAGCACAACATAAACAATGATAGCAGGTCCACATAGACAGCAGAGAAAACAATGACACTCATGCTCTACATGAATTAAGTTGTCTTTTGATTTTTGAAAAGAAGCACTTGAACTTGAAAGGGAACATAACTTGAACAAGTAAACAACAAAAAAAAAAACTTGAATTTTTTATTTAATTTTTGATTTGCTTTAATTTAAAAGCCCCCAAATTATTGTGACAAGGGAAGTAGCATGATATTTTAATAAAGGCACTAAGAATACCCATAAAAACAATATTTGCAACCTTTTGTTTGTGAGGTGTATGGTTGGGAAGTTCATGTTTGTGTGTGTTTACTTGTGTAAGAGTGTGTGGCTATGCATGAGAAAGCCCTAGGGTGAAGACCAGTGTCTTCTACAATTGCACCATTCATTATTAAATGAACAGGATCTCAGATTTGCCTACTCAGGCTAGCCAAGTTGCCCCAGGGATTCCCTGTCCCTACCTCCTAAATGCTGGGAGTATAGGGTAGTAAAGATTGCCATGCCAACTGACTTTTTTATGTTTAATGGGATGCAATCGCTATTCCAAATTATATATATCACAGAATCCTCATCTACTGTGCAGCCATAGAGATGGAAAGAAAGGAAAATAACAGCTTGTTTGGGCCACAGTGTTTGCAGCAATCATCTCTATCAGCCCAACCTAATCTCCAAAACAGAGATGTCATCCAGAGTGTCAACCTTGAGATAGAAACTGAGTATTTATTCCTTGCAATGGCAGCTCTTGACCATGGCTTTTTCAAGATTGGGCCTGCTATTTTGTGTCTATTTCTTGTAAATTGAAGTAGTCCGTTCTAGAGATAGGCTCATTAAGATTCAATATGAAGTTGGTAAAACCAATTTCTCATCTTGTAGGCTGTTGCTTTGTCTAACAGTATCCTTTGCCTTACAGAAGCATTTCAGTTTCTCAGTTTCATGAGGTCTTATTTATCAGTTGTTGATATTAGAGTTTATAATATTGGGGTTCTCTTTATAATGGTGACCCCAGTGCCAATGAACTCAGGGCTAGTTCCTAACTTCTCTCAAGCTCAGTATGCTGGGTATTATGGTTAGGTCTTTGAGCCACTTATACTGGAGTTTTGAGCAGAGTGAAAGGTATGGTCCTATTTTGCATTCTTCTACATGCATACATCCAGTTTCATCAAATCCATTTGGTGAAGATGATTTCTCTTTGGCAGTTCATATAACTGGCTTCTCTATCAAAGTCAGGTGTCCATCGGTATGAATTTGTATTTGGACCTTGAATTCAATTCCATTGATCATTGTGACTCTTTTTTATGCCATTGTCATGTGGGTTTTATTACTATAGCCTTTTATTGTATTGATGTCACTTGGAAATCAGTGACAGGTAGGTTTTGGTTTGTGTGTGTTTGTTTTGTTGGGGATGCTTTAGACATCCTGTTTTTTGTTTTTTTTTTTAATTGTTGTTGTTTTTTTGTTTGTTTGTTTGTTGTTGTTGTTTTTTGTTTGGTTTTGCTTTACCATAAGAAGTAGAGATTTTCATTTCAAGTTCTGTAAAGAATTCTGTGGAGATTTGGTTAGGAATCATATTGAACCTGTAGATTGCTTTTAGGAAAATGGCCATTTTTACTATGTTATTCCTACTGATCCATGAGAATGGGAGTGCTTTCCTTCTTCTGATAATCATCTTCTTCCGTTTTGTTCTTCAAAGCCTTGAAGATTTATCATAAAACCTTGTTTAGAGTCACTTCAAAACATTGTATATAACTTGAGGATATTGTGAAGAATGTTGATTCCCTGAATTCTTCCTGAGGTTTGTTTGTCATTTATTTATAGAAGGTCTACTCAATAGTTATTCTTGTATCTAGTTACTTTGTGGAAAGTGTTATCACCTGTAGGAGACCATAGAAGAATTTTTAGGGTCACTTATATATACTATCATATTACATTAAAATAATGATACTTTGAATTCTTCCTTTCCAAATTGTATCCCCTTGATCTCATTCATTTGTCTTAGTGATCTAGACAAAATTTCAAGTTATAAATTGAATAGATACATATATAGTGGACAAACCTGTCATGTTCTTTATTTTCATGGAATTGTTTTGAGTTTGTCTCTATTTAATTCATTGGCTATTGGCTTGCTGTAAATTGCCTGTATTATGTTTAGTTATGTCTATTGTTGTGTAAATATTGGCCTGCCTGGATAAAGCACACCAAACCAACATGATTTCGTGTTGAGAGATTTAAAGGGAGAATGAGACAAGGGGAAAGGACTAGAGAAAGAAGAGAAAAGAGAAGATGAAAAAGGAGGGGGGACAGAAGAAGTATGCATTTTATTTGGAATATGATGTAACTGCTCCCAGGTGGAGTTGGGAATTGAGCCAAAAGTTTTTCTTGGTGTGTATGGCCATTACCATGGCAACAGTGACCAAATGGTGTCACTGTTGGAGGTAAAGGCAATTCCTGATACCAACAATATCTATCCTAATATTTCCAGTACTTTTACTATGAAGGGGTATATGATTTTCTTAAAGACTTTTTGAGCATTTTATGAAAATATCCTGTAAGATTTTCTGTTTGTTTCTTTATATAATGAATTACATTTACTAATATTCATATGTTAAACCATCCTTTAATCTCTGAGATGAAGCCTACTTGTTTACAATGGAGAGATTATCTTTTAGCTGTACTCTTGGATTTGGTTTGGGAATATGTTATTGACTGTTATTGCATCTTTGTTCCTAAGGGAAATTGGTGCATACTTCACCTTCTTTGTTGAGACATCATGTGGTTTAGAGATTAGGGTAAAATCAAATGAGCAGTGTTTCTTCTCTTTCTATTTTGTAGAATAAATTGAGGAGTATTGGTATTGATTTTTTGCCCCTTTGAAAGTCTGGTAGAATTCTGCACTAAAATCATGTGACCCTTGGGGAATATTATTATTATTGTAGTTGAGGATTTTTGTTGTCGTTGTTGTTTGTAATTTATTGCAGTTACTGTTGTTATTTTTGTTGTTTTGTTTAGAGCCTTAAAATAACTTGTTCTATTTCATTAAGGGTTGTAAAGCTCTTGAAATGGTTAATCTAAACGTGGTTACGTGGTACGGTTCAAGAAAACGATTTATTTCTTCTATATTTTCTAATTTTAAAGATTTTTACAGTATGTAATATGATTTTCTCGATTTTCTAGGTGTCTGTTTTTACCCTCCCATCTTTTGTTTCTAATTTTTATTAATTTAGATATTCTCTCACTTCCTTTCAGGTAAGAGTCTGTCTATCTTTTTGAATTTTCTCAAAAGACCCCACAGTTCTTTGTTTCATTGATTCTTTTTATTCTTTTCTTTTTTCCTACTTTATTGATTTCAACCCTCAATTTAAATATTTTTGACATCTACTTCTCTTGGGTGATCTTGTTTATCTTCTAGAGCTTCTGTATGTGCTGTTATGTTGCTAGCATGTTACCTCTTTAATTTTTTTTTTCTACGTAGGCACTTAGCATTACCAGCTTGCTTCTTTGGTAAATTTGCTGGAATATCTTTTATTAGCACTTTACCCTGAGGTAATGCCTATTATTTATGTTGAATTGTTTTTTTGTTTTTTTTTTTGTTTGTTTTTGATTTTCGGTGTTTGTTTCTTTGGTTTAGCTTGTTTGTTTGTTTATTTTCTATCTACAACAGAAGAATGGATCATATTTTCTTATCCATTCTGACTAGTTGTATCTTATTATTGGAGAATTAAAGCCAAAAATTTTGGTGGTTTCAATGAACAATTATTATTAACTTTTGGTATTTTGTTGCCTTTAGTGGTGTTGGTATGTGTGAGTGTGAGTGTTTGAGTGTGTGTGTGTGTGTGTGTGTGTGTGGTGTGTGTGTGTGTGTATGTTTCCCTTCTTTTGGTTTTGTTAATATAAGTTTATTTGTTTGCTGTGTTATCATGTGGGTAGTTAACTTCTTTGTTTTGCAATTTTATTCTTTCATCCTTACTGCTCTATTTATAGACACATATTTTTGGCTTTTAACCCTGGTGAATTTCATTATAGAGGTAGTTTCTCAAAATTAGAGTTTTAGCTCCATTCTTTACTAAGTGTTCTATTTTAGAAGTAAAAACACCCTAGTTAGGATGGATTTGAGAAAACTTGAAAGATTTGTGAAATAATACATAATTTTATATCTGTGTATATGTATATGTGATATATGATTGTATATGCAAATCTGTGAGCATATATATACATATGAAAAGTACTGAGAAAGGAAACAAGTGTCTTGTGCTATTATTAGGCAGGGTTTCACTGGGCACCTAGAACTTATTGCTTTTAGCCAGGGTATCTGGCTAGCAAGGTCAGTGATTCTCTTGTTTCCATCCCAGCACTGCATATTTCAACATTACATGCGTGTAAGTTGCCCCTCTAAGTATTCTATTTATATAAGTGCTGAGTATCTAATCTCAGGTCTTCGTACTTTCCCATCAAGTATTCTTACCTACTGAACCATCTCTCGAAGTCATAAATAGATGATATTGTTCTTTGACCCTCTTCATGACACAGAAATAACTTTTCTAAAGATTGAGCTATATAGCACCCTTAAAAATTAACCATTTTAGGTATATAATTTTCTAATAAATAAAATGTGAAGGATATAATTGACATGATTCAAGAACAGTACTTTACTCTCTGAAATAAATTCTTGTAAACTTAATTCACATGTTACCTGATACCTATTGGCGATCAGTATGGACAATAATACTGAGTCATATTTTAATGCTACTATTATGAAAGACCTATGAGCAGAGGTCTGCTTATCTCCTGAAATAATCTCAGTCTTCTGAGCATTCTACATCCATATTATTTATTTAGTTCCAGCATGATAACCTATTCATTTTAAAGTTCTGTTATGGACAAGTGTTGCCCATTATACAGTCCAGCTCTGTAACTTACATACTTTGGTGATCCACAGAGCTTTTATTTATAAAGCTGTTACCAATGGCATTATGGTTTTGTGCAAAATATTAACAGAAATGACTTCAAAAAATCTCTTATGTGCTTTAGCACATGATGGTGTTATTTAGCCATTCTTGGCATATCAACTCATAATGCAGTTGAAACTTCAGAAGGCCTAGAGTATAGACGACACCCTTTCTGCCTTTTTACATGACATTTAATTAATTTATTCAGTGTATGTGGTGATTTTACACACGCACACACATACTGTACATGTGTTTATGTGTAATTATATTACATGGACATGTTATCATGCTAGATGTGCTAGTTGATTTTTGTAACTTCGCACAAGCCAAAGTCACATATGAAAAGCTCGATTAAGGAATTATCTTTCTTAGACTGAATTTGAGAACATCTATGGGACATTTACATGAATAATGATTGATTCATGGTGCAGCCAACTGTACACTATTGAACTTGTACTCAGGAGGTCCAATGTTGTATAAGAAACCAAAATGAGCAAACAACGAATGTAAGTCAGAGAATAGCATTTGTCTTTGCCTTCTGCTTCAGTTTATGCCTCTAGGATCCTGCTCTGGGCTCCTTATCTGTCTTCCTCAGTGACTGAAAATAGCCTGAAAATATGAGATAAAATCCACCCTTTCCTCATGAAGTTGGTTTAGGATATTGTTTTATCTCAGTGCCAGAAAGAAAATTGGATCACCTGGCTTGTACATAAGTGTTGAACATTCAAACTCTGATCCTGATATTTGCACATTAAGGAATTACTCAATCCTCTCCCAGTCCATTTCTAATTTCCTATGAAATGAGAACATTCATAGTGCAAGATACCAGCATCCTCCAACTGTATCATGGCCTCTGGGAGAGAAGGGAAGACTAATGAGACTTTCAATGTAAACAAAATATCACATTCCTGGAAAGATGGAAATTTGATTGATTCTATACACTCCCCACCCCCACAAGGTTTAAGGGAGTTAAGACTATCTGGGGAGGCAAATAGGATTAGGAAAGTTGTGAGGGGAGATATTTCTTTATATTTGTGGATCTGTGTTCAAATTGTGTTCATCTGTGATTCAGCTTCTAGGCTGGGTAATTTTTTTTCTTTTTGTTTTAAAAGCAACTGTTTGAGCTGTTTGGGGTCATTTATGCTAACACCCACTCGTTTATGATCACAATGAAAAGTCATTGCATCACTAAGTTGGACTTTGGTACTGTCACCAGTTTGATTTCTCACAGCTTTTTATCTAGGGCTTTTAGCTCTGTGTGTGTGTGTGTGTGTGTGTGTGTGTGTGTGTGTGTGTGTGTGTGTGTGTGTGTTGTATATCCCAAGAAAACTCTTAAATACACCAATCATGAATAATTGATATATGTAATATTCTTGCTACTTAAGGATCAGAAGTACATAATTTATTAAACTTTATTTTCCCAAAAATCCAAGAAAATATAGGAATAATTTTCCATTTCTGTGATAAAACACCTGACAAGAACCAAGTAAAGAACAGCAATGGTTTTCCTGTTTCACAGTTTGATTATACAATGCATCCTTTCAGGGACAACATGGTTGTTGAAGCATGATGCTATTGTGTTACTTTGTATTCACATTCACAAAACGGAGGAAGTAAAACTGGTGCTCAGGTCACTTTTTCATTTCAATTACTATGAGCTATCAATCCATGAATGGTCTTTAAAAGTTCAGTTTGGGTCTTGCTCAAATATTTCTTGAAACACCATCATAGACAAAAGTATGCATCCATGGTGATATATATCTCATTATAATTTTAGTGGAGATTAAATATCACAATAAGAAAGCTTTATTCAAACAATCTTACTGCCTAATTCAGTCATCAGAAATAGTAAGTCATATAGCCCCAAAATTAGTCTACAAAATGCATGTCGAAAATATACCAGTGTAATTTCATTTCTAGAAAAACTTAATTTTGATTCTTCAATTCCATACCTTCATGAACCTCTTTTTTTCCCTTCCTAACTCTACACAGACACTTTCTCCTCTTTCCTTTCCTGCTTGCCTTCTGGTTAGTGTGATAAATACCCTGAACAAAGAGTTTTACTTTTATCTACAATTTCAGAAGGATATACTCTATTAAAATAGGATCTGCCTGGCAGCATCCATAGAAGACAAGACAGAGATAGTAGGAAGGAGTTGGTTAAGTTGTATTTCAGGAAGCCAAGAGTAAAAACAAAAATTAAGCCTAATTACAAATACTCAAAGCCCACTGCTAATTGCCTACTTCCAGCAAGGCTCCACCACCATGAAATTCCACAAGCTTCCAAATGGCACCAGCAGCTGTGGATCAAGTGTTCAAATATGTGATCCCCTGAGGGATAGTCCCATTCAAACCACACTACCAGTTTCCTCTTCTTCCCCTCTGCCTCTTGGCGTTGGTAAGTTCAAGATTGCCAACTTTTCACTCTCATCTCCCTGTGCTTCCTCTACTCATCTGGAATGTCGAGTTACATGGAACTCTTGTAGATCGTGTAATTGTCCAAAGAACATTTGTATCTCTGGTAATTGTTTCAAAAAACAAAACAAAAAAAAAAAACAAAGAAAAAGAAAGGAAGGAAGAGAGAAAAAGAAAAGATAGAGATATAAACAAAATAATACCATTTCTTTGAGGTTTTTAAGTTTTGAAAATGACCTATTTCATTTTTTAACTCACTGTAGATATATGCTGCTTATGGTACAAATCTGTATTCCCCAATTCAAGAAATTTTCTCTCCAATTGTATTTTGGCCAAATGCTCCCATCTACTCTGCAACAGCTTGTGTTGATTTGAGTAGATGTCTTTGTAGTAGTAATTCAGAAATTCTACATGTACCCTTAAGATAAAGGTTGCCTTTACATTTTGAGTCTATTCTAGTTCAAATACCTAGAATGTAGTCAATATATAAGATGCCTTTGAAGCATCGAGGGAGAGGACTCAACATGGTTAAGGAGGCTAAAGAAAGAATGTGCTATAGCTTCTGTAGGTGGTCACTGCTTAATGAGTCAATGGTACGAGTAAAAGCAATAGCACTATTTTATTCATATGTTATAGCCCATCTGAACAAACAGTAAAGGGCTGAACATTTTTAGAGAAGGACTTTGTTGGAGTTTTATCTCATTGTCAATTGACAGAATAAAAAATAACCTGCTAAGATCCCCTGTAGCATCGTAGAGAGGAGATATTGTCCAAAAATCCTAGGTGTTTCCAGGAAAGGATCAGAAATTCTTCTCCATCTGATAATGATAAAGCTGTGAAAGTAGACACTGGTGTGTGTGTGTGTGTGTGTGTGTGTGTGTGTGTGTGTGTGTGTGTGTATGATGTGTTGTTAGGATTGAGCTTAGGTCAATATCCCCAAGTAAAAGAATATTTTTTTCCTTTTAAAATTATTTAATCATGTCATCAAAAAACTTATATATCTCAACATTTAATGTTAGGATGAACTTATTTTGAAATAGAGCATACTATTGGAGAAGAGATCAAGATTTAACTGTTACAAGTAAGGTCAGATATTCAAGTCCTTGAACAACAAGTAGGCTTTCAGTATATCGGCAGGAGTTCAGCAGGTGCAAGAGCTCTCCAGCCTCTTCTGTAGGAGAATCAAAATTGACTTTCTGACTGTAGGATTTTCCGAAGTTAGTTAACAATGAAGAAACTTAAACAGATCTTTGTAGGAAGGATCGAATACAGGAGAGAATGTTCATGTGAGGGTTTATTTGTTTTGGAAGAAAAAAACAGAAAAATGTGAATTTAATGAAGTTTTTGGATGAGTTTATTCTTCAAGTTTCATCATCTCCTTAAAACACTCTGAATACTTGTAATAGCAAAACCTACCATGGAATGATGAAGACTGCTGAGTCCTTAGAAATCTTCACTATTTTCCTTAATATTATTCTATTTGTAGACACTAATTCAACCTAATTAAATGATCACGGAGATAACAAAACCTAATGAGCATTTATTTTGGATGTATTTTTAAAGTAATATCTAAAATGAGTTGCTTTGCAACATTTTTCCTTATAGAAAAGACAGATAATTGGAAGATGCAATTCCAAGGTCAAAGTCAAAATGGGTTAAATAAAAATTTTGAAGGAATGTACTTTTTCATCCATAAGGATAGAAGATTAATGATATCTTCTATTTATCACAGCTCCTATACCAAATAGCAACCCATAGACACAATCATATACTCACATGTGCTATGTAAATATGTCTCTGAGTCTATGAACTTATTCACTATGTTCTGGGTTTAACGCAATTGTAATCCAAGCAGGTTGGAAGGAGAGACAGGCAGATCTGTAGGGTTGGCTGCCAATCAACCTTGCCTATTTGGTGATTCCAATAAGAGACACTATATGAAAGTAAGTGGGCAGCATTCTTTATGGTGACAACCACATATACATGTGTACACAGATATACACAGACATAAAAATAAAACATTAAATACACTAGAATTATACAGAAAACTTAAAATAAGTTTGGTAGTGATTTTAGCCTAGGAATTATTAGTCAAAACATAGTGACTTGTGAAAAATCACAGTAGAATTCAGCAGTTCATGTTTGGTGATTATTTATTTGTTTTGTTTTGTTTTTGCTGTTTCTTATAGACCCATAAATGGCCCCTATACTAGTAAGGAGGGGAGCATGCATTGTCATTTCTTATCAGGCACTGGAGACAGTAAGATTATCAAGTAAAGAAATGACCTTGAAGATTTTTCTGATGATGACTCAGACAATACTGTGTATAAATGACAAGGGGGAGAAGCAACACAAATAGATTTGTGTGTCTTAGCTGTTGCTCAGAAAATGTCTCTATATTTCCTAACAGCCATTCCAGTCTTCTACAATGTGTCCAAAATCTCTAACACCAAACATAACTTCTATTAACAAGTTTTACGACTCACTCTATGCAATAAGTCACTATCAACACCTTCCATACGCACAAATGCTCTCTAGACTGTGATCTCTCATATCGCCTGATCATTTTACAGTTTTAAGAGTTTTCTTTTCTGGAGCCCGTGGATGTGATTTTCCATTTATAAGTCTGAAGTTGACTTAAGTCATGTATTTTGGCAACAGAGATTGGCATTTGACATTTGTTTTATCACATACCTTTAATCCCCGTACCGAGGAGACAGAAATAGGCAAATCTATGTGTGTTTCAAGGCCACTTGATCTACAAAACCAGTTCAAAGACAGTGTAGGCTACAAGACAAACCAAGGAATGTTCTTGTGGTGGGTAGTGTTAACTCTCAACTTGATATAATCTAGAATTATATAAAAGCCAAGCCTCCAGGGAACCCTGTAATTAATACCTTGATTAATTGTAGCCTCTGAGAATGTGTGTAGGGATCCTTTTGATTGTATTAATGTGGAAGAAACATCTTAAACATGGGAAGGACTGATTTCTGGAAATGGGGAGATGGACTGTATAAATGAGGAAAAATTTCTGAACATTCGTCAACATGCATTCTTAACTCTTTTATTTCTGATAGATGATGTAACACAATCAGTGGCTTCAAGTCTCAGCTGCCTTGAAGTCTTCTCCATGATGGACCAAAATAAGATGCAGAGTAAATCATCTTTATATGTAACTAATTAGAATATTTTACCACATAATCAGAAAAAGAAACTAAGACAGTGAGTGTATTAATTATTTCTCTGTACCTGTAAGAAATCACCATGACCAAGGAATCTGATAAAACAAACAAACAAACAAACAAACAAACAAAAAACAATGGGTTTGTTGTTGTTGTTGTCTTACTTTTGTTTTTGTTTTGTTTAGTTTGGCTTGCAGGTTTAGAGAGTTAAGAGTCTATGGTGGCAAAGTGAAGGTATGTGGAAAACAATAACCAAATAACAAGGGTTGTTTTAAACCTCAAAGGTTCAGTGCAATGTTTCTTCATTCAAGGTTACACTTCCTACTCCTACCCCAAAACTGTTGCCAAAAAGCAAACATTTAAATATATATTTCTATGTGGGCCATTCTCATTCAAACCAACATAGGTGAGATATATATATATATATATATATATATATATATATATATATATATATATATATATATATATATATATATATATTTCCCTTTGCCACTCTGTGCCTCTGTGCCTCTTGTTATTTCTTCTGTAATTTCACACACACACACACACACACACACACACACACACACACATACAAACACACACACAGAGGATACATTGTTAAGTTTCTTATAACCTACAATATGAGAAAGTGACATGGTGGAGGAATTGTGATATTTCTATTTTTGCAATCATATAACACAATGCCATTCTTTGTCAGTAAGGAACATGTTTAAGATCCTATATGTACGTGTGATGTTTAAACTTAGTAGATTGTTAAGTGTATTCCAACTGTGTTCATTATCAATCATTTGACCAAGTACATATTATTACTCTCAAAGTATTTTCCCTTAAAGATTCAAGATTTGGTAGTTAAGGAGATGGCTCTCTTGGAGAAATGTTCTATTTTCAAATATAAAGACATATATTTGATCCACAGAATTCATGTGAAAAGAACAAAGAGTGATGACATATTCTTGCAGTGCTACTGCTAGAAATATAAAAGGGCAAAATCTTGGCTCATAGGCTGTTGTCCTAATCTACTTGCAAGTTTCTAGGCAATGAGGGACTCTGCGTATGGCAGCTGAAGAATGAAAATCAACGTTGTCCTCTGGACCTCATACTCCTGTTAATACAAGCACAAATATCACAGATACACATACTTACATACACACACACACACACACACACACACACACACACACACACACACACCTAGATGTTCACTCTCTAGAATGTTGAGTTTCTATCAAGAAATCTGATGGTACTTGACTAATATTTATTGAGAGGAGATATTTTCTTGTCCATTCTTATCAAGGTACATGACTGTTTGTATAAAAGTCACACACTTTATAGTTAAATTAATTGTGTTGTCTATCATGGGCAGAAAGTGGGCCATGAGGTCAATATTATGGTAGAGATTTGAATATGTTTGATATGAAAAATATTTCTGAAGCAATATTTCTGGCAAACACTAGTAGTAGTAATTAGGAACACTCTGCTTCATTTATACTCTTGTCTTCATCATTTAGCCATTTTGTGACCTTACCAAAATAAACTAATAACATAAATGGCATCGACTGAAAAAAGTTTATATGCATTGCAAATATTTTGTCTAAATATGTACTCCATTCTGAGTAATTAGTTTTGACTTTCTATTTTAGGTGGGCCTAATTCATACATAAAATTGAAAAGCTGTTTAATAGTTTAAGTCACATAGTAATTATCCATAATAGGTTGTGCAATGAAGTTTTGTGCATGTTTATACTCAATTTGTATACTCTTACCTTCCTCCTAGTCTGAGAGTCATACTCCCTTTTAGTGGTCCTTTCTTTTTGTCATGTGATTGTCCTGGTTTTGTTTCAAGTATATGATTAAGTTTAAAGTAGGTTGATTACCCCAGCATGGAGGAGGTTTTATTTTTCAACTTTACAGTATCATAAAACTTACCAATAGCTATATGACTAAACACAATACCTTCACCTATTTAGAAGCTAACTATCAATATATCCTCAGGGAATAGTCATGTCTCCTGAAACTCTTAGCTTCCTATAAGTTACTTGTAGACCACTGTTAAGCAGATCATGTGGATGCAATTGCTCCTGTGGTGAATATAATGAACAAAGCCATTTCCTCCTTGGAAATCAGTCATTTTGCTAGTTGCTTCAGGGAGAGTTAACATAAAATTTTTTGTCTGATTTCTGCTAAATGTTAATTCCTTAAAAACAATGATGGTAAGACACATTTAATAAAAAATCAGTATTTCAGCCAACTCCAAGTTGGAGCTCACGTTTGTCTGCTGAGATGTCCTCTAGTTAACCATTGTTTGACGAACATAATAAAATAGTGTGGAAGAAAAGTAATTCAAAGCAAAATTATAGTGGATTCATTTTTCTCACTAAAGTCAGAAAAATGATTAATGTAGTTGATTTGCCTTCAATAACTTCAAAATTATACCTTGTATTCATGACTAGACATAACCTTACTTTATGCACTTGTGTCATGTTTATAGTTGCTTTCATTTTCTCAGCATTTCCCTCCAGTCTGTCTGTCTTTCAGTCTATCTATCTATCTATCTATCTATCTATCTATCTATCTATCTATCTACCTATCTATCCCCTCTCTATTTTTCTTCTCTCTCTCTCCTCCCTCCTGCTTATTTTTGTGGTAATTTAAGCGAATAGCGAATTCCTAGTACATTCTTGACAATTTTTCATTTTCTAACTTTACAAAAGAAAAAAGAAAATAAGGACTTAATCAAGTGGGAAATAACCCTTATCTTTCCTTTGTAAACCAAGAATAGTTTTGGAGAGAGCATGTGGAGCCTGTGAAATTTACCATCATTGGGTAAAAATTTCATTTAATACTTAGATTTCTTTCCAGTCATGTGGATCCAAAATTTATTCACTGAATGCATATATTTACCACTGTTTTACCATGAGATATTTTTCTAGTTTAACAAAAATTTATTTGAATTAAAATTTCAATTATTTAAACTGGGAAGTATTTCCATTCAAATATTTTTGCAGAGATGAAGTCTACTATGGAAAGAAATCTCATTTTAATCAGAGTGGAGCCAGGATTTACCTCCAAAGACTTTCTATATAAAGAATAATATATTTCCAGTAAGTCTGAATGTAATTCAAGATATTCTTTCTATATTTCATGTAAAGCCCTCCAGATACAACAGTGCTCACATGCATGCACCCATACCTGGAGTAAAGCATGACAGTAAGATACAAAAATAATATTTTACATTTATAAGTATCTGGCATTAATTTTCAAAAATCCTAGTGCTATTATGAAGCTTGTGTACCTGGACAGAGTGAATTTTATTAAGTACATGCTCTTACTATTACTTTATTAGCATAATAAGTGTCTTAATATTGTTTAATCTTTCAAAAATTTAGATACGCCACCAGGGATCAAATCAGCTGTTAGATTATGGTGATTTCTAGCACCCTATATAGAAAGGTAAAAGAAAATAAATAATGGAATATAAGAGTCTTAGCTCTCATAGTTGAATATTACAAAAAATATGTGTCCTTGCATACTTTAAAGTTCTTCATTATTACACACTGATTAAATTCAGTAATAGATGTCATTACACTATTTTTACATATGTATATTATTGTGTTTAGGGACATACATTCCCCATTGCTTTCTATTCTGTGGTATCTTTCTCATTTCCTTCTGCTTTTACTTCTCCACTTTAATGTCGCTTTTTTTTGTAATCTAATTACTTTAATTAAGATTTCTTACAGGAGCATAGGTGAGGAGTTACCTACAGGAAGTTGGGCGATTTTCCTGTGGTTACACCACTGAGGAAATGTCTATAACCATAATTGCTTTCAGATCTTTCATTGAGCGTATGCTTCTAGATCCTGAGTCCACTCAAAACTTTAATGCCTTGCTAATTAACAGGGAGTAAGACAAGAGCATTATTATTTTAAAATCATCAGACAGGAAATGGTGAAGTGATTATTTCAGGCAATCCACTATAAAGACGGACAACACAAGAAGAAATTTCAGCTGTCTATAGTTAATTGGACAGATCACATTGTGGAGGTTCGGCAGTTGTCAGCCTGGTCACATCTAAAATAAGGCCAATCTCTCCTAGCTTTTCTAAGGGGATAGAATGTTGTTCCCTTACTTAGTGGTGCCATTTTTAAGGCATGCTCTTGTTTTCTTAGATATTCCTGAGTTGTAAAACTGATAAGAAGATGATTTAGTCATTAAACAAATTTTTGTTCCTTCATAAAGGACAATGAGAGATATTTAGAAGGAAACAAGAAGAGGTGCCTGATCCCTACAGTAGATAGGAAGCTATCAATTACTAGGGTAGGGGAACTAATAAGGCCCATCCCTGTGGATTATGTGTTTTAAATCTTCAATCATCTCCCCTTGAAGTATCACTCTTTTTTAAAGAATATAAAGTCAAATAAAACTCAGAACCTCCAACAACTCACAGACTAAAGTCTTCCTTACGTGTATTTTATGTCACAGAAATGCTTGCAGCAATGAGAGTTTTGTGTTGTAAGGCCTTATTCAATGGTGTAATATGTTAACGGTTGAGCATGGAGTGGTCCAAGAAAATGCTAAGGTGAAAGCTTCAGAGGAGGCTCACTGAAGTTTGCTTTAAAGGAAGACCTCACACAAGTTCTTGGTAATGATTAATTCTTTAACTATGTAAGCCAGAGAGAAATAAGAAGACTGATAATGAGGTCTTTGGGGAGAAACTACTATTATAAAATTCTAATAACCTTCTATTACATCCTCAAAACAGGCTCCAGGCGTCTGAAAATTACAGGATTTTTTCAGATGGAGCCCACAGACATAGAAGAGTCCCTTACTATAGGGATGTTTGCATTTCTTAAAATCCTTAGTTTTGTTACATGTTCTTTTCAGTAAAATCATGTAAGCATACTTTTCTGTTAATCAAAAAAGTCAACATTTTAATCAAAATCTGTTCTATACATCTACAGAAAAGTGTTGAGACACACTCATTAATTGAAATTTGACAACATGATGAAAATTCTTTATATTACTTTCACAAATAAGGTATTTGAAGCTGAGAGAAACTTTTCTCCTCTTCTTTTTTCTTTTCAGTCCTTCCATGAATGATTGGCTGTAACCTAAAGAAGCTCTTTCCTTCCCAAATTGGTTTAAGTCACAGTGTTTTATAATAGGACACATATCATAGCACACAAAGGAAACTACAACAGAAATTGACACCAGAAGATGTGGCACAGACATATTTAATATGAATTTCTGTCAGGATAAACCAAAATTTCTAATAGAAGGAAAAAATGTGGCAGATGCTCATTGAAATAAATAAATAATAAATATTTTAATTACTGGGAACATAGATGCTATGCTTGAACACTATCTTTAATCTACCTAATAGAATAACATAACATATCTTGAGCCAAGTTTTTGAGAAAGCACATTATACCACCAAAATTCATAATTTTAGAGGATATGAGTAATATGCACAAATTGTGAGTAATTATTGAAGAAGGTTTATTAGCATGGCTAAAAATGTTGGAATAAAGAGCCCCTGTATTATGGGAATAAAAAAAAAAAGAGTAGTAGAGAAAAATACATGATGTCTTCCTCTCTCCATTGCAGGAAAACAAACTCTCACATTCTCATGTATGTAAAACACACACACACACACACACACACACACACACACACACACAAACTGTGAGATCAGAATGTGTTATCAAAATCCCTCCATAAGTCTGGGTTCTCAATTTGAAGAATCTACCAGATATATAGAAACTGTACATATTCATACATATACATGTCCACATTACAAAGAATATACAACAAAGAACAAGAAATTAATGTATATAGTATTTTCTGTGGGTCCAATATGCTTTTTAGGTCAAACATAATTTATGTACAAGAAGTATTTCTTAATATCAAATTAGTATTCTGCAAGGATCCTGCTTTCAAGAACCCTATGACCTGAGGACAAGGGCCTATTTATTCCCCAACACCCTGACAGTATAATTATAACATGATACAGACAAAGTATGTGTCAATCCCCTTGTCTACTGCTTTGTAAAATATATCCAAAACCAAGCCACTTATGAACAAAAAGGCTTATTTAGGATTATAGCTAATGTTAAGTGCTGTGTCTAGATTTAAAAACATACTACTAACTTTTGCTCGAGAACTGCTGTTCACTGACACCTCATGGCTCCCATCAACTACATCAGGCTTCCTTTTCCATCTGCCATATGCTCTGGAAGTCAATCGTTCGATAAGCTTTCTCTTGAAACCCTTGTTCCAGGAGGGAATATGTTACTAGCCACACTTGAGACCCTTGAATCTTCAGATTAAGGACATACAGCCAACTTCTCAGTTTATACCTTGCCTTTAGTGGTACAAATGTTGGGTGCAGGTACTGCTCACCTGGGATGTCTTACCCTCACCAAATTTTATTCTCCATCTTTCCCTCTGCTCTAAACTTGGAGGCTTGTTCCAATTAGTCCCAGCAAAACATCTTTGGCCATCCAACTGTAGTGGAGTTCACAGGCCCTAGCTGCCATGAGATCTGACAAGATTGCTGAATACTGCTCTTGCAAAGTTTGGCAGAAAAGCCCCTCTCTCTTTCCCTCTGTCTCTTGGAACCCAGATGTCCCACCTGTACCTTTCATTCAGCAATTAAACTTCAGTCTTCTTTATTGACAAGTCAAGAACCAATAGAGAAAAAAGCCCTTAATAACATACCCTTCCATTACAGATAAATTCCACAGAGGAAGTTATGATGCAAACCTGGTCACATGCTTTCTGCTGTCAGCTAGCAAAACAATATTTTTGTTGTGGTTCTTCATATGTAGGTAGAGTCTTTCCACCTCAATTAATTAAATCCAGTACCTACATTAGAGGTATTTCCTGAACCTTGTTCCATAGGTGGTTTCAGATGTTATTTTGACAATCAAATTAATCATATCGATGTATGAACAGCTATTAAAAGAATAAAAATAAGAACTTGTGCTGCTGTTATAAAGATCATGTCCCAGGCAGAAATGTTTCTTGAATTAAAGATTTCTAAGACAAAGGAAGTTCTGAAGACTTAAGCGTTTTATGTTTTCCAACTTTTCTAAAACATAAAGAATTAAGTAATCATATGATTTTAAATAATTTTAGGCATTATAATTATATTATCTATATGTTGTTAGTTCAATCCTACTTTATTTCTCATTTACTGTGTGTAGTCCTTGATTGTGCACAGTTCTTTGGATATTTTTAGTGTATATGTGCCATGGCCAAGTCCTGCCATGTAGAAGGGAAAATGTGACATTGTTCTTGTCCCTGGAGCAGATCTACAAAGACATCGGCATCAAATAGTGTTGAAGTTTGCTACCTGTAAGATTTTCCTATATAAAAATATTAATAATTTTGTCTTTCTCATTTGGGAAATATTCTCCGTCCTAAAGTTATTGACTCCAGGCCGCCGCAGAGAGCCCGTGGGCAGCACCCCACGAGTAAACTTGAGCCTTGGGACCACAGGTAAGACCAACTTTTCTGCTTCAAGAAAGCTGCCTGGTGAGCTCGGGACAGATGGAGGCAGAATTCCTCTAGGACCGGGCACGTACTGTGTTTACCGGAAGTCCTACCCCCACGGATCCCGGCCTGCAGCAGCTCTCTGCTCCCATACCCCGTGAGAGAGAGACCCAACCGCCTGGTCAGGTGGGCACTCCTGAGGCTGCAGAGCGGAAGAGACCACCAACACTGCCCACCCCTGCCCACATCCATGGCCCAAGAGGAAACTGTATAAGGCCTCTGGGCTCCCGTGGGGGAGGGCCCAGGAGCGGCAGGACCCCTGCCTGAGACACCTCCGGAACCTGAAGGAAACAGAGCAGAAAAACAGTTCTCTGCACCCAAATCCCGTGGGAGGGAGAGCTAAACCTTGAGAGAGGCAGACAAGCCTGGGAAACCAGAAGAGACTGCTCTCTGCACACACATCTCGGATGCCAGAGGAAAACACCAAAGGCCATCTGGAACCCTGGTGCACTGAAGCTCCCGGAAGGGGTGGCACATATCTTCGTGGATGCTGCCGCCACAGAGAGCCCGAGGGCAGCACCCCGTGAGCGAACTTGAGCCTCAGGACCACAGATAAGACCAAATTTTCTGCTGCAAGTGACCTGCCTGATGAACTCAAGACACAGGACCACAGGAACAGCTGAAGACCTGTAGAGAGGAAAAACTACATGCCCGAAAGCAGAACACTCTGTCCCCATAAATGACTGAAAGAGAGGAAAACAGGTCTACAGCACTCCTGACACACAGGCTTATAGGACAGTCTAGCCACTGTCAGAAATAGCAGAACAAAGTAACACTAGAGATAATCTGATGGCGAGAGGCAAGCGCAGGAACCCAAGCAACAGAAACCAAGACTACATGCCATCATCGGAGCCCAATTCTCCCACCAAAACAAACATGGAATATCCAAACACACCAGAAAAGCAAGACCTACTTTCAAAATCATACATGATCATGATGCTGGAGGACTTCAAGAAAGACGTGAAGAACTCCCTTAGAGAACAAGTAGAAGCCTACAGAGAGGAATCGCAAAAATCCCTGAAAGAATTCCAGGAAATCATAAATAAACAAGTAGAAGCCCATAGAGAGGAGGCACAAAAATCCCTGAAAGAATTCCAGGAAAACACAATCAAACAGTTGAAGGAATTAAAAATGGAAAAAGAAGCAATCAAGAAAGAATACATGGAAACAACCCTGGATATAGAAAAACAAAAGAAGAGACAAGGAGCTGTAGATACAAGCTTCACCAACAGAATACAAGAGATGGAAGAGAGAATCTCAGGAGCAGAAGATTCCATAGAAATCATTGACTCAACTGTCAAAGATAATGTAAAGCAGAAAAAGCTACTGGTCCAAAATATACAGGAAATCCAGGACTCAATGAGAAGATCAAACCTAAGGATAAAAGGTATAGAAGAGAGTGAAGACTCCCAGCTCAAAGGACCAGTAAATATCTTCAACAAAATCATAGAAGAAAACTTCCCAAACCTAAAAAAAAACATACCCATAGGCATTCAAGAAGCCTACAGAATTCCAAATAGATTGGACCAGAAAAGAAACAGCTCCCGTCACATAATTGTCAAAACACCAACGCACAAAATAAAGAAAGAATATTAAAAGCAGTAAGGAAAAAAGGTCAAGTAACATATAAAGGCAGACCTATCAGAATCACACCAGACTTCTCGTCAGAAACTATGAAGGACAGAAGATCCTGGACTGATGTCATACAGACCCTAAGAGAACACAAATGCCAGCCCAGGTTACTGTATCCTGCAAAACTCTCAATTAACGTAGATGGAGAAACCAAGATATTCCATGACAAAACCAAATTTACACAATATCTTTCTACAAATCCAGCACTACAAAGGATAATAAATGGTAAAGACAAACATAAGGAGGCAAGCTATACCCTAGAAGAAGCAAGAAACTAATCATCTTGGTAACAAAACAGAGAATGAAAGCACACAAGCATAACCTCACATCCAAATATGAATATAACGGGAAGCAATAATCACTATTCCTTAATATCTCTCAACATCAATGGCCTCAACTCCCCAATAAATAGAAATAGATTAACAAACTGGATACGCAACGAGGACCCTGCATTCTGCTGCCTACAGGAAACACACCTCAGAGACAAAGACAGACACTACCTCAGAGTGAAAGGCTGGAAAACAACTTTCCAAGCAAATGGTCAGAAGAAGCAAGCTGGAGTAGCCATTCTAATATCAAATAAAATCAATTTTCAACTAAAAGTCATCAAAAAAGATAAGGAAGGACACTTCATATTCATCAAAGGAAAAATCCACCAAGATGAACTCTCAATCCTAAATATCTATGCCCCAAATACAAGGGCACCTACATATGTAAAAGAAACCTTACTAAAGCTCAAAACACACATTGCACCTCACACAATAATAGTGGGACTTTTCAACACCCCACTCTCATCAATGGACAGATCATGGAAACAGAAATTAAACAGAGATGTAGACAGACTAAGAGAAGTCATGAGCCAAATGGACTTAACGGATATTTATAGAACATTCTATCCTAAAGCAAAAGGATATACCTTCTTCTCAGCTCCTCATGGTAATTTCTCCAAAATTGACCATATAATTGGTCAAGAAACGGGCCTCAACAGGTACAGAAAGTTAGAAATAATCCCATGCGTGCTATCGGACCACCAAGGCCTAAAACTGGCCTTCAATAACAATAAGGGAAGAATGCCCACATATACGTGGAAATTGAACAATGCTCTACTCAATGATAACCTGGTCAAGGAAGAAATAAAGAAAGAAATTAAAAACTTTTTAGAATTTAATGAAAACGAAGGTACAACTTACCCAAACTTATGCGACACAATGAAAGCTGTGCTAAGAGGAAAACTCATAGCGCTGAGAGACTGTAGAAAGAAACAGGAAAGAGCATATGTCAGCAGCTTGACAGCTCACCTAAAAGCTCTAGAACAAAAAGAAGCAAATACACCCAGGAGGAGTAGAAGGCAGGAAATAATCAAACTCAGAGCTGAAATCAACCAAATAGAAACAAAAAGCACCATTGAAAGAATCAACAGAACCAAAAGTTGGTTCCTTGAGAAAATCAACAAGATAGATAAACCCTTAGCCAGACTAACGAGAGGACACAGAGAGTGCGTCCAAATTAACAAAATCAGAAATCAAAAGGGAGACATAACTACAGATTCAGAGGAAATTCAAAAAATCATCAGATCTTACTATAAAAACCTATATTCAACAAAACTTGAAAATCTTCAGGAAATGGACAATTTCCTAGACAGATACCAGGTACCAAAGTTAAATCAGGAACAGATAAACCAGTTAAACAACCCCATAACTCCTAAGGAAATAGAAGCAGTCGTTAAAGGTCTCCCAACCAAAAAGAGCCCAGGTCCACACGGGTTTAGTGCAGAATTCTATCAGACCTTCGTAGAAGACCTCATACCAATATTATGCAAACTATTCCACAAAATTGAAACAGATGGATCACTACCGAATACCTTCTACGAAGCCACAATTACTCTTATACCTAAACCACACAAAGACACAACAAAGAAAGAGAACTTCAGACCAATTTCCCTTATGAATATCGACGCAAAAATACTCAATAAAATTCTGGCAAAACGAATTCAAGAGCACATCAAAACAGTCATCCACCATGATCAAGTAGGCTTCATCCCAGGCATGCAGGGATGGTTTAATATATGGAAAACCATCAACGTGATCCATTATATAAACAAACTGAAAGAACAGAACCACATGATCATTTCATTAGATGCTGAGAAACATTTGACAAAATTCAAGACCCCTTCATGATAAAAGCCCTGGAAATAATAAGAATTCAAAGCCCATGCCTAAACATAGTAAAAGCCATATACAGCAAACCAGTTGCTAACATTAAACTAAATGGAGAGAAACTTGAAGCAATCCCACTAAAATCAGGGACTAGACAAGGCTGGCTACTCTCTCCCTACTTATTCAATATAGTTCTTGAAGTTCTAGCCAGAGCAATCAGACAACAAAAGGAGATAAACGGATACAGATCGGAAAAGAAGAGGTCAAAATATCACTATTTGCAGATGATATGATAGTATATTTAAGTGATCCCAAAAGTTCCACCAGAGAACTACTAAAGCTGATAAACAACTTCAGCAAAGTGGCTGGGTATAAAATTAACTCAAATAAATCGGTTGCCTTTCTCTATACAAAAGAGAAACAAGCCGAGAAAGAAATTAGGGAAACGACACCCTTCATAATAGACCCAAATAATATAAAGTACCTCGGTGTGACTTTAACCAAGCAAGTAAAAGATCTGTACAATAAGAACTTCAAGACACTGAGGAAATAAATTGAAGAAGACCTCAGAAGATGGAAAGATCTCCCATGCTCATGGATTGGCAGGATTAATATAGTAAAAATGGCCATTTTACCAAAAGCAATCTACAGATTCAATGCAATCCCCATCAAAATACCAATCCAATTCTTCAAAGAGTTAGACAGAACAATTTGCAAATTCATCTGGAATAACAAAAAACCCAGGATAGCTAAAAGCTATCCTCAAAAATAAAAGGACTTCAGGGGGAATCACTATCCCTGAACTCAAGCAGTATTACAGAGCAATAGTGATAAAAACTGCATGGTATTGGTACAGAGACAGACAGATAGACCAATGGAATAGAATTGAAGACCCAGAAATGAACCCACACACCTATGGTCACTTTATTTTTGACAAAGGAGCAAAAACCTTCCAATGGAAAAAAGATAACATTTTCAGCAAATGGTGCTGGTTCAACTGGAGGTCAACATGTAGAAGAATGCAGATCGATCCATGCTTATCACCCTGTACAAAGCTTAAGTCCAAGTGGATCAAGGACCTCCACATCAAACCAGAAACACTCAAACTAATAGAAGAAAAACTAGGGAAGCATCTGGAACACATGGTCACTGAAAAAATTTCCTGAACAAAACAACAATGGCTTACGCTCTAAGATCAAGAATCGACAAATGGGATCTCATAAAACTGCAAAGTTTCTGTAAGGCAAAGGACACTGTGGTTAGGACAAAACAGCAACCAACAGATTGGGAAAAGATCTTTACCAATCCTAAAACAGATAGAGGCCTTATATCGAAAATATACAAAGAACTCAAGAAGTTAGACCGCAGGGAAACAAATAACCCTTTTAAAAAATGGGGTTCAGAGCTAAACAAAGAATTCAAAGCTGAGTAATGCCTAATGGCTGAGAAACACCTAAAGAAATGTTCAACATCTTTAGTCATAAGGGAAATGCAAATCAAAACAACCCTGAGATTTCACCTCTCACCAATGAGAATGGCTAAGATAAAAAACTCAGGTGACAGCAGATGCTGGCGAGGATGTGGAGAAAGAGGAACACTCCTCCATTGTTGGTGGGATTGTAGACTGGTAAAACCATTCTGGAAATCAGTCTGGAGGTTCCTCAGAAAATTGGACATTGAACTGCCTGAGGATCCAGCTATACCTCTCTTGGGCATATACCCAAAAGATGCCTCAACATATAAAAGAGACACCTACTCCACTATGTTCATCGCAGCCTTATTTATAATAGCCAGAAAATGGAAAGAACCCAGATGCCCTTCAACAGAGGAATGGATACAGAAAATGTGGTACATCTACACAATGGAATATTACTCAGCTATCAAAAACAACGAGTTTATGAAATTCGTAGGCAAATGGTTGGAACTGGAAAATATCATCCTGAGTGAGCTAACCCAATCACAGAAAGACATACATGGTATGCACTCATTGATAAGTGGCTATCAGCCCTAATACTTGAATTACCCTAGATCCCTAGAACAAATGAAACTCAAGACGGATGATCAAAATGTGAATGCTTCACTCCTTCTTTAAATGAGGAAAAAGAATACCCTTGGCAGGGAAGGGAGAGGCAAAGGTTAAAACAGAGACTGAAGGAACACCCATTCAGAGCCTGCCCCACATGTGGCCCATACATATACAGCCACCCAATTAGACAAGATGGATGAAGCAAAGAAGTGCAGACCGACAGGAGCCGGATGTAGATCTCTCCTGAGAGACACAGCCAGAATACAGCAAATACAGAGGCGAATGCCAGCAGCAAACCACTGAACTGAGAATAGGACACCTGTTGAAGGAATCAGAGAAAGAACTGGAAGAGCTTGAAGGGGCTCGAGACCCCATATGTACAACAATGCCAAGCAACCAGAGCTTCCAGGGACTAAGCCACCACCTAAAGTCTATACATGGACTGACCCTGGACTCTGACCTTATAGATAGCAATGAATATCCTAGTAAGAGCACCAGTGGAAGGGGAAGCCCTGGGTCCTGCTAAGACTGAACCCCCAGTGAACTAGACTGTGGGGGGGAGGGTGGCAGTGGGGGGAGGGTTGGGAGGGGAACACAAATAAGGAAGGGGAGGGGGGAGAGGATGTTTGCCCGGAAACCGGGAAAGGGAATAACACTCGAAATGTATATAACAAATACTGAAGTTGGGGAGGGAGAGCTAAACCTCCCGAGAGGCAGACGAGCCTGGGAAACCAGAAGAGACTGCTCCCTGCACACACATCTCGGACGCCAGAGGAAAAAGCCAAAGACCATCTGGAACCCTGGTGCACTGAAGCTCCCGGAAGGGGCGGCACAGGTCTTCCAGGTTGCTGCCGCTGCAGAGAGCCCCTGGGCAGCACCCCACGAGCGAACCTGAGCCTCGGGACCACAGGTAAGACCAAATTTTCTGCTGCAAGAAAGCTGCCTGGTGAACTCAAGACACAGGCCCACAGGAACAGCTGAAGACCTGTAGAGAGGAAAAACTACACGCCCGAAAGCAGAACACTCTGTCCCCATAACTGACTGAAAGAGAGGAAAACAGGTCTACAGCACTCCTGACACACAGGCTTATAGGACAGTCTAGCCACTGTCAGAAATAGCAGAACAAAGTAACACTAGAGATAATCTGATGGCGAGAGGCAAGCGCAGGAACCCAAGCAAAAGAAACCAAGACTACATGCCATCATCGGAGCCCAATTCTCCCACCAAAACAAACATGGAATATTCAAACACACCAGAAAAGCAAGATCTAGTTTCAAAATCATATTTGATCATGATGCTGGAGGACTTCAAGAAAGACATGACACACGTAGGGAAACACAGGAAAACATTAATAAACAAGTAGAAGCCTACAGAGAGGAATCGCAAAAATCCCTGAAAGAATTCCAGGAAAACACAATCAAACAGTTGAAGGAATTAAAAATGGAAATAGAAGCAATAAACAAAGGACATGGGAAACAACCCTGTATATAGAAAACCAAAAGAAGAGACAAGGAGCTATAGATACAAGCTTCACCAACAGAATACAAGAGATGGAAGAGAGAATCTCAGGAGTAGAAGATTTCATAGAAATCATTGACTCAAAGATAATGTAAAGCAGAAAAAGCTACTGGTCCAAAACATACAGGAAATCCAGGACTCAATGAGAAGATCAAACCTAAGGATAATAGGTATAGAAGAGAGTGAAGACTCCCAGCTCAAAGGACCAGTAAATATCTTCAACAAAATCATAGAAGAAAACTTCCCTAACCCCAAAAAAAGAGATACCCATAGACATACAAGAAGCCTACAGAACTCCAAATAGATTGGACCAGAAAAGAAACACCTCCCGTCACATAATTGTCAAAACACCAAACGCACAAAATAAAGAAAGAATATTAAAAGCAGTAAGGGAAAAAGGTCAAGTAACATATAAAGGGAGACCTATCAGAATCACACCAGAATTCTCGCCAGAAACTATGAAGGACAGAAGATCCTGGACAGATGTCATACAGACGCTAAGAGAACACAAATGCCAGCCTAGGTTACTGTATCCAGCAAAACTCTCAATTAACGTAGATGGAGAAACCAAGATATTTTATGACAAAACCAAATTTACACAATATCTTTCTACAAATCCAGCACTACGAAGGATAATAAATGGTAAAGCCCAACATAAGGAGGCAAGCTATACCCTAGAAGAAGCAAGAAACTAATCGTCTTGGCAACAAAACAAAGAGAATGAAAGCACACAAACATAACCTCACATCCAAATATGAATTTAAAGGGAAACAATAATCACTATTCCTTAATATCTCTCAATATCAATGGCCTCAACTCCCCAATAAAAAGACATAGATTAACAAACTGGATATGCAACGAGGACCCTGCATTCTGCTGCCTACAGGAAACACACCTCAGAGACAAAGACAGACACTACCTCAGAGTGAAAGGCTGGAAAACAACTTTCCAAGCAAATGGTCAGAAGAAGCAAGCTGGAGTAGCCATTCTAACATCAAATAAAATCAACTTCCAACTAAAAGTCATCAAAAAAGATAAGGAAGGACACTTCATATTCATCAAAGGAAAAATCCACCAAGATGAACTCTCAATCCTAAATATCTATGCCCCAAATACAAGGGCACCTACATACGTAAAAGAAACCTTACTAAAGCTCAAAACACACATTGCACCTCACACAATAATAGTGGGAGATTTCAACACACCACTCTCATCAATGGACAGATCATGGAAACAGAAATTAAACAGTGATGTCGACAGACTAAGAGAAGTCATGAGCCAAATGGACTTAACAGATATTTATAGAACATTCTATCCTAAAGCAAATGGATATACCTTCTTCTCAGCTCCTCATGGTACTTTCTCCAAAATTGACCATATAATTGGTCAAAAAACGAGCCTCAACAGGTACAGAAAGATAGAAATAATCCCATGCGTGCTATCGGACCACCACGGCCTAAAACTGGTCTTCAATAACAATAAGGGAAGAATGCCCACATATACGTGGAAATTGAACAATGCTCTACTCAATGATAACCTGGTCAAGGAAGAAATAAAGAAAGAAATTAAAAACTTTTTAGAATTTAATGAAAATGAAGATACAACATACCCAAACTTAAGGGACACAATGAAAGCTGTGCTAAGAGGAAAACTCATAGCGCTGAGTGCCTGCAGAAAGAAACAGGAAAGAGCATATGTCAGCAGCTTGACAGCACACCTAAAAGCTCTAGAACAAAAAGAAGCAAATACACCCAGGAGGAGTAGAAGGCAGGAAATAATCAAACTCAGAGCTGAAATCAACCAAGTAGAAACAAAAAGGACCATAGAAAGAATCAACAGAACCAAAAGTTGGTTCTTTGAGAAAATCAACAAGATAGATAAACCCTTAGCCAGACTAAGGAGAGCACACAGAGAGTGCGTCCAAATTAACAAAATCAGAAATCAAAAGGGAGACATAACAACAGATTCAGAGGAAATTCAAAAAATCATCAGATCTTACTATAAAAACCTATATTCAACAAAATTTGAAAATCTTCAGGAAATGGACAATTTCCTAGACAGATACCAGGTATCAAAGTTAAATCAGGAACAGATAAACCAGTTAAACAACCCCATAACTCCTAAGGAAATAGAAGCAGTCATTAAAGGTCTGCCAACCAAAAAGAGCCCAGGTCCAGACGGGATTAGTGCAGAATTCTATCAAACCTTCATAGAAGACCTCATACCAATATTATCCAAACTATTCCACAAAATTGAAACAGATGGAGCCCTACCGAATTCCTTCTACGAAGCCACAATTACTCTTATACCTAAACCACACAAAGACACAACAAAGAAAGAGAACTTCAGACCAATTTCCCTTATGAATATCGACGCAAAAATACTCAATAAAATTCTGGCAAACCGAATTCAAGAGCACATCAAAACAATCATCCACCATGATCAAGTAGGCTTCATCCCAGGCATGCAGGGATGGTTTAATATACGGAAAACCATCAACGTGATCCATTATATTAACAAACTGAAAGAACAGAACCACATGATCATTTCATTAGATGCTGAGAAAGCATTTGACAAAATTCAACACCCCTTTATGATAAAAGTCCTGGAAAGAATAGGAATTCAAGGCCCATACCTAAACATAGTAAAAGCCATATACAGCAAACCAGTTGCTAACATTAAACTAAATGGAGAGAAACTTGAAGCAATCCCACTAAAACCAGGGACTAGACAAGGCTGCCCACTCTCTCCCTACTTATTCAATATAGTTCTTGAAGTTCTAGCCAGAGCAATCAGACAACAAAAGGAGATCAAAGGGATACAGATCGGAAAAGAAGAAGTCAAAATATCACTATTTGCAGATGACATGATAGTATATTTAAGTGATCCCAAAAGTTCCACCAGAGAACTACTAAAGCTGATAAACAACTTCAGCAAAGTGGCTGGGTACAAAATTAACTCAAATAAATCATTTGCCTTCCTCTATACAAAAGAGAAACAAGCCGAGAAAGAAATTAGGGAAACGACACCCTTCATAATAGACCCAAATAATATAAAGTACCTCGGTGTGACTTTAACCAAGCAAGTAAAAGATCTGTACAATAAGAACTTCAAGACACTGAGGAAATAAATTGAAGAAGACCTCAGAAGATGGAAAGATCTCCCATGCTCATGGATTTGCAGGATTAATATAGTAAAAATGGCCATTTTACCAAAAGCAATCTACAGATTCAATGCAATCCCCATCAAAATACCAATCCAATTCTTCAAAGAGTTAGACAGAACAATTTGCAAATTCATCTGGAATAACAAAAAACCCAGGATAGCTAAAGCTATCCTCAAAAATAAAAGGACTTCAGGGGGAATCACTATCCCTGAACTCAAGCAGTATTACAGAGCAATAGTGATAAAAACTGCATGGTATTGGTACAGAGACAGACAGATAGACCAATGGAATAGAATTGAAGACCCAGAAATGAACCCACACACCTATGGTCACTTGATTTTTGACAAAGGATCCAAAACCATCCAATGGAAAAAAGATAGCATTTTCAGCAAAAGGTGCTGGTCCAACTGGAGGGCAACATGTAGAAGAATGCAGATCGATCCATGCTTATCACCCTGTACAAAGCTTAAGTCCAAGTGGATCAAGGACCTCCACATCAAACCAGACACACTCAAACTAATAGAAGAAAAACTAGGGAAACATCTGGAACACATGGGCACTGGAAAAAATTTCCTGAACAAAACACTAATGGCTTATGCTCTAAGATCAAGAATCGACAAATGGGATCTCATAAAACTGCAAAGCTTCTGTAAGGCAAAGGACACTGTGGTTAGGACAAAACGGCAACCAACAGATTGGGAAAAGATCTTTACCAATCCTACAACAGATAGAGGCCTTATATCCAAAATATACAAAGAACTCAAGAAGTTAGACCGCAGGGAAACAAATAACCCTATTAAAAAATGGGGTTCAGAGCTAAACAAAGAATTCACAGCTGAGGAATGCCGAATGGCTGAGAAACACCTAAAGAAATGTTCAACATCTTTAGTCATAAGGGAAATGCAAATCAAAACAACCCTGAGATTTCACCTCTCACCAATGAGAATGGCTAAGATAAAAAACTCAGGTCACAGCAGATGCTGGCGAGGATGTGGAGAAAGAGGAACACTCCTCCATTGTTGGTGGGATTGCAGACTGGTAAAACCATTCTGGAAATCAGTCTGGAGGTTCCTCAGAAAATTGGACATTGAACTGCCTGAGGATCCAGCTATACCTCTCTTGGGCATATACCCAAAAGATGCCTCAACATATAAAAGAGACACGTGCTCCACTATGTTCATCGCAGCCTTATTTATAATAGCCAGAAAATGGAAAGAACCCAGATGCCCTTCAACAGAGGAATGGATACAGAAAATGTGGTACATCTACACAATGGAATATTACTCAGCTATCAAAAACAACGAGTTTATGAAATTCGTAGGCAAATGGTTGGAACTGGAAAATATCATCCTGAGTGAGCTAACCCAATCACAGAAAGACATACATGGTATGCACTCATTGATAAGTGGCTATCAGCCCTAATACTTGAATTACCCTAGATCCCTAGAACAAATGAAACTCAAGACGGATGATCAAAATGTGAATGCTTCACTCCTTCTTTAAATGAGGAAAAAGAATACCCTTGGCAGGGAAGGGAGAGGCAAAGGTTAAAACAGAGACTGAAGGAACACCCATTCAGAGCCTGCCCCACATGTGGCCCATACATATACAGCCACCCAATTAGACAAGATGGATGAAGCAAAGAAGTGCAGACCGACAGGAGCCGGATGTAGATCTCTCCTGAGAGACACAGCCAGAATACAGCAAATACAGAGGCGAATGCCAGCAGCAAACCACTGAACTGTGAATAGGACCCCTGTTGAAGGAATCAGAGAAAGAACTGGAAGAGCTTGAAGGGGCTCGAGACCCCATATGTACAACAATGCCAAGCAACCAGAGCTTCCAGGGACTAAGCCACCACCTAAAGTCTATACATGGACTGACCCTGGACTCTGACCTTATAGATAGCAATGAATATCCTAGTAAGAGCACCAGTGGAAGGGGAAGCCCTGGGTCCTGCTAAGACTGAACCCCCAGTGAACTAGACTGTGGGGGGGAGGGTGGCAGTGGGGGGAGGGTTGGGAGGGGAACACAAATAAGGAAGGGGAGGGGGGAGAGGATGTTTGCCCGGAAACCGGGAAAGGGAATAACACTTGAAATGTATATAACAAATACTGAAGTTGGGGAGGGAGAGCTAAACCTCCCGAGAGGCAGACGAGCCTGGGAAACCAGAAGAATCTGCTCCCTGCACACACATCTCGGACGCCAGAGGAAAAAGCCAAAGACCATCTGGAACCCTGGTGCACTGAAGCTCCCGGAAGGGGCGGCACAGGTCTTCCAGGTTGCTGCCGCTGCAGAGAGCCCCTGGGCAGCACCCCACGAGCGAACCTGAGCCTCGGGACCACAGGTAAGACCAAATTTTCTGCTGCAAGAAAGCTGCCTGGTGAACTCAAGACACAGGCCCACAGGAACAGCTGAAGACCTGTAGAGAGGAAAAACTACACGCCCGAAAGCAGAACACTCTGTCCCCATAACTGACTGAAAGAGAGGAAAACAGGTCTACAGCACTCCTGACACACAGGCTTATAGGACAGTCTAGCCACTGTCAGAAATAGCAGAACAAAGTAACACTAGAGATAATCTGATGGCGAGAGGCAAGCGCAGGAACCCAAGCAACAGAAACCAAGACTACATGCCATCATCGGAGCCCAATTCTCCCACCAAAACAAACATGGAATATTCAAACACACCAGAAAAGCAAGATCTAGTTTCAAAATCATATTTGATCATGATGCTGGAGGACTTCAAGAAAGACATGAACACACTTAGGGAAACACAGGAAAACATTAATAAACAAGTAGAAGCCTACAGAGAGGAATCGCAAAAATCCCTGAAAGAATTCCAGGAAAACACAATCAAACAGTTGAAGGAATTAAAAATGGAAATAGAAGCAATCAAGAAAGAACACATGGAAACAACCCTGGATATAGAAAACCAAAAGAAGAGACAAGGAGCTATAGATACAAGCTTCACCAACAGAATACAAGAGATGGAAGAGAGAATCTCAGGAGTAGAAGATTTCATAGAAATCATTGACTCAAAGATAATGTAAAGCAGAAAAAGCTACTGGTCCAAAACATACAGGAAATCCAGGACTCAATGAGAAGATCAAACCTAAGGATAATAGGTATAGAAGAGAGTGAAGACTCCCAGCTCAAAGGACCAGTAAATATCTTCAACAAAATCATAGAAGAAAACTTCCCTAACCCCAAAAAAAGAGATACCCATAGACATACAAGAAGCCTACAGAACTCCAAATAGATTGGACCAGAAAAGAAACACCTCCCGTCACATAATTGTCAAAACACCAAACGCACAAAATAAAGAAAGAATATTAAAAGCAGTAAGGGAAAAAGGTCAAGTAACATATAAAGGGAGACCTATCAGAATCACACCAGAATTCTCGCCAGAAACTATGAAGGACAGAAGATCCTGGACAGATGTCATACAGACGCTAAGAGAACACAAATGCCAGCCTAGGTTACTGTATCCAGCAAAACTCTCAATTAACGTAGATGGAGAAACCAAGATATTTCATGACAAAACCAAATTTACACAATATCTTTCTACAAATCCAGCACTACGAAGGATAATAAATGGTAAAGCCCAACATAAGGAGGCAAGCTATACCCTAGAAGAAGCAAGAAACTAATCGTCTTGGCAACAAAACAAAGAGAATGAAAGCACACAAACATAACCTCACATCCAAATATGAATTTAAAGGGAAACAATAATCACTATTCCTTAATATCTCTCAATATCAATGGCCTCAACTCCCCAATAAAAAGACATAGATTAACAAACTGGATATGCAACGAGGACCCTGCATTCTGCTGCCTACAGGAAACACACCTCAGAGACAAAGACAGACACTACCTCAGAGTGAAAGGCTGGAAAACAACTTTCCAAGCAAATGGTCAGAAGAAGCAAGCTGGAGTAGCCATTCTAACATCAAATAAAATCAACTTCCAACTAAAAGTCATCAAAAAAGATAAGGAAGGACACTTCATATTCATCAAAGGAAAAATCCACCAAGATGAACTCTCAATCCTAAATATCTATGCCCCAAATACAAGGGCACCTACATACGTAAAAGAAACCTTACTAAAGCTCAAAACACACATTGCACCTCACACAATAATAGTGGGAGATTTCAACACACCACTCTCATCAATGGACAGATCATGGAAACAGAAATTAAACAGTGATGTCGACAGACTAAGAGAAGTCATGAGCCAAATGGACTTAACAGATATTTATAGAACATTCTATCCTAAAGCAAATGGATATACCTTCTTCTCAGCTCCTCATGGTACTTTCTCCAAAATTGACCATATAATTGGTCAAAAAACGGGCCTCAACAGGTACAGAAAGATAGAAATAATCCCATGCGTGCTATCGGACCACCACGGCCTAAAACTGGTCTTCAATAACAATAAGGGAAGAATGCCCACAAATACGTGGAAATTGAACAATGCTCTACTCAATGATAACCTGGTCAAGGAAGAAATAAAGAAAGAAATTAAAAACTTTTTAGAATTTAATGAAAATGAAGATACAACATACCCAAACTTAAGGGACACAATGAAAGCTGTGCTAAGAGGAAAACTCATAGCGCTGAGTGCCTGCAGAAAGAAACAGGAAAGAGCATATGTCAGCAGCTTGACAGCACACCTAAAAGCTCTAGAACAAAAAGAAGCAAATACACCCAGGAGGAGTAGAAGGCAGGAAATAATCAAACTCAGAGCTGAAATCAACCAAGTAGAAACAAAAAGGACCATAGAAAGAATCAACAGAACCAAAAGTTGGTTCTTTGAGAAAATCAACAAGATAGATAAACCCTTAGCCAGACTAAGGAGAGCACACAGAGAGTGCGTCCAAATTAACAAAATCAGAAATCAAAAGGGAGACATAACAACAGATTCAGAGGAAATTCAAAAAATCATCAGATCTTACTATAAAAACCTATATTCAACAAAATTTGAAAATCTTCAGGAAATGGACAATTTCCTAGACAGATACCAGGTATCAAAGTTAAATCAGGAACAGATAAACCAGTTAAACAACCCCATAACTCCTAAGGAAATAGAAGCAGTCATTAAAGGTCTGCCAACCAAAAAGAGCCCAGGTCCAGACGGGATTAGTGCAGAATTCTATCAAACCTTCATAGAAGACCTCATACCAATATTATCCAAACTATTCCACAAAATTGAAACAGATGGAGCCCTACCGAATTCCTTCTACGAAGCCACAATTACTCTTATACCTAAACCACACAAAGACACAACAAAGAAAGAGAACTTCAGACCAATTTCCCTTATGAATATCGACGCAAAAATACTCAATAAAATTCTGGCAAACCGAATTCAAGAGCACATCAAAACAATCATCCACCATGATCAAGTAGGCTTCATCCCAGGCATGCAGGGATGGTTTAATATACGGAAAACCATCAATGTGATCCATTATATTAACAAACTGAAAGAACAGAACCACATGATCATTTCATTAGATGCTGAGAAAGCATTTGACAAAATTCAACACCCCTTCATGATAAAAGTCCTGGAAAGAATAGGAATTCAAGGCCCATACCTAAACATAGTAAAAGCCATATACAGCAAACCAGTTGCTAACATTAAACTAAATGGAGAGAAACTTGAAGCAATCCCACTAAAACCAGGGACTAGACAAGGCTGCCCACTCTCTCCCTACTTATTCAATATAGTTCTTGAAGTTCTAGCCAGAGCAATCAGACAACAAAAGGAGATCAAAGGGATACAGATCGGAAAAGAAGAAGTCAAAATATCACTATTTGCAGATGACATGATAGTATATTTAAGTGATCCCAAAAGTTCCACCAGAGAACTACTAAAGCTGATAAACAACTTCAGCAAAGTGGCTTGGTACAAAATTAACTCAAATAAATCATTTGCCTTCCACTATACAAAAGAGAAACAAGCCGAGAAAGAAATTAGGGAAACGACACCCTTCATAATAGACCCAAATAATATAAAGTACCTCGGTGTGAATTTAACCAAGCAAGTAAAAGATCTGTACAATAAGAACTTCAAGACACTGAGGAAATAAATTGAAGAAGACCTCAGAAGATGGAAAGATCTCCCATGCTCATGGATTTGCAGGATTAATATAGTAAAAATGGCCATTTTACCAAAAGCAATCTACAGATTCAATGCAATCCCCATCAAAATACCAATCCAATTCTTCAAAGAGTTAGACAGAACAATTTGCAAATTCATCTGGAATAACAAAAAACCCAGGATAGCTAAAGCTATCCTCAAAAATAAAAGGACTTCAGGGGGAATCACTATCCCTGAACTCAAGCAGTATTACAGAGCAATAGTGATAAAAACTGCATGGTATTGGTACAGAGACAGACAGATAGACCAATGGAATAGAATTGAAGACCCAGAAATGAACCCACACACCTATGGTCACTTGATTTTTGACAAAGGATCCAAAACCATCCAATGGAAAAAAGATAGCATTTTCAGCAAAAGGTGCTGGTCCAACTGGAGGGCAACATGTAGAAGAATGCAGATCGATCCATGCTTATCACCCTGTACAAAGCTTAAGTCCAAGTGGATCAAGGACCTCCACATCAAACCAGACACACTCAAACTAATAGAAGAAAAACTAGGGAAACATCTGGAACACATGGGCACTGGAAAAAATTTCCTGAACAAAACACTAATGGCTTATGCTCTAAGATCAAGAATCGACAAATGGGATCTCATAAAACTGCAAAGCTTCTGTAAGGCAAAGGACACTGTGGTTAGGACAAAACGGCAACCAATAGATTGGGAAAAGATCTTTACCAATCCTACAACAGATAGAGGCCTTATATCCAAAATATACAAAGAACTCAAGAAGTTAGACCGCAGGGAAACAAATAACCCTATTAAAAAATGGGGTTCAGAGCTAAACAAAGAATTCACAGCTGAGGAATGCCGAATGGCTGAGAAACACCTAAAGAAATGTTCAACATCTTTAGTCATAAGGGAAATGCAAATCAAAACAACCCTGAGATTTCACCTCTCACCAATGAGAATGGCTAAGATAAAAAACTCAGGTCACAGCAGATGCTGGCGAGGATGTGGAGAAAGAGGAACACTCCTCCATTGTTGGTGGGATTGCAGACTGGTAAAACCATTCTGGAAATCAGTCTGGAGGTTCCTCAGAAAATTGGACATTGAACTGCCTGAGGATCCAGCTATACCTCTCTTGGGCATATACCCAAAAGATGCCTCAACATATAAAAGAGACATGTGCTCCACTATGTTCATCGCAGCCTTATTTATAATAGCCAGAAAATGGAAAGAACCCAGATGCCCTTCAACAGAGGAATGGATACAGAAAATGTGGTACATCTACACAATGGAATATTACTCAGCTATCAAAAACAACGAGTTTATGAAATTCGTAGGCAAATGGTTGGAACTGGAAAATATCATCCTGAGTGAGCTAACCCAATCACAGAAAGACATACATGGTATGCACTCATTGATAAGTGGCTATCAGCCCTAATACTTGAATTACCCTAGATCCCTAGAACAAATGAAACTCAAGACGGATGATCAAAATGTGAATGCTTCACTCCTTCTTTAAATGAGGAAAAAGAATACCCTTGGCAGGGAAGGGAGAGGCAAAGGTTAAAACAGAGACTGAAGGAACACCCATTCAGAGCCTGCCCCACATGTGGCCCATACATATACAGCCACCCAATTAGACAAGATGGATGAAGCAAAGAAGTGCAGACCGACAGGAGCCGGATGTAGATCTCTCCTGAGAGACACAGCCAGAATACAGCAAATACAGAGGCGAATGCCAGCAGCAAACCACTGAACTGTGAATAGGACCCCTGTTGAAGGAATCAGAGAAAGAACTGGAAGAGCTTGAAGGGGCTCGAGACCCCATATGTACAACAATGCCAAGCAACCAGAGCTTCCAGGGACTAAGCCACCACCTAAAGTCTATACATGGACTGACCCTGGACTCTGACCTTATAGATAGCAATGAATATCCTAGTAAGAGCACCAGTGGAAGGGGAAGCCCTGGGTCCTGCTAAGACTGAACCCCCAGTGAACTAGACTGTGGGGGGGAGGGTGGCAGTGGGGGGAGGGTTGGGAGGGGAACACAAATAAGGAAGGGGAGGGGGGAGAGGATGTTTGCCCGGAAACCGGGAAAGGGAATAACACTTGAAATGTATATAACAAATACTGAAGTTGGGGAGGGAGAGCTAAACCTCCCGAGAGGCAGACGAGCCTGGGAAACCAGAAGAGACTGCTCCCTGCACACACATCTCGGACGCCAGAGGAAAAAGCCAAAGACCATCTGGAACCCTGGTGCACTGAAGCTCCCGGAAGGGGCGGCACAGGTCTTCCTGGTTGCTGCCGCTGCAGAGAGCCCCTGGGCAGCACCCCACGAGCGAACCTGAGCCTCGGGACCACAGGTAAGACCAAATTTTCTGCTGCAAGAAAGCTGCCTGGTGAACTCAAGACACAGGCCCACAGGAACAGCTGAAGACCTGTAGAGAGGAAAAACTACACGCCCGAAAGCAGAACACTCTGTCCCCATAACTGACTGAAAGAGAGGAAAACAGGTCTACAGCACTCCTGACACACAGGCTTATAGGACAGTCTAGCCACTGTCAGAAATAGCAGAACAAAGTAACACTAGAGATAATCTGATGGCGAGAGGCAAGCGCAGGAACCCAAGCAACAGAAACCAAGACTACATGCCATCATCGGAGCCCAATTCTCCCACCAAAACAAACATGGAATATTCAAACACACCAGAAAAGCAAGATCTAGTTTCAAAATCATATTTGATCATGATGCTGGAGGACTTCAAGAAAGACATGAACACACTTAGGGAAACACAGGAAAACATTAATAAACAAGTAGAAGCCTACAGAGAGGAATCGCAAAAATCCCTGAAAGAATTCCAGGAAAACACAATCAAACAGTTGAAGGAATTAAAAATGGAAATAGAAGCAATCAAGAAAGAACACATGGAAACAACCCTGGATATAGAAAACCAAAAGAAGAGACAAGGAGCTATAGATACAAGCTTCACCAACAGAATACAAGAGATGGAAGAGAGAATCTCAGGAGTAGAAGATTTCATAGAAATCATTGACTCAAAGATAATGTAAAGCAGAAAAAGCTACTGGTCCAAAACATACAGGAAATCCAGGACTCAATGAGAAGATCAAACCTAAGGATAATAGGTATAGAAGAGAGTGAAGACTCCCAGCTCAAAGGACCAGTAAATATCTTCAACAAAATCATAGAAGAAAACTTCCCTAACCCCAAAAAAAGAGATACCCATAGACATACAAGAAGCCTACAGAACTCCAAATAGATTGGACCAGAAAAGAAACACCTCCCGTCACATAATTGTCAAAACACCAAACGCACAAAATAAAGAAAGAATATTAAAAGCAGTAAGGGAAAAAGGTCAAGTAACATATAAAGGGAGACCTATCAGAATCACACCAGAATTCTCGCCAGAAACTATGAAGGACAGAAGATCCTGGACAGATGTCATACAGACGCTAAGAGAACACAAATGCCAGCCTAGGTTACTGTATCCAGCAAAACTCTCAATTAACGTAGATGGAGAAACCAAGATATTTCATGACAAAACCAAATTTACACAATATCTTTCTACAAATCCAGCACTACGAAGGATAATAAATGGTAAAGCCCAACATAAGGAGGCAAGCTATACCCTAGAAGAAGCAAGAAACTAATCGTCTTGGCAACAAAACAAAGAGAATGAAAGCACACAAACATAACCTCACATCCAAATATGAATTTAAAGGGAAACAATAATCACTATTCCTTAATATCTCTCAATATCAATGGCCTCAACTCCCCAATAAAAAGACATAGATTAACAAACTGGATATGCAACGAGGACCCTGCATTCTGCTGCCTACAGGAAACACACCTCAGAGACAAAGACAGACACTACCTCAGAGTGAAAGGCTGGAAAACAACTTTCCAAGCAAATGGTCAGAAGAAGCAAGCTGGAGTAGCCATTCTAACATCAAATAAAATCAATTTCCAACTAAAAGTCATCAAAAAAGATAAGGAAGGACACTTCATATTCATCAAAGGAAAAATCCACCAAGATGAACTCTCAATCCTAAATATCTATGCCCCAAATACAAGGGCACCTACATACGTAAAAGAAACCTTACTAAAGCTCAAAACACACATTGCACCTCACACAATAATAGTGGGAGATTTCAACACACCACTCTCATCAATGGACAGATCATGGAAACAGAAATTAAACAGTGATGTCGACAGACTAAGAGAAGTCATGAGCCAAATGGACTTAACGGATATTTATAGAACATTCTATCCTAAAGCAAATGGATATACCTTCTTCTCAGCTCCTCATGGTACTTTCTCCAAAATTGACCATATAATTGGTCAAAAAACGGGCCTCAACAGGTACAGAAAGATAGAAATAATCCCATGCGTGCTATCGGACCACCACGGCCTAAAACTGGTCTTCAATAACAATAAGGGAAGAATGCCCACATATACGTGGAAATTGAACAATGCTCTACTCAATGATAACCTGGTCAAGGAAGAAATAAAGAAAGAAATTAAAAACTTTTTAGAATTTAATGAAAATGAAGATACAACATACCCAAACTTAAGGGACACAATGAAAGCTGTGCTAAGAGGAAAACTCATAGCGCTGAGTGCCTGCAGAAAGAAACAGGAAAGAGCATATGTCAGCAGCTTGACAGCACACCTAAAAGCTCTAGAACAAAAAGAAGCAAATACACCCAGGAGGAGTAGAAGGCAGGAAATAATCAAACTCAGAGCTGAAATCAACCAAGTAGAAACAAAAAGGACCATAGAAAGAATCAACAGAACCAAAAGTTGGTTCTTTGAGAAAATCAACAAGATAGATAAACCCTTAGCCAGACTAAGGAGAGCACACAGAGAGTGCGTCCAAATTAACAAAATCAGAAATCAAAAGGGAGACATAACAACAGATTCAGAGGAAATTCAAAAAATCATCAGATCTTACTATAAAAACCTATATTCAACAAAATTTGAAAATCTTCAGGAAATGGACAATTTCCTAGACAGATACCAGGTATCAAAGTTAAATCAGGAACAGATAAACCAGTTAAACAACCCCATAACTCCTAAGGAAATAGAAGCAGTCATTAAAGGTCTGCCAACCAAAAAGAGCCCAGGTCCAGACGGGATTAGTGCAGAATTCTATCAAACCTTCATAGAAGACCTCATACCAATATTATCCAAACTATTCCACAAAATTGAAACAGATGGAGCCCTACCGAATTCCTTCTACGAAGCCACAATTACTCTTATACCTAAACCACACAAAGACACAACAAAGAAAGAGAACTTCAGACCAATTTCCCTTATGAATATCGACGCAAAAATACTCAATAAAATTCTGGCAAAACGAATTCAAGAGCACATCAAAACAATCATCCACCATGATCAAGTAGGCTTCATCCCAGGCATGCAGGGATGGTTTAATATACGGAAAACCATCAACGTGATCCATTATATAAACAAACTGAAAGAACAGAACCACATGATCATTTCATTAGATGCTGAGAAAGCATTTGACAAAATTCAACACCCCTTCATGATAAAAGTCCTGGAAAGAATAGGTATTCAAGGCCCATACCTAAACATAGTAAAAGCCATATACAGCAAACCAGTTGCTAACATTAAACTAAATGGAGAGAAACTTGAAGCAATCCCACTAAAACCAGGGACTAGACAAGGCTGCCCACTCTCTCCCTACTTATTCAATATAGTTCTTGAAGTTCTAGCCAGAGCAATCAGACAACAAAAGGAGATCAAAGGGATACAGATCGGAAAAGAAGAAGTCAAAATATCACTATTTGCAGATGATATGATAGTATATTTAAGTGATCCCAAAAGTTCCACCAGAGAACTACTAAAGCTGATAAACAACTTCAGCAAAGTGGCTTGGTACAAAATTAACTCAAATAAATCATTTGCCTTCCTCTATACAAAAGAGAAACAAGCCGAGAAAGAAATTAGGGAAACGACACCCTTCATAATAGACCCAAATAATATAAAGTACCTCGGTGTGAATTTAACCAAGCAAGTAAAAGATCTGTACAATAAGAACTTCAAGACACTGAGGAAATAAATTGAAGAAGACCTCAGAAGATGGAAAGATCTCCCATGCTCATGGATTTGCAGGATTAATATAGTAAAAATGGCCATTTTACCAAAAGCAATCTACAGATTCAATGCAATCCCCATCAAAATACCAATCCAATTCTTCAAAGAGTTAGACAGAACAATTTGCAAATTCATCTGGAATAACAAAAAACCCAGGATAGCTAAAGCTATCCTCAAAAATAAAAGGACTTCAGGGGGAATCACTATCCCTGAACTCAAGCAGTATTACAGAGCAATAGTGATAAAAACTGCATGGTATTGGTACAGAGACAGACAGATAGACCAATGGAATAGAATTGAAGACCCAGAAATGAACCCACACACCTATGGTCACTTGATTTTTGACAAAGGATCCAAAACCATCCAATGGAAAAAAGATAGCATTTTCAGCAAAAGGTGCTGGTCCAACTGGAGGGCAACATGTAGAAGAATGCAGATCGATCCATGCTTATCACCCTGTACAAAGCTTAAGTCCAAGTGGATCAAGGACCTCCACATCAAACCAGACACACTCAAACTAATAGAAGAAAAACTAGGGAAGCATCTGGAACACATGGGCACTGGAAAAAATTTCCTGAACAAAACACTAATGGCTTATGCTCTAAGATCAAGAATCGACAAATGGGATCTCATAAAACTGCAAAGCTTCTGTAAGGCAAAGGACACTGTGGTTAGGACAAAACGGCAACCAACAGATTGGGAAAAGATCTTTACCAATCCTACAACAGATAGAGGCCTTATATCCAAAATATACAAAGAACTCAAGAAGTTAGACCGCAGGGAAACAAATAACCCTATTAAAAAATGGGGTTCAGAGCTAAACAAAGAATTCACAGCTGAGGAATGCCGAATGGCTGAGAAACACCTAAAGAAATGTTCAACATCTTTAGTCATAAGGGAAATGCAAATCAAAACAACCCTGAGATTTCACCTCTCACCAATGAGAATGGCTAAGATAAAAAACTCAGGTGACAGCAGATGCTGGCAAGGATGTGGAGAAAGAGGAACACTCCTCCATTGTTGGTGGGATTGCAGACTGGTAAAACCATTCTGGAAATCAGTCTGGAGGTTCCTCAGAAAATTGGACATTGAACTGCCTGAGGATCCAGCTATACCTCTCTTGGGCATATACCCAAAAGATGCCTCAACATATAAAAGAGACACGTGCTCCACTATGTTCATCGCAGCCTTATTTATAATAGCCAGAAAATGGAAAGAACCCAGATGCCCTTCAACAGAGGAATGGATACAGAAAATGTGGTACATCTACACAATGGAATATTACTCAGCTATCAAAAACAACGAGTTTATGAAATTCGTAGGCAAATGGTTGGAACTGGAAAATATCATCCTGAGTGAGCTAACCCAATCACAGAAAGACATACATGGTATGCACTCATTGATAAGTGGCTATTAGCCCAAATGCTTGAATTACCCTAGATCCGTAGAACAAACGAAACTCAAGACGGATGATCAAAATGTGAATGCTTCACTCCTTCTTTAAATGAGGAAAAAGAATACCCTTGGCAGGGAAGGGAGAGGCAAAGATTAAAACAGAGACTTAAGGAACACCCATTTAGAGCCTGCCCCACATGTGGCCCATACATATACAGCCACCCAATTAGACAAGATGGATGAAGCAAAGAAGTGCAGACCGACAGGAGCCGGATGTAGATCTCTCCTGAGAGACACAGCCAGAATACAGCAAATACAGAGGCGAATGCCAGCAGCAAACCACTGAACGGAGAATAGGTCCCCTATTGAAGGAATCAGAGAAAGAACTGGAAGAGCTTGAAGGGGCTCAAGACCCCAAAAGTACAACAATGCCAAGCAACCAGAGCTTCCAGGGACTAAGCCACCACCTAAAGACTATACATGGACTGACCCTGGACTCTGACCTCATAGGTAGCAATGAATATCCTAGTAAGAGCACCAGTGGAAGGGGAAGCCCTGGGTCCTGCTAAGACTGAACCCCCAGTGAACTAGTCTTTGGGGGGAGGGCGTCAATGGGGGGAGGGTTGGGAGGGGAACACCCATAAGGAAGGGGAGGGGGGGAGGGGGATGTTTGCCCGGAAACCGGGAAAGGGAATAACACTCGAAATGTATATAAGAAATACTCAAGTTAATAATAATAATAAAAAAAAACCAAAAAAAAAAAAAAAGAAATACTGAAGTTAAAAAAAAAAAGTTATTGACTCCATGATAATTAAAACAGCAGGAGCCTGGGAAGTGAGAACATGTTCATCAGTAAATGTGACTCAGGACAGTCCTTAAGACTATGGGAAAGAACTCTGAAAATATGAGTTCAAGACTACATAATTTATCAATTATATAAAGTTCAAATATGACTTGTATGTGGAGCTTCATGGACCTAAAAGAGCAAAGGCAGCTGCAATAACAAACTAGCTTGTCATAAAGATACAAAACATGCAGAATTACGAATTCAATGTCAGCCTGGGACAGAACAAATTTGGGGTGAGCTGTGGTGGGAATCGCAAAGCTGTATCCCACGCAGCTAGGTTATTGTCTCTCTTTACAAAGATAATCAGAATATTGACTTCAAGATCAGCCTTGTACTGTGTTCAAGTCCAGGCATTATGGGAATTATTGTTGTACTTACAAAAGCAGAGCTATGAGTTCATTTGCTATGATTTAAAGAAAGTACTTTCGTTTTCTAAGAATGAAGAGGCTAAGGTCATAAACTGCTGATTCGTGGTATAATCAAGACAAAATATGAAGTAATAATTGAATTGATATGTAAACAAAATATAGGGCTCTGGTCTGCAAGAGCTTAGCTATCTACACAGTTGTCAAGAGAACCAGCCCAAGCTGAACACAATGCTGACAGCTTGCATCCCTGATTAATTTTCTATTGTTATTTCACAACTTCAAAATATTCCTTTCTCAAGAAACTACAATCAAACCCAAGGCTTATCCTTGGCATATATTTGTTTATGACTGTGTGGATTATATTTTGTGTAAGTGTCTATAGAAATTCAAGCTTGACCTCAGATGCTTTCTTCATTTGTTTCCTACCTTTATTTTATCTATTTAATGTTTTACTTCTTTAGAAAGTTAAAAAATATTAGATACAATATATTTTGGCTATATTTTTTCTTCATTCTATGTCTGTGAAAATGGGCAACATTCTCTTTATTATCCTCTCTTTCCTCTTTCTGCTGTCTAGAATAAAGCTCCTTCCAAAAAAACAAAACAAAACAAAACAAAAAAACCCCAAAACTATAAAATGAACAAAAATATAACAATTACTCATACAAATAAAACAATGCAAAGAGCACACATACAGAGAAACACAATAACATGTGGAGTAGATTTTGTATTGGCCAACCTATCCGGGACATGATATCTGCCCTAATATGCAAATGATGTCCCTAGTGTCATTCCTTTTAGTAAAATTGATTTTTTTTCTTTGTCAGAAAGTATCTATCCCAAATATCTCCATGGTTAGGGATGAGAATATTTATATACTGCTTATTTTCAGTGCTATCTTTTTATCTCCTTTGAGCTTGGGCAGAACCCTCTTTGAACCTCCTCATCCAATTAAATCCTTGTGATTTAAGGTAAAATGTTTGATAAAACGAACAAACACACACACACACACAAACACACACACAAACAAAAATCATCTAATTTTAGGACTAAGAGATCAAAAATCTCTCATTATCTGAAATGAATACTCTGTTAATTTCTATCCACTGCAAGAAGATTATCTTATGAGGGCTTAGCTTGGTCCTGATTTATGGTTATAGAAGTATATCATTAGAAGTCTTTTAATTAATATGTTCCTTTAGCACAATAAAAGTAGTAGGTTTTCCTAATAGCTTATGATATATCTAATAAGTCATAAGTTCATGGCTACTTCATAAGTGTGAGACATGGTTTCTATCTCAGAGAGTGGGCCTCAAATCCAGTTCAAAAGTAAAGCAGCATTGGTTGTTGATGTGGGACCACAGGCTGGTGCAAGACATCACTGTTCAAACTGTCTCCTGGTAGCATTGCCATAGAGATGAGGCCTGAGAGCTCTGATAGCCAGGCCTTAGGGCTTTCTCCTAACAGCACTATTTCTTCAATCCTCCAAGAAAGTTGACTGAGGAGGAGCCTGGAAGACTCTGATAAATCAAAAATCCCATGAGGAAGAGAGCTAGACACTCAGAAATGTGGACACTCCTGATAACTCAGAGGAGACAACCTCTTTCTGCCCACATTTCTGACCCAACAGGAAATTGCCTAGCGCCATCTGTGCCTGATGGGCATAGGTACCTAGGAGCAGTCAGGAGCAGTACCCTTCAGGTTTCTGCCAGTATGAAGAACTGAAAGCCAATCACCAGGAATGCCTACACACCTGAGAGCAGAGGGAAGACCAACTCTTCTGTACCAAGCAATGCCCCTGGAGGCTTCAGTTAAAACAAAACCAGGAGGGGTTCTCTATTCCCTATCCAGGTGAAAGAAAACAGGTCTACAAGAGTGTTGACACAGAGACCGACAGGAGACACAAGCAACTGTCAGAGACAGCAAGACAAGCTAACACCTAACAACCTGATAGTGAGAGGCAAGCTCAGGAACTTAAGCAAGAGAAACCAAGACTACTTGGAATCCTCAGAACCCAGTTTTCCCACCAAAGCAAATACTGGATATCCAAACACACCAGAGAGGCAATATTTGGATTTAAAAATCACATTTTATTATGATGATAGATGACTTTAAGAAAGACACAATTCCCTTAAAGGAATAAAGGACAACAAAAGTAAACAAGTAGAAGTCCTTAAAGAGGAAATAAAAGACTCTTAAAGTTTTACAGGAAAACACAAACAAACAGGTGAAGGATTGAACAAAACCATCAAGGATTTAAACATAGAAATAGAAGCAATAAAAAAAAGTGCAAAGACAACCATGGAGATAGGAATCCTAGGAAAGAGATCAGGAGTCACAGATGCAATCATCAGCAACAGAATAGAAGAGATAAAAGAGAGAATCACAGGGGCAGAAGATACCATAGAAAACATTGACTTAACTTTCAAAGATAATGTAAAGTGCAAAAAGCTCCTGGTCCAAAACATCTAGGAGATCCAGGACACAGTGAGAATATCAAACCTAAAGATAATAGCTATAGAAGAAAGAGAAGACTCCCAACTTAAAAGGCCAGTAATTATCATCAACTAAATTATAGAAGACAACTTACCTAACCTAAAGGAAGAGATGCCCATAAACATAAAAGAAGCCTGCAGAACTCCAAATAGATTGGAACAGAAAAGAAATTCCTCCATTTACATAATAGTCAAAACACCAAATGTACAAAACAAAGAAAGAATATTACAAGCGATAAGGTAAAAAGATCAAATAACATATAAAGGCAGCCCTCTCAAAATTACACCAGACATCTCACCAGAGACTATGAAAGCCAGCAGATCCTGGACAAATGGCATACAGACCTTAAGAGAATATAAATGACACCCCAGGCTACTATGTCCAGCAAAACTCAATTTACATAAATGGAGAAACCAAGGTATTCTATCACAAAGCCAAGTTTACATAATATATTTCTATAAATTCAGCCCAACAAAGGACATTGGATGAAAAACTCCAAAATGAGGAGGGAAAATATATATTAAAATAACAAGAAAGAAATCCCATTGCAATTAAACCAAAAGAAGAAAGGCACACAAATATAATTCCACCTCTAACAGCAAAAATAACAGGAAGCAACAATCACTATTCCTTAATACCTTTTTATATAAATGGACTTAACTTCACAATTAAAAGACATAGACTAACAGAGTGGATACTTAAAGAAGACCTGGCATTTTGCTGGATACAGGAAACACACCTCAGAGACAAAGATAGATACCACCTCAGAGTAAAAGGCTGGAAAACAATTTTACAAGCAAATGATCCAAAGAAACAAGGTGGAGTAGCCATTCTAATATTGAATAAAATCAACTTTCAACCAAAAGTTATCAAAAAATAAGGTAGGACATTTTATACTCATCAAAGGAAAAATCCAACTAGTTGAACTCTCAATCCTTAATATCTATGTTACAAATGCAAGGGCACCTACATTCATAAAAGAAACCATACTAAAATGAAAGCACACATTGTACCTCACACAATAATAGTAGGAGATTTCAATACCACACTATCATCAATAGATAGATTGTGAAAAGAGAAATTAAATAGAAACATAGATAAACTAACAGAAGTTATGAACCAAATGGACTAAACAGTTATTTTTAGAACATTTCATCCTAAAATGAAAAATATACCTTCTTTCAGCACGTCATGGTACCTTCTCCAAAATTTACCACATAATGGGTCACAAAACAAGTCTCAACAGATACAAGAGAGAAATACCCCATGTATCCTAGCAGGTCACAGTGGACTAATTCTTGTCTTCAATAAAAACTACAACAACAAAAAAATTCCAATGAAAGCCAACATATACATGGAAGTTAAACTATGCTCTACTCAACGATAACTTGGTCAAGGAACAAATAAATAAATAAATTAAAGACCTTTTAGAATTTAATGAAAATGAAGGCACATTCCGAAACTTATGGGACATAATGAAAGCAGTGTTAAGAAGAAAACTCATAGCACTGAGTGCCTCCAAAAAGGTACATATAATAGCAGCTTGACAGCAAACCTAAAAACTGGAGAACAAAAAGAAGCAAATATACCCAAGAGGAGTAGAAGTCAGGAAATATTAAAAATCAGGGCTGAAATCAAGCAGAAACAAAACGAACTATACAGGGAATCAACAAAACCAAAAGCTGGTTCTTTGAGCAAATCAATGTGGTAGATAAACCCTTAGCCATAATAAACAGAGGGCACAGAGAGAGTATCTAAATTACCAAATCATAAATGAAAAGGGAAACATAACAAAATCTTAGGAAATTCATAAAATCATCAGATCCTACTACAAAAGCATATATTGCAAAAACTGGAAAATCTGGAGGAAATGGACAATTTTCTAGACAGATACAAGGAACCAAAGTTAAAGCAGGATCAGATAAACCATCTAAACAACCCCATATTTCCTAAAGAAATAGAATTACTTATTAAAAGTCTCCCAAGTATAAAAGAGCCCAGGACCAGATGTGTTTAGTGCAGAATTCTATCAGACCTTCATAGAAGACCTCATATCATACCAATACTGTCGAAATTATTCCACAAAATGGAAACAGACAGAACACTACCCAATTCCTCTACCAAACCACAATCATGCTTATACCTAAGCCACACAAAGATCCAACACAGAAAAAGTACTTCGGACCATTTCCCTTTATGGATATTGATGCAACAATACTCAAATAAATTTCTGTAAACTGAATCCAAGAACAAAGCAAAGCAATCATCCATCATGGTCAAGTAAGCCTCATCCCAGGCATGCAGGTATGGTTCAATATATGGAAATTCATCAATGTAATCAAACTCAATATAATCAAACTCAAAGATATAAACTTCATGATCATTTCTTTGGATGGTGAGAAAGCATTTGACTAAATTCAACACCACTTCATGACAAAAGTCCTGGAAGATCAGGAATTCAAGGCCTATACCAAAACATATTAAAATCAATGTAAATCAAACCAGTAGCTAACATTAAATTAATGGAGAGAAGCTTGAAGTGATCCCACTAAAATCAGGGCCTACACAAAGCTGCCCACTCTCTCCCTACTTGTTCAGTCTAGTACTGAAAGACCTAGCTGGAGCAACCAGACAACAAAAGGAGGTCAAAAGGATATAAATTGGAAAAGAAGATGTCTAAACATTACTGCTTACAGATGATACGATATTATACTTAAGTGACCTTAAAAGTTCCACCAGGGAACTTCTAAGCCTGATAAACAACTTCATCAAAGTAGCAGGGTATAAAATTAACTCAAACAAATCTGTAGCCTTCCTCCACTCAATGGATAACAGGCTGAGAGTGAAATTAGGCAAATGACACTCTTCACAATAGTTCCAAGTGACATAAAATACTTCAGTGTGACTCTAACCAGGCAAGTAAAAGATCTGCATGACAATAAATTAAAGTCTCTGAAGAAAGAATTTGAGGAAGATCTCAGAAGAAGGAAAGATCTTCCATGTTCATGGATGGGCAGTTTTAGTATAGCAAAAATGACCATTTTGCCAAAAGCAATCTACAGATTCAATGCAATCCCCAACGAAATGCCAACAGAATTCTTCATAGAATTAAGAAAAGCGATTTTCAAATTCATTTGGAATAACATAAAAACCCAGGATAGTGATAATTATCGTCAACAATAAAAAAATTTCTGGGCAAATCATCATCAAGCAGTATTACAGAAAAATAGTGATAAAAAACTGTATGATATTAGTATAAACACAGGCAGGTAGATCAGTAGAACAGAATTGAACCAGAAATTAACACACAGCTGTGGTCACTTGTTCTTTGACAAAGGAGGTAAATCCATCAAATGGTAAAACAATAGCATTTTCAAAAAATGAGGCTGATTCCACTGGAGGTCAGAATGGAGAAGAATGCAAATTGATTCATTTTTTATCACCCTGTAAAAAGCTTAAATCCAAAGGGGATCAAGAACCTCCACATCATACCAGATACTTTCAGACCAATAGAAGTAAAAGTGCAGAAGTATCTCGATCACATGGGCACTTGGGAAAATTTCCTGAATATCTATGGTCTAAGGTCAAGAGTCGACAAATGGGACCTCATAAAACTGTAAAGCTTCTGTGAGGCAAGGGACACTATCATTGGGATAAAATGGCTTCAAAGAGATTGGGAAATGATCTTTACCAATCCTACATCCAATAGAGGGCTATTATCCAAAATATGCAAAGAACTCAAGAAGTATACTCCAAAGAGTCAAATAACCCTATTAAAAAAAAAAGGGATACAGAGCTAAACAAAGAATTCTCAACTGAGGAATATTGAATGGCGTCCAAGTACCTAAAGAAATGCTCAATATCCTTAATCATCAGAGAAATGCAAATCAAAACCACCCTGAGATTCCACCTCACACTAGTCACAATGGCTAAGATCAAAAACTCAGGTGGCAGCAGATGCTGGCGAGAATGTGGAGAAAGATGAACACTCCTCCATTGTTGGTGGTATTGCAAATTGGTACAACCATTCTGGACATCAATCTGGAGGTTCCTCAGAAAATTGGACATTTCTTTACCTGAAGACCAAGCTATACCTCTCCAGGGCATATACCCAAAAGGTGTTCCAACATACAGCAAAGACACATGTTCTACTATGTTTATAGCAGCCCTATTTATAATATCCAGAAGCTCAAAAGGACCTAGATGCCCTTCAATAGAGAAATGGATATAGAAAAGTGGTACATCTACACAATTTAGTACTACTCAGCTATCAAACACAATGACTTCATGAAATTCATAGACAAATGAATATTACTAGAAAACATCATCTGGATTGAGGTTCCCCAATCACAGAACAACACATATGCTATACACTCACTGATTAAGTGGATATTAGTTCCGAAGCTTGAATTGCCTAAGATACAATCTGTAGACCACATGAAGCCTAAGAAGGATGACCAAAGTGTGGATGCTTCACTCCTTCTGAAAATGGGGAACAAAAATATTCATAGGAGGGGATACGGTGGCAAAGTTTGGAGCAAAGACTGAAGGAATGGCAATTCAAAGCCTGCCCCACATGGGTTTAGAGAATATATATAGACAAGATTGATGAAGCTACGAAGTGCATGCTGACAGGAGCCAGATATAGCTGTCTCATGAGAGGCTCAGCCAGAGCAGGTCAAATACAGAGCCAAGAGGCAAATGCTGGCAGCAAACCATTGAACTGATAATGGGATCACCATTGGATGAATTAAAAAATGGACTGAAAGAGATGAGGGGCTTGCACCCTATAAGAACAACAATGCCAACCAACGAGATCTTCTAGGGACTAAAGAACTACCCAAAGATTGAGCTATGGCTCCATCTGCTTATGTAGCAGAGGATAGCCTTGTTGGGCACCAGTGGAAGGAGAAGTCCTTGTTCCTGCCAAGACTGGACCCCACAGTGTAGGATAATGTCAGGGGGTCAAGAAGGAGGCAAATGGGGAGGGAAACATGCTTATATAAGATGGGGAGTGGGGTTGGATAGTTGACTTATCTCCAAGAAACCAAGAAAGGAAATAACTTTTGAAATGTAATTAAAATTTTTTTCTAATAAAAAAGAAAAATTGGTTGGTTATTCACATAACATTTATGTCATTATTATACCAAAATATTTTGTGTCAACAGCTCACTCTTGATGATTGCAGAGTTGGTTATTAAATGATTTAGATAGTTACTTTCTGCCTTCTATCATCATGAATACTATTAAATAGGAATGAAGCGTCTACTTCTCAATATGTGAAAATGTGTTGCCGTCAGTACTGTGGATTTACTGTCAGGCTGTAGAGAGTTGTAGAGATAGAAAGAACAAACATCTGTGGCATCCATTTGTGTTGGTCAACTCTTCCATGCCAAGTACACATTTGCCTTTTCAAAGGGTGTTTAGTGTTAATTGTTCATCCTCTTAATCTCCATATTAGCTTGTCATCTCATCCAGTTCTCATTAAATCATCCTATTATCACCCTACCTCCTTTTAATACTCAATCTTATTTTTTAAGATAAGATTTCACAACGAAAACTGGATCTTCGGATTCATTTACACTGCCTAGTCAAAAAGCACAAGAGCTACTGCTCTAATATGTCCTTATTTTCTCATGGATCAGATTACAAAAATGTTCTATTTGGTGCCTCCTTTATTTTATTTTATTTTATTTTATTTTATTTTATTTTTTATGTTCGTTGCAGCTTTATTCACAACAGTCAGAAACTGCAAACAATCCAGATGTTCTTTAACAGAAGAACTTTCCCCTATCCTGGGTCATCAAGCTTCCATGGGGCCAAGAGGCTCACCTCCCAATGATCCTAGATAAGACAATCCTCTGTTACATATCCACGTGGAGAAATGGGTAACCCTCTTTGGTTGGTGGTTTAGTCCCTGGGAGCTTTGGGAGGTCTGGCTGGCTGATATTGTTTTTCTTCCTATGAGGTTTCAAACCCCTTCAGCTCCTACAGTCTTTCCCGTTGGGGTTCTACACTCTGTTCAATTCTTGACTCTGTACATCCATATCAGTATTGGTTCACCTCTGGCAGAGCCTCTCAGGATACAGCTATACTCGGCTCTTCTATGCACTTCTTGGCATACTTCTGAATTTGGTGTCAGCAGATGGGATGAATCCCTAAGTGAGGCAGTTTCTGGATGGCATTTACTTCAGTTTATGTTCCACTTATTGAACCTGCATTTTCTTTTGATAGTAGGAATATTTTTGAGATGAGTGAATGGTCCAATCCCTCAACTAGAGCCATGCCTATCCACTGGATATGGTCTCTATTAGTTCCATATCCCCTTTATTGGATATTTTTTGTAATGGCAGCTGGAGTAGGTAAGCCAGGTTGTAATACTTCCATATGTTGAATAGTTTCATTAGCCTTTCATCAATCTTGCAATAATGTCCACTTGCCTGATTTATTATTCTTAATTACAAATATGGGTGAGTTCCAGGCTGAATTAAAATCTTGAGCTTGTGATTGAATTGTAACCTGACAGTGTTTCATTAGCTTTATATATATTTAAACATATATACATGTATATATATATATGATATATTTAATAACTTGCATATTTCTTATTTACATTTCGATTGTTATTCCCCTTCCAGGTTTCTGGACCAACATCCCCCTAACCCCTCTCCCTCCCTTTATATGGGCTTCACCTCCCCATCCTCTCCCCATTATCACCCTCCCCCCAACAATCACGTTCAATGGGGGTGCAGTCTTGGCAGGACCAAGGGCTTCCCCTTCCACTGGTACTCGTACTGGGCTATTTGTTGCTACTTATGAGGGTTGGGCCCAGGGTCAGTCCATGTATCATCATAGGGTGACGGCTTAGTCCCTGGAAGCTCTGGATGGTTGTCATTGTTGTTCATATGGGGTCTCGAGCCCCTTCAAGCTCTTCTAGACTTCTGATTCCTTGAACGGGTTTCCCATTCTCAGGTCCGTGGATTGATGCTGGCATTCGCCTATGTATTTGCTGTATTCTGTGTCTGTTTCTCAGGATAGATCTCCATCTGGTTCCTGTCGGCCTGCTCTTCTATGCTTCATCCATCTTATCTAGTTTGGTGGCTGTATATGTATGGGCCACATGTGGGGCAGGCTCTGGATGGGTGTTCCTTCTGCCTCTGTCCTAAACTTTGCCTCCCTATTCCCTGCCAAGGTAATTCTTCTTTCCCTTTTAATGAAGGAGTGAAGCATCCTTCTTGAGTTTCATGTGCTCTGTGCATCTAGGGTAATTCAAGTATTTGGGCTAATAACACTTATCAATCAGTGCATACCATGTGTGTTTTCCTGTGATTTGGTTACCTCACTAAGGATGACATTATCCATTTCCATCCATTTGCCTATGAATTTCAGAAATTCATTGTTTTTGATAGCTGAGTAATCTTGCATTGTGTGAATGTACCACATTTTCTGTATCCATTCTTCTGTTGAAGGGCATCTGGGTTCTTTCTAGCTTCTGGCTATTATAAATAAGGCTGCTATGAATGCAGTGGAGCACGTGTCATTGTTATGTGTTGGGGCATCTTTTGGGTATATGCCCAAGAGAGATATAGCTGGGTCCTCAGGTAGTTCAATGTCCAATTTTTGGGGGAATCTCCAGACTGATTTCCAGAATGGTTGTACCAGTCTGCAATTCCACCAAAAATGGAGGAGTGTTCCTCATTCTCCGCATCCTCGCCAGCATTTGTTGTCACCTGAGTTTTGATCTTAGTCATTCTCACTGGTGTGAGGTGAAATCTCAAGGTTGTTTTCATTTACATTTCCCTTATGACTAAAGATGTTGAACATTTCTTTAGGCATTTTCATTCGGCATTCCTCAGCTGTGAATTCTTTGCTTGGTTCTGAACCCCATTTTTTTAATAGTGTTATTTGTCTCACTGCGGTCTAACTTCTTGAATTCTTTGTATATTTTGGATATCAGCCCTCTATCTGTTGTAGGAATGGTAAAGATCATTTCGCAATCTGTTGATTGCTGTTTTGTCCTAACCACAGTGTTCTTTGCCTTTCAGAAGCTTTGCAGTTTTATGAGATCCCATTTGTCGATTCTTGATCTTAGAGCATAAGCCATTGGTGTTTTGTTCAGGAAATTTTCTCCAGTGCCCATGTATTCGAGATACTTCCCCACTTTTTCTTCTATTAGTTTGAGTGTATCTGGTTTGATGTGGAGGTCCTTGATGAACTTGGACTTAAGTTTTGTACAGGGTGATAGGCTTGGATCGATCTGCATTCTTCTACATCTGACCTCCAGTTGAACCAGCACCATTTGCTGAAAATCCTATCTTTTTTCCATTGGATGGTTTTGGCTCCTTTGTAGAAAATCAAATGACCATAGATGTGTGGGTTCATTTCTGGGTCTTCAATTCTATTCAGTTGGTCTATGTGTCTGTCTCTGTTCCAATACCATGCAGTTTTTATCACTATTGCTCTGTAATACTGCTTGAGTTCATGGATAGTGATTCCCTAAGAACTCCTTTTATCTTTGAGGATAGTTTTAGCTATCCAGGATTTTTTGGCATTCCAGATGACTTTGCAAATTGCTCTGTCTAACTCTCTCAAGAATTCGATTGGTATTTCGATGGGGATTGTATTGAATGTGTAGATCACTTTTGGTAAAATGTACATTTTTACTATGTTAATCCTGCCAATCCATAAGCATGAGAGATCTTTCCATCTTCTGAGGTCTTCTTCAATTTCTTTCTTCAGAGGCTTGAATTTCTTATCATACAGATCTTTTACTTGCTTGGTTAATGTCACACTGAGGTAATTTATATTATTTGGGACCATTATGAAGGGTGTCGGTTCCCTAATTTCTTTCTCGGCTTGTTTATCTTTTGGGTGAGGTCTGACCTTAGTGGGAGAGGAATCACCTACTCTCACAGAGACTTGAACTACCAGGGTAGGGGAATATGCAGGACGGATCCTACACAATCACAGAAGAAGGGAGGAGCTTGGGGATGGAGAGTGTGGGGGTGACTATGAGGAGGGCAGTGAGCAGGATGTAAAGTTAATATATAAAGAAAAAAAATTAAAATAATTACTGTGTAATTTATTCTTAGTTTCTCTCTCTCGGTGTGTGTGTTTGTGTGTGTGTGTGTGTGTGTGTGTGTTTGTGTCTTTCTGCATATGTGGGTGAGTATGTATTTGTATTCATTTTATTAATATAGGTCTTCTTGTGCCACTTATTCCTTGACACCCAAGGATGAATTTCTGGATTGGTCTTCACTTTGAATTCCCAAGTTTAAATGTATCTTACCAAACATTCATGGCAAATTCCTTTACCTGTTGAGCAATCTTGCTGACCCAATATGGTTATTATAATTATGTATATGTCTTATATATAATTGATGGTGTTATTTACTCATTATTAAATTAGAATTCCATATTGAAGCTTAGCAAACTTCCTGAATGAAAATTTCACTAGAAATCAGCTGAAGACACTTGAAAACTTAGAAGAACTTAAGGCTGATTATCTTACTGTTCCAAAATTAGCAAACTATGGTTAATACTTGAAGAAGATAACATTAATATGGAAAACGAGTAACAATAGCCTAATTAGTAAAACAGGTAGTGAGAATTATTTACTGACTGAGCTGAGTCTGAGCCAACATCAAATAAACAGTGAGCTATACTGTAGCCTAAATAGGTCAAAACATATTCAAATAACACAAATCAGAAGCATTCAACATTTCACAATGAGGCAGACAAGGATAGGAAAAGCACTGCAACCTGGGACTCCATTTAGCTTAGGGTACCACAACTCCCTCTCCTCTAACAATGTACCTGGAAATGATGCTGCTTACTTTACCTCAAATGCATGAAGCTACATACACATCCCATTTGAAACAATTGACCACTATTATCCTCCCTTAATTATCTTTCATAAATTCTCTTTCACGTTCAATTTATATTCAAATGTATTCAGCAACACATTCAGGTGCTGTTGAAGGAAACTGATCTGGATGAATTGATCCGTTAACAGTACGTGTTCAGAGTCTCATTATATCCTCTGAATAAAATTTTAGAGAAAACCCCTATTTAGCATCATAAAACTATGCATAATTGGATATGCTTGTGATTAGATCAGATGCATCATGGGAATAGATAGTCATAGTAAGCTAACACTAAACTGACCTAATTAAATATGTCAATCAAAACAGAAATACCCATGATAAATTGAGAGTAACCAATTCCTCTTCTCATGCAGCACACTGAACTCTAGTGCATCTTATCTATAGTCTCACTTTACTTTTGCATAAAGTTCTTTTCTCATTTTGTAGTCTGTGGGTTCTTGGAATAATATGACAAGATCACTGACAATCATTTTCAAATAATGACATGAACTATGGAAACTCTAAGAGAATTCTCACCATGTTTCCCTCTTAGAACTTCTAAGACAGGCTACTCTATGATGAACCTCAAGCCTAGTGAATGAGATAGGAATGTATAAAAATTATTGTACTGTGATTTTTACATGATTTTAACTCAAAGATATTAAGTACAACCATACAACCAAACTGGTATCCCTTTCTCTCCCCTTCCAGATGTTTAGATAATGTAGTTGACAATTAAGTAACATGGGGGGGGGGTTCCTAGAGAAACTTTTTCTAAAATACACTTTTATGGTACATAAGTATTAAATCTATAATTAAGATATTTAGAAAAAATATTTTTTCCTGTGACCATATTAAAAATGTCATTTATACCCCACTCATATCATTTTCAAAATTCAGACTTTCATAATGTCCATGTTAGATGACATGGGCAACTATTAATAGTGAACTAGTAGAACCAGCACTTAGGAACATAAATGTGTTTGTCATATGTGTACATAGCTTTTGCTATGAGACATATGGACTTTTCTACACGTCAAACTTTAAATGCTACACATTTAAGCAAAAAGGTAGATATACCTTTCTTTTAAGTCCAAAATTGAAATGGAAATAAAAGAATATTACCAAAAGGAAAGGAAGGGGAAAGAAGGAAAGAAGAAGGGGAAGAAGTCAGGGAGTGAGGGAGAAAAGGAGGGAAGGAAGAAAGAAGGAAGGATTAAAGAATGAATCAGACAAAACCTTGGGAAGTTTTTCAGTTGAAAAGCTGCTTACTAGTAAGCATGACACCATGGGTTTTCACTCTAAAACTGTACAAATAGGGTTAGAATGCATACATCTATAATCTTGTAAGTGACTGCTAAGTGTTCTAGGTAATCATCAAACATGTAATAAGTTTCAGACAAGTCTGGGATACATGAGCTTATGTAAAAATATAGGGAGAAGAAAAACACTAGGGACAAAGAAAAAAGGAGGAATGAACAATTGAAAAAAAAAAGGTAATTCAATCATAGTCCTCTCAAGCCTGCTTTGAATAACACTTTCAATACTGACAACCTAGCCATAGATATAGCACAATTTAAAAAGAGAACCTGAAAAAGAAGAGAACAAAAAGTAGAATAAATAGGTAACTGATGCTACTTCATTGTATTGGACACTGAGGACCTAGAAATAGTGATCAGATTGAACCTGAAATTAGAACACATTCTCATGAATAATAATTTTGAGTCAATATAAATAAAACATGACTGTCAATTCTCTTTGAGCATTTATTCTGTGTTTGTCTTTTCTTTTTATTATAAATTAATATTATTATCACTCATATGCAGATTGTGAGTACTAATGAAAGGGCCCCGGAGCAGGGAGACCCTCACTCAAGTCTCTGGATGATGTGAGCCCCCAAGATCTCATCTAAGACCATCCTTGGTGTAATTTACACGAGTTTTATTGATAAGAACAAGTCCACTGAGGTCGAGACTCCTATCCCATGCAGGAGCAGAGGAGTTTGACCACGAGTATCTGGGAGAAGAGGTATTTAAAGGAAGAAACCACAAAAATCACCACCTATGTGGATAGGGATGGCATCATTAGAAAATGTCAAGAATACCCGTCAAAAATCACAAGGAGAAGCTTCCTGTTTCTCAAGATTGTTTACTTTATGGTCAGCTAGTTCCTGGGAGAGAGTTGTCGAACCAGCTGGTGTAATCGCAGTTCCAGGCCCGACAAATTTCTTTCTTCTGCTCTAAACTTTTGTCTAGGTGGACAACCTTAAAACTTCTACCTTTCACTAATAAGCTGACTGGTAGTGGCTAGAAATATTTCTGAGACTATCATTCAAAATCAGCTACAACTTTTATCCCTGTCGATATTATATTCAAAAAGTTGGCTTGATTCCTATACCCAACTCTTGAGTATTCTCTCTAAATCTTTCTGCAGTATAACTGTTCTAAACACATGATTGATTGTTTCTGTATTAAATTTTCATGGCACATATCCATTCTTCAAGATATCATCTTACATAAGGACATTTCCCTGAAACTATGCATTAGACATTAAGCATATTGAAAGATCCCTGAAGAGAGACCCTTATTCACGTCTTGGGAAATCGTGGACCCCAGACACAGAGAGACCATTTTGGATGTAATAAGCAAAGGTGAGGTTTATTACAGAGATCCATTACGGGGATCTCCGGGCCGACACATATCCCGTGCAGGAGACTGAGGTGTCGACACCGAAACTCAAAAGTCAGGGTGTTATATAGGGAAGGCTAGGAGGTTTGGCGTGGTTTCACACAATTGGCTGTTTCAAACAGTGGCGGCTAATTTTTGGCGTGGCTGTAAGTGATTGGCTCATTTAAACATAGCAGTGAGCAGTAAGATCACAACACAGCAGAAGAGTACATGCTGACTAGGGCATTCGGGATTTTAGAAGCCAGGGGCTTATAAGGGTTTGAAGGACATCTGGTTAAAGTGTGACTCTGAGTAAGCTGGGGGAGATGCCCTCTTGTCAGATGGTTTATGAGGCAGTCCTAATAGCTTGGGCTGGTTCCTGCATTCCTTTTCTTTATCTTTATGGTCTGTTAGTCCTAGCAGCAGGGTGGGCCCATCATGCGTGGACTTGCCTGGACTCTTTTTTTACAATGTTTAGCTCTGAGGCTGTGAATTTCGAAACTTATTCTTTTAACTTCATATTTTTAAACCTTAAATCTGTATAATTTTCCTTTCAATATCACCTTAGTCTATCTCAGCCTCATGGGTAATTTTTCTATAGAGATCACTTCTACTCCCCCTTGAAAACATATTTCTAGTGTCTTCAGTCTCTGGAGGATCATTTGGGAATACTAATCCATTTGAGTATTTCTGTGATTAACAAGTGAAATTGAGATGCCAGCAATCTCCACAGAAAAACAAACCAACTAATTTTGGTGCTGAGTAGAATTGTAAAACAAGTCAACAAGTGAGACTATCATTCTACTGAAAACATATGCTAAATTTATAAATGATAATCATTTACTTCATTGATCATTTAGCATCTGGAGAGCTCCAGAATCCGATCCCTGCTGGATCTGTTTCCAGCTGGTTTAACTTTTCTTTCCCTGATGCTCAGTGCAAAATTACTTCATTCAAACTTCAGCAGTAACAAGTCCATCTGTGTATTACTTTCTTTTTAAAAAAGGAACACTCTCTCTAAGAAATACTGAAAGGATCAAACACCAAGAACAACACTTATCCATAAAGCAGCCATGAGAAAGTCTGGGTCATTAATAACATCGGCTTTATTTTTTTCTCACAGTCTTCTCAATAGTAAATGGCAAGACATACATCTTAATATATATTAATATGTGCCATGGACCAGCCTTTGCTTAGAGAGAGGCTCCTGAGTGAAGGGGTGTCTGGGATCCTAAAAAAAAAAAAAATGACTCCAAGTAAAATAGTGTATCTAAGCTCACTGTTCTGCATGGTAAAGCTTTTCCAGCCTGTTCCTCTCTATGTTGTCTCTTCTCTCTGATGTCTATATGTATTCTGTTTGCTTACTATTTTAAGAGATCTCTCTGTCCAGGCTCTGGTTGCTTGTGGGTTCAGGTGAGTTCTCTGAGCAGTTCTTTTGGTTTTTATCCAAAAAAAAAAAAAATCTATGGATAGCTCATCTGCAGAACACGGGTCCAATCATTTATTTTACATATCAATTCAGTCATTTTCTCAAAGATTTCTTTTGATTACCTTATGAATCAGCATCTTGTGACCCCAGCCCTGTGATTCTTAGGAGACAGAAAACATGCATTGTTTTCTTAACATTTCAGAGGATTTCAGAGATCTGTCTTCCTTTGTTAAGCACGCAAGCTATCTGGGTAGGTGGGACACTGTCCTAAAATTACCATTTCCACCAAGCCTGACCCTAACCTTGCTTTGCTTTAGACTGATCCTGAACTCAGGAAAGAATCAAGATTTTTATCTGTACATCTTTGTAACTTTCAGACAAGCTGCCTCATGATGTTCCTTTATATTCATGAATCCCCTCATAATCTATACTGCATACTTATATTTTTACACACTTGAGATATCATATAATTTTGATCTAAAGTTTTTAGAGTTCTTTTCTATAGTCTTATGGCCTGTTCTATAGGTCACAGGACCATTTTTCTATTTTTCGAAAGGCATAGGCACACCCTCCATTCCTAGACTCCTGGAGTTCCTAATTATCATGGAGTCTTTATCATTAATAGGGAGGACATTCATCAGAGGAACCTTACATCCACAGCAACCATCAACACTAATAGGGTCTGACAGCAGGGGTCCTTGTCTGTCTCATGGGTAAGAACCAAGTCATTCTGTCCCTACCAGGGCTATGTATAACTCTGCTACATAAGAGTGAGGACCTAGGTTCAGTTACATAAAAAGCCAGCCACAAAGGTATACATCTTGATTTCTAACTGTGGGAAAAGTGACAGGAGGGACCTTGACACAAACTACTTAACGTAGCCAAATAATGAACTCCAGGTTCATTGACTTTGACTCAAACATCTAAGTAGACTCTCAATTGAAGATGACACTCTACATTCAGGCTTTACATGCTTCTACATCCATCTAAATTCATATGCAAGTGCATTAACAAACAACAACAACGACGACACACACACACACACACACACACACACACACACACACACACACACACACGGTATGCCCTCAGATAAGTGGATATTAGCCCTTAAACTTGATTTACCCAAGATACAATCCAGAGACCAAATGAGGATCAAGAACAAGGGCAACCAAAGTGTGGATGCTTCAGTCCTTCTTAAAAGGGGGAACAAAAATATTCATAGAAGGAGACATGGAGACAAAGTTTGGAGCAGAGACTGAAGGTATGGCCTTTCAGAGACTGCCCCAACTGGGGATACAGCCCATATATACAGAGCCACCAAACCTAGACAACATTAATGAAGCCAATAAGTATATGCTGACAGGAGCTTGCTATAGCTGTCTTATGAGAGGCTCAGCCAGAGTGATACAAATACAGAGGCAAATGAAAGCAGCAAACCGTTGAACTGAGAACTGGGTCACCATTGAAGAAGTCAGAGAAAGGATTGAAGGAACTGAAGGGGCTTACAATCCCATAAGAACAACAATGCCAACCAACCAGAGCGCCCATGGATTAAACCACTACCCAAAGAGTACACACGGAGTTTGTCTTCTTAATAGCAATTTATGTAATTCTGAATTTTGAAAAAACAAACAAATCCACAATTCTTACTAGTAATAATATTTCAAATTTCCAAATTCATTTCTCTGTAACAGATTACTTTCAATTACATGTTTGTTCCTTAGAAACTGGGATCATTGCAGAATGATGATATATTCCAGATGACAGTCACCAGGGAGGGGATTTGTCTCATAGCTATAGAAAATAAATGAGCTGAATGGATTAGTGTTAGAATAAGGCAAATTCTCAACTGGTTAATCTGAAAGAATTCTATTTCACATATCAGCTTCTATAATAATGTGAATAATATAAGTACCATGCTTCAGTGAACTATTGGGTTTTTTTGTTTGTTTGTTTATCTTTATTAACTTGAGTATTGCTTATTTACATTTTGATTGTTATTCCCCTTCCCGGTTTCCAGGCCAATATCCCCCTAGCCATTATCCCTCCCCTTCTATATGGGATTCCCCTCCCCATCCTCCCCTCATAACCAAACTCTCCACAACCACATTCCCTGGAGGTTCAGTCTTGGCAACACCAAGGGTTTCCCCTTCCACTGGTGCTCTTACTAGCCTATTCATTGCTACATATCAGGTTGGAGCCCAGGGTCAGTCCATGTATATATAGTCTTTGGGTAGTAGCTTAGTCCCTGGAAGCTCTGGTTGGTTAGCATTGTTGTTCATATGGGGTCTTGTGCCCCTTCAAGCTCTTCCAGTCCTTTCTCTTATTCCTACAACCAGGGTCCCGTTCTCAGTTAAGTGGATTGCTGCTAGCATTCGCCTATGTATTTGCTCTATTCTGGGTTTGGCTCTCAGGAGAGATCTACATCCGATTCCTGTCAGCCTGCACTTCTTTGCTTCAACAATCTTATCTAGTTTGGTGGCAGTATATGTATGGGCCACATGTGGGGCAGGCTCTGAATGGGTGTTGCTTCTGCCTCTGTTTTAAACTTTGCCTCCCTATTCCCCGGCCAGGGTATTCTTGTTCCCCTTTTAAGGAGAGAAGCATTCGAATTTTGGTCATTCTTGTTGAGTTTCATGTATTCTATGCATTGAGGATAATTAAAGCATTTGGTCTAATAGCCACTTATCAAAGGGTGCATACCATGTGTGTTTTTCTGTGATTGGGTTTCCTCACTCAGGATGATATTTTCCTGTTCCATCAATTTTCTAATGCATTTCCTAAAGTCATTGTTTTTGAAAGCTGAGTAATATTCCATTCTGTAGATGTACCACATTTTCTGTATCCATTCCTCTGTTGAAGGGCATCTGGGTTATTTCCAACTTCTGGCTATTATAAATAAGGCTGTTATGAAAATAGTGGAGCATGTGTCTTTGTTATAAGTTGGGACATCTTTGAGTATATGCCAAAGAGAAGAATAGCTGGGTCCTCGGATAGTTCAATGTGCACTTTTCTGAGGAACCTCCAGACTGATTTCCAGAATGGTTGTAACAGTTTGAAATCCCACCAAATGGAGGAGTGTTCCTCTTTCTCCACATCCTTGACAAAATTTGTTATCACCTGAGTTTTTGATCTTAGCCATTCTCACTGGTGTGAGGTGAAATCTCAGGGTTGTTTTGATTTGCATTTCCCTTATGACTAAAGATGTTCAACATTTCTTTAGGTGTTTCTCAGCCATTCAGCATTCCTCAGCTGTGAATTCTTTGTTTAGCTCTGAACCCCATTTTTAATAGGGTTATTTGTCTCCCTGCAGTCAAACTGCATGAGTTCTTTGTATATTTTGAATATAAGCCTTCTATCTGTTGTAGGATTGGTAAAGATTTTTTTCCAAATCTGTGGGTTGTCGTTTTGTCCTAACCACAGTGTCCTTTGCCTTTCAGAAGCTTTGCAGTTTTATGAGATCCCATTTGTTGATTCTTGATCTTAGAGCATAAGCCATTGGTGTTTTGTTAAGGAAAATTTCTCCAGTGCCCAAGCGTTCAAGACACTTCCCCACTTCTTGTTCTATTAGTTTGAGTGTATCTGGTTTTATGTAGAGTTCCTTGATCCACTTGGACTTAAGCTTTGTACAGGGCAATAAGCATGGTTTGATCTGCATTCTTGTACATGCTGACTTCCAGATGAACCAGCACCATTTCCTGATAATGCTATCTGTTTTCCATTGGATGGTTTTGGCTCTTTTTTCAAAAACCAAGTGACCATAGGTGTGTGGGTTCATTTGTGGGTTTTCAATTCTATTCCACTGGTCTATCTGTCTGTCTCTCTACCAATACCATGCAGTTTTTATCACTATTGCTCTGTAATACTGCTTGAGTTCATGGATTGTGATTCCCCAAGATAGTTTTAGCTATCCTGTAGGATAGTTTTGGCTATCCTGGATTTTTTGGCATTCCAGATGAATTTGCAAATTGTTCTGTCTAACTCTCTGAAGAATTGGACTGGTATTTTGATGGGGATTACATTGAATGTGTAGATCGCTTTTGGTAAAATGGCCATTTTTACTATGTTAATCCTGCCAATCCATGAGCATGGGAGATCTTTCCATCTTCTGAGGTCTTCTTCAATTTCTTTCTTCAGAGGCTTGAAATTCTTATCATACAGATCTTTTACTTGCTTGGTTAAAATCACACTGAGGGGGGTTGGGGATTTAGCTCAGTGGTAGAGCGCTTGCTTAGGAAGTGCAAGGACCTGGGTTTGGTCACCAGCTCCGAAAAAAAGAACCAAAAAAAAAAAAAAATCACACTGAGGTATTTTATATTATTTGGGACTATTATGAAGGATGTCGTTTCCCTAATTTCTTTCTCGGCTTCTTTCTCATTTGTGTAGAGGAAGGATTTATTTGAGTTAATTTTATACCTAGCCACTTTGCTGAAGGTATTTATCAGGTTTAGTAGTTCTCTGGTGGAACTTTTCGGATTGCTTATATATATATATATATCATGTTATCTGCAAATAGTGATATTTTGACTTCTTTTTTCCAATCTATATCATGTTGATCTCCTTTTGTTGTCTGATTGCTCTGGCTAGAACTTTAATAGGGAGAGAGTAGGCAGCCTTGTCTAGTCCCTGATTTTAGTGGGATTGCTTCAAGTTTCTCTCCATTTAGTTTAATGTTAGATACTGGTTTGCTATATATGGCTTTTACTATGTTTATGTATTGGCCTTGAACTCCTATTCTCTCCAGCACTTTTACCATAAAAAGGTGTTGAATTTTTTCAAATGCTTTCTCAGCATCTAATGAAATGACCCTGTGGTTTAGTTCTTTCAGTTTGTTATATAATGGATGACATTGATGGTTTTCCATATATTAGAACATCCCTGCATGACTGGGATGAAGCCTACTTGATCATGGTGGATGATTGATTTGATGTGCTCTTGGATACAATTTGCCAGAACTTTATTGAGTATTTTTTTTTTGTTGATATTAATAAGGGAAATTTTTCTGAAGTTCTCTTTCTTTGTTGGGTCTTTGTGTGGTTTAGGTATTAGAGTAATTGTGGCTTCATAGAAGAAATTTGGCAGCACTCCATCTGATTCAATTTTGTTCAATATTTTGTATAGTATTAGTATGGGGTCTTCTATGATGGTACGACAGAATTCTGCACTGAACCCATCTGGACCTGGGCTCTTTTTGGTTGGGAGACCTTAAATGACTACTTCTATTTCTTTAGGACTTATGGGGTTGTTTAAATGATTTATCTGTTCCTGATTTAACTTAGGAATCTGGTACCTGTCTAGGAAATTTTTCATTTCCTGCAGATTTTCAATTTTTGTTGAATATAGGCTTTCGTAGTAGGATCTGATGATTTTTTGAATTTCCTCTGATTCTGTTATTATGTCTCCCATTTCATTTCTGATTTTGTTAATTTGGACAGAATCTCTGTGTTCTCTCATTACTCTGGCTAAGGGTTTACCTATCTTGTTGACTTTCTCAAATAGTCAAATTTTGGTTCTGTTGATTCTATCTATGGTCCTTTTTGTTTCTACTTGGTTGATTTCAGCTCTGAGTTTGATTATTTGCTGCCTTCTACCCCTCCTGTGTGTATTTGCTTCTCCTTGTTCTAGAGTATTTAGGTGTGCTGTCAAGCTGCTGATATATGCTCTCTCCAGTTTCTTTCTACAGGCACTCAGAGCTATGAGTTTTCCTCTTAGCACAGCTTTCCTTGTGTCCCATAAGTTTGGGTATGTTGTACCTTCATTTTCATTAAATTCTAAGAAGTCCTTCATTTCTTTCTTTATTTCTTCCTTGACCAGGTTATCACTGAGTAGAGCATTGTTAAATTTCAATGTGTATGTGGGAATTATTTCTTTATAATTATTGAAGACCAGCTTTAGCCCATGGTGTTCTGATAGGACACATGGAACTATTTCTATTTTTCTGTATCTGTTTAGGTCTGTTTTATGACCAATTACATGGTCAATTTTGGAGAAAATTCCATGAGGTGATGAGAAGAAGGTATATCATTTAGTTTTAGAATAGAAATATCTAGAAATATCTGTTAAGTCCATTTGGTTCATGATTTCTCTTAGTCTGTCTATGTCTCTGTGTATTTTCTTTTTCCATGATCTGTCCATTGATGAGAGTGGGTTTTGAAATCTCCTACTATTATTGTATGAGGTTCAATGTGTGCTTTGAGCTTTAGTAAGGTTTCTTTTATGTATGTAGGTTCCCTTGTATTTGGAGCTTAGATACTTTGGATTGAGAGTTCATGTTGGTGGCTTTTTTGTTTGATGAATATGAAGTGTTCTTCCTTATGTTTTTTGATGACTTTTAGTTGAAAATCGATTTTATTCAATATTCGAATGGCTTCTCCAGCTTGCTTCTTCAGACTATTTGCTTGGAAAATTGTTTTCCAGACTTTCACTCAGAGGTACTGTCTGTCTTTGTCTCTGAGGTGTGTTTCCTGTAGGCAGCAGAATGCAGGTTCCTCATTGTGTAACCAGTTTGTTAATCTATGTCTTTTTATTGGAAAATTGAGACCATTGATGTTGAGAGACATTACGGAATAGTGATTATTGCTTCCTGTTATATTCATATTTGGATGTGAGTTTATGTTTGTGTGCTTTTCTTCTCTTTGTTTTGTTGCCAAGAGGATTAGTTTCTTGCTTTTTCTAGGGTGTAGCTTGCCTCCTTATGTTGGGCTTTACCATTTATTATCCTTTGTAGGGCTGGATTTGTAGAAATATATTGTGTAAATTTGGTTTTCTTGGAATATCTTGGTTTCTCCATCTATGTTAATTGAGACTTTTGCAGGATACAGTAACCTGGGCTGACATTTTTGTTCTCTTAAGGTCTGTATGACATCTGTCCAGGATCTTCTGGCTTTCATAGACTCTGGTGAGATGTCAGGTGTGATTCTGATAGGTCTGCCTTTATATGTTACTTGACCTTTTTCCCATACTGCTTTTAATAGGCTTTCTTTATTTTGTGCATTTGGTGTTTTAACTGTTATGGGACCGGAGGATTTTCTTTTCTGGTCAAATCTATTTAGAGTTCTGTAGGCTTCATGTATGTTTATGGCCATCTCTTTCTTTAGGTTAGGGAAGTTTTCTTCTATGATTTTGTTGAAGATATTTACTGGTCCTTTGAGCTGGGAGTCTTCACTCTCTTCTATACCTATTATCCTTAGGTTTGATCTTCTCATTGAGTCCTGGATTTCCTGTATGTTTTGGACCAGTAGCTTTTTCCGCTTTACATTATCTTTGACAATTGTGTCGGTGATTTCTATGGAAACTTCTGCTCCTTAGATTCTTTCTTCTATCTCTTGCATTCTGTTGGTGATGCTTGTATCTGCAGCTCCTTGTCTCTTCCTTTGTTTTTTTTATGTCCAGGGTTGTTTCCCTTTGTGCTTTCTTTATTGCTTCTATTTCCAATTTTAATTCCTTCACCTGTTTGATTGTGTTTTCCTGGAATTCTTTCAGGGATTTTTGTGATCCTCTCTATAGGCTTCTACTTGTTTATTTATGTTTTCCTGTGTTTCTTTAAGGGAGTTATCCATGTGTTTCTTGAAGTCTTCCAGCATTGTTGGGGACCAGACGTCTGAACTAAGCAAAGCTAGAGCCTTGTCCTGAGCAGATTCCTGAGAAGGGCTTTACCTTTTCAAAGAAAATGTCCCTGGAAGACAGTTGCCTCTTTTTCTAGGGAGAATATCTTGCAGTTTAATGATTCACCTTTTGTCCTTGGGCACTTCCCTGTACACCACCCCTTGCCCTAAGCTTCAGTTGCTGCTTCAGTTCCTGCTTCAGAGCTTTAAATGCTGTACATTCCTCTTAATAAACAGACCTTGAGAACACTGCTTGGTCTCACTCCTCTTTCTTGCCCATTCCTAGTCAGGTTTGGATCTCCCCCTCAGTTCCTGTAAATTAAGAAGCTCCTGGGGGAAGGGGCAATTGGCGCCCAAACAGGAACTGGGACCTGAGGCATGGATCCTCTCTGGACAGAAGGAGATTGTATGACCCTGGCCTGGGAACCAAGCCCTCAAATGGCCCTCATCTTGGCCTCTTCAGCCTTCACTCAAGCATTTGTAAGAGATCGGTCATTGGGCGACATTAATTGGCTTTGCCCTTACTTATAGTTCACCACTGGACAGCTTAAGCCCCATTTTGATATCCTCTGAGGCAACTCTGATCTTACCTCACCTTGTTGCCTTACACCTGAGGTCTCTGAAGCCTTCTCCTTGGTCGAGGAGGCTATTGCTAACCAAAAATTTGCATATCCCCCCACCCCATCATCCATTACTTTTTATAGTCCTCTCCACACCCCTTGCCCCTACTGCAGTTCTCTGGCAAGGATGTTCTCTCTATTGGGTACATTTGTCTGCCTCTCGTAACAAGGTCCTGCCGACCTACCCCTTATTGGTGGCACAGATTATACCTCTTGGGAGAGAACAGTCACATAAATTGTTTGGTAAAGATCCAGATGTCATGATTCTTCCCTATAGCCCCTCTCAGGCCTTCTGCCTTGGTGAACACATGGACAAATGGGCAATCAGCTGTGTTGCCTTTCAGGGTAAGATAATCATTATCCTCCAGAAAGATTAATTCAGTTTTTTGGTAAGCTTTCTGTTCCTGTTATTTTCCCAAAAGTTATTCGCACTCGACCCCTCCCCGGGCAGGGGTCCATCTTTCTTTTCCTGACGTTTCCTCTAATGGCCAGGCCGCCTTTTCCATTAATGGCAAGGTACATCAAATATCCACGCCCTTGGACTCCACACAGTTGGTAGAACTCTGAGCTGTCCTTGCAGTATTTGAGACCCTACACAGATCACCCTTTAACTTGTACACATATAGCTCTTATATTGCCTTTTCCATTCCCTTGCTGGAGACGGTACCTTATATTCAGCCCACCACCAATGCCGCTCCTTTGTTTGCCACTCTACAAAAGCTTATTCATAAGGGCTCTCACCCCTTTTATGTGGGACATGTCCGAGCACATTCAGGCCTGCTGGGCCTCCTGGCCGAGGGCAAAGATGCCATAGATCACATCACCCAACTTGTAGCCTTGGCCCAGGGGACTTCTATAACCCCTTTGAACCTGGCCCAACAGGCACATGATCTACACCATCTCAGTGCACACACCCTTAGGCTTAAGTATAAGATCACCCTTGAACAGGCCCTCCAGATAGTTCGTAATTGCAAAGCCTATGTAACCTTGCTATCTGACCCTCATCTGCGGCTCAACCCCCGTGGATTGGTCTCCGGAGAGCTTTGGAGGATGGATGTTACCCATATCTCCTCCTTTGGAAAGTTAAAATATGTTCATGTTACTATAGATAAATTTAGTGGTTTTCTTTTTCCATCCTTACACGCTGGAGAGGCCACCAAGCATGTTATCAGCCATGTTCTGGCCTGCTTGGTGGTGCTCCCACAACCTAAAATTATTAAAACAGATAATGGACCCGGATATATTAGCTCTAGTTTTAAAAACTTTTACTCCCAATTTGGCATTAAACATATAATTTGGCATTCCTTATAATCCTCAGGGACAGGGTATAGTTGAAAGAGCTCATCAAATCCTTAAAAATATGATCCATAAATTACAGTCAAAATGGGGAATATTATTCCCCTCCCCGGTAATCACAAAAATTTAATAAATCATGCACTCTTTGTCCTTAACTACCTTGTCATGGACAAGGATGGAAAAACTGTGGCACCCTATACTTTTTATGATTATTCACAAGTCCTATGGAAGGAACCATTAACATCCCCATGTTATGGCCCTGATCCGGTTCTCATTTGGGGATGTGGATCAGCATGCATTTATGATTCAAAGACTGGGGGCAACGGTTGGCTACCCAAGCCCCTTGTTAAGGTCTTTATCCCACCCAGGGGACAACCCTGAGCAAAAGTTTAACTATGTTTAATTACAGACCATGCTAACCATGTTCCCTTACATCTGGATCCGTGGAAGCATCATCACGTCTGCCCTTGCTACATCGCCTCACCAGTTCTTCAACTATACTTGGGTGATTCTTAATGGTGCCAGAGATGTGGTGTCTGCCAACTCCACCACCGCTGCACGAGTTCCCTGGCCCAATCTTGAGGTAGATCTTTGCAAATTAGCCGCAGGAGCTCACCTTGATTGAGGCACACCTGACATCTTTGCCCCCCAAGAAAATAGCCCCTGAGCTGGCAGACCCCAGTACTGACCTGGGTTGCAGTAATATACTCAGAAGAGCCACATTGGCCCTTGAAACTGGGGGAATTTATTTATGCCCTGTTGGCCACAGAGATCGTACAAAGGCCAGAGGAAGTTTGTATGAAACTGATTTCTACTGTGCCTCCTGGGGCTGTGAGACCACTGGAGACATGTACTGGAAACCCAGCTTTTCCTGGGATTATATCACAGCTAAAAGAAAATTCCCCAATGCACAGGTCACCAGTCTGGGCTGACAACCCCTTAATAGCATAGGATCCACTGCCTTGGACCTGAACGGGTGGTGTAATCCTATCCAGATCTCTTACAGAAACAGGGAAAAAAGGTATATTGGGAACAGCAAGGTTGTGAGTGGGGACTTCGCTTATATAAACAATATAGAGACTTTGGCCTCAGCCTAAAAATTAAATTGCTTAAAGCCCGGCCACAAACACCACCAGTGGCCCTAGGGCCCAGTACTAACTTACACCCTCCACCCAAAGTAGGGTCACATACGAGAGATTCTCTACAGGCTACATACACCTCAACCCAACTATTCATCATTTCCTTCCACCCTTTATCAACCCACATTCCCTGATGGGCCCCCCTCTACTGTTAATATGCTCATAGAAATGCTTAATAGCTCCTTACCAGCCCTTGCCAATATTAATTCTACTATAGCCCTAGATGATTGCTGGATCTATTATCACTCCTCCCCTCCCTTTTATGAGGGACTAGCAACCTTTGGGAACATCACCTTTACTAATGAGACCCATTCCCTACACTGGTCAGCAAATTCTGAACCAACAATAAAGCTCTCACAGGTCTCTGGAATTGGCATTTTTCTATTAGGACCCCATATGATTCCGCCCTCCCCCCTGACACTTACTTGCAATAAGACAGTGGTGGTTACCACACAGACCAACTACATTCCTAACCCTAAGGGCACTTATTTCGCCTGCTCAGCAGCCTTAACACCTTTTGTGGTAACATCTACCTTTTTGACAGAAAAAGATTATTGTGTTCTTGTCCTCCTTTTTCCATGATTAACTATTCAGTACTCCTCTAAGTTCTTGCAATTCTGGAAAGGAGGCACCTCCACATGTACAAAGCGAGAACCCATCACCACCGTGACTCTGGCAGTACTCTTAGGTCTGTCAGCTGTGGGGACAGGAACCGGTGTTGCCTCCCTGATCACCTCTCAACAGAGTTATCATCAGCTCAGTGTCACCATAGACAGGGACATCAGTGAGCTTCAACAAGGAATAACCTATCTTAAAGATTCAGTAGCTTCCTTGCCTGAGGTTTTTCTACAAAATAGAAGGGGATTAGATCTTCTCTTTCTCCAGCAGGGAGGGCTCTGTGCAGCCCTCAAGAAGGAATGTTGCTTTTATGCTGATAAGGCAGTATTAGTAGGAAACAGCCTACAACAAGTTAGAGAAAGTCTACAAACGAGACAAAGAGAAAGAGAAAAGAGTGAAGCCTGGTATAAAAATTGGTTTTCTGCCTCTCCCCTGCTCACCACTCTTCTAGCCAGTATCCTGGGTCCTTTTATAGGTCCTTTTATACTTGTCTCCTTTGGCCCATGAGTGCTTAGAAAGTTAACTGATTTTATCAAGGCCCAGGTGGATTTAGACACCAAGGAGGTCTCAGTCCATTACCACCGCCTCCATTGTGAGGAGGCTGAGACAACCGGGGAGTGTGATACTCCCCTTTGGTCGCCCAAGGCTGGCCATGACTTCTCCACCCTAGATACCGCCTATAACTCAGGCTGGAAAATCAGTCGCTGGTGGAAGCGTCAATGACAGAAATATTATGGTGCCACATACCAGGCACAAATCTCATCACTGTGAAGTGACCCTATGATGGGATTAGCATGGGTCTATGATCTGGGTCGCCCACTCTCACAAAACACACACGTATAGCCCAGAACGGTGTGTTAAACCATAAGATCATCCCTAGCCATTGTGGTGCAGTCCTAACTGCAAGAGTGGCTCACCATAGTCGAGCTGGACACTCTGTGAGGCATGTCTGATCTATCTCAGACCACTACTTCCACCCTGGTGGAAATAATTGAATGTAAGTGAGAGTGCCAGACATGGGAGCAACCTGTGTAGCCTAAGACATGGGGCTTCACTGACCAGGTGCTGGTTGTGGATGCACACCATTTAGACAGACCTTCCTCCCACTGATAGTTAAGGAAAGGTGGAGATGTCAGGGACCCGACATCCTAACTAAGCAAAGCTAGAGCCCTGTCCTGAGCAGATTACTGAGAAGGGCTTGACCTTTTCAGATAAAAAGTTCCCAGAAGACTGTTGCCTCTTTGTCTAGGGAGAATATCTTGCAGTTTAATGATTTACCTTTTGTCCTTGGGCACTTCCCAGTACCCCACCCCCTGCCCTAAGCTTCAGTTCCTACTTCAATTTCTCCTTCAGAGCTTTAAATGCTGTACATTCTCCTCAATAAATGAACCTTGACAAGGACACTGCTTGATCTCGCCCATTCCTCCTCAGGTTTGTATCCCCCTCGGTTCCTGTAAATTACTAAGCTCCTGCAGGCAGAGGCACAGCATTATGATCCAATGTGATTTTAAATTTACATCTTGCTTTTCTGGTGTGTTTGGATATTCAGTGTTTGCTTTGGTGGGAGAATTGGGCTCCAATGATGCCATGCAGTCTTGGTTTCTGTTGCTTTGGTTCCTGTGCTTGCCTCTCGCCATCGGGTTGTCTCTGGTGTTACCTTGTTCTGCTAGACCTTCTTATCGGCCTGTGTGTCAGGAGTCCTGTAGACCTGTTTTCCTGTTTTCTTTCAGCCAGTTATGGGAACAGAGTGTTGTGCTTTCAGACGTGTAGTCTTTCCTGTCTACTGGTCTTCAGCTGTTCCTCTGGACCTGTGTCCTGTGTCAACCAGGCAGGTCGCTTGGAGCAGAATTGTTTGTCTTACCTGTGATCCGAGGCTAAAGTTGGTCGTGGGGGGCTGCTTTTGAGCTCTAGGTGAGGGCAGCCACCAGGAAGGCCTGTGTTGCCTTTTCCTGGAGCCCTGGTACACTGGGGTCCCAGATGGCATTAGTTGTTTTCCTCTGGAGTCAGAAATGTGGCCAGAGTGTAGTCTCTTCTGTCTTTCCAGGCTTGTCTGCCCCTCTCATGTTTAGCTCTACCTCCCACGGAATTTCGGTGCAGAGAACTGTTGACCAGTTCGCTTCAGGTCCGGGCGGTGTCTGGAATGCGGGAGATCTCTGAAGTACTGTTTTTAAGCCTTCACTAATCCTGTTTTCATTCATGATGACTTCATGTAGAATTTTCTGAAAGAAACACCTCAGTATAATATAATGTAGCAGCATTACTAACTCAATGGGTAATAAAATTAGAAATATTGAATTCCAGTTGACTAAAGATGAAAGTTATCTGTAATCACAGTATATAATGTTGTTTTATAAATAAAAAGACATAGAGAACTAAAGACATAATAAAAGTGAAAATCAGGACTAGAGATAAGGCTCAGTGGCTAAAGTACTTGGTGCTCTAGCAAGGAACCTAAGTACAGTTCCCTGAATCCACATTGATTGTTCATTATCACCTATAAATCCAGGTGCCCTATCCTGTACTATGCAGGTACCATCACTCACTTGCATACAAATGTAAACACACACAGAGCAAATCTTTAAAAAAGAAAAACTGCTTTTAAAAATGAAAAGCTAGAAAAAAAAAATCAAAACTGTAAGAGAGGATACAGGCCAAGAATTCGATTGTAAATTGTGCTGATATTACACATATCCACAAGTAGTCATGTAATATAAGCTTGAAATAGTGTAATTAATATATTTAAGATGCAAACACACAATCCTACTTACTATTAAACTGCAGAAATGAATAGCTTTTACAATTTAATTTAATAATCTTTCATTATCTAAAGTAATTAAAAATTATGCTGCGGTTATATGAAGATGAAGAAGTTTATGAAGCTGCTAAGGACACCTTCAATATCAGATTCATTTCTCAAATTCTGAAACCGAGTTAATTGTCACTCACCTAACACATGCTGTTAATGAGGCTTCATGTGTCTAAAGTTCAAATTGCTTCTGTAGGAAAACTTGGGATAAAAGATAGAGAATTGGCATGTATCACTATTCAGTATGTGCCCAGTAAAGGAGAGGTATTGTTGGAGAAACAGAAAATCTCTAACACTGTAATAGAGTGAAAGACTCTGGTCCTTGGTTCATAAGGTTTGAAACCCTGGTGACCCTGAGGGACCATAGGCGTTTCACCTGACTCCCAGAAAAACAGGCCAGTCACTAGTCTACAGCCCTTCATAGAACTGTGACTATCAGTAATATAATGGCAAGCCCCTTCACAAGTAGAGGACATGACCACAGGTCACATAGGCTCAAGACAGATCTCCAGCATAATGAGGTACCTAAAGACCTTGAGGCTTAGCCAAAGAATTTCCCTTGCCAGACATACGTCCCTGCAAATGGTATTTAATCTCAGGCTCACTCTGAGAAGTGAGGTACAGTTATACTCATCTATTTCCTGTCATGACAATAATTGCCATGAATCCACGAACTAACTCTTTTTAATGGGATCTGCCCTAGGAAGCCACAGTGAAGGCCTTTGCATACAAAGCCACCGTCTAATCTCTAAAGAAAGCATCCTTGTGCTACTAGCCACTGCAGCCACAAAGCCTGCCCCCACGGTCAAGCCAAGGATTGATTATCCCTAGTGGACCAGTCAGAATGTACCCCCTCTTTTCCTCCTTCCTCCCTTCACTCTGTTCTAAAGAGCCTGAGAACCAGACAGCCCTGGCCTCCTTGCAGGCCCAGGGAACCCCCAAATAACTCCTGCTCTGTCCTGCACTCAGATTACACTTCCCCACCCCTAGTGCAATGTCCTATAGCTTCTCGTAGCCTGGCTTCCCAGAGTATCTGGAGCCCAGTGGGGGAAGGATTCCAGGACCTCACTAACCTGTATACCATAGATATCACTTCCATGATGGGTGATAGCTCCACAACTAATCTATGTCTACAAAATAATTATATTGAAATATTTACTTCTCCTCAGTATCCTACCAAGATCACTTAGACACATTCCTCTTCTATTTTCATAGAAAATTCAAAGACTTACTCATTATTTATTCAATTTATCACATCAAAGTTAGATGTGGTAATGAATTAAGAAGATATAATATAAAGTATATATATATATATATATGTGTGTGTGTATGTTTAGATCATGTGACAGATATCTAAATATACAATATATGATATGCAATATATATCAAATATATATATATATATATGCATATATGCTATATGTTACATTGTATGCATATTTTATACACATACTTTTATATCACATCACCTAGAATAATTTATGGAATCATAAGATAGATTCAAGATCTACGCAGTTTTCATTAAATACTTTTGGGGCCTGGTAAGCAGATTCAAGAGAAAGGGAGACTGTAAGGTGGCATCATTCCCTAGTCATCAACTATAGAGAGAAGTTCCAGAAGGGATTGGTTTGATATGTGAAATATCCAGCTATCTAGAGAGGTCTATAATGTAACAGTATACTGTTTGTGAAAGAGAAATCAAATCTTCCATTCATGTGGAAAGTCATAAATACATATGGAGAGCCAGATGTACCCAAGGCTATTGCCGAGACCTGGAAAAAAAGAACTAGAATATTACGTCTATATGCCCTTGCATAGGAACAAACTTGCCATGTCTGACGCTGAAGTCAATGCCTCATAAGTGCTAGTGTTAAAGGTTGTGTGGAACAAACTCTTCTCCTAAACTGTGCTTTTTCTTAGGTAGGAATATCTGTGATATCCTATGTTTCTTTTTGCCAACATTCTGTGACTTAGTTTTATGCTGATTTGGAGGTTCCCGTATACACACGGCACTATGAATGGTATATATGAGGCTATACTTCTTAAGAAATCTATTTGGCATAAGTCATTGTTTAGTACAAAACCTCGTAGCCCCGCATATTGAATTTGTCTTTTTTATTTCTGATCCTTTGTGTGTGACTTGACACCTCAGAGTAAAAGTCCATTATTTCAAACAAATTTCAGGTAACAATCATGTTTTTGAATTTGAAGAAATAAAAATAGAACATCATATGATCCAGCTATGCTTCTTCTGGCCATAATCTGAAGACTCTGTCCTACACCAGAGGTACTGGCACAACTACAGCTGTTGGTGCTCTGTTTACAGTACACCTACATGCATTTCCCAGTGCCTGACCAATTGCTCTTCCTTTCTGACCAATCTTCTCACTATGCTGCCACTATGCCTTCATCATATAATCCTAGATAACATACTGGTCTATGGCTACCAGGTATAATATTTGACTATATAATTGGAAATATTGAAAAAGAAATTAAGTCTTAAACACCGCAGTATACTTATTTCAAAGTTTCTGTTTGTTTTATTACAGAAAGTGTGCTGCCAAAACGTGTATGTACAGTCCTTCATCATTACCTCTGTTGAAGTACATTAAGCTCAGTTTTTGTTTTAACTTGGTAATGTATCAATGTCTCCATACTATTTCAAAAACTATATCTCTCTTATTTCTTATCTATTTAGTTACATGACCTAAACTAGATTTATATTTAAGAACTTTTTTTTGTATAACTGACAAGTCCAGAAATGTCAAGTGTGGTAAACAAGGTAAATAAACAAGATCTGGTTTCATAGTCTTGTTGATGATATATTTACTCCTATTTTCTTTTTCTGTATATTCAGGTTTGTCTGTTTATTCAGGTTTGTCTTCCGTATCCACCTGCAAAATTAACCATGAAATTGTTTTTAAAAATGCAATTAAGTGGAGATGAGAAGTGAGTATGAACAAAGACAAAGATACCTATATTCTAATATAACATATGAAGCAAGTACGGACCACTCAGGATTTGGGAGATGTATCAGTGAGTAAAAACATGAGGACCTGCAATTGACTTTCTAGCACCCACATATAATTTTACACGTAAGAGTGTATCCAAGTTGAAAGGATTCAGAATCACACAGAGAAAAAACTTCTGACCAAGCACATGGCAAGTGATTATGAATAATAATAATTAACAATTTTTATTTATTATTGCTCTTCCTTGAAAAAAAGTGGGTTGATATCAGTGCTTATCACTGTAATTTCTCAGACAGACTTTGTTACCATTGCCAGCCTGAAAATCCTGTACACTCAACTACAACCTATCACTTCTGAGAGCATTGGTCTAAGGAATTGAAGTCCTGATTTGCACAAAATCTTGGAAATAGTGTTCCTGGTGTCTTGCACTCTCAGTGACCTTGCCTTCAACCACCACTCTTCTAACACTGTGCAAACTTTTCAGTTCCTCCATTACAGTTAGACATGCATTTGTTCAAGGCCATCGTTCTACTGCTGCTTGTAAATTTTGTCAAGATCATTAAGATATTAATTTGGGTAACATTTTGCTTATAAACATAGCCAGCTGCAAACTATTTAACATCTGTGCATGTTCCAGGAGGTTAGCCTGGTGCAGTATAGCATCATTCCTTCTGGGTATAAACAATAAGCTATGCACTGATTCAGAGGGTCCTCTTCCAAGAGGGCTGTGGCCCCTGTAGTAGAGACAACAGAACAATCATATGCATAGTATACATCACCATGTAAAACTGAAATTTTTACAAAGTTGTAATCCCTGTTCTAATGCCTATGATCTAACGAGCTCATTCTGGAAATAAATGAAAGTATAGATGAATGAATGTATGGGAATGAATAGAGTGTTGTAGAAAAGTCAAGTAACTTATAATACAAAGATATTTACTTTTACTATCCATGTTTCAAGTGTGTGAATGATCCATGTCTGAGGCAGGAAGTGACTACAAAAAGCTAAGTGATGATCTTGAGTGCTCGAGCATTTCCTTCCCTCCTTCCTTCCTTCCTTCCTTCCTTCCTTCCTTCCTTCCTTCCTTCCTTTCTCTCTCTCTCTCTCTCTCTCTCTCTCTCTCTCTCTCTCTTTCTTTCTTTCTTTTTTCCCTCCCTCCCTCCTTAGATACCTTTCTTTCTCTCTCCCTTGCCTTCTCCATCTCCCTCTCTCCGATCTGTCTGTCTGTCTGTCTGTTCTTTCTTTCCTTCTTTCTTTCTTTCTTTCTTTCTTTCTTTCTTTCTTTCTTTCTTTCCTTCCTTCCTTCCTTCCTTCCTTCTTTCTTTCTTTCTTTCTTTCTTTCTTTCTTTCTTTCTTTCTTTCTTTCTTTCTTTCTTCAGAATTGGTTCCAAGTATTCCAAGCTGGTCTTGAACATGTTAACTGTGATGAACTTTGTGGTGGTTTAAATATATTTGTTCTGGGGAATGTCACTATTAGTGTGTGTGGTCTTGTTAAAATAGGCAACACATTGTTGCTAGAAGTGTATCACTGTAGGGATGGGCTTTGAGATTTTCCTCCTAGTTACCAATAGACAGTTATTCCTGGCTGCAGTGAGAAAAAGATACAGAAATTTTGGCTCCTTCACTTGCACCATGTCTGTCTGGATACTGCCTTGTTTTCTGCGATGACAATAATAGACTGAAACTTTGCAATTGTATGCCACCCCCAATTACATGTTTGCTTTTTATAAAAGTTGCTTGGGTTGTGGTGTCTCTTCACAGAAGTAAAACCCTAACTAAGAAAACCTTGAATATTTGTCCTTACTGACTCTACTTCACACATGAGAGATGGCAAGCAATCACTTTGTACAGTTCTGTGAATGGAATCCTGAGTCTCAAACACACTCACTGGCATTGTCAACTGAGCCACATCTCCACTGTTTAGAGACTTCAATTTGGTTATAGAAACAACAAAAGTATTTTATTTATAAGCTTCTGCCTAGCAAATTTCTCTGCATAATAGAATATTTTTGTAATTAATGATTTTCTCCAGTATGCATGTTTGTTCATGTGTGTGTATACATGAATATGTCAATGATGAAATTTCCTTTATAATTTTGATTTATCCTCTTCCAATTGCTTCTTAAAGTCATGTCATATAATATTGCATCTTATTTAGGACTGCTTTATAAACAAATACTTGAATTGTTATGAATTATTATAGGGCCATGTCATAGACTATAATAGTTTGATGGGGACATTTCTTGGAAAGATGGAGTAAAGAGTAAGTCTTCCTTAGATTTACAAGCATTTTGCAATGAGGTCGGGAGAAACAACAGGGCTGCTTGCACAGCAGCCTGTAGTTGCTAGTATTAAGTGTGTTTATTCTATCAGTGTGACTGTGGTCACTGCTAATCTTGACCTTTACTAATCTCAAAATCCAGCTACTTAGACTTCCACAATGGGCAGGACTCTTAAGGTTTCCTGGAAATTTTGAAGTCATTCAGGGATAGATACAAACTCTGATACATCTAGTGTCAGAAACCAATCAGCTACCAATCAGCTATAGTGTAGCAGCTTCTATATATTACAGATGATATTTTTGGACTATCAAAACACTATCATGTAAACCATCCCTTTTTTATAATAGACATTCAGAGTCAGATATGTGGTGTGGGACAAGAAATTTCTTGATGACATACCTGATGACCTGAGATTTTATGCTCCAGGTTATACATTTCAAAAAAGTGAACAGATTCTTCCTGCCAAATATTTTGACTCACATGCACACCATTACAAGCATACATACAATATATATTCATAGTGTCAGTTATGTTCCTCCCAATAGTTCTGTTAATAACCCATGGAGTATTGTGTATGCAACAAAATGTCAAAACTGTTAGATTAGAGAGTTTGTGTGGACCAAAATTTCAAATAATGTAAATCTAATTCTCTTTTCCTTTAAAAAAAGTGGGTGGGTGATCATATTTATAACAAGGCTCATTACAATCCCAGCTCCCAGAGTTTTCGTCTGATCTTACCTTCTGTGTCAAAGGTAGGGGATTTCTTGCTGAGGAAAATGGTTCATTCCAGCCCCAAAGGATTTGTGCAGATGAGCTGCTTCTGCTGCTCCCTTATTTGCTAAAGCAAGAACACTGACACTCTGTTAAATACCAACAAATAATGGTTACATGCTTTCTAGCTTAAATTGGATTTGTGAGTCCACTGTCAACTTTGCTTGGTATGCAATTTAATGAGTGTCACAATTGCAAGATTGTAATCATTTGTGCTCTACCAGTAAGAGCAGCAGTGCAGAATCTACTTTTAATTTGCCATTGATATAACCAGTGAACAGATGGGCCAGGGCAGTTGGATTGTCTAGGAGCAAATCTCCTAAACAATGATTTCATTTTAAAATCCTTTTAATAGTGCAGTTTTCCTCTGATTTTTATTCCTGCTCTCTCTCTCTCTCTCTCTCTCTCTCTCTCTCTCTCTCTCTCTCTCTCTCCCTCTCTCTCTCTCTCTCTCTCCACACACACACACACATATATATATGTATATATATATATATATATATATATATATATATATATATGTACATGGACTCATGTTTCTGTGTCTTTGTCTGTGTGTGTGCCTGTGTGTCTGTATGTGGTGTGAGTGTATTTATATCGGTGTGTTTCTGTGTGTCTATTTATATGCATTGAATAGCAATCTCTCAGTCTCACAAAAATGTTTCTATGATAAGATATTGTCTGATTATTTCATAGTCATTATAATTTGGAACGTAATTCTAGGACATAGGCATGTATGAGAAAATCAACTAATGGGGGCAAGAAAGATGTCTCAGAAATTAGGATCACTGTCTGCTTGTGCTGAAAATGGGGGTTCAATACCCATCACCCATATGGTGGCTCATGACTGAGGATAACTCCAATCCTGAGGAATCTGTAACCTTTTCTTTTCTTCTCACACATTGCCCACCCATACAGTATTCAGACATCCATGGAGTCTAATACGCATACACATAAAATCACAAAAATAAGGCTTGAGATCTCCTAATCAAATATTCTCAGAACATATCTGTAGGTACATAGGAGGATTTGATTTGCTAACTTATTTTTCTTTTCTTATATTTTTGTGTATCACATTTGCTTTTGTATATATTCATATATAGGTGCATGTGTGCATTGAGCAGAGTGAACATGGATATGGAGGCCAAAAGTCTATATCATGTTTTCCCTTCTATTTCTCATCACCAAATTTTCTTGAGATTTTCTCTTCCTAGACCTGGAACTTATCAAATAGGTGTGGCAAGCCATGAAAAACAAAACACCGTAATCCCCCCATTTATGCCTCCTAAAAGCAAGCAGTCTTTCTATTGGATAAGGACACCGTTCCTGACTTTTACACTGTTCTGGAAATCTAAAATTAGGTTTACATGCTCAAAAGGCAAGTACTTCACTACCTGAAGAACCTACAGCATCATTTATTTATGTACATATATGTGTTTGTGTGTCTGTGAGTATTTAACGTCGCTGTTTGTAGGGACAGTAAGTTAAAATGTATATTTTAAAGTATTGGAATTCTCAGTTCATAGTAGTATCTCAAAATTGTTGAATGCTTGTTAGTAGAAAATTTTATTTCAGAAGCAGATGTCCTTTCCAACGTGTTATGAGCTTTAATATGCAGTCAGCAGTTCTGAAACTATAACTCCCAGCAAAATAAGTCTGTAAGGTATTGCTAATTATATTACACTTACAGCAATCACAAATTACTTTGTGTTTCACGTGATTAGACAAGTTTAGAGAGAGCTGTGTTTTGCTGGACTGTTGATATCTTATCTCAGTGAGCAGCATCAGAAAACATACATGCCTTACCAGATATGTTTGTAAGCTTGAATGACACCTGCTCTAATTTCCCTAGTCAGACTTTATAGCAGTCACAGCTACTTAGACATGACTGTAGACTTGAAAATGCTATTTAGCATATGCTGATTTCTTGGATTTAACTGGCTCTTAAACCTATGGTAGGTTTCCAATATTCTAGCAATACAGCTTTCACTGTTCTGCCTTATTATGACTATGGGGGTAATACTCATAGGCATTGTCCTCCATGTATAAATGTAATAGCCTGATGGAAATCAGCTTGTGACAGGTTAAGTTGAGTTTTTAATACTTGTGGGTCATAGGAGAAATCTTAGGACAGGTTCCATTCTTGTAACATCCTCAATTCCCTCTTTCTTGATTGATTTGTTTTTCTCTCCCTCTAAAATAAGAATGCAGACAGAGGATGAAGATATCCCTACCAGGAATACTGCTCTTCTGGGTCTTTCCCAATTACTTTCAACTAATTATGCCTGCCCTATTATCTTCCTCACAGTTGTGCACTTTGTTAAGCTTCCCCACTCATGTTGTATATGTGCACTGTGTACAAAGTGTAGGTGGAAATGGTAGAATCTTTTCTCATAGAGCCTGTTTTCATCTGAAAGGAGTAAATTTTCAGATTATTCTCAAACTTGTCACTATAGAGCTCTGGTGGATTGAATGAGAAATGTCCTCTCTAGGTTCACTTGTGTCACACTATGGCCTCCAATTGGCTGTGCTCTTGGTGGAGATTATGGGAATTTTGTGACATGAGGCTTTGCGACATAAAGAATATCGGTGCAAATGGATATTATGGATTAGTTTTTTTTTCCTAACTCCCTTTGTTTTCTCTCTATTCCTTTTGTATGAAAGCAGAGTGATCTACTAGGTTGAATTACCTGCTACCATATAGAAATTTCCCTGATAGTACAGATTATATTCCTCAGTAACCATAAACAGAAAGAAACTCTCTCTTCCTTAACATAATTTGGTCATGGAAATTAGTCAAATCAACAAAGAAGCAAACTAGAACATACACCAAGACAAGCGCTTCTGGCTTCATTTCACAGGTATGCACACAAACACACATATACATGTAAACATATGCTCACAAGCATGCATATAGACACACACACACAAACACACACACACACACACACACACACACACACACACACACACGCCTGGAAACATTTGCCAGAAAAAGATATATTTTTTAATCAATCATGTATTTTATTTTTACTTTGTTTTTGGAGTCCATGGCAAACTATGCTATAATTCAAACAAAAGAAGTATTTTGTTTTGTAACATGCACATTTACAGGAATGTATTAATACAAATAAATGTCTCCTTAAAAGTAAGTGTGGAAAGATAATCATTAAATGTTATCAATAATTTGATTTCATTCTCTTTGAATTACTTCTGTGGGCACATATTTAGAAGTTTAGGACATGAAAAGCAATATATTGCAAACACAGCTCAAGCCACAAGGTATTTTCTTTAATACTATATATCCTTATGCAGACTGTCTTCCTGTTTGGCGGTTTTGTTCTCCTTACCAATTTTATATAACTGTGCTTTTCTCTGTATTCCTCAATGTGTTTCTTTACCTGGTAAGCTCTTTTGTAAAATATTGCTAAAATAAAGCTCTGTTTGTCCTATAATTTGATCATTAGACAGAGAAGATTTGTTTTTGAGGTACCTGAGCACAAAAAGGACAGTTAAATTTCTCATATACTAGTGTCTTCTCTCATTTCAAATTCAATATACAGACTAAGTATCAGACAAGCTGATTAGTTGAAATTGTATAAAGTAGTTCCCTATGAAGTCCAAAAGCAAAGTACATTCTTGGAATCTATACTAAAATTCTCCATGTGAAAAGAGGTCTCAAAAATAGATGGCTTTCTGTGTGTGCTTGGGATCAAGAATTGATTGAGTCATGAAGGAGCTATTTTTGTTGTCACAATCTTTCTTATCTTGAGATAAGGTCACTTAAAGGAAGTTTCCAGAATACATTCTTAGACAAAGTCTTTAAAACTAATATGGAAAGTAATGAATAATATTCTTAATTAATATTTGCAAATATAAAGTATTATAGAGTCAATAAAATGGTACTTTATTAAAAGAATTCTGACTCATAACATTAGTTTAGTTTTGTATATTTCCTTCCATGAGTAATTTTTGTACAATATATGTATGTATTTGTTTGTTTGTTTGTTTCGGTATGTATAGGTTTCCGCATGGATATATGTGCATTATTTTGTGGGATGTATGTATGTGCCTGAACACCTGCAGAAGCCAGAAAAGCATATAATATCCTTTGGCACTCTAGGGACAGGCATTTGAGAGATGAATATTTTGTCATACAGATGTTATAATCAGAACTTCAGTCTTCCAGATTGTACAGTGGGCAATTTTTACCAAGGCACCCCTCTATCCTTGATATAAGCAATTTTTCTTGAAGACTTAGAGACAAGGAATCTATCATTTTCTCCCTAAAATACAGACATTATTTCCATATCTGATTTATACATACATACATATATACATATACATATACATATACATATACATATACATATACATATACATATACATCATATACATATACATCATATACATATACATATACATATACATATACATATACATATACATATACATATACATATACATATACATATACATATACATATACATATACATATACATATACATATACATATACATATACATATACATATACATATACATATACATACATACACACACACATATATATATACACATATATATATATATATATATATTTGTTGGTGATTCTTATTAGGAATAGAATTAAAACAGATGAACCATGGTGATCTGTAGCACACTCAGCAGATACCTACAGGTCCATGTAATATGTGAAAGTGTCACCAAGTCTGTATATAATATGCTAATTTGAAATGTATACATTTAGTGTTAGAGAGACTGCCCAGTTCATAAAACTGAATACAGGAGTGTGAATCTAGAATCTCACTGTTCTTACCACAATAGATTGGAGAATCCAAAGGCTACAGCACCAGCGTGCTGCATGTGTAAAAGAGAACAATAGACTTTGTCTAAATTAAGTTGGAAGGTGAAAATGGATAATCTAGGGAATCATCTGACCACACACATACTCTGCCAAGCACTTGTCCACACTAAATTATGTCTGCAAGCCATATTTAAGTCTTTGGAATTGTGGGATTATATAAACATATTTAGATAGAAAATCCTAGCATTTTTTGTTTTTTCATAATTTTCAAAACCCCATCTACTTAGAACCATACATACTGTGTTGCTCCAGAGCAGAGAATACGAGTCCTGGTTTGAACATGAGTGATCATAAAATTGTTAAGAAATGCACATGCACTATTTTAATTGCGGGAGAAATGTATAAAGAGCTTGCCTTGGAAGCAGAAGAATCTGAGTTGGAGACTCCAAGATGCCTCTTAAAAAGCCAGATGTGATAGCACTTCTTATTCCAGTGTTGGTTAAGTGGAGACAGGTTATTTCCTTAGTCCCCATTGAACAGAAGCCTTGACTCTTGAGGAAGCTCCACTGCATTGAACGAAACTGGCTTATGAAAACAGGGAGGAATGTATACAAACAATGGCATCCAATATTGTTCTCTGGCCTCCACATGCATGTGCATATATCGAAGGATACCTTCACACACATGCCAAACTGCACACACATGTTTAGTATTTTGAAGTCAGAGTTCATTGTTGGTCATTAGTGTGATGTGTAAGGAGAGGGAGCTCATTAACTGTGTCATGTTCAGTCAAATAGTTGTGCTCACTGAATCAGTGAATGAGGAATCATGACTCCTGGGGAAATACCAGACAAAGTTCTTTCTAGTCACACACTGCTATTTTCTTAAAGGATCCCATACAATTTTGTTTCTGGTATAATTTCGTTCAAAAATTTCTTTCAACATCTCACAGCATGTGTTCTCTGGTTTAGTGTTTTGTCTGAGAGGCATTTTAAATAGCAAAACTCCAACAACATAAACATGTGAAAATTATGAGAGGTGAAATTGTTCATAGAAATAAATGTTAAGCACATATATTATTATATATTAAGCACACATATATTTCAAACTATAATTTTGAAAATGAAGATAATGTTGAACATGAAACAAAATGTCCAATTGTTAATTTTGAGGAATTTAGTATTTTAATGGATAATGCTGAAATTTTCTGGAAATATAAAGAAAAATGTTAGAACAAAAAAGGAGCAATGAGAAAAATTGAGTGTGGGTCATAACCAGGAGCCAGGACAGCAGAGAAATGAAAACAAAAAGAGGGCAACACTTTCCTATATGCTAAAAGTTAGGCTTGAAATCATGAATGAGGACTGGAGATGGCTCAGTGACTAAGAGTGCTTGACACTCTTTAAGAAGACCAAAGTTGAGAACCCAACGCTTACTTGGGACTTGCAGCTGCTTGGAACTTTTGCTCTAGGCACTCGGTACCCAGTTTTGGCTTCTGAATAACTGCATAGAAAGAGAGAGAGAGAGAGAGAGAGAGAGAGAGAGAGAGAGAGAGAGAGAGAGAGAGAGAGAGAGAGAGAACACTGAGTTTGGTGAATGGTGGTGAAAGGATCCTGGTTCAGCGAAGGTCCTAAGAGGAAGCACCCGTACTGAGTTCTGTTCTGTGACTTATTGGCTCTATAGCTTTAGAGTAAGCATTCAGGTCTTATTTATAAACTATAAGATTTTCTGTATTTTAGGAGGTCTTAGAGTTTTGAGGATAAAAATACTATGTGTGAAATTGCTTTGGCGTAGATCACGTTGGTCAAATGGAAGTTACTGTAAGAAATCTAATATTTCCATTTGTAACTAAGCTTTTCATTCTCATTTATTGTGGCTTCTTCACAACATAATTTAGTCTAACAAAGTAAATAAATAACAGGAGGAAGCCCAAAAGCAGTTTCTCTAAGGCCTATGTGAGCTCCTGCCTCCAGGTTGTATCCTAACTTCTTTCAGTGATGAACAGTGATGTGGAAATGGAAGAAGTTTACATCCCTTGCAGGCGGGTTGTCATTATCGGTTGCCCCATGCTTCTTGGCAGAGAGGTTTACAAGGAACTTCAGCAGAGCAATGGGCATGCTGTTGGCAGTAGCTTTCAAAGAGCAAGACCAAAATTCGAGCAAGTGAGCCTGTTGGATTCTGAAGCAGTTCATCACCCCATTCATGATTTTCAGCCTCACGTTATAGTACACTGTGCTGCAGAAAGAAGAGCAGATGTGGAGAGTCATCCAGATGCTGCCTCCCAGCTGAATGTGGTGCTGCTGGGAATTTAGCAAAAGTGGCAGCTGGGGTTGGAACATTTCTCATGTACATTAGGTCAGATTATGTGTTTGATGGCACAAATCCCGCTTACATGGTAGTAGATATACAGGTCCCCTGGATCTGTGTGGGAAAACAAAGTTAGACGGAAAAAAGGTGGTCCTGGAGAATAATTTAGGGAATGTTGTGTTGAGAATTACTGTTCTGAATGGGGAAGTTGAAAAGTTTGAATAAATTGATGTGACTGTTATGTTCGACAAGGTTTAGTTCAGCAGCAAACCAGCAACAATGGACAATTGGCAGCAGAGTTTCCCATGGAACTCTGAAGATGTAGCCAGTGTGTGCTGGCAGCTGACAGAGAAGAGGATGCTGAATCCGTCCATTAAGGGAACCTTTCACTGGTCTGGCAATGAGCAGGTGACTAAGTATGAAATGGTGTGTGCAACTGCAGATGCCTTCAACCTTCCCAGCAGTCACTGTTAGCCCTGCCATGGGATGCAACGCCCCAAAATACTAAGCTTCATTGCTTCAAATTGGAGACTTGTGCACTGGCCAGTGGACACCATCTCAAATTGGAATCAAAGAATCACTCTGATCTTTGCTCAATGCCAGGAGATGGAGACAGACCATCTTTCACTAGTTTATGTGTTGTGTATTTCTTTTAAAATGAAAAGTACAGTATGTGGCACTTTTTCAAGAATAAAGGAAATAGTTTTTTAATGAGTACTCCTTAATTGTGACACACGACCCTTCAAGTAAATGATGCTGTTGCATCAGGGGAACATTGGACCGACTGAGGGCATACAGGACTTTCTGTTAATTGTTTTGTTCTGGCTTACCTTGCTATTCAAATATAAGAAATTACGATTCTTTTTTTTTTTTGTTGTTCTTTTTTTTCGGAGCTGGGGACCGAACCCAGGGCCTTGCGCTTCCTAGGTAAGCGCTCTACCACTGAGCTAAATCCCCAGCCCCTAGAAATTACGATTCTTAATGTCTGAGGCCTGGGATGAAACAGAATGTTAGACTTCAGATGAAGTGAATTACTCATTCCTAAAACTTCCCTTTTTGTTGTTGTTTGGTATGTTGGCTCTTATATATTGATAGTTTCAATGTGTGTATAATCATATGAAAATTATTGGTATACACTATTTGCTTTGTTTAAGCCCAGACCAAAAACCTTGGAGGAAAGAAACTATTTTTGCCACTGTAAGTATGGTTTTTAAATTCTTGATCCTTTAATGTGTTATGTATATAAGAACTTGTACAGCCTGATGCCTTCTTTATAACACCATGTGGCAAAGACTTGGGAGAGTGCTTGTGTGTGTGTGTGTGTGTGTGTGTGTGTGTGTGTGTGTGTGTGTGTAAAACAGATGTTACGATCTATTATCATGCCATCTAGTTACTAGTCGTAAGACTTTATAGAGGTACCAAGTTCTTCTAAGATCCTATCCCTCAATGTCTCATAAGGTAAATAATACCTGTAGTTGCAGAGATAAGCTGTGTTGGTAAATTTTTTCCTTGACAGGATAGGGACACCATAGACACCAATATGTACATATTCCTGTGGAATTGTGGACCAGAAGAAGGTGCAATCTAGAAATTGAACCTTTCTTCACCTTGGGCCTCCTTTCACTGCCTAGAGCCATGGTGATTCTACTATCAAGTAACAGATTTCAGGCTTTGTCTCCAAGCAGTAAACATTCCTGATCATACAGGGTAATGACAGCATGCCAACCTTAACTCTCCCTCTCACATGTCAACAACAGCTAGTCTCTAGCTCTGCCTCCCTCATACTGTATCCATACTATATCCACTGCTTCATTTCTCTCTCTCTCTCTCTCTCTCTCTCTCTCTCTCTCTCTCTCTCTCTCAATTCTCCAATGTATTTGTTTATCATAGTGAATCCCACTGCCAGAGCATGAAGACCAGGGTGTAAGCACTGGGTATCATCTATAGCCCCAGGTTGAAAGTGTATGCACAGATGTGCACCCCTATGTCTAAACCAGAAAACTACTTCTGCTATTCTGTTGATGCCTTCAATCTTGCTTTTTAATCCGATTTTAAATGGCAGCAGACTTCACATATTTGGTTATGCTGCCTGGTCAGTGAATTTTAGTGATCTATCCAACTCCAGGTCCCTTTGTCCAAGAGTAAAACTATTTGTTGCCACACTGGCAGCTGTAACTGTGGGCTAAGGGATCTCAGACTTGGATCCTCAAACTTACATGTTGAACACTTACTTTGATGACTGAGGCATCTCACAGTCCAATATAGAAAGCTTAAATTTAGAGTATATTTGTAATCTTTCTAAAACTTTTCAGATACTTCTTATCTAGCTCCGCAAGTATCTACCTCTAGATTTTTAGGATGCCAAGTTTGCTAGAATTGGTAATCATGATACCCCATTGCATAACATTAATTAAGAGCCACAAAACACTCAGATTTTGTTATTTTCCCTAAGGACTTGGGATATAACTTGGATTAATTTTTAAATTTCCTTATCTTAAATCATCAGGGTTTACTTGGCATTCATCACAACTTCTTATAGACAAAATTTTGACCTCAATTTTCCCTATGATTGACTAAAATTCTTTCAGGATTTTTGGAAAGAAGGCCACAGTAGTGGAGAACCAGACTCAGGAATCATATCATAGGTATATGCACATACTGGCATAGTGATATGTCATTTAATGTCACCTTAATATTATGACAAGAAAATCTGTTGAATATATTTATCCAGGACATGATACCTCCCCTCAGGAATTATGAGGAGAAGAGTATCTTGTTACTCTCCAGGAAAGGCCTGTTCTGCTATACATTTACACAGCCATTTATTAGTATGGGTAAGAACTTATTCATTCCACATATGCAATTTATTAATAAGTACTTTTTACCATTTTGGGGTTTTTTGTATATGCATGTGTAAAGGTATGTCATGTACATGTAATTGTCTATGCAGGTCAGAAGAAAGACTTAAACCTTGTGGAACTGCAGTAATAGTGGATGTGAGTTGCCATACAGGAGTGCTGAGCAGCATACACTGTTGAGACTTCTCTCCAGAATCTCATGTATACCTTAACTTCCCTACGCCTTTCTTGTTTAAGTTTTTTCATAATAAAGAAATAATTTCTAATAAACCAGCTATACAAAAGTAGAGTGAAATGATTAACATTTGTCACATATCCATGTTAAACCTCATAGAAGAGAATATATCTAAAATTTTACAGATCATTTTCCCTAATCATTCCATATAATGGGTAATAGAAAGAGTTTCACTATTTCAAGAAACTGGTGTACCTAAGAGTATATTTCTTTACTGCAGTGTAAAAAAGAGCAATAAATTGGTAAAATGGAGCTAGAGAGATGACCTGACTCTATGAATAAACACTTGATTTACAACTATGAGGAGCAGAATTTAATCACCAGAGCTCATAGGAAAAAGCTTGGTGTGATAACACAGACTTCATAAGATTCAAACATTGGGAGTATGATGCAGATAGGTGAACACCTAAGCTTACTGTCTATTCAGACAAGCCCATTTGGCAAATTATAAAAATAGGAAGATCCTGTTCCAAAAATAGCAAGATGAATAGGGCCCAAATAACAAGTCAAGGTTGACTTCTGGCAGCCACATCATATACATACAAATATATCTGTAGCCACATGTTCACTTCACACACAAAGCATGCATATACATGCACACATACACATGAACAAAAAGTACATAAATAAAGACAATTACTGATGATTTCAACTTTTAATCTCAAACATATGATAGTTATTCAGAGAAATTCCATTATGCATGTGTCGATAATAATAATTTTCTTCCAAAAAGTTATGAGGTATGACACAAAAGGCCCAGCATATACTCCCTCAGCCTGGCAACCAATGACAATGTCAATGATTTTAATAAAGTTGACAGTATGCTCCTTTTAGAGGATACTGTAAAATTGGGACTTCACCTAAGCTATCTTCTGTAAGATACTCTAACTCCACTCTAATTCTGAGAAAAAAAAATCACAGCCCATGATGGTTTTGTATATGCTTGGCCCCGGGAATGGCACTGTTTGGAAGTGTGACCTTGTTGGAGCAGGTGTGGCCTTGTCATTAAAAGCAACAAAGGTCCAAGAAACTATCTCAGTCAAAGGAAACCAAATGAAGACTCCATGGCTAGTGGCATTCTAGATGGAGTTCTGTACAAATCCAAACATGGTTAAAAGTATGAACTATACTTATTAAAGCTCCATTCATAGTACTTTGGTTGCCACAAATGTTTCATAACACTGAGAAGTTAATAGGAAAAGGAACAGATAAAGGGGTATGAGAACACCTTTTATTACCTCATTATTTGTTTGTAAATGCAAAACTGTTATATATTTTAAAATTTTTAAAACACTAATTATTTTATAATTTTTAATATTTATTTATTATTATTTTTAAAGTATCATGTCTTAGCTAAATAATGATACAGGAAAAGTAACCTTAAATAACTGTGTTAATAGAAACCTGTCTTTGTGTATTTCAAGTATACATACTATGAAAAATTTCAAATCAATGGGTTACTATCTCGCCGGAGAAAATAAAAGCAGATCAGACTAGCACAATGGCTCAGCAATGAAAAGTGACTGCAGTGCAATTTTAATGACCTGTGTTCACTCCTATATCCCACATTTGGGTGGATGAAAGAGAGGACTTCAAACTGTCTTCTGAAATGTACTATGTCTTCATGGTACAATTCTTCATATGTGTACCATGACATGGGTAAGTCCACCTCTCTCTCTCTCTCTCTCTCTCTCTCTCTCTGTCTCTCTCTCTCTCTCTCTCTCATGTTTCGCATTAGGAGGTAGAAGGTGCAATAAACTATTGGGAAGAGCAATATAACTCTACTGTTACATTTCTTTTGAAGGGTTACTCTAAGTGTTACTGTTCTAGTATAGGTCTAGGAAGTTGGCAATTCTTAATCACCATCTGTAGGAGATGATACAGGAGATTTATGCAGGCATAAATATCAAGATTCTTTAACCCCTATCATCAGATTTCACATAGTCATGGTAGATCAGCATATTCCTGTCCCTAATACAAGCTGATGTATACAGACAGTGTTTAGTCTAAGAGTCACAGTTCCTTAAAACTGAACAGTGTTTGTGTTATAGGCAGTGTTTGGCCAAAGCCTGAGTCCCTGGGCCAAGAGTCAACCCAATTCTGTGGAACTCTTTATATGATCAGGGGCTATAGTTTATCTTTACTAATTCTGTAAGAATTTTATTGTCTTGAAGTCTTTGTTTTCTGTACTCTTCTCCTGACTCTCTTATTTCCTTACTTGTCATAATTGTCATAGGTATTCTTGAAGTACTCTGCATATTAGTCTCCACATGTTGAACAGCTTGTTTCTACCTTCGCAGTAGTTTACTTTGCTACTTTTTTGCTCCAGACAGAGAACTTCACAATTGTTCTACTGAGGGGTTGGGGATTTAGCTCAGTGGTAGAGCGCTTGCCTAACAAGCAAAAGACCCTGGGTTCAGTCCCCATCTCTGAAAAAGAAAAAAAGAAAAAAATTGTTCTACTGAACTGTTCTCTCATCAATATGGCTTTGACTCTGCTGCTTCTTTATTTATGTTAAAAGAATGAATCACAAAATACAGGCAAGAATAAACTACTCTCTCATGCAAAACCTTTACTGGGTAATTGAGAGAAAGCTCAGTAGGTAAGTCCATTTGTTACTCTTGCAAAGTTCTGGGTTCATTTCCCAGAACTCATATAGCACCTCATAGCTACCTTCAACTCTAGTTTAAATCTAGTGTATTTAACACATTCACACAAACATACATGCAGACAAATACAAATGCATATAAAAATAAATAAATATTTAATAAAAAATAAAGAAAGCCTTTATCTGATCTAAAGCTGCAATATCTGGAACCCAGCAAAATGTCTCTCAAGTGTATCACTCCGTGACCATGAGAAGAATGCTCACCTCATCTAGAAGAAGGTGTTAGCATCAATCTCAGGCATATGTTTCATACAAGTTGTAGCCATTGTGGCTTACTTTTTGGACCAACTATGGTCTTATCTCTCAGTACCATCCCTGGTAGCCTGTCCCCAATTTCATAGAGACAAATGGAAACAGGGACATTGAGAATTTACTAAGGCTTAGAACAAGAAAAAAAAATATAAGAACCATTTTAAATATCCCTCACTCAACCTTTATCTTTGTGAACCATTTTGCTGTGATCATGGCATGGTTTTCATGGGGGATTCCTGAAGTATTCAAGGTGACCTTTACATAGAAGTAATGTAGGCACATGTTTGGCAATCCCGATAATGAGGTAGCCATAACAACAAGGTTGAATCAAATAGCGGCTAATTAGGGAACAACATAGCCCAGATCTTCAACATATTTTCAATTTTCAAAAAAATGAACTTCAGAGGGAGTTCTTACAAGAAAAATTTACAAAACCTGATCATCAAAATTAAAGGTGATATTAGTGTTGCTTATTTTAAACTTTTCCATTATCCCATGGAGTATGTCTGTTATCTGTGTTAAAATAAATAAGTAAGAAGAATGGACACAGTACAGAGAATTTGCATTCTCAGCATCCCAGTCATCCATGAAATGAAAAAATTTTCAGAGCAACATACCCACTGTTGCTGTAATGTTTTCTCTAAGCACATGTATTCATGTGCTGAATTTTCTGAAACTACGGAACAGTATGCTAACATTACCTTTGTACTTCATGCTGATAAGGGATAGAATTTCTAATCATTGCTATTTCCTGAATTCTCAATATCGATACTTGTTCCCAGTATCTATTTGCTCCTACTGAAAATCTGAATGGGACAATGCTCCTTACTTCCCATTATATTTCAAATAAAGTATAAACCTAGAGCTTATTTGTTTAATCTATGCATGTCTATTCTGAACTTTATCTTCCATAAGTATCTTTCTTAGTTAAAATATATCTAAGGGCCATGTTTTTAATAATTCATTTAGGCAGTCCTTAGCATGTACAAAGGAATATTGTATTTTTTATGCTGTTTCTATTAAAATGTTACAATATTTGCTTGGTTTAGTAACAATGGTAAAGGTATAAGGAAAGACAAGTTATCTTGGAAACTGTTGGCATAGCATTGTGATTTATAAGACAGAATGTGGAATATCTCTGCAGTATGCTTGTGTTAAAAATCTATAAAATGAATGTCAAGGATTCATTATCCAAAAGAAATGCATGAAAACTGAGTTTTTCTGGTAATGAAAGACAATGAACAAGTTCTAGAAAACATGGAAGCACAAAAAACTAACAACTTAATTTATATAACTTATTAAAAGAAAGGCTATAGAGATAAACTGGATAATTGAAGATGTCCTAGCAAATTTTGTCTGTTGGACTGCTAAGGAATCCTGTTTTACTGTGTGTGAGCATTGTTACCATAGACAAGAACCTGAGCAGGAGTCCCACTTTCTTTTCCTAAAAATGGAAGAGGAATTGTGAAGTTGAAGTTGGGATTTGATTCTTTCAATTTAGTACCTGGCAGGAATAGACAGTTCAGAAGCTTGTCTAGTATAGAATCTCCATTAATGTACATTATACCGATAATCAAAGGCATGTCAATTATTAATTAGGTACCAGTCAATATTCTTAGTATTTGAAAAACTTGGTCATGCTGAGAAACAAGAGGCTGGATTGCAGTTATAAACCAATCCGTTGTAATATGCCCAAAGCTTTAAATGATATTCTCCTCAACAACTACACCAGAGACCCCATTCCATGATGGACTAACAGCCTAAGTCTCTTAAAACCCTTTATTTATACTAGAGACAAACCTAATCTAAAATAAAATTGACAATGTTTATTTGTTAATATAGTAGCTACTTATTAATAAATATGTAAGTATTCAAACCTGTGGTTATGTATTCAAATGTTTATAAATATTTACTAATAACATGAAGTATATGCATAAACTCATCTGCCTTCATTTTTTTTCCAAAACTGTCTCAAAGGTATTTAAAAAGAAGTCTTAATTAATAGAAAAATGAGGGACTATCGATTAGAGGGTGTTTGACTAAAATGGGAATCTTGGAAGCAGAAACATTTCTACTTGGTCTTTCCATCATCTGAGATTTAAGTATTAGCTTCGAAGTGATGAGCATTAAAGGAATGCTTTATAGGAAGAGTGATTGTTAACTGTTAGATACACAGTGTTCTGTGTACCCTCTTATCTTACTTTCTCTTAACTCTGATACAAAGAACTTAAGAGAGAAGGAGTTTATTTAGGCTCATAGTTAAAAGATAGTTTGTTTTGGTAAGGAAATCAGTGTAGCAGGAAGTGTAAGCAGCTGCTCACTTGTCATTCACAACTGGAAACCAGAGAGGAAGGGATACATGCAAATTCTCATCTTTCTTTCTCTGGTTTGTATACAGCAGCATTGCTGTCCAAGTAATGATGCTACCTGTAATTAAGATGAGTATCCTTATATCAAGGAAAGAAAATTTCTTCACTGACTTTCAAAGAGGACATAAAATCATCTAAGAAAAGGCCCCATAGGAGGAGTAGGATAGCTGGCAATTTCTTGCTCAAGTATGTGTTGTTGGAAAGAATTAATATTTTTCTCTGAAAAATTTCCTTCAAAGATCCCACTCCTTTGTGAAACTCATTGAAACCATGATATATCTTGCCTGAGTGCATTGTCTAGCTGACTTATTGGATTTGTTTCCAGCCTACAGTGTGCAAAGAGGATGGCAGAGTAATCAAATTTCTTTATATGTGGAGGAGCAGACAACATATGAAATTTCATTGACTCTCCGATGCCAAAAATTTGCCCTATAAAGGACTTTATCACTTAAAAAATTAAATAAAAATGATGTAGAGGAAATTTTCTGCTTGGGAGAGTACATGATTGTGCTTGAATAGACAAATCTGCAGCCACAGTTACACTGTTGAATTTTCAGTATGAGTGATTTTCAGCAGATGACCTGAGTGATTGTGACAAGACCAGAAGAAAAAGCCAGTCAATTTTATAGAGCATAACCTAACCCCAAATGAACAGTTCTGCGTGTTGTCCTTGGCCAGAAATTGGTAGCACCATCATGTCTATTTGTTTGCTTGCTTCTTTTTTGTTTGATTTAGTTTCTTTCTTTTCAGAAGCCAAAAATGGTTAGTGACACTGATTCTTTCTTCTTCTCCTTCTTGTTTTTGTTCTTCTTCATGTTCTTGTTCTTGTTCTTCTTGTTCTTATTCTTGTTCTTCTTGTTCTTCTTGTTCTTATTTTTGTTCTTATTCTTGTTCTTATTCTTGTTCTCTTGTTCTTATTTTTGTTGTTGTTGTTGTTGTTGTTGTTGTTGTTGTTGTTGTTGTTGTTGTTGTTCTTCTTCTTCTTCTTCTTCTTCTTCTTCTTCTTCTTCTTCTTCTTCTTCTTCTTCCTTCTCCTTCTCCTTCTCTTCTCCTTCTCCTCCTCCTCCTCCTCTCCCTTCCTCTCCCCCTCCCCCTTCCCCTCCTCCTACTCCTCATCCTCCTCCTTCTGGCTAATGCTAAATATCATGAGAAACATTACATAGGTCCTTAGAAGTTCAGTTATTCTAACCCTTTCTAATTCTCCTGCTACAAACACTGTCACTTTCTGAGTCTGACACAAAGATGCTTCTAGCTAGTTCCTATTAAGGTCTGCATTTGCAAAAAACTATCCTTTTTTAAAGCATTATTTTTACAGTTTGCTTAAACATACACTTACTGAACCCATTTTAGCCAGACTGGGATGAGTCAGTGAATGCATTAATAACTCTCTATGTATGAGTTTACTATATATGCGTCTCACTTTTAATTTTATTTATTAGTATTTTTCCCATTGCTATGGAAAACTGCCCTAATAAACATCTTAAGAAAAGAAGAGTTTATTTTGTATTACAGTTCAAGAATTCTAGTCATTATGGCAGGGATGACATAGACACAGGATGTTGCAGGAACTACTAACATGACGCCTACAGTCAACAAACAAGGGGAGATGAGTGCTGATACTCAACTCCACTCACAGTTTCATTCAGTTTATCACTTCAGCCCATGGAATCATCTTGCCCACATTAAAGTATTTTTCTTCCTGAATTAAACTAATGTAGAAACTATTATTCAGCTGATACGCCCAGAAATTTTCTCATTCTAGGTCTTGTCAATTTGCGAATAATAATGTTCACAATGGATACTGGCATTAATTTGGTATTGCTCTAGCTGTATTTTATCCACATAAACATTCACCTTAAACCATATTAATTTATATGATGTTTATATTGAATAGGTATATTATGTTTGCATTTGCAACTATCCTTTTTTATAACATTGTGAGATTATTTGCATATTTTGCATACCACAAATTACATAATAATCTTCCAACAGACTTTCTGATTTGAGAAAATTTATAGTATGTGGAAATGAATGAGCACATCTCAATTTACTGTAATCTTCATTTCAAGGATTTCAAATATTTAGTGATCTTCAGCAATAATCTAGACTTTGATAGTTTGGAGTAGGTGCAGCAGGGTAAAATGCTTACAAAAGCACATACACTACCTCAGTTCCAAAAACAACTTTCTAGATATCTTGCATTCTCACTATAATGCTGTCCTCTGTCTGCCCATTTGCTTATAATTTCTTGGGCCTCTTTGAGAACATGAACTGCTGAATATGTAGACAGCGAATGTTCATCATGCCCTTACTGATTTGATTCAGTCAATTCATTCTGGTAGAAGTAGAAAAGGAGATAGCCTGCTTAGTAGCTGCTGTTCTCTTCCTGTGTTATCAAAACAAACAAACAAACAAACAAAAAACCCAACAACAACAAACAAACAAAAATCAAAGCAAAATAAACAAACCAAAATAAAATAAAAACAAAAAACTAAAATCAATAAAACAAAAATCCCCAAAACTAAACCAAACAAACAAAAAAACAAAAACAACCAACCAACTAAAAACAAAAACAAAAACAAAAACAAACAAACAAAATCCTGTTTGCTGTTTGCAGTGTCCAACAAATAAGGTAAAGGGAGCCTGCTTTTACCTGGGACTGGTAGGTAAAAAGAATTGCTCCACAACCGGGGAGGGCAGTAATGGGGGAAGGATGGGGAAGGGAACACCCATAGAGAAGAGGTGAGGGAGAGGTTAGGGGGATGTTTGACTGGAAACCGGGAAAGAGAATAACAATTGTAATGTAAATAAGAAATACCCAATTTAATACAGATGGAGAAAAAAAAAAGATATATACTCTAGCTAAGCCATCCCTGGGCATATCCCCAAATGACTCTAAATCCTATTGCAAAGATCTTTATTCACCTGTGTTCACTGCTGCTCTATTCACAGTAGCCAGAAATTGAAAGAAACCCAGATATCCAAACATCTATTAGTAGAGAGTGAAAGTGTGGTACACGTAAACAATGGAATATTAATTGGCTATAAAGAAAAATGAAATTGTAAGATTTCCAGGTAAATGAATAAAGTTGGAAGTAGTCATTCTGAACAAAGTAATCCAGACTCAGAAAAATAAACCAAAACTATCATTGTTCTCAAGGAGATACCAACCTGGAGATTTCTTCATTCATGTCAAGCTGGGAGGCTCTGTGCATGCTACTAGGGAGGAAAGTCATTTATAATCATAACCAGCTTTAAACCTACAAAAACTACTGGCCTGGCAAGATGTATCCAGTTATGTAACAGTGCCATGAATGTTTTTGTTTGAATTTAACGCTCAGTCCACAAGATGGAACCCATGGCATACTAGGTAATAGGACCTGTGGAAGAACCTAATGCTGTCGTTACTGTGCTAAATGGACATAGGAATAAACTGCTCCTTCGTTCTAAAAAAAAAAGTATCAGTGTTCCATCACTTTAATGGAATATTCAAGGCAGTTAACTTATAAAGAGAAAAAGTTCAGAGTTTCGATCGATCTGAGATAGAATGAGCACACTGTTTGTTTTTGGTTTTTTTGTTTTTTGTTTTTTGTTTTCTGTTTTTGTTTGTTTGTTTGTTTGTTTGTTTCTGCCAATGGAACCTATCCTGTAGGTGCAGTGTTGTAGAGAAACATCCTTACAGTGTTGGCAGGGAACAGAATGAGGTGATATGGCCCTGTAGTGCTCCACAACCTCTCAGGTGAAGTAGGTATCTTTAACTAGGCACTGACTGTCTCTGTCTCCCCCCCCACCCCTTTCTCACACACACACACACACACACACACACACACACACACACACACACACACACACACTCTTTCTTATTTTATATGTATGGGTGTTTTGTCTCTTAGTATGTTTGACATCTCTGAGAGCAAAAAGAAGGTAGTAGATCCACTGGAGGCTGATTCCATTTTAATGGGTTTGAGCCACTATCTATAGGCTAAGGTCCTGGGACCTGTGAGAAAGCAGCCTCTGCTCTCCACTGTAGAGCCATCTCCACTCTTTTTTTTTTTCTTTTTTTTTTTTTTTTTTTTTCGGAGCTGGGGACCGAACCCAGGGCCTTGCGCTTGCTAGGCAAGCGCTCTACCACTGAGCTAAATCCCCAACCCATCTCCACTCTTTCTTAAGGTGTTTGTTAGCTTCTGACATTGCCAGGAACTGGTGATTGGGACTATACACAGGTCATTGGAAAACAGTCATCAGAGCCATAGTTTTGATGGTCGTTTTTCTTAGTTCTGCATTCAACTTGCTAAAAGGTTTAGAATGATGCTATTATGCAGCAAGGAAGGTCCAGGATAAGGTGAAGCTTATCACTGGATAAGAAGGAAGGGTAGGCAGAGGAAAAGGTCTAGGAAAAAGGGGGGAGGAGGAGAAGTCGAAGAAATCAAGATGGAAATGGAGCAGGAAGATCCAGATCCAGGTGGACTAGGTCAATTTTATCTTGTCTAGGTGGCCAGTTTCTATCTTTGTTAATTGGCAGTGAATTTATTCTGTGGATATAGTGTAGATTGAGAATTTAAAATATTCATCTAATTGTTAAACTAAAATTTCTATAGCTTTGATTTTACTGGGTTACCGGAGATGTGAGCAAAGTTTCCAGTGGTCAGAACAACAAGCTGTTTCAGTTCTGAAAGCTGTGCTTATCTATAGAATGCCTGGAGCTAGTGTCGTGTGGTACCATGCTAGAATAGTCCATGGAACACAATGTGTGTGTCAGGAATGGTTACAACCTGTGAATGGGACAGTATATGAAAATGGCTGGCAGAGAAACAGCTGGAGCACTAGGCTCACATTCTGAGTGGGAACATGTGGGAACAGGTTCAGTCACCTTTATTTTTACCACAACAAATAAGTATGTGAAGGTTAATCCTGGGTATATCTGGTATCAACTAAAGATATAAACTGTAAAGGACACCCACAAAGATCTTTCTTGATTAGGTGATCTGAAGGAGGGACATGCTGGTGAGACAGCAGTCTCATAGATCTAGAAGCTATCAGATTCTCAGCATCTCTCTGTAGATGGTCATAGGATAGCAGGCCTGTGTGGAGTAATCCAATCTAAAATGAAACCCATTTATTTACTTAGCCATATTGCTTGTTTAAAATTTCAGAAATGAAGTTTCAGAAGACTCCCTCCTAACCTTTCTTCCTTTCTACATCCTTTTCTTCCTTTCGTTCCTCATTCATTCTTTCCTTTCTCTCCATTCCCAGACTATGAATTTTCCCTAGTGAAAACTGGGAGTTGTTTCAGTCCTCATGCCTTTCCACTATTGGGACTTCTCCAAAATGGACAAAGTAGGCCACTAGATACAAACAATTTGGGGTAATTTGGGTGGCTTTCCAGGAAATGTCCAAAGCACTGTTCAGCCCTGCCTCCAGGCCTGTGCCAAAAATTTGAAGCACTTAATCCTCTGTAGAACATGATATTAATGAGGAAGAAACAAACAAACAAACAAAACAAAACAAAATCAATCCAACAAGCAGAACATTACCAAGAAAAAGGACACAACAAAGTCTTTTGGCTCTTTTAGGCTGCTGGCTGGCTTCAACTGTAGAAATCAGAGACAGGAGGCTGCCTACTCCCAGGTTAGTCATGCAGAGGTGTGTGTGTGTGGGGGGGGGTGTTTGCACTTGTTTTCAGTCCAGACTTCTTAATCAAGGTTGTGATGTCTCTAGTCCCAGTGACTAAGGTCTTGTCTGCCAATCATAGCTTGTAGGAATATCCCCTGCAAAGTTCTAGGAGTATATTCACTTTCAGGATTCTCTCTTTTTGTTTTACTTCTTTGTTCCTCTCACTCCAGCTCCTATTTCCTTCAGAACATGGGAAAGGACATCACTGCTGCTCAGGCGCCAATTCTTCTTCTCTTCACGGAATGAGTCTCCTGAGATTACCTCAGGCTGGTTTTTTCTTCCAATGTGTGTGTGTGTGTGTGTGTGTGTGTGTGTGTGTGTGTGTGTGTGTGTGTGTTTGTGTGTGTGTTGGCTTCTCATGTTTCAGCTTAACAGAAGCAACTGAACTGGAACTCTGGAACTCTGATGTCCATAGTAGAATTATTTTCTTGTTGCTGCAATAAAACATCCCACAAATGGAGCACAAAAAAATTTATTTTTTAAAATAATTTATAGAACAGACTATCATGGTGCTACAGACAAAGGGGCAAGATCTTGAAGCAGCTAAATCTACATTTACACACATTGTTAATGCTCAATTTCTCTACTTCATACAATCCAGGATCCCTGACACAAAGGATGGTCTCACTCACAATTAAGCTGAGTTTTCCCACAATCTTCAAGGTAATTATGGTAATTCATCTTGTCAAGATGCTCACCTCACAGGACATTTCACATTCCATCAAGCTGATAATTAACACTAACCATTATATATGTCTTATTATTGTTGGCTGGAATGGAAGGAAATGGAATCCATGGAATGGGATGGTATGGGATCGGGTGGGATAGGAAGCATTGAATGGAATGAGGTTTAGTTGATGGTCTTAACTTAATGGAACTTACTGGATTTCAAGGTACCCCTCCCTATCCATCCTCCTTGGTTATGTCACACACCACTCTGCACTCTCTTTATGAGTGGTTGTGTCATATGTCCAAATTTCTTCTGGCCTCTCAGGACTGTGAGAATGATGCCTGATATGTTGTGGAGACTTGAGTGACATCTCGTTATGATATCCATCACTCAGGTGCTCTGTGGAGAAAGATGACATGCTAGCAATGTTAATAAGACTGAAGTCTTCAATTTCAGCCAGCAAGGGCAGAGACAAATACGACTTTTCAGAGGACGAGAGCAAAGCAATAAAGAAAATGAAAATCTTTAAGGAGATAGCACTGAGGGAATAGCCAAAGCAGCACCAGGCAGGAAAGGGCAGCACTTACCTATAAAGCAATCCTTTCCTTACCTGTTATATTAGCTAGAAGGATCAGAAAATAATCAACTTTTGCACATTGTTTTTACAACAGTCTGACCTCAATGCTGAAAATGACAGCTTTGTTACAAGATGGGAAGATTGAGTGGGCTTTTGTTTCTTTTTCTATTTTAACTTAATTAATTTATTTATTCATTTAAGAAAGCAAGTGCTTCTATAACTCTGGTTGACCTAGAACTCCCTGGTTAACTGGCCATGTGTTTACATGCTTCTAACTCTTGACTAATTGTATTAACAGCATATGCCTCGGTGCCTGGTTGAGCTACTTGAGTCTCTCTCTCTCTCTCTCTCTCTCTCTCTCTCTCTCTCTCTCTCTCATTTTTTACCTTTATGGGAATTTCTTACTTCTGTACAGTGAAATATAATAGTCAATCCAAATTTTCTTTCTCCAATGAGTTGTATATTGCTCACAACACATTCATCTCTCAATACAGCTTCACATCTTCTTTTTGAGAATAACTTTGCTTATAATTCAGTAAAGAGTGAGTTCAGGGAACTCTGTGTGGGTGTGCGTGTGTGTGTGGGTGTGTGTGTGTTTGTGTATGTGTGTGTGTTTGTGTGTGTGTGTGGGGGGGTTAGTGTGTGTGTGTGTTTGTGTGTGTTTGTGTGTTTGTGTGTGTGTTTGTGTGTGTGTGTGTCCTGATGTCAAATTTATGACTGAGCACTCATGCCATTATCAAGACTGGGTACAGTTGTTTATCTTTTTGTTGACTGCTGCCCATTGCAAAAACAAGCTTTTCTGACCAATTCTGAGGAACATTCCAAGTCTGTGGGTATAAACATAAATATTTAGAGGGCAATTAACACCATGACCACTTAATAAAATAAATGTAATAGCTTCTTCACTAGGCATATGACATCCAATAGGTAGAGAATCATATAATGAAAATGCCAGTTGCTTAAGGGACATGCTAAATGCCTCTTTTGGGCTAAATTTTGTACCTGCATCTCTTCCTTAGGAGTAATGTAAACCTTGGCAGCTGGGTTCTACTGTCTTCCTAGGCTGATAGACTACTGAAACTCTTTGAGATCTGTGAATTTCCTAGAGATTACAGTGCTGTAATCATATACCATAACCAAAAGCAACTTGGAAAGGGAAGTGTTTATTTCTACTTACAAATTATAATCTAGGGAAGTCTGAAAAGGAACTCAGAGGAAGAACTGAAACTCAGGCTATGTTGGAATACTGTTTCATGACTTGTTGCCTATGGCTTGCTCTCTTACAATAATCATGACCACTAGCCCACTGATTGACTCCCTGCAAGAGGGTAGGAAAAAGTGATGAGGTGTTTATGTCAGCAACACATGGTATAATGATGCATGTGAATTGGTCTTCTCTATGTCAATTCCAAATGAAGAAATACACAAACAGCTTGCTCACAGGTTAATCTGGTGAAGAGCAGGATTCTCTCTCTCTCTCTCTCTCTCTCTCTCTCTCTCTCTCTCTCTCTCTCTTTCTCTCTTCTTTCTCTTTCTTCGCCCCTCTGTTCTCTCTCTTCACTTTTTCTCTCTGTTCTTTTTTCTTTCTTTCTTTTTTTGTATAAACCGGGTTCCTCTCTGTAGCCTTGGCTGTTCTGTTCTGGAACTCACTTTGAAGACCAGACTGGCCATGAACTCAGAGATCTGCCTGCTTCTGCCTCTAGATTACTGGTATTAAAGTCTTATACCACGACTTCCTGATGGTGGGGACTTTCTTAATTGAAGTTATTTCTTCAGAATGTCTATAAATGGTACCAAATTGACATAAAATTAGTCAACACAATAACAATTCTACAGTGATATTCAGGCTTTACTTGATTATAAGTCCCATGGTCTGAAGTTTCTGCTCAAATCAAAGGATCCTTATTTGTTATGGAAGAAAGCTGGGAAATTACATTTCCTCCAAGCACTCTTCTGTGTTGTATTCATCCTTCTGTCTTCCAGAGACACCAGCCAATCTGTGAGCAGCAGATGCATGCCCCAGTTTGTAAGTGCAGGTGAGCATATTTTGGCTGATAGTAGGGGTACATAGGTCACTTTCTTCAACCTAACTTGCTGTACAAAGGTAGGAAACTTGACCTGGTGTATATTCTAGAAACACATGGAGTAATTCTGCACTGGATTTACTTGGCTGAGGTTGGAGATTGGAGAGAGAAGCACTCTGCACAAATGCTCTGCTTCTCTTGGAAGCAGGAGTGTCACATTTATTCTGCGGAAGAGGATGTGCTAGCTGTGTTCTTTCCCTTTATCCTGTGATGTGGCTTCAGGTCCGAGAAAGTGATAAGGGCCCTACTAGAATTGGCAGACGTGGAGACTTCTTTGCTGCTTGGGACAGGGTTGGGTACATGGGGATGAACATTGGCTGGGTGAGGAGAGCTCGGCAAGAGTTTGTTACCAGCTTTTTCTTTCATCAAAGAAACATTACAGGGGCATTCATTTGGTTGGTACCTGGCTTCTCTGTGGCTGAGAGTGTTAGAACCCTGGCAATGTGGACAACATATAGAAGAAGTATTCAATAGCTTGAATTCTGAAGCATAAAGGCTTAACTTTTCTTTCTACTATGGACCTTCTTGTTGGGTTTCTTTCCCTGTGTCAGAGCTCAAATGGTATGTGGAGCAAAGAATGGGTCCTGGGTTTCTTGAGTTTCTTGGGTTTCCATATGGCATGGTGAAGGCACTTTCACCTGAGTCTCCATGGGAGAGCAGCTGAGCAATGCATGTTTTTGCCTGCCTACAGCACTATAGCATACTTGCATATCCCAGAGGAGCCTGCACTTGCTTGCTGGCCCACTTCCAGCCAGGTCTGCATCCACAGGCATGCAAGAGTTGCTTGCCAGTGTTTTGGGGACAGTCTTCAATTTTGCTTCCTAAATCACAAATCAACAAATGGTTATTCTGATAGAAAAGATGCTATGTCTGGAAGCCAGAACTTCCTGCTCTGGCACCATCTTTGAAGTTGCCCTCAAGGATGGCATGGTTGTTTTCCCCACTATCAGCCTTCAAGGGGCACCGCTGTTCTTTAAGTATCTCCTAGAGATTGACTGAGTATTTATTTAAGCCCTTCTTGCTCTTTATTATGCTTCATTTAACTATTTTATTGTTCCTCTTACTTGTTCCTTTGCTGACAGATTTCTAGGCACTGACTTCACATCCTTTTCTGGGGCTCATTCTTGAGGTTTTTCTATGTCTATAGCCCAGTGTTCTCTAAATGGTACAGCTCAGTGAACAGGCCATCAAGAGCCACATGTTCCTGTTTACAGACATCTTCCTTCTTTCCAGAGCCTGGAGCAAGGCAATCTCCCCCTATCTGTGTCTGTTCTGAACCTGCATTTTAAATGCTCAAAACCAGCAATAAATCGTGTGTGTGTGTGTGTGTGTGTGTGTGTGTGTGTGTGTGTGTGTGTGTGTATTCAGTTATTCCCCAGTGTCTTTCTCCTCAAGAACTGTATATCTTATCTTTAAAACTTTTTTTTTACATTTTGTGTTTGTACACATGCATGCTATGATATGTGTCTGGTGATAAGTGGACAAATTGTGGGAGCAGCTCTCAGCTTCCAACCATGTGGATTCTAGGGATTGTTAAGCTTGGTGGCATATACCTTTGCATGGTGAACCAGCCTCCTGTTTTGCTTTTTGAGATACAATCTTTATTAGCCTGAGAGTTGTGAGATTTGATAGGCAGGCCAGTGATTCCTGCTTCTTACCTGTGTGATTACCTGTATTTTATCACACTTGATCATTTTTTTTTGAAATATTTTTTTTATTTAGAGAATACTTTATTAGTTTTTGTAATCAAACCCACGTAGATAAGACCTTACATATTTAATACAGTCCGTTACCCCTGTACAAATGGAAAAAACTTAAGTTCAACATTTCTAGACCAATATGGCTGTTAATTTCTGTACAGTGCCAACTCAACACAGTAAACGGGGATACTTTTTTCCAAAGTTGACAGCACAGCTAAAGTTTCCAAATATTCAAATTATATATCTGTATATATATATTTATATTTATATAAAAAGACCAATAATAGCAGTGTGTTATGCATCAACAGCAGCAACAGCTTTTCCAGGTTCTGCAGTCATCTGAACAAAACTGTAGAGACATCCAGCACACTCCATTAAAAAAAAAAGTAAAAAAACAAAACCCGAGAAAACAGCACAGTTCTGTTACTCTTGTGGTACCTGGCACCATTTTTTTTTAAATTAGCTTCTCAATCATCATCTGGAAAGAAAACATTCTGAGCAACATCATTAAAACAGCTCTGATAAAGCACGGTCACTACTACGTATCATAAAGCAGGTACAAGCTATTTTACATCCACAGAGGTATGATACAGTACTGTCCTACATCTATAATACTAGAGGATACAATTTAAAAGGCATTATTTGAGACTTGATTCTACTTTCCAGCAGAGGGCCCAAAGGACGGTGTGACACAGCTTTGTAAAGAAACATACTCTAGAAAGGATTTCCTTTCACTAGTGGCACAGTTCTAAGGATTCATTCTCTCCATGAATGTCAGGTAAAACCGTTATTAAAAAAATGAAATATCCCCAAAACAAAACCGTATAACCACTGGATTCACATGAAGATGACCTAGTGGAGACAAGCTGGACCTCACCTTACCAACAAGCTATCAAATCTGTTATGTTTAAACAGTGAGACCTCCAAGGAAGGAGATGCCAAGTAGTGCTTCAAAGGCTCGGACCACAATCAAACACAGCATCATTTTCAACAGAAGCAGAAGCTCATCTGAATATGCTCAAGGATGCTGACATCAGCATTTAATCATCTGCTCACTCATCCAGGAAGAAGGGGAGATCAGTTACTACTGTACTTTATTGTGTTCAACCAAATCACCATGTTACAAAAATAGCAAACTGCCATAATAAAAAATAAGGCTCCTCTATCCAGCACCAGATAGCATCATTTTACTTTCAAGCCTAGAAATTGCACACTTGTATATAAACCAACCGAAGATGAGGATTGAGAGTTCATCTTGGTGGATTTTTCCTTTGATGAATATGAAGTGTCCTTCCTTATCTTTTTTGATGACTTTTAGTTGAAAATTGATTTTATTTGATATTAGAATGGCTACTCCAGCTTGCTTCTTCTGACCATTTGCTTAGAAAGTTGTTTTCCAGCCTTTCACTCTGAGGTAGTGTCTGTCTTTGTCTCTGAGGTGTGTTTCCTGTAGGCAGCAGAATGCAGGGTCCTCATTGCGTATCCAGTTTGTTAATCTATGTCTTTTTATTGGGGAGTTGAGGCCATTGATATTGAGAGATATTAAGGAATAGTGATTATTGCTTCCTGTTATATTCATATTTGGATGTGAGGTTATGTTTGTGTGCTTTTCTTCTCTTTGTTTTGTTGCCAAGACGATTAGTTTCTTGCTTCTTCTAGGGTATAGCTTGCCTCCTTATGTTGGGCTTTACCCTTTATTATCCTTTGTAGTGCTGGATTTGTAGAAAGATATTGTATAAATTTGGTTTTGTCATGGAATATCTTGGTTTCTCCATCTATGTTAATTGAGAGTTTTGCAGGATACAGTAACCTGGGCTGGCATTTGTGTTCTCTTAGGGTCTGTATGACATCTGTCCAGGATCTTCTGGCCTTCATAGTTTCTGGTGAAAAGTCTGGTGTGATTCTGATAGGTCTGCCTTTATATGTTACTTGACCTTTTTCCCTTACTGCTTTTAACATTCTTTCTTTATTTTGTGCGTTTTGTGTTTTGACAGTTATGTGACGGGAGGTGTTTCTTTTCTGGTCCAATCTATTTGGAGTTCTGTAGGCTTCTTGTATGCCTATGGGTATCTCTTTTTTTAGGTTAGGGAAGTTTTCTTCTATGATTTTGTTGAAGATATTTACTGGTCCTTTGAGCTGGGAGCCTTCACTCTCTTTTATACCTATTATCCTTAGGTTTGATCTTCTCATTGAGTCCTGGATTTCCTGTATGTTTTGGACCAGTAGCTTTTTCTGCTTTACATTATCTTTGACAGTTGAGTCAATGATTTCTATGGAATCTTCTGCTCCCGAGATTCTCTCTTCCATCTCTTGTATTCTGTTGGTGAAGCTTGTATCTACAGCTCCTTGTCTTTTCTTTTGATTTTCTATGTCCAGGGTTGTTTCCATGTGTTCTTTCTTGATTGCTTCTATTTCCATTTTTAATTCCTTCAACTGTTTGATTGTGTTTTCCTGGAATTCTTTCAGGGATTTTTGCGATTCCTCTCTGTAGGCTTCTACTTGTTCTCTAAGGGAGTTCTTTATGTCTTTCTTGAAGTCCTCCAGCATCATGATCAAATATGATTTTGAAACTAGGTCTTGCTTTTCTGGTGTGTTTGGATATTCCGTGTTTGCTTTGGTGGGAGAATTGGGCTCCGATGATGCCATGTAGTCTTGGTTTCTGTTGCTTGGGTTCCTGCGCTTGCCTCTCGCCATCAGATTATCTCTAGTGTTACTTTGTTCTGCTATTTCTGACAGTGGCTAGACTGTCCTATAACCTGTGTGTCAGGAGTGCTGTAGACCTGTTTTCCTGTTTTCTTTCAGCCAGTTATGGGGACAGAGTGTTCTGCTTTCGGGCATGTAGTTTTTCCTCTCTACAGGTCTTCAGCTCTTCCTGTGGGCCTGTGTCTTGAGTTCACCAGGCAGGTTTCTTGCAGGGGAAAAGTTGGTCCTACCTGTGGTTCCAAGGCTCAAGTTTGCTCTTGGGGTACTGCCTAAGTCCTCTCCGCTGTGGCAGCAACCGGGAAAATCTGCGCTGCTCTTTCCGGGAGCCTCCGTGCACCAGGGTTCCAGATGACCTTTGGTGTTTTCCTCTGGCACCTGGATGTGCACAGAGTGCAGTCTCTTCTTGTTTCCCAGGCGTGTCTGCCTCTCTGAAGGTTCAGCTCTCCCTCCCACGGGATTTGGGTGCAGAGAACTGTTTATCCAGTCTGTTTCCTTCAGGTTCGGGCAGTGTCTCAGGCGCAGGGGTCCTGCCGCTCCCGGGCCCTCCCCTACGGGAACCCAGAGGCCTTATACAGTTTCCTCTTGGGCCAGGGATATGGGCAGGGGTGAGCAGTGTTGGTGGTCTCCTCCGCTCTACAGCCTCAGGAGTGCCCACCTGATCAGGCGGTGAGTTCTCTCTCCCACGTGGTTTGGGAGCAGAGAGCTGCTGCGGGCCGGGATCCGCCGGTGTGTATTTGTTTGTTTTGTACTTCTTTTTTTTTTCTTTTGTAGCAGTAAACCTGCAATCATAACAGAGGAGCAGAACTCAAGCAGGGGGACATCTGCAGATCTGCAGGTCGTGTGTATTAAAACTGTAATAGTTTGTTTGGGAGCACATTGCAGTCTCTTGTTATGATCCTAGGAAAACAAGAATATCTGAGGAATTTAGTAGTGGAAGGTAGCCTATAAATCAGAAATTACCTGTTTTGTGTTAAGGAAAACACAGGGAAGGGTTGAGAATTTATCTGCTTTGGATGGCTGAAGAAAAATAACCATGTTAACTATGTATCTGGGATAGGCAGTAAGAGCTTATTTATAAAAGGAAATTGGTTGTTCCTATGGTTTGACCTGTGAGAGTAGATTAAATATGATTTGCGAAACAAAAAAAATTAAGCAAACTGAAAATTTTAAGACAGTTTTAGTTTAGAAGACTAGCAAGAAAATGAGTGTGTAAATAAAGAAACATGAAAATTTTGGTGTTAAGGATTTTTCAGCAGCAAGAATGTATCGGGGATGTATCTCTGGATCTGTTTCAGTCAGCTTCTGTTTGAACCCTCTCAGAGGACAGTAATGTTAGACTCCCATCTACAAACATAACAGAGTAGGGATTGGTTCTTGCCCATGAAATGCGTTTCAAGTTGGGCCTAGTATTGTTTGGCCATTCCCTCAGTCTGCTTCATCATTTTTTCCAGCATTTCCTGGAGATAGGGAAAGTTTTGGGCCAAACATTTTCTGCATTAATTGGAATTCTTAATACAATAGAGATAAGAAGTAAACCTGAGCTAACTGGTGGGATTAGAAAATGAGTGGAAAACAACTGAGACAAATGTCATTAGATATCAAGGGTTGAGAAAAGGAGCTTGCTTTTCTAGTTCAGGTGTACAATTCTTCGTAAATAGATTCAGAAGAGTCTAAGAGTAGATCTAGTTGTCCATTAAAACACCCAAACAAGAAGAAGCCTGGGATCCTGGCTGGAGCTTGTTCAAGGAGGGGCCTCTGAACTCCCTTACCTACCCTTACCTATATTTAAGAGGGTACGAGTATAGCTTTCACTTTAAATATAAAATAAATAACTTAGTTGATAGATAAACAGGCCCTTCTCTTGGAATTCATAACCACAAACCTACCTTCACACAATTTTGGGCTCAAGTTTATATGATCTAAGTGGGTCTGGGAAGCCCAAAGGTAAAATAAATAACACACAACTTGTTTCTCAAATAATGATGTCCCAGGATTCTTTACCAAAGCTAAATCTACTGATCGTTACATTATAAATAGACATAATATTGCAAGCACGTTTATTGTCTCCTAATAAAATTGTAAAGAAAAACATGAAAATCCTAGCAAGCATTTTGTATAAATTAATAACTGAAAACCTGAATTAATTTCTGGATTATACAAGGTTGCAGAAGAGAATTCAGTCCCCAGAGTTGTCCTATGGCCTCCATACACATGTACCTACAAATGTATGCAGATAAATTAATATACATAAATTAAAAAAACCTTTCAATGTAGGTGTAAGATGTTGCTTTAGAGATGACTTAATAAAAGGTACTTGCTGCTGTAGTCAGAAAATACAGGGAGATGAAAACTAGTGCTCAGTTCACTTTCTCCTTTGTATTTACTCCAGAATCTCAGCCTATTGAATGGTGCCAACTATGCTAGAATGGGTCTTTCCATTTTAGTTAACCATATATAGAAATTCCTTTATGGAAATGGGTAGAGGTTTCTTTCTATTGTTATTCTAGATCCCATTATACCAAGACGAAATTCACTGTATCTGAGATTTTGGATCTCCTGTGTTAGTGCTGTACAGAGGTCTTACTTAACTGGCGCTTTTTGTTTAACCTCCATGGGAAGTAATCTTCACTGGGCATGGAGATATTGTACAGCAGTTGATAGTGCTCTTGCAGTGGATCTGAGCTTGGTACCTAAACTCACATGGGGTGATCCACAATCACCTGCAACCCCAGCTCTAGGACAAGTACTTTTTGACCCTGCAGGTATTTACAGACATTTATGCAAATATAATTATAACTACAAAAAAACCATTACAAACTGATTACTGTAGCTGTACAGTCTAGGATGAGGGTTTAGCTAAGACTGTGACTGCAGTGATGGAGAAGGGGGATTTGAGAATCAATTCAGAGAGTAAGACAGGCATGTCTTAGATGATACATTAGCTGTGGAAGGTGGAAAATTAAAAAGGAACATTAATTTCATAGTTTAATTATAGATTATTATAACATTATAATGATATTGGTAAAAAGAGATATATTACTCAAAATTAATAAATTTTAGCATTCTTCTCTGTTTGCCTTACCAGCTTTATTCATGTATTTAGTGTCAATCACAATCATTGTGACATTTTAACCCTAAATAACTGAGCACACATTTTTATTAAATTATCTAATGTAGTCATCAATAGTTCATAGCAGAATTTGATGAGGAGTATCAAAATATTTTTACTAACATTCAAACATGTATCAGACAAAGACTCTTTCCTATTTATATTTCATTGTGTTTTGTTTTGATGTTTTCATGTGTTAATATGTGTTGATGTGTATGTGTTTGTACATGTGTAATGTGTTTTGATGTGTATGTAGGCATACAGGTAAAGGTCAAAGATTGATGTCAGGTGTCTTACTCAATCATTATCTTATTAAATAATTAAAATGTTTATTAATCATTATTATTAATTTGCCTGTGTGTTACGGTATGAGTGTGTGTGTATGTGTGTGTGTGTGTGTGTGTGAGAGAGAGAGAGAGAGAGAGAGAGAGAGAGAGAGAGAGAGAGAGAGTGCAGATATTTGCCTGGTCAGCACATGAGGAGGTAGAGAATAATTCTAGGACTTGGTTCTCTTCTTTTATTGTTGATTCTTGAGATTAAACTCTGGTTGTTAGAGATTCAGAACAAAAACTCTCTGAGCCATCGTACAGAGCCCTCCACCTTACTTTTTATTCAGAGTCTTCACTGATTTTGAAACATTTTACTAAATTGACATGCCAGTAAACAACAGTGTTTGCCTGTATTTTTGACATTACTAATACTAGAATTTACACATGTGTGCAGATTTTCCATGTTGGTTCTAAGCTATAATCATATTTGCATAACAAATCTTTAATGACTAATGTATCCTAGCCCATTGCCCAGGATTTCTGCTATAAAAGTAAGGAAGCAAATTTTTAAGTTTGTAATTTTAAGTTAACAGTCAACACACAAGAAGTTTTTGGGATTTAATTTTGGAGGGGTAGCAAAATGTAAATGTGTAGCCTTGGTTGCCTTGGAACTTTCTACATAAAACAAACAAGCCTTGAATTCATAGAATTCATCTGCTTCTGATCCTGAGAATTTGAACCTCGACAACTGGTTGGAATATATATATATATATGCATATATAATTTATATATTCATATATTTATTTGTATATATTTAAAAATGGGTTTTACAGATCTATTAATATGAAAAATTGAAAAAATTAGTCGTACCTCACGGGATATAAAAGAGCAGGAGAGTGGTTGGATTTTTCTCTAGTTGATTTTCTTTAGCAACAAGCATAGATACACACTGTTCTGGTTTCCATCCTCCACCAGGTGTCTACGTAATACCAATTGCAGATAAGTAAGAATGAAGCATAACCACCATGAAGTCTTACCTCAGCTTTTTGATGATGCTCAGACGTATAAGTCCCTTATTATACAAAAATTTTATGGACCTTATGGCATGAAGCCTATTCAATGTATACTTACTCTTTTTCATGTTCAGCCATTATAAAAATACCTAGCAGGATTTTAAGAGAAATGTTAGTAGAACAGAAAGGAGTATGATATATCCCAAAGATAGTTTTAAATGTACAATGTTATTTTTAAATTTTGTAAAAGTTAATGAGACAATTAGGACAACTGCTAAGATACACTGGATTTAAAATTGACCACTGAATTAGATTGGTTTATAAACGTCTTAATTCCACAATGAAAGAGAGTAGTTATGTTATGCTGGGGAGAAGATTTTACATTTGTTCCAACATGAAAAGAAGAGTTATATTCTAGGTCCAAGTTATCTAAAATAAAATTTTACTGGTGAAGAACTCCTGAACATCTTGCCTATGACAAAATAAGGGAGATTGTCAAGATTAGCATGATGGATAAAAACAACTTCATTAAAGTGAATGGATATAAAATTAACTCAAACAAATGATTAGCTCTCTTCTATTCAAAGGATAAGTTGGACGAGGAAAAAAGTAGAGAAATGACAGCCTTCACAATAGTCACAAATAAAATAAAATACCTTGGTGTGACACCAATCAAGCAAGTGAAAGATCTATAGGACAAGAACTTCAATCTAGGGCTGGAGAGATAGCTCAGCAGTTAAGAGCACCCGACTGCTCTTCCAGAGGTCATGAGTTCAATTCCCAGCAACGACATGGTGGCTCACAACCATCTGTTAAGAGATCCGATGCCCTCTTCTGGTGTGTCTGAAGACAGCTACAGTGTACTTATATATATAATTAATAAATAAATCTTTTAAAGAAAAAGAACTTCAATCTACCTGGTGGTTCTTCAGATAATTGGGCATAGTACTATCTGAGGACCCAGCTATACCGCTTCTGGACATTTACCCAAACGATGCTCTAACATATAACAAGGACATATGGTCCACTATGTCCATAGTAGCCTTATAGTAGCCAGAAGCTGAAAAGAACCTAGATGTCCTTCACCAGAGGAATAGATACAGATCATGTGGTACATTTACACAATGGAATATTACTCAGCTATTAAAAACAATGACTTTATGAAATCCTTAGGTAAATGGATGGAACTAGAAATTACCATCCTAAGTGAGGTAATCCAGTCAGAAAAGTACACACATGGTATGCACTCACTGATAAGTGGATATCAACTAACCCGAAAGCTCAGAATAACCATAACCAAGATACAATTCACAGACCACATGAAGCTCAAGTAGAAGGAAGACCAAAATGTGAATGCTACAGTTCTTCTTAGCAGGGAGAACAAAAATATTCATAGAAGGATATATGGAGACAAAATGTGGAGCAGAGACAGGAAGAAAGACCATTCAGAGTCTCCCCTACCTTGGGATCCATCCAATATGCAGTCACCAATCCCAGACACCATTGTAGATTTAAAGAAATATTTGCTGACTAGAACCTGATATAGGTATCTCCTGAAAGACTATGCCAGAATTTCACAAATACAGAGGTGGATGCTCACAGTCAATTCTTAGACTGAGAATGGAGTCCCCAATGGTGGAGTCTTTACTGAAGGGGCTGAAGGGGTATCCATGCCATAGAAAGAACAATAATATCAACTAAGCAGGCACCCCAGAGCTCCCATATGTATACCTATGGAGGCTATAAGAGGGTGTCAGACCCTATGAAAATTCATTTAGAAAGTATTTTGAGCCACCAGGTACAAGTGCAGGAGCTAAACTCAGATTTGCTGAAAGGGCAGGTAGTAAGTTTAACTGCTGAGCCTTCTATCTCTTAGCCTGTTTCATAAATTTTTTCTAAGCTTTCTCATATTGTACATAACATTTTATGTACCATTTCCTGTAACAAATACAGTGTTTTAAAGGCTACATCAAATATTATATAATAAAAATACACTCTAATTTGAAAAGGTCTCATTATTATATGCTTACTTTGTTTCTTGTTTTTGCAATTAATATATTATTTGGACATATAACTAGAACTATTTGTAGCTCTTTTAAAATAAAGATTCCACTGGATCTAACAGTAGAAACAAGGTGATGAATTTCCACTTGTCCATCCCTCAATTTCCTATTTTTTTTATTCTCCCATCCTAGTGGATTAAACATAAATTTAAAATACCATTTTTCTAAAAATATTTAATATGGATTTCTAAGATATTGATATCCTTTCTCATGTATATCCACATGTGTACCCACACTATATGGGCCTACATACATGAGCACAATTACAAACACACCACATCCGTACACATATAAAAAGGAAAACAAAAATACCTTGTTAAAAATTTCTGAACATGGTTGGGGATTTAGCTCAGTGGTAGAGTGCTTGACTAGCAAGCAAAAGGCCCTGGGTTCGGTCCCCAGCTCAAAAAAATATTTTTTTTCTGAACATTATTAAAAAATCAAACAAATATCTCAGAAATGCTTTTCCTGATTGGTCTCTTTGAGGTAAGAGTTAACCAGGGCCTCGAAACTGCATTTGATTTCATTACATAGCTGGATAAATACTTGAAATTTACATTGCTAGGTCAAAGTGTCTACATACATTAAAGAAGCTTGCTTTAAAATATAATGCTAGTCACTACAAGCTATTTTGACATCAAGGACCTGCATTGGTCTCTAGAGTTGAAGTTGTTCTGAGGTGGGCATCCCCACAGACCACCTGTTTTACCTTCTCAGCTGCTCTTGTCACCTTCTAGCAGTTTGTACCCCATTTTGCCTCATGTCCCAAACTCTCTTGGCTCATGTACCTTGCTTACTAAATTCTATCACTATTTCTCTTTGAGTGTCACCATATTCAAGGATTTCACTTGGTAACATAATTTTTCCATTCTTACCTTCTTTATGGTGATGATCAGTTTGAGCAGAAATCTCTGCTGGGAAGTGTCTGAGGCAGGGATGGAATATGGAAATACCAATCATATCAATTTTACGTGATGGGAGGAGAAGAAACAGCTTGGAGTGACACATGACTGCATTTATTGCAGAAAAATGATTTTTTTTTGTTACTCAGTTCTGTTTTGGAAGACTTCTCTGTGTGCTTAGGACAGTATGTGATTATGCTTTTGAAGAATAAATTTCATAAAATTTAAGTATTTCCACTTAAATTTAAGCATTTTCTACTGAAAATTAGCATCTTTAGTGAGATAATTCTTACATGTAAAATAGAATGCCTATCTAGAAGACTTAGTACAAAACGAAGATAAAAAAATTCAGTATTGGGGCTGGGAGATGTTTCACTTGACCAAATGTTTGCCTTGAAAACACAAGAACCTATGTTTGTTCCCTGAATTCCATCAATTTAAAAAATGTTATCTGCCTATCAATCTAAATGCCTCCCTTCGTCCCTCCCTTCCTCCCTACCTACCTATCTAGCTAGCTCACTAAAATGGCTTACATGTTGTTTCCTAGGTCATCCAACAATAGTTGTCTGGAAACTGGAGATTCTGAGAATATTGTAGTTGCTCAATCCATGATGCCTCAGCAATTCCAAACTGGTGCTGTAGGCTGGGAAAATCCTGGAAAGTTGTTGGCCTTCAATTCATGTTGGAATACCAAACAAATTGGAATCAAATCTCTTCCTCCTCTTCTTCCTCTTCCTTCTCTTTCTCCTCTTCCCCCTCCTCCTCCTCTTCCTGCTCATCTTCCTCCTCCTCAATCATTATCATTGTTGTCAGCACCACCAGCAGCAACAGCTAGAGCAGCAATAGCAGTGGTTTCCTCCTCCTCATCCTTATCATCTTCCTCCTCATCATCATCAGTAACTGCAACATCAAAGGCAGCAGCAGCAGTAACAGCAGCATTAAGATCATCAGCATCAGTGGCAAAATAGACTCACTAAGTGGCAAGAGTTGAAGGCAAGAAGGCACTCCTGAGTTTAACCTTGAGTCTCTTTTTATCCCAGCTTCCTGTAAATAGGTGCTGCCCACTCTAAGAGAGAGTCTTCTTCTCTCAGGTCATTGTTTCTTGCAATAACCTCACAGACCTTCCAGGAGACAGCTCTTAGTTGATGACAGATCTTGCCAAATTGACAATTAAGATTAACCATCACAAAAGTGTCTTCAAAATAATAAGCATTTGCCCTCAAATCCTACTGTTTTCTCCCAATCTAAGAGGTTGCAATTCTAAAAATGTTTAGAAGGCAATCTTTCATTAAACTTTAAATGTAAAGGCTTGCACATTTATTTATATATTTTTGTGTGTGCATGAGTCCTGGTGAAGCCAGGGAGGTCAATGTACAACTTGTAAGACCCATGTCTCTCTTGGTACCATGCCAACCCTAGGATTAAACTTGTGTCATCATTAGGCTTGGTGGCAAGTGACTTTATACACTGATTTCACTTACAACCCTCCTCTTTGAAATTTTTTAAATAAGATATAAAATTCATGGATCTGGAAATTTACTTCAGTGGTTAAAAGTGCTTACCATGAAATCATGAGGAGCAGAATTTGAATGTGGACACCTAGCTAACAACCTAGGCATCATGCATACACTTCTACCACTTAGCTCTGAGGGAGCTAAGACAGGAAAATGTCTGAGACTTGCTGTCTACAAGCCTATCTTAAAAAAAAAGAAAGAAAAAGAAAATGCAAGACCCAGGTTTAAGGAGAGTCCCTGCTCATAGGGCTCTAAGAAGAAAGATAGTGGAGGATAATTTACGCCCCCTCTGATCTCCTAAGGTATGCACCTACCTGCACACACACACACACACACACACACACACACACACACACACACCACATACACACACACACACACATACACACATGTATTTACATACTCACAACCATACATAAGTAAACAAACCTCCAAGATGTATTACTTAATTTGCTCCCTTCTAGGGAGACCATAAGCTAAAAGTTAGGATTCCTTTGTCCTTTAATAAATAAATAAATACATAAACACATAAATAAATAAACAAACAAACAAATAAATAATAAATTAAGAAAAACAAACTGGTTCCCAATTCTCGCTGCAAGCACATTGACTTAGTACTCTGTGTTTTCCTTCTCATTTGACCCAGGAGCAAATATTTGAAACACCATTCTTGGCATAGAGTGATGTTTATTCTCTTTGCTGGTAAATCTCACTTAAAGGCATCCAACAAAATAAAACACGCAATAGATTATGATATATATTTTTTCTGTAACTGGAACAATTATCATAAAAATTTTTGTATTTTGCCCTTCCCACAGTTCCCTGCTCCCAAACAGCTTGGGAGAGAGAACTGATGTCCCAGAAGTGTGGACAACCCTGAGACTGCAGGGCAGGAGAGACTGCCACTTCTACCCACCTTTGTCCACATCCCTGGCCCAAGAGGAAACTGTATAGTGAATTTGGGCACAGGAAGATAGGGGCAGTCAAGCTGCAGGAGCCTTGCAGTCCAGACTGCCCTGATCTGAACAGACCTGCTCAAACAGCTCCCTACACCCAAATCCTGTGGGAGAGAGAGCTAGACCTTCAGATGGGCAGACACACCTTGGAAACCAGAGGAAACTACTCTATGCCCACATTTCTGACTCTAGAGGAAAACCCCAGGCACCATCTGGGACCCCTGTGCACAGGGACCCAGGAGAGAAAGGGCAGGACCTTCTGGTTCCCACCCACAGGGACAGCTGAAAGTCAGTGAAGAGGAACGACTACACACCTGAGAGCAAAACACTCTGTTCCCATAACTGACTGAAAGAAAACATGAAAACAGGTCTACCCCAGTCCTGACACACAGGCCTATAGGACAGTCAAGCCACTGTCAGAAATAGCAATACAAGGTAACACCAGAGACACCCTGATGGTGGGCGAGAGGCAAGCACAGGGACCCAAGTAATAGAAACCAAAACTACATGGCGTCATCAGAGCCCAATTCTCCCACCAAAGCAAACACCAAATATCCAAACACACCAGAAAAGCAAGATCTAGATTCAAAATCACGTTTTATCATGATGATGGAGGACTTTAAGAAGGTCGTAAATAACTTGCTAAAGAAAATACAGGACAAAACAAGTAAACAACTAAAAGACCTTAAAGAGGAAACACAAAAACTCCTTAAAGAACTACTGGAAAAAGCAACAAAACAGGAGAAGGAAATGGAATGAAAGCATCCAGCATTTAAAAATGGAAATAGAACAATAAAGAAAACACAAAGGGAGACAACCCTGGAGATAGAATACCTAGGGAACAGATCAGGAGACACAAATGGGAGGATCACCAACAGAATACAAGAGATAGAAGAGACAATCCCAGGAACAGTAGATTCAATAGAAAGCATTGAGACAACTGTCAAAGAGAATATAAACAGAAAAAGCTACTAGCACAAAACATACAGGAAGTCCAGGAAACAATGAGAAGAGCAAACCTAAGGATAATAAGAATGCAAGAGAGTAAAGACTCCCAACTCAAAGACCAGTAAATATCTTCAACAAAATCATAGAAGAAAACGTCCCTACCCTAAGGAAAGAGATGCCCATAAACATACAAGAAGAATATAGAACTCCAAATAGACTGGACCGGAAAAGAAACTCCTCCCGTCACATAATAGTCAAAAGCAAATGTACAAAACAAAGAAAGAATATTAAAAGCAGAAAAGGAAAAAAGTCAAGTAACATATAATGGCAGACCTATCAGAATAACACCAGACTTCTCACCAGAGACCATGAAAGCAAGAAGATTCTGGATAGACGTCATACAGACCCTAAGAGAACACAAATGCCAGCCCAAGTTACTGTATCCAGCAAAACTCTCAATTAATATAGATGGAGAAACAAAAATATTCCATGACAAAACCAAATTTACACAATATCTTTCTACAAATCCAGCCCTACAAAGGATAATAGATGATAAAGCCCAAGACAAGGAGGCAAGCTTTACCCTAGAAAAGGCAAGAAAAAGAGAACTCAAGCACACAAACATAATCTCACCTCCAAATATGAAGAAAACTGGAAGCAACAATCACTATTCCTTAATATCTCTAAATATCAATGGATTTAATTCCCTAAAAAAAGAAAAAGAAAAAAAAAAAAAGAAACAGACTAACAAACTGGATACTTAATGAGGACACAGCATTTTGCTGCCTGCAGAAAACACACCTCAGAGATAAAGACAGATACCACCTCAGAGTAAAAGGCTTGAAAACAATTTTCCAAGCAAATGGTCTGAAGAAGCAAGCTGGAGTAGCCAATCTAATATCGATTACAAACAATTTTTCAACCAAAAGTCATCAAAAAAGATAAGGAAGGACACTTCATATTCAGAAAGGAAAAATCCACCAGGATGAACTCCCAATCCTAAATATCTATGCTCCAAATAAAAGGGCAACTATATACATAAAAAAAAAACTTACTAAAGCTCAATGCACACATTACTCCTCACACAATAATAGTAGGAGATTTCAACACCCCACTCTCTCAATGGACAGATCATGGAAACAGAAATTTACAGAGACATAGACAGACTAATAGAAGTTATGAACGAAATGGATTTAACAGTTATTTATAGAACATTCTCTCCTAAAACAAAAGGATATACATTCTTCTCACCACCTCATGGTATTATCTCCAAAATTGACCATATAATCTGGCACAAAACAGGCCTCAAAAGATACAGAAAGATAGAAATAATCCGATGTGTCCCATCAGACCACCTTGGGCTAAAGCTGGTCTTCTATCACAATAAGGAAAGAAGGTCCTCATATATATGGAAGTTGAACAATGCTCTACTCAATGATATCCTGGTCGAGGAGGAAATAAAGAAAGAAATTAAAGACTTCTTAGAATTTAATGAAAATAAAGGTACAACATACCCAAACTTATGGGACACAGTGAAATCTGTGCTAAGAGCAAAACAAATAGCTCTGAGTGCCTTCAGAAAGAAACAGGAGAGAGCATATAACAGCAGCTTGACAGCACACCTAAAAGCTCTAGAACAAAAAGAAGTAAATAAACTGAGGAGGAGTAGAAGGCAGGAAATAATCAAACTCAGACGTGAAATCAACCAAGTAAAATCTAAAAGGACTATACAAAGAATAGTTCTTTGAGAAAATCAACAAGATAGATAAACTTTTACCCAGACTAACAAGAGTACACAGAAAGTATGTCCAAATTAACGAAATCAGAAAAGAAAAGGGAGACATAACAACAGAATATGAGGAAATTCAAAATATCATCAGGTACTACTACAAAAGCAAAAATTCAACAAAACTTGGAAATCTGGAAGAAATGGATAATTTCCTAGACAAATACAAGGTACCAAAGTTAAATCAGGAGCAGATAAACCATTTAAATAACTGCATAACTCCTAAAGAAATAGAAGCAGTCATTAAAAGTCTCCCAACCAAAAAGAGCCCTGGTTCAGATGGGTTCAGTGCAGAATTCTATCAGACCTCCATAGAAGAACTCATAACAATACTATCCAAACTAGTACACAGAATTGAAACAGACGGAGTGTTACCAAATTCCGTCTATGAAGCCTCAAATACTCTTATACCTAAACCACACAAAGACCCAACAAAGAAAGAGAACTTCAGACCAATTTCCCTTATGAATATTGACACAAAAATACTCAATAAATTTCTTGCAAACCGAATACAAGAACACATCAAAACACTCATGCATCATGATCAATTAGGCTTCAGCCCAGGGATACAAGGATGGTTTAATATATTGAAAATCTTCAATGTAATCCCCTATACAAACAAACTGAAAGATTAAAACCACATGATCATTTTATTAGATGCTGAGAAAGCATTCAAAAAACTTCAACACCCCTTCATGAAAAAAGTCCTGGAATGAACAGGAATTCAAGGCCCAAACCTAAATATAGTAAAAGTCATATACAGCAAACCAGTAGCTAAAATTTAATTACATGGAGAAAAACTTGAAGCAATCCCACTAAAATCCAGGATGAGACAAGTCTTCCCACTCTTTCCCTACTTATTCAATATAGTTCTCGAAGTAATAGCCAGAGCAAGCAGACAAAAAAAAAAAAAAAAAAAAAAAAAAAAAAAAAAAAAAAAAAAAAAAAAAAAAAAAAACAGACTGGAAAAGAAGTGGCTGGGTATAAAATTAACTCAAATAAATCAGTAGCCTTTCTCTGCACAAAAAGAAACAAGCTGAGAGAGTAATTAGGGAAAGAACACCCTTCATAGTAGTCCCAAATAATGTAAAATATCTTGGTATAACCAAGATTGTGAAAGATCTGTATGATTAGAACTTCAAGTCTCAAAGAAAAATTGAAGAAGATCTCAGAAGATGGAAAGACCTCCCATGCTCATGGATTGGCAGTATTAGTATAATAAAAGTGGCCATTTTACCAAAAACGATCTACAGATTCAATACTATCCTTATTAAATTCCAATTAAACTCTTCATAGAGTTAGACAAAAAAATTTGCAAATTCACCTGTAATAACAAAAAACCCAGGATAGCTAAAACTATCCTCAACAATAAAAGGACTTCAGGGGGAATCCCTATTCCTGAACTCAAGCAGTATTACAGAGCAATAGTGATAAAACCTACATGGTATTGGTACAGAGACAGACAGATAGACCAGTGGAATAGAATTGAAGAACCACAAATGAACCCACACACCTATGGTCACTTGATTTTTGACAAAGGAGCCAAAACCCTCCAATGGATAAAAGATAGCATTTTCAGCTAATGGTGCTGGTACAACTGGAGGTCAGCATGTAGAAGAATTCAGATCGACACACTATTATCACCTTGTACAAAGCTTAAGTCCATGTGGATGAAGGACCTCCACATCAAATCAGATATACTCAAAGTAAAAGAAGAAAAACTAGGGAAGAATCTTGAACACATGGGCACTGGAGCAAATTTCCTGAACAAAACACCAATGATTTAGGCTCTAAGATCAAGAATCGACAAATGGGATCTCATAAAACTACAAAGCTTCTGTAAGGCAAAGGACACTGTTGTTAGGACAAAACGGCAACCAACAGATTGAGAAAGGAATTTTACCAATACTACAACTTATATCCAAAATATACAATGAACTCACAAAGTTAGACCGCAGGGAGACAAATAACCCTATTAAATAAAAGGCGTTCAGAGCTAAACAAAGAATTCAGAGCTAAGGAATTTCGAATGGCTGAAAAGCACCTAAAGAAATATTCAACATCTTTAATCATAAGGGAAATGCAAATTAAAACAACCCTTAGATTCCACCACAGAGCAGTCAGAATGGCTTAGATCAAAAACTCAGGCAACAGCAGATGCTAGCGAGATGTGGAGAAGAAGGAACACTCCTCCATTGTTGGTGGGATTGCAGACTGGTAAAAGCATTCTGAAAATCAGTCTGGAGGTTCCTCAGAAAATTGGACATTGAACTGCCTGAGGATCCAGCTATACCTCTCTTGGGCATATACCCAAAAGATGTGCCAACACACAACAAAAACACATTCTCTACTATGGTCATAAAAACCTTATTTATACTAACCAGAAGCTGGGAAAAAAAAAAAAAAACAGATGCCCTTCAATAGTGGAATGAATACAGAAAATGTGGTACATCAACACAATGGAGTACTATTCAATTATCAAAAACAATGACTTTATGCAATTCATAGGCAAATGGATGGAAGTGGTAAGTATCATCCTGAGTGAGGTAACCCAATCACAGAAAAACACACATGGTATGCACTCATTGATAAGTGGATATTAGCCTAAAAATCTCGAATTACCCTAGATGCACAGAGCATATGAAACTCAAGAAGGATAGCTAAAATGCAGATGCTTAACTCCTACTTGAAAAGGGGAACAAGAATACCCTTAAGAGGGGATAGTGGGGCAAAGTTTAGAACAGAGACTGAAGGAAAACCCATTCAGAGCCTGCCCCACATGTGGCACATACATATACAGCCACCAATCTAGATAAGATGGATGAAGCAAAGAAGTACAGGCTGATAGGAACTGGATGTAGATATTTCCTGAGAGTAACTGCCAGAATAAGGCAAATAGATAAGTGAATGCCAGCAGCAAATCATTGAACTGAGAATGGGACTCCCATTGAAGGAATCAGAGAAAGGACTGAAAGAGCTGAAGGGTCTTGAGTACCCATATGAACAACAATGCCAACCAATGAAAGCTTCTATGGACTAAGCCATGCCCCAAAGACTATACATGTACTGACCCTGGGCTCCAACTGCATAGGTAGTAATGAATAGCCTAGTAAGTGTACCAGTGGAAGGTTGGAACCTCAGTGAATGTGATTCTTAGGGGGAGGGCTGTAATGGGGGGGAGGATGGAGAGGGGAATATCCATATAGAAGGGGAGTGGGAGGGATTAGGGGATGTTGGCCTGGAAACCAGGATAGGGAATAACATTTGAAATGTAAATAAGTAATACAAAATTAATAAAGATGGAAAAGAAAAGTAAAAAAATAAAAGAAAAAGTTGTATTTTTTTCTTATATGTTTGTGTGTCTGTATGTTTGTATGTATGTTTGTATATATGTATGTATGTGTGCCTGTACATGTAAGTGCATTTTTGTGAAAGTCAGAAGAACCCCTGGAACTAGAGGTAGATATGGTTGTTTGTATCCACCATGGTGATGGAAATTGAACACAGACTCCCTGCAAGATCTGGAGATCTTTTTCACAGATGAACAATCTCTCCGGGATACTATTGAATTTTAGAAAATTTCTACTTCTTGCTCCAGACTATTGGGTTATAGGCATATACCATCATGCCTAATTTATGTGGTGACAATGGAATCCAGGGCTTCAGACATGCTAGGAAGTAACTCTTATACAGTGCTACAGCCACAGCCCCAGCAACAGGATTTTTTAAAAAGCAAAATAAGAATTACTTTCCTGTTCAGATCCAAAAGGTTCCATTTCACAAAGGGTTAAAGTGAACTCCCATTAGAAGAAAGTAACTCCTAGCACTCGTTCCATATTCCAACTCAGAATAGAGTCCTTATTTAAGCTGAAGTAGAAAGCTACAGCCCTTAGGATCTCCTGGGGAGTCTAAAGAAAACTGAACGAAACTTGATTTTGTTGGCCGGGTCTCCAATGATTTAATTACAGCAAGAAGACAGACCAAGTGCAAGGCCAAAGGGAAAGGCAGGCACTGCAGTATTTATTATCTTTGCTACTGGAGTTTGCAGACTACCTAGTTAATATTGACCCCTAACTCTATGCCCACTTCTGGGCCTTCTTAACTTGCCCAGAGGCTGCTCTGTTGGCTTTGTAATCAGGAAGAACAAAAGATGTGTTTCTACTGGGCTGAGTCAGGCTGCAGCCTGCATTTCTATATCAACATTGTCTCTAAAATCTACCCTACAGGACAAAGAAATGGGAATTAAGAGACTTAGTCTATGGGCTAAATTCAGGATCCTAGCATGAAGCAGCTTCTCTGTTTAGGAGTTCATGGATACTGGGGTAAAGCATCAACAGACCTTGGCGTCCACCTGGTAGGTACACCATTCAGTCTGAAACAGTAACTAATATATGGAATTTATGTGAATAAATGCATAAGTAGGAAATAAATCATTGTTTTGGAACTATTTTCTTCAACTTGGCTTTAGCTAGCACCAGTTATTTTATGACTTCATGTGTCCAGGTGGATCTCATCCAATTTCTAGGTCAGAAGACAGAGAAGGATTAAATGGAGACAAGGTAGCTTGTAGTTAGTCTAAGGAAATGCAGCTTGGAGAAGATGAGTGACAGCTTGATTGAAGATGCTTTCACCCCCATACAGTTTATCCACTTAATTTTTTTCACAATCACCCTTTCCTACTTTGCATGCCTCTGTGTGTGTGTGTGTGTGTGTGTGTGTGTGTGTGTGTGTGTGTGTGTGTGTGTGTGTTTCTACTGGGGTGAGTCAAGATGCAACCTGCATTTCTATATCAACAATGTCTCTAAAATCTACCCTACGGGTCAAAGAAATGGGGAGTATACATTTAGTCTATGGCCTAAATGCTAGCATGAAGCAGCTTCTCTGCATGTGTGTATACATATATATATATTCATGCTTTTATTTTAAACATTGTATCCACTTTTAGCCCTGGCTGCTCTGGAACTAACTTTGAGGACAAGGTATCTTCTGACTCATATCCATTTTCCTGCTTTAACTTCCTGAGAGTTGGGATTACAGGTATGTATCACTATGAGCAATTACATTACATTTTAAATAACATGATCTTTTGTCTGTTATGCATCTTGTTTGGCTCTAAATGAATGAGGTGATCATATAGCATCTGAATTCAGGCAATTAATAAATATTTTTATTTGATGCATAATGAGAATGATTATGGGAAGGGAGCAGACCAGTTTCTTATGCAACTTACAGTCAGTGTCAGAAGACAAAGAGTAAAACAATGAGTAAAATAAAATAGTAAAGATGATTTTTGTGTTACTCAAAGGCTAGAACTACTGCTTCAATTCTGTCTGTCCCAATCCCTGGTCCATAGACATCATCAGTGAAAATGGAAGACCTAGAAAAAGACATTGTTGGGTGGCTGTTTCTTTTATACAAAAGAGACTCAGCAAGGAAAAAAATTGAGATTCTGTGTGAGTATTGACTGATGCTTTTAAGGACAAACACAATAGTGACAGGTCTCTTTGGGCAAGAGATGTTAACACCAACTATACTTTAGACATGGGTTAATGACTATAATATATAAAGAAGTACAAAATCACACACACACACACACACACACAAAAGATCCAAAATATAAATGTATAATTGGTCATTCTCAGATTTATGACAGGGTTGAAGACTGATTATAATTTTATAGCCTATGAGACTGCTTTAACTCTGAAAATACATATTTTATTAGATAATTATCAGATAATATACAAGCTAGCCAAGATATAACATAGATTTTAAGCCTTTTTTAAACTGGGATGGAAAATTAAATGTTCTGCTTAACTGATAAAGTGTTGGACTGGGTGTTAGTTACATTTTATACTTTTAATTACAAAATGATAATAGCTGTACTCAACTTATATTTGAGAGGAAAGTTGTTTTTTGTTCTTTTTTCGTGTTTTTTTTTTAATTAGACAAAAGGGTGAAATGTAGAATGTCATACAGGTGAAGGCAGGTACAAGATAGAATGAGGCCTGTCATTGGGCAAGAGGGAAGGATGGACAGAACGAAAGTTTTAGAGAGAGGAGTTGACTAGAAGAAGCAGGAGAAGTAGCAGAGAGAACATGGAGGTTGATTTTAAGATTCCTCTCTGCAAAATTACACGTTGTTAAGAATATCCTAAAGGATTGGATGTGTACAGGTCTTCATATGTTTATGGGGGCAATTATATCTTATCAACTGGATCAAAGGTTGTTGTGTTGTGTCTTGTCATGTGCAGATTTAAGTGTAAGAGAGTATGTGGCAGCCAGAGACACTAAGCTGCCATGGAACTGGTATGTATATTTCTGACTTGGTGGCAACCTCCCTTGGGAATTAGATGGATAGAGATTGCTGCCAGGCTCAGAAAGAAGCAGTGTGATATGGGATGGAGCAGAGTGGGTGAGACACTTTTCTGACTGAGATGAAGATATCTACCAGATAATTTGGGATACTATGGTGCTGGATCTAGTGTGGGGTAAAAGAATGCTTTTTTATAATTTTAAAGCAACCCATTCACACCTGCCTTACTCATAGACACCTTCAGCAAGTAATGCTGACCATCAGAACTGCTGAAGGCATCTAAAACAGGGCAGTGACCTAGTTCTTAAGTAGCTGTAGCTGTGACACAGCTGCCCTGGATACTATGTTTGAAGCACTTGCTGCTTTGCTGAGGGCACTGCAAAGATAGCTCAGCAGACTCAGATGGCTAGGATATGGAAATAACTGGAAGTTTCTGTTGGAGCCTGGCTCGAAACAACTAGGGATGTGATAAGCTTACATCAATTTCTGAAGCATCTGCATATGGAATCAGAAGCATCAGGATAGTTGGCCCTTAAATTCATTTTACTTCATTTTATTTTATGCACATGCATTTGTGTGTGCATGTGTATGCTTGTGTATATGTAGGGGGGTTGTTTCTCTCAGTAACTAATAGAAAACTATCAATATTTTTTGAGACAAGGTCTCATTGTATCTAGTACAGCTGTCCAGGAGCTTCAAAAACTCATATATTTCTGACATTCTGGACATGAGATTACAGATGCACAGCACAGTATTATACCTCGTTTTCTTTTGTTCTTTCTTTCCTTCTTTCTTTCTTTCTTTCTCTCTTTCTCTTTTTTTCTTTCTTTCTTTCTTTCTCTCTCTCCCTTTCTTTCTTTCTTTCTTTCTTTCTTTCTTCCTTTCTTCCTTTCTTCCTTTCTTCCTTTCTTCCATCCATTCATTTTGTACAGATTTTCTCTGTGTAGCTCTAGCTATCCTGAAACTTGATTATAGAGCCAGCTGGCCTTGACCTCAGTGATCCACCTACCCCTCATTCCTGAATGCTGGGATTAAAATAAAAGTTGTTGTTGTAAGTCTCTTGTGTTAGAATCGAGTACACATAGTCATTCTATTGACAGAAATAGTGCTGCATTGCCATTACAGGTTCCCTAATATATGCAAAATGCCAGGGAGGTTCCCCATTCTGTCTTAGGAGTATTTCCACTCATGTGTGTCGTGTGTGTGTGTGTGTGTGTGTGTGTGTGTGTGTGTGTTGGGGGGGTACACAGAGAGAAAAAGAGAAATTGAGAGACAGATACAGGTGATATTACCTTGGAATTGTGTATCAAGTTTTGTTTCTTGAGAGAGGTTCTTTCACAATGCTGGAACATGCCAAGTAAGCCACTGCCTATCTCTGCTTCCTCACTGCTAGGATTGAAGCATGTACCACAACTCAGGCTTGTTCTTTCCCTCCTTCCTTCTTTCCTTCTTTCTTTTTTCCTTCCTTCTTTCCTTCTTTCTTTTTTCCTTCCTTCCTTTCTTCCTTCCTTTCTTTATCTTTTATTCTATTCTTCCTTATTTCTTTCCTTCCTTCCTTCCTTCTTTCCCCCTTCCTCTCCCTCACTCTTTATCGCTTTCTGTTTTACCTCCTTTAAAATAAAACCAGTATGGTACTCTTAGGTGAACATAAATTAAGGTATACATGTTCATTAAATTTTTGTTAACTAGATTCACCCAGGAAGAGGGAACCAACTGAGACATTGCCTCTATCTTATTATTTTGTTGGCATCTTATAGAATGTTATCTTTATTAATGATTGATGTGGGAGGGCTCCCTGTGCAGTCCTCGATGTATAAGAATGTTTCTAGAAGAAAACAAACTAAACAAGCCAGAAGTAGCCAGCCATTAAGCAATGTTCTTCCATAATCTGTGCTTTCAATCTGAAAGCTGCAAAATTAAATGTGCCCCTACCCCAAGTTGTTTTCGGTTAGTGTCTTATCAGAGCAGAGTAGAAGCAAACTAGGACATTACATAGGAACGTTTTTACTTTTAGACAATTTCTTATATGCATATAATGTGCTTTCATTAAATTCATTCTCTATTCCTTCTCTCCCAGACCCTCATCTCTCTCTTCTTTTCCCCACAATCTCATATACTCTTTAAAAAAAATAAATTTTATTTTGTAGAGTCAGGTGTAGTCAGTCAAACATGACTTTAATCCCAGCACATGGGATGCATTAGAAGAAGGATGTCTAAGAATTTGAGGCCAGCCTGATCTACATGGTGAGTTCTAGGACAACTAGTACTATATAGGGATCCTATCCTGAAAAAAACAAAACAAACAAACAATAAACCCAACTGATTCAGAAAAACAACAAAAACAAACCCAAAAATATTTTATGTGTATGAATATTTACCTGTAAGTGTTCAAGTGTGCCTCAAGGGTATCTGCTACCCACAGAGTACAGAGCAGGATACCATGTCAGCCAAGTCTCACTTGCATGGTTTCCTAAATAGGGGCTGAGAAAGGAGAATAACAGTCATGCCAAAGTGTATGGTGCAAAGATTACTAGGTCTCAAGACTACACAAAGAAACAAAGAATGCTTAGAGTGGGAGAAATGACCTTCCCCAAGGAAGAGTATACCAATTGATCATTCAATCCTAAATAATAAGGCATGAAAACATAATATAAATAACATTAAAAAGACTGAGAAGGTTATATTTAAAATATGTACATGTATATACTAAACACATATACATAAAATAACAATGAATTAACAAATATGGGTAGGTTTATGGGGAGAAAAAGAAAAGGTGAAATGATGTAATATTAACTCAAAACAAATAGTAAAAAGAAAAATACTGTAGGATATCAATTTTGCTTTGTTTACTCAAGGAAGCAGGGAGAGGCTCACCAAACTCAAGAGTAAACAAATTTCATGTGTTTGTGAATGTTCTGAGTTACAGGATTCATGAGCAGTCACCTCAAAGTTATAGATACAGAAAACAACTTCTTGAAAAAGAAAATGTCTACCTGAAAGGATCTCCCTCATATCCAGGTGACTGCCATTCAAGGAGAGCATTCCAGATTTGCAGTGTCCATGAATTGCCACATTTGTCTGTAAAGCAGACTCACCTTTCTAACAAGAAATACTCAGTGCTAGGAAACAAAAGTAAGATCTCTTTAATTAGCACATAGTTGTAGCATCAATGATATTGCCCAAAGAGGCCCAGCCCCTTCAGAAATACTTCATAGCTTCAAAAGGAGTAGTCCTTGCTCTAATTTATCTCCATGACAATTGCTCATTCTATAGTCGTCTTTTTATCCCTGACCCAATAGATTTTCATTTTTCTCCCTCAGAGAAGAACAAGTTTTTTCAGAGCCCGAGGTTTTCAGGTTTTTAGTTAAGATAGTTTTATTTTTAGCAAACAGGAGTTTTCAGTGCTCAAGACTGCACAAGTAGGTGTCTGCAGACAGAAATTGGTAATTCACCTGTGGCTTTGTCACCTCAGATTAAAAAAGAGTCATTATACTCTTTTTCATTCCCACATAACATAGTACTTCTGAAGTAAGCATGCTAATCATGTTTAATGTCAAAGTGTGATGTTTTTCTTTTCTCCTTCATGTTGGGGTGGGCTCTCTAATTTTGTAATTATAATTACATCATTTTCTCTTTTTTTCTCTCACTTTAAACCCTCCCATAGTCTCAAATGTGATGTTACAGATGCCTTTTCTGCATGTGAAGGGGCTTGGTGCACTGCCCCTACAACATGACTAATTTCCTTGATCCTCTAGGTGAGGTGCTGTGGTCAAGGTACAAGGGCCTGATCAAGAACAGGTGAAACACCTGCCATCCTCTGACATGAGGGTCCGTGGCTTCTAAACCTACTCAATCTTACCAATTTTCCTGGCATGACCCACTGTCCCACAGGTAAACTATGAATATTTACACTGACTAGTAAGGCTATAGGTCAAAATCATTGTGCTGAGTGAAAATAGCCAGGCTGGGGCTAGGAAGATGGTTCTGTAGGTAATGGCACTTGATCAAAAGTTAGAGGATATGAGCTTGTTCACCATAATGTACATGAAGGTGGGAGGAAAGAACTGTCCATGCAAAATTATAGCTTGACCTCCACATTCATGCCTATTCATATACCTGTATAAAGACAGTAATAAGCAATAAAATTGGACACTGGAAAAATGACTCTCTTTGAGTGATTATAGCTCATTCAGAAGACATGAATGGGCTGCCCAGCACCTGTCTGATGGCTCACACTTTCTAAAATCTTTAAGATTCAGAGATCTTATATCTTCCCTTGTCTTCTATGTGCACTTTCTCTCATGTGTACGCATCCAGAGAGAGGGGGGGAGGGGAGAGAGAGAAAGGGAGAGGGGGAGCGGGAGAAGGAAAGAGAAGCAGACAATAAAAATTAAGTAAAAATCTTAAAATTTAAAATTTTATATGCGTAAGAGTGTTTTGCCTTCATGTGTTTTGTGTGGCATGTGTATGCTATACCCAGGGTGTCTGTTTTCACTGGAACTGAAGTTATATGCTGTTGTAACCTACCATCTGTTTGGGAACTGAATCTTGGTCCTCCGCAAGTGCTCTTAATCATTGAGCTATCTCTACTGCCTCTGAATCTTAATAAATTTAAAATACCAACTAATTTATAGTTTCAAACACATATCAGTAGCTGTCAAATACAGAAAATGACTGAATGGTTGACTGCAAAAGGAGAGGAATAATCTTTTGGAAATAATAGAAATAACCCTCTTAAATCTTCCTTGTGTGTGTGCATGTACCCTCATGCAAATATACGTGTGTGTGTGTGTGTGTGTGTGAGAGAGAGAGAGACAGAGACAGAGACAGAGACAGAGACAGAGACAGAGAGAGAAGTTGATTGTTCTGTTCCATAGCCTAAGAACTCATGGCTACTGGGTGAGCAATAAATTCTCAGTTAGGAACAGAACTAACTAAATGATAGAGCTGAGTCTTAAGACTACTGTACATTTCTCCAAGGTCCCTGTTTCACTGTAGTGTCTAGATAACAAATTCCCCTTAACCCAAAAGAAATTCTGATCCATACGTGTTAGGGTTACAGAAATCTTCAAATACCACCACTACCCACAATCTTGGACTTCCACTATACTCCAGATATACAGTACTATATTCTCTTTCACTGTTTTACTCTCGGCTTCTCTGGGCCACCATTGATTGATGACCTTTATTGTCTATGGTTTTTATGCTGCTTGTCTCTTGGCTTTGTTTACATATCATCACGTTCAAACAACAATTTGCTGCTACAAAATAGAAAATTATATGGAAATGAGTTCAACGGGGTGGGAGCAATGACTTAATGGATAACAACATTTGCTACAAAATCATGAAGAGCAGAGTTCTAATTTCAGCACCCAAACAATAAGCCAGGCATCAGGCCATAGCTGTAATGACAACTCTGAGAAGGTTAACCTGGAGGATCACTGAAGATTACTTTGATTGTAACCTAGGGAGGGAGAACATGAGGCCCAAGATTAGGAAAGAGACCCTGCCTGAAATGGGTAAGTAGAGCTTACTGGAGGAGTACAGTAACACCTACTTATGGCCCTAAACGACACTGGCACATATACCTGAACACACACAAATAAAATAAATTAATTAACAAATGAATCTTTAAAAATAAATGAAGTTTACAACATAAATTGGACATGCCAAGAACAGTTTTATATAAAGCTTCACCCATGCACGGAGTTTGTACAGTTGTTTGAAATAAGTTCTACATATTTTCTGATCTAACATATTTTCCAAGGGAACCAAGAATGAGTATAACAAACAGTCCACAAGCCAAAAGTATATCCCAAAAGGTAAAATTTATCCAAGACCAGGTAACATTGAGTATACCTGTAATCTCAGGACTCCAGAGAATAGCAAGTTTAAAACCATATGGGTTATATATAAATGCTCTATCTCAAAACAGACAAAAATCCCGCCAAATGTTCAGAGGAAACCCCACTTCTCTTGAATTTATCCAGAAAGGATACATCAGGGGAAAAGGCAAATACGTTTAAATGTAACTCCAAAACTGAAATGCATATTTTGAATGCTCTGTGAACCTCTCACAGATTTGAGGGATCATGGGATGTTGTTGCTTTTTATAATTAAGAAGTCTGATCTAAGGGGAAAAGGGAATTATTCCCTCAGTAAATTAAGGGAGGCAATTGTTGAAATTATTTACTTTCTAGCTAGGGGTGTTTATCCTTTCTTTGGTATTTAATATCCAGGATAGAAAACACACTAACAGCCTTTATATTTACAAGAAACTTTAAACAATACAAGAGCTTGGCAGCTGCCTACCCTCCATGTTGTTAGAATCTATTTTACTATGGATAACCCTGAGTTATAACTTACTGTGTTTCTTTTGGGCTATTCTTACCTCTAATTGGCCAGTTCTTGGGGTCATGCTCTCTGAACATTTAACCTTTGTTTTCTAGTCCTCCTCCTCCTGCACTTTTGATTTTTTTCTTCTCTAACACCAAGCCTCAGTACCTATTTCTCTTCTTCCCAGCTCTTGCCTGTTGGCATCCTTATGTACCAATCAGAATTAAATTTGGGTCAGGGTCCAGAGGCTATGTGGAGATCCCAGGTCTTTGTGACCTTCACTTAGCATTACATTTGACAGTAAAAGACAAAACCTTAACAGCATCTATAAAAGGCTTGGGATACAGCTTGCTCAATAATGACTTTTCTTGTAAGCATCAGAAACTGACTTTGACCCTCAGCTAGAGCCCTGGTAAAAATAGCAGGCATGTTGGCAAATACTTGTAATCCCAGCAAAGGAAGACAAAACCAGAAGATTATTGGGTGCTCATTATTATCCAAAATAAGTACTTCATTCCTTAGGTTGCTTTTGACAGTCATTTTGTCACAGCAGTAACACAAGTAACTGTGTGCACTTTTTCAGGCTAAATAGGAACTTTCCTACTTACACAGAATATTAACTTGGAACTTGTGCACAGGATAACACCTCCAATATTCAGGCCTGTTTGAGAAAATAAATATGACTTTTTACATAAAAATGGCCAAAACTTGCCAGGAAACAAATCTTCCCTTGCTATAAATGCTTCAACTTGTACAGTTTAGGGAGCATAATATGCTTTGCAAATGTGGCTTTTGAAGTTGTATTTGACTGTCCACCTCCACTGCTCACAGACACAGACATATCTGCCTTCAAGGGTTCTTGAAAGATATGGCTGACACTGCACAAAAAATTAAGAAGTCTAGAGTCAATGGAAAAGGCTGTAACAGGTTATCATCACCACACACCCAACTCTGAAAGTTGGAGTTGTCAAGCCAAGGATACCCACATCAAGGCTGCTGTGAACTGGAGTCAGGCTTTTACTTCAACAGCCAATAAAAACTAACCACTAAAATTGACTATCTCAAATGAATGGGGACAACAGCTGAACTGCTATTCTTCCTTGGTCCCCCAACCCATGTCCTTCCTTATTTTATGGATGCACATCCGATTTAGTCCCCACTTTGTCTCTTTGGTTTTGTCATATAAATTACCTGGAGGGCAACTTTTTTGAGAGCAGCCCCATTTCCTAGGTTCCAGTCAATATGAAGACCTGGGTCATCAAACAAACCCAGATGGGTTCTGCCTTATCCCCTTAATGTGATGCTGATACAGAGAAACAAATTGGCCACAGATCATGCATCAGACTACATCATGCTGGGAAGGAAATGCCCATACTATGATTTGTTTTGTACTTGGCCCTGGATGGTAACAGAAGCCTATGTACAAGTGGCTGGGGGACAAAAGAATGATTGTGGAGGATCCTATTGGTCTTATCTTAAATTCTCAACCTATCTGGACTTTACCAGAAAATGAGCCTAGAAAGAACTACCTACATACACATGGGCAAAAAGTTAAGGCCATAAATAGCCCTGGGGTGGTGGTGAGGTTGGAGGGACAAAGGTATGTTGATTAGATTGAAAAATGTCCCTCATAGACTCATATCTTTGAATGTTTGCTCCACAATCCATACAACACCCTTGTCAGCTAGAGAAAATGCATCACTGAAATAGGATTTGAAAGTTTATATCCTCATCTCACTTACTGTGTGCCCCTCTCAGCCCCTTTTGTCTTTTTCTCCTCATGTCTCTGTCTCCACCTGACTCTGCCTCCCTCTTATTCCTCTACCTCTCTTTCCTCTCCTGCTTCCTTTCCTTCCTCTCCCTCTCCCTATCCCATCTCTCCATCTTCCTCTCCTACCTCTCCCTCTTCCTCTCTCTCTCTGTCTTTCTCTCTTTCCCAACTGGCTCTAACCTTCTAGAATCATGAGCTAAATAGACATTTTCCTTTAAGTTGCTTTTGGTAAGTATATTGTTTCACAGGAACAAAGAAATAACTAGTACAAAACTATTTCTTAGCCTCAAGCCAAAATAAAAATATTACAGGGAATAAAAAATATTTTAAGTTCACTGCATGCTCAGGCAAATCCACATTTAGTGGCAATAATGGATAAAAAATGTTACTAAAATCTGCTATTCGAAAAATGGGGGAGGTACACATGTGAGGTATATGTTTGAGTGGCTTAAAAGTAACAAGTTCCTACTTGTTCTTCTACAAAGGCAAGGCAATTGATACTTCAAAAATTGTCGTTCAGAAAGCAGAGATGGAGCCTTGCAAGATGACTCAGTGGTTAAGAGCACTTATACCTCTTCTAGAGCGCTCTGCTTTCCAACACCAACATCAGTCAGTTCACAACCCCCAGTTACTCCAAGGTGCAGGGGAACAGATGCCTTCTTCTAGGCTCTATAATCCGCCACATACATATTCCCATATACATATAGACATATATACAAGCAAATTCATAAACATTAAAAATACATTTTCATCTGACTGTATTTTTATTTTTAATTTTATCTTTTTATGGAAATAATATTACATAATTTTCCCATTCCCTTTATTTCTCCAATTATGCCCATTCCCCTCACCTTGGTCCCTCTTAAATTTATGGCCTCCTTTCTCATTTTAAAGAAAAATCACAACTCCTCACGTTATAATTTTTAAAGAGAAATATCAGTAAAAAACATGTATGAATTTAATTAAAAGTATTACCTAAAGAGATTAGACATGCTTGTCTTTGATAAGGACAAAGCAGGGGGTCTATGACTACAGTGCATAACTTTTATAAATATGTGTGCATGTATGTAGGCATATATGTATGTATGTATGTATGTATGTATGTATGTATGTATGTATGTATGTGTTTCTGTTTATGTATGTCTGTATGTACTCTGTGTAAAGACAAAATACATCTTTCAGATTCTGATCAATGTTACTTATCTGTATGTGAATCTGGGATTGAGCACTTGATGACAGATAACCAATCTGGGGCTCATTCCTAGGAAAGCCTACTTCTCCCACTTTTAGCATTCCTTAGGAGACTATAGTTCTCTGTCTAGCACTGATACCCTGTGAGACTTCCCCTTTTCACATTTGTGTAGCTACTGATATTATGGTTCCTTATGCAAACCATTCTGTTGAGGTATCATGAATGTAGTAGCTTCCCTGTCATCTGCAGGAGATACTAGCAGATTTCCTAGTTCTCTTCTTTGTACAATCATTTTTCTTCTCTTTCTAAGTGCTCTTGAGACTTAGGTATAGAAGGTGTGTTACAGATCCATTCTGGCTGCCCTACCTACAATCAATTGTCCCCTACATATTTCCTAACTATTTTCTAAATAATTATCATTATACTCACAGACAAGTATTGCTCTCACCTCCCCATTAAAAGACACTTTTCATTGTAATAGGTATAGACCATATCAAAAACTCATTGCTTCCACCCCATTGAACTCATTTGCAAATCATTTTCTATTTTGTAGCAGGAAAATGTTGTTTGAATGTGATGATATATAAACCAAGTCCAAGAGACAAGCAGCATAAAAACCTTAGACAATAAAGTTCATCGATCAATGTGGCCCAGAGAAGCTGAGAGTAAAACAGTGAAGGAGAAGAGAGTACTGTATATCTGAAAGGCTTCTGGGGTATAATGGAAGTCCAAGATTGAGGTTAGTGATGGTATTTGAGCTTTTCTGCCACCCTAACTTGTATGGGTCAGCATTTTGTTTGGGTTAAAGGGAATTTTTTTATCTAGACCCTACAGTGAACCAGGGACCTTGGAGTACTGTAGTTTTAAGACAGCTCTGTCATTTAGTTAGTTCTGATCCTAACTGAGAATTTATTGCTCATCCAGTAGCCATGAGTTCTTGGGCTGTGGAACAGAACAATCAGAAATACATTTGCTTTGCTGCTGTGGATTCTTGAATTTGATCCCATGAACTCGGTATATAGCTGATTTGGTTACATGTGCTTATAATCATAGTCCTGGGGAAGAAAAGACAGGTGGATCCCAAAGTTTGAGAGAGTGCTGGCCGAACCAACTTAGTAAGCTCCAGGACGGGAAGATACAATGATTCAGAAAAAAGAATGAATGCTTGGTGTGGTGGTGGCATAGAACTTTAAGTCCAGAACTTAGGAAGCAAAGAAAGGCTGATTTCTGAGAATTCAAGGCAAGACTGGACTACATAGTGATTCCAGGCTACACATTAAGAACCTGCCTCAATCAAAGACAATAGAATCTTCCCCCATATAAAAAAGAAAACTAATAAGAAGGATGGCACCTGAGGGAGGCAAGGATGTCCTCTGGGTTCCAGATACACATGCATACCCATGCAATTGCATAAACATGAGTTCACACATACACACATATATATGCACACAAATACAGGTGTTTGTTGTATACATTCTAATATATTGCCCTTCATTTAAGTGGAGATTAATTCTTTGGTGATGAACCTGTCATGCTTATTTTTTTTCCTGTCTAGATGATGAAAAAGCCAGTGTTCAAAATGGTGCATTCCTGGGGAGAATAAAGGACCCTATGTGCTTTCGCCAGACTTACACTCACCCACATCAGGTCAATGCTAGGCCACGTTCCTTTCTCTAACCACTGTTTGCAGATGGAACAAGAACATTCTTGAGTAAACTATTCTCAGTAAAACCACAGAATATCCTAACTGACAGTTGCTTGACCAACTGAAAATTCCCAGATTTAAATGCATGTTATGATTTACCCATGGTTGCTAGCCAATAGATTTAAAGGTCAATATGCTTAGCCAATAAGTTTGAACTGTAACCTTGATGATGTAACCTGTGTCCGTAAAAAAATGAAAACATCTTGTAATAGCCATTTGGGGTATTGAGGGATGGATTGAGGGTTGACCCTGACATGCTGGAAAACTAATATTTGCTTTTGCATCAATCTGGGTCTTGGTGTCTCACTAGGGGCTTCTTGAGATATCACTGACCAAGGGCTGGGGTAGTACAACAAAATCTGTTAATTTAGACCTTTATAGGCTATTAGAATGAAGCTTCCATTGGTTTGTGTTAGACAGTGGAGTCGATGAATTTCCCAGACTAGATAAAATTTTTTTGTGAAACTGTAGGACCCTAGGAGCTTTCACCAGCCTTACATGCACCTGCCTCCAGGAAAGGCTAGGCCAGATTCCATTCTTCTACCAAAGGGACACTCCTGAGTAGAAAATTGTCAGAATGTACTGACTGGTACTTGCTAGCTGGCTTAGTTAGGATTTTATTGCTGTGAACAGACACCATGATTGATTCGAGTTTTATAAAGAACAGCATTTAATTGGGGCTGGCTTGCAGGATCAGAGGTTCAATCCATTATCATCAAGGTGAGAGCATTGCAGCATCCAGGCAGGCCTGGTGCAGGAGGAGCTGAGTTCTACTTCTTCCCACAAAGGAAGCCAAGAACAGACTCAGCATCCTAGGAGGAACAAGTGGAAGGTTCTCCAAGCCCACCCCACAGTGACATACTTCCTCCAAAAAATCTACACCTTCTAATACTGCCACTCCCTGGGCCAAGCATATGCAAACAATCACAATAGCCAATACACTGAAATGTTAATATGCCTAGTCAATATGTTTGAACCTTGCTGAGGTAACCTGTGCCCCTAAAAGTATAAAAACTGCTTATAATAGCCATACAGGATTGTATTCTAGCCACTTGTCTTGAGGGACTAAGTGAAGGTTGACCCCAATGAGCTGTAAAATAAACTTTTTGTATTGATCTTTATTTCAGTGTCTCACCCAGGATCATCCCAAAGAAAGTACTACTGACCAAGGGTTGGGGCCTTACAAAACCATTGAAACTTTGGAGTTAAATGTTATTGCAGCAGAGCCTGGCACAACCTCACTAATATACTTCTGATTGTTCATGTGGTGATGGAACACACACATTAATCAGTCCATTAATTTTTTCTTTTTTTAAATTTAACACTAACTCAAAGGAGTCCCTGGCAAATCATTTGGTCCAAAAAATAGCTCTACTGCCAGAATAACTATTATTTTTCCTGATATATTAGCGGAGTCAGAAGATAAGGTTAGCTGGACTGTGTGTGTAGAAAAATGTAATAATATGAAACAAGGTAGTTCTTTGAGCGTCACACAGATTCAGGGTCATAATCCAACTCAACAGTTATGCCTCCAGGGAATTTCTACAAATAGTTTAATCCTGCAAAATCTGTTTTTACAGCTCCAAAATGTGGGTAATTTTATCTTCCTGAAAGAGAATATTAAGAGACTGTGGCAAGTCTATAAATAGCTGGGGCCAAAGGTATTCTTGGGCTTCCCTGCATGCTTTCACAGTAGGCTAGTTAACCACAAGGTATAGGATTGCAAGTATATTACCTGCTCAGCTAACTGGCCATCTTGTTTTCTGAGACATGTCTCTAACTGGCCTGAAACATGCTAACTAGTCTAGACTTGCTGGCCAGTGCAGGTACCAGAGACCTGCCTCTTTCTTCTCAACATGAGGATTACAAGTAGCATAAGTCCTGTTATTTATTTTCTTTATGTGGCTTTTAGGAATCAAATTAGATCTTAATGCTTATATTGGAAGCATTTTGCCTTTGTGCCTTCCACCCAAATCCACTTTGTAATTATTATTGCATAGGTCAAAACTTTTCAGGTTGAATTATACTCAACAAAAATTGATAGAATGCCATTCATTACTCTGATTTAAGTCATTGGAGGATTTGAGGGAGTGCAGCAGGAAGCCAGAGAATGTGAGCTTCTCCAACTCAGGTGGGAGGTAAAAGATTGTTGTGGGGAAATAGAGTGATCCCATGGATACAAGTTAGACTAGAGAAAGAAGGTGAGTAATTGGAAATGAGTAGGGACAAGGTAAAAACAATGTACATAGCATATGTGAGTGCAAATGCCTATTTGAAACTTGCCACTGTGAATCTGGGGAGACAGTTCAGCAGTTATAGTGCATACCGCATTTGCACATAACCCAGGTTCAGTTTACAGCACTATGTTGTCTTGATCAGAGCCTCTTACAACTCCAGTGCCAGAGTATCTAATGACTTCATCTGATCCCTGTGAGACCTGTACTCATTCACATAATTAAAAATAAACATAAATATTAAAAACCTTTCCTCACTATTTACTACAAAGTTTAGCTTCGTAAACATTATGTAGCCTAGAATTTCCTGGGAATAAATGATGTCTCATTGAAGGACTTTGTTGTTGTTGTTTTTGATTGTTTTAATTTTGGGCTGGCCTATGAACTTGACTTTGGTGGATGGTCTTGATTGTTAATTGAGGTAGCCTTCTATGGGCAGCACTGTTTTCTATGCAGGCTACCGTGAACTCTATAAGTGGGGAGAAATGGAGCCAAAGACAAGCAAATAAATATACAATCTCCCATTTCTCTCTGCTCTTGACTGGATGGGATGGGTTTATCTGTCCCACACTCCTGCCATTTGCGATAGAGTCCATTGGAATTGTGATTACCAATATATACCTTTCTTTAAGTTTTTTGGGGAAGTCAGGTCATCTTATCACAGTAACAGAAATGAAACCAGGATAATACACTAATAAAAAAACAAAGAAAGAAAAGTAACTCAAGGTGAATTTTATCCAGCCCAGTCTTCCTGTAGGCCCTGCATTTATCTTGTTCAATTTGACCTTCCCAATGTGCTTTATTCCATGAGCCCTGGGATGACCCCTATCAGCCATTCAAACCTCTCCACTCATTTGTAATTAATAATAGCCTGTACTGTAACACCTCTCCTGCTGCTCTTCTGAACTTCTCTTTCTCTAGGAATACTCATTAGACTTTTCTGGTGTCTGGGTCTTTTGTTACATTTTGTGCATCAAGTACCTGGATAGCAGGATGACCTTGATTTCTTGAAGTCCCAACATGATTGGGTGATGCTGGATAGACTTTGGGGATGATAGGGGGCATGACTTCCTTACTTCAATGCTGTTGTGCTAATCTCTGTGCACCAGACCTCTCAGTTTTTGCTTCTCACAATTTATCCTTTTTCATTGAAATAGGTTTTTGTCATTTGGAAATATACTGTGTTCTGAGAACATTACTGGTTTTTGTAGAGAAATTATTGTAAAGAATGCCTATCTAACCCCCCCACTACCCTTTCTCTCTCTCTTTTCTTGAAAGAATTGACAAGGTATAATTTTCATTGTTTTTACGTTTGTTTCTTTTTTTTTTTTTTTTTTTTATTAACTTGAGTATTTCTTATATACATTTCGAGTGTTATTCCCTTTCCCGGTTTCCGGGCAAACATCCCCCTCCCCCCTCCCCTTCCTTATGGGTGTTCCCCTCCCAAACCTCCCCCCATTGCCGCCCTCCCCCCATAGACTAGTTCACTGGGGGTTCAGTCTTAGCAGGACCCAGGGCTTCCCCTTCCACTGGTGCTCTTACTAGGATATTCATTGCTACCTATGGGGTCAGAGTCCAGGGTCAGTCCATGTATAGTCTTTAGGTAGTGGCTTAGTCCCTGGAAGCTCTGGTTGCTTGGCATTGTTGTACTTTTGGGGTCTCGAGCCCCTTCAAGCTCTTCCAGTTCTTTCTCTGATTCCTTCAATAGGGGACCTATTCTCAGTTCAGTGGTTTGCTGCTGGCATTCGCCTCTATATTTGCTGTATTCTGGCTGTGTCTCTCAGGAGCGATCTACATCCGGCTCCTGTCGGTCTGCACTTCTTTGCTTCATCCATCTTGTCTAATTGGGTGGCTGTATATGTATGGGCCACATGTGGGGCAGGCTCTGAATGGGTGTTCCTTCAGTCTCTGTTTTAATCTTTGCCTCTCCCTTCCCTGCCAAGGGTATTCTTTTTCCTCATTTAAAGAAGGAGTGAAGCATTCACATTTTGATCATCCGTCTTGACTTTCGTTTGTTCTAGGGATCTAGGGTAATTCAAGCATTTGGACTAATAGCCACTTATCAATGAGTGCATACCATGTATGTCTTTCTGTGATTGGGTTAGCTCACTCAGGATGATATTTTCCAGTTCCAACCATTTGCCTACGAATTTCATAAACTCGTTGTTTTTGATAGCTGAGTAATATTCCATTGTGTAGATGTACCACATTTTCTGTATCCATTCCTCTGTTGAAGGGCATCTGGGTTCTTTCCATTTTCTGGCTATTATAAATAAGGCTGCGATGAACATAGTGGAGCACGTGTCTCTTTTATATGTTGAGGCATCTTTTGGGTATATGCCCAAGAGAGGTATAGCTGGATCCTCAGGCAGTTCAATGTCCAATTTTCTGAGGAACCTCCAGACTGATTTCCAGAATGGTTTTACCAGTCTGCAATCCCACCAACAATGGAGGAGTGTTCCTCTTTCTCCACATCCTCGCCAGCATCTGCTGTCACCTGAGTTTTTGATCTTAGCCAATCGCACTGGTGTGAGGTGAAATCTCAGGGTTGTTTTGATTTGCATTTCCCTTATGACTAAAGATGTTGAACATTTCTTTAGGTGTTTCTCAGCCATTCGGCATTCCTCAGCTGTGAATTCTTTGTTTAGCTCTGAACCCCATTTTTTAATAGGGTTATTTGTTTCCCTGCGGTCTAACTTCTTGAGTTCTTTGTATATTTTGGAAATAAGGCCTCTATCTGTTGTAGGATTGGTAAAGATCTTTTCCCAATCTGTTGGTTGCCGTTTTGGCCTAACCACAGTGTCCTTTGCCTTACAGAAGCTTTGCAGTTTTATGAGATCCCATTTGTCGATTCTTGATCTTAGAGCATAAGCCATTGGTGTTTTGTTCAGGAAATTTTTTCCAGTGCCCATGTGTTCCAGATGCTTCCCTAGTTTTTCTTCTATTAGTTTGAGTGTGTCTGGTTTGATGTGGAGGTCCTTGATCCACTTGGACTTAAGCTTTGTACAGGGTGATAAGGATGGATCGATCTGCATTCTTCTACATGTTGCCCTCCAGTTGAACCAGCACCATTTGCTGAAAATGCTATCTTTTTTCCATTGGATGGTTTTGGCTCCTTTGTCAAAAATCAAGTGACCATAGGTGTGTGGGTTCATTTCTGGGTCTTCAATTCTATTCCATTGGTCTATCTGTCTGTCTCTGTACCAATACCATGCAGTTTTTATCACTATTGCTCTTTAATACTGCTTGAGTTCAGGGATAGTGATTCCCCCTGAAGTCCTTTTATTGTTGAGGATAGCTTTAGCTATCCTGGGTTTTTTGTTATTCCAGATGAATTTGCAAATTGTTCTGTCTAACTCTTTGAAGAATTGGATTGGTATTTTGATGGGGATTGCATTGAATCTGTAGATTGCTTTTGGTAAAATGGCCATTTTTACCATATTAATCCTGCCAATCCATGAGCATGGGAGATCTTTCCATCTTCTGAGGTCTTCTTCAATTTCTTTCCTCAGTGTCTTGAAGTTCTTATTGTACAGATCTTTTACTTGCTTGGTTAAAGTCACACCGAGGTACTTTATATTATTTGGGTCTATTATGAAGGGTGTCGTTTCCCTAATTTCTTTCTCGTCTTGTTTCTCTTTTGTATAGAGGAAAGCAACTGATTTATTTGAGTTAATTTTATACCCAGCCACTTTGCTGAAGTTGTTTATCAGCTTTAGTAGTTCTCTGGTGGAACTTTTGGGATCACTTAAATATACTATCATGTCATCTGCAAATAGTGATATTTTGACCTCTTCTTTTCCGATCTGTATCCCTTTGATCTCCTTTTGTTGTCTGATTGCTCTGGCTAGAACTTCAAGAACTATATTGAATAAGTAGGGAGAGAGTGGGCAGCCTTGTCTAGTCCCTGATTTTAGTGGGATTGCTTCAAGTTTCTCTCCATTTAGTTTAATGTTAGCAACTGGTTTGCTGTATATGGCTTTTACTATGTTTAGGTACGGGCCTTGAATTCCTATTCTTTCCAGGACTTTTATCATGAAGGGGTGTTGAATTTTGTCAAATGCTTTCTCAGCATCTAATGAAATGATCATGTGGTTCTGTTCTTTCAGTTTGTTTATATAATGGATCACGTTGATGGTTTTCCGTATATTAAACCATCCCTGCATGCCTGGGATGAAGCCTACTTGATCATGGTGGATGATTGTTTTGATGTGCTCTTGGATTCGGTTTGCCAGAATTTTATTGAGTATTTTTGCGTCGATATTCATAAGGGAAATTGGTCTGAAGTTCTCTTTCTTTGTTGTGTCTTTGTGTGGTTTAGGTATAAGAGTAATTGTGGCTTCATAGAAGGAATTCGGTAGGGCTCCATCTGTTTCAATTTTGTGGAATAGTTTGGATAATATTGGTATGAGGTCTTCTATGAAGGTTTGATAGAATTCTGCACTAAACCCGTCTGGACCTGGGCTCTTTTTGGTTGGGAGACCTTTAATGACTGCTTCTATTTCCTTAGGAGTTATGGGGTTGTTTAACTGGTTTATCTGTTCCTGATTAACTTCGATACCTGGTATCTGTCTAGGAAATTGTCCATTTCCTGAAGATTTTCAAATTTTGTTGAATATAGGTTTTTATAGTAAGATCTGATGATTTTTTGAATTTCCTCCGAATCTGTAGTTATGTCTCCCTTTTCATTTCTGATTTTGTTAATTTGGACACACTCTCTGTGTCCTCTCGTTAGTCTGGCTAAGGGTTTATCTATCTTGTTGATTTTCTCAAAGAACCAACTTTTGGTTCTGTTGATTCTTTCTATGGTCCTTTTTGTTTCTACTTGGTTGATTTCAGCTCTGAGTTTGATTATTTCCTGCCTTCTACTCCTCCTGGGTGTATTTGCTTCTTTTTGTTCTAGAGCTTTTAGGTGTGCTGTCAAGCTGCTGACATATGCTCTTTCCTGTTTCTTTCTGCAGGCACTCAGCGCTATGAGTTTTCCTCTTAGCACAGCTTTCATTGTGTCCCATAAGTTTGAGTATGTTGTATCTTCATTTTCATTAAATTCTAAAAAGTTTTTAATTTCTTTCTTTATTTCTTCCTTGACCAGGTTATCATTGAGTAGAGCATTGTTCAATTTCCACGTATATGTGGGCATTCTTCCCTTATTGTTATTCAAGACCAGTTTTAGGCCGTGGTGGTCCGATAGCACGCATGGGATTATTTCTATCTTTCTGTACCTGTTGAGGCCCGTTTTTTGACCAATTATATGGTCAATTTTGGAGAAAGTACCATGAGGAGCTGAGAAGAAGGTATATCCTTTTGCTTTAGGATAGAATGTTCTATAAATATCCGTTAAGTCCATTTGGCTCATGACTTCTCTTAGTCTGTCTACATCACTGTTTAATTTCTGTTTCCATGATCTGTCCATTGATGAGAGTGGGGTGTTGAAATCTCCCACTATTATTGTGTGAGGTGCAATGTGTGTTTTGAGCTTTAGTAAGGTTTCTTTTACATATGTAGGTGCCCTTGTATTTGGGGCATAGATATTTAGGATTGAGAGTTCATCTTGGTGGATTTTTCCTTTGATGAATATGAAGTGTCCTTCCTTATCTTTTTTGATGACTTTTAGTTGGAAATTGATTTTATTTGATATTAGAATGGCTACTCCAGCTTGCTTCTTCTGACCATTTGCTTGGAAAGTTGTTTTCCAGCCTTTCACTCTGAGGTAGTGTCTGTCTTTGTCTCTGAGGTGTGTTTCCTGTAGGCAGCAGAATGCAGGGTCCTCGTTGCGTATCCAGTTTGTTAATCTATGTCTTTTTATTGGGGAGTTGAGGCCATTGATATTGAGAGATATTAAGGAATAGTGATTATTGCTTCCCGTTATATTCATATTTGATGTGAGGTTATGTTTGTGTGCTTTCATTCTCTTTGTTTTGTTGCCAAGACGATTAGTTTCTTGCTTCTTCTAGGGTATAGCTTGCCTCCTTATGTTGGGCTTTACCATTTATTATCCTTTGTAGTGCTGGATTTGTAGAAAGATATTGTGTAAATTTGGTTTTGTCATGGAATATCTTGGTTTCTCCATCAATGTTAATTGAGAGTTTTGCTGGATACAGTAATCTGGGCTGGCATTTGTGTTCTCTTAGGGTCTGTATAACATCAGTCCAGGATCTTCTGGCCTTCATAGTTTCTGGCGAGAAGTCTGGTGTGATTCTGATAGGTCTCCCTTTATATGTTACTTGACCTTTTTCCCTTACTGCTTTTAATATTCTTTCTTTATTTTGTGCGTTTGGTGTTTTGACAATTATGTGACGGGAGGTGTTTCTTTTCTGGTCCAATCTATTTGGAGTTCTGTAGGCTTCCTGTATGTCTATGGGTATCTCTTTTTTTAGGTTAGGGAAGTTTTCTTCTATGAGTTTGTTGAAGATATTTACTGGTTCTTTGAGCTGGGAGTCTTCACTCTCTTCTATACCTATTATCCTTAGGTTTGATCTTCTCATTGAGTCCTGGATTTCCTGTATGTTTTGGACCAGTAGCTTTTTCCGCTTTACATTATCTTTGACAGTTGACTCAATGATTTCTATGGAATCTTCTGCTCCTGAGATTCTCTCTTCCATCTCTTGTATTCTGTTGGTGAAGCTTGTATCTACAGCTCCTTGTCTCTTCTTTTGGTTTTCTATATCCAGGGTTGTTTCCATGTGTTCTTTCTTGATTGCTTCTATTTCCATTTTTAATTCCTTCAACTGTTTGATTGTGTTTTCCTGGAATTCTTTCAGGGATTTTTGCGATTCCTCTCTGTAGGCTTTTACTTGTTTATTAATGTTTTCCTGTGCTTCCCTAAGTGTGTTCAGGTCTTTCCTGAAGTCCTCCAGCATCATGATCAAATATGATTTTGAAACTAGATCTTGCTTTTCTGGTGTGTTTGGATATTCCATGTTTGTTTTGGTGGGAGAATTGGGCTCCGATGATGGCATGTAGTCTTGGTTTCTGTTGCTTGGGTTCCTGCGCTTGCCTCTCGCCATCAGATTATCTCTAGTGTTACTTTGTTCTGCTATTTCTGACAGTGGCTAGACTGTCCTATAAGCCTGTGTGTCAGGAGTGCTGTAGACCTGTTTTCCTCTCTTTCAGTCAGTTATGGGGACAGAGTGTTCTGCTTTCGGGCGTGTAGTTTTTCCTCTCTACAGGTCTTCAGCTGTTCCTGTGGGCCTGTGTCTTGAGTTCACCAGGCAGCTTTCTTGCAGCAGAAAATTTGGTCTTACCTGTGGTCCCGAGGCTCAGGTTTGCTCGTGGGGTGCTGTCCAGGGGCTCTCTGCAGCGGCAGCAACCAGGAAGACCTGTGCCGCCCCTTCCGGGAGCTTCAGTGCACCAGGGTTCCAGATGGTCTTTGGCTTTTTCCTCTGGCGTCCGAGATGTGTGTGCAGGGAGCAGTCTCTTCTGGTTTCCCAGGCCTGTCTGCCTCTCTGAAGGTTTAGCTCTCCCTCCCACGGGATTTGGGTGCAGAGAACTGTTTATCCGGTCTGTTTCCTTCAGGGTCCGGCGGTGTCTGTGGCAGGGGTCCTGCCGCTCCTGGGCCCTCCCCCACGGGAGCCCAGAGGCCTTATACAGTTTCCTCTTGGGCCAGGGATGTGGGCAGGGGTGAGCAGTGTTGGTGGTCTCTTCCGCTCTGCAGCCTCAGGAGTGCCCACCTGACCAGGCGGTTGGGTCTCTCTCTCACCGGGCCTGGGAGCAGAGAGCTGCTGCGGGCCGGGATCCGCGGGTGTGGGACTTCCGGTAAACACAGAACGTGCCCGGTTCTAGAGAAATTCTGCTTCCGTTTGTCCCAAGCTCACCAGGCAGCTTTCTTGCAGCAGAAAATTTGGTCTTACCTGTGATCCCGAGGCTCAAGTTCACTCGTGGGGTGCTGCCCAGGGGCTCTCTGCAGCGGCAGCAACCACGTTTGTTTCTTTAGATTATTTTGTATTACTGTTCTACCTGTGTGTATATGTGTGTGTGTATCCTGTTTATCTGTGTATGTGTGTCCTGTGTGTGTGTGTGTGTGTATGTGTTTGTGTGTGCATATGCATGTGCAGGTGTATGTGTGTACACTTGTCTGAGTGTTTGAGTGTGTATACCACATGTATGCCTCCTGCCTACAGGGTTTAGAATAGGACATCAGAGTATCTGAACCTGGAGTTACATGCACTTATACGTAATACTGTGAGTGATGGAAACTGAATCCTGGCCCTCTACAAAGGCAAAAAGAGTTTGTAACCACTGAACCATCTCCATTTTCAAAATATTAATTTAATTTGTGTTTGTACATGTATTTATGTGCCATGTTTGGTGCGTGCTCAATAGAGGAGAATTTGTGAGTGTCACCTCTTTTCCTTCCACCTTATGGCCTCTGGGGACTGAACTCAGTTAATCAGGCTTGGTAGCAGTTCTCTTACTTGCTGAGTGTACTCACCAACACAACAAGGGCCTTTTAAAGAGTGACTCTTTCTGTTTCTTTGGTGAAGTGTCAAGGTAATAGACATTCCCAGTGCTTCCCTTCACTGTGTGAGTGCTTTCCAAGCCATTCACTTTCTTCCTCTTTTTCTTCTCTTTAAAGTCTTTTTAATATGTCTATTTCTGGGCATGTGAAATGGTTTAGCATATAAAATGGCTAGCTCCCAAGCCTAGCAGTCTGAATTTTATCCATCGCTCGTACATAATTAAAGGAGAGAATCTTCTCTGACCTCCACATTTGTACCCTGGCTTGCTTTTACCACCCTTTCCCCCCTCAGTAAATAAATGTAAAGTAAAATCTGTTGCTTAAAGTACAGTGATTATTTCCTGATATTCTGTCATATACTGTGTTTATGACCACTCTTCCTCCTTAGGCAGGAGTAGTTCTCCAAACTAGGCCATTCCTCTGTGACAGATTCTAATCTCTGCTACTCTACTTGTAAGGTTTTCTGTTATTTACTTCAAAAAAAAATCATGAGATATTTCAACTCTTTACATTCTCAGAAACTATTAGTCAACTGCTATCAGTTTATTCCAAGTTATGTGACACCCATTTCCCTTATATATTTGTTTACCAGACAATCCAGTGTAGTACCCATGCCCAGACATCCATGTTTTTTATTAGACTTCATTTTTTTTTACTTCCTTCACCAGCTTTGCAGTGGATATTTAGGGAATCTTCTCTGAACAAGTTACTTGTTTAATCATTAGGACAAATTATCTGATAAAAGCAACTTAAGAGAAAAGGTTTATTTGGCTCAGAGTTGAAGGGTTCCTGGTCCGTTATGATGGGGAAGGCATGACAGCAGGAACAGGATGCAGGTGAATGCTGCATGTAGAACCCACAGTCAGGAAGCAGGTGAATGCTGGTCCCCAGCTCATTTCTCCTTTAATTTTCTTTGCATTCTTTGGGAATTTCATACATGTACATGTATGCATTGTACTTTGCTTATAGCCACTTCCTAATCTCTGTCCCATCCCTTCCCTTCCCTTCAATACTTTTTTCTTTTTCATTCAGTTTGAGACCATCAACCCATAGAACAGTGCTAACATGAGGCCAGACCTACTCCATCTTGGAACTACACTCCATCTAAAAAAAAATAATAATAAACCTGAGAACTTGATCTGTTGATGAACGCAAGCTGTACCCACATACCACAAAGGACACTGTAGCTTGTCCTTAGTCCATGGTCCAGAGTAACTCTCTAAGTACTTTTAGCAGCAGTCAATCAAATATTAGTATGATTCTTTCAGTATACTTTCAGAAAATTTGTGATTATTCATGATCTTCCTTCAGAGCACCACCTGTCAGCTTACAATAGTCATTCAATTAGATGCTTGCTAGGTTGGAAATTTCATCACTTGTTTGCCATTTCCTATAAAATCATGTCCCACTGAGAGCTCTGTCCTATCTGTTCCCTTAGATATGCTGGTGTGGACCAAGCTCCAGCTTATAATAAAGACCCTATGCAGTTGCATAAGTATCAGTTCCTTGGTGGTCTTTTGGGGTTCAGGAAATGGCACAACATTGCCTAAATTCAAGGTGGATCTTCCATTTTCAATAATTTAATCTAGATAACTCCAATATACATTTGACCAGGGATTAGCTTCCAAGGCAGTTCTCAATCTCATCCAGTTGATGGTCCCAATTAGCCATCTCACTTTCACTTAAAATCATCTTGCCAAAAAGATCTGCATATATAACAAAGAAAGAAGAAGAGTATACTATTTAGAGGAGTAGACACTGGCAGGCTGCTATGCCCACAAGCTTAGAAACTAGCCCTGCAGACACCCTTGGAAATTAATTATTCCAGTCTGTGCCCCAACAATATGATCCACTTCTACTGTGTCATTGGTTTGTTGACAAACAGTATTGAAATATGGAAATCAGGTAGTCTATCAACTCTTTGCTAACTTACTCCAGAAACTATCTTTATATAATGGATTTTTTCTCTTTCTCTTTACTTGTTTCATTTTATTAGATTTTATTGAATTTTTTTCTTTTCATAATTTTCTACCTATTTGTAGTGAATTTTGATGACTGTCTATCTCACCTACTTTCTTCCTTCTACCCCTATGTTGCCCATCTCCACAAGCCCTTTTTACAGTTTCATGGCTGCTTTGTTTTATAACTCACTGTTCCTTTCCTAGACTCCATTAGTAGCTAATAGTTGTGCAGGAAAATGATAGGGCTAAATGGTTCCTCCATTATCTATGAATGACTTTCGATAGGCCCATCTTATATAGGTGAATTTCAGGTAATCTTTGCCTCAATGAGGCGATGATTGCATGGGCTTTGTCATGTTCACAGGATAACATTTCATTTACTCTCCCTCTCCTCTTATGTATTATTTCCCTAAAAAGAGTATCATGAATATCTTGTTAAGGGCTTACTGATTTATTGCCCATCATTTTTGCTCAGTATTTTGAGCAGCCATGCATCTCTGAATTTGCTGCCTCTCATTACATGGGAACTTTCTCTGATTATGACTGATAGTAGTAACATCTATGAGTATGAGCCTAAGTATTTAGAGGGCAGTCTGCTAGTGGATCAGCTAACAATTACAAATTCCACCTCACCCTTCACAGTGCTATACTCAGCCATGTTTGGTTAATTATTTATTTTTTATTTTTATGTTGTATGTGACATGATCTCACTATGTAGTCATAGCTCATATCCTGCTATGTACACCATGCTGACCTCACATTCATTGAGGTTGGCCTGCCTCTGCCTCCTGGGTAACAGTATTAAAGGCCAACACTACCATTCACTAATCAGTCATAGGTATTTAACCTACTTTATGGAACCATGACTAATTTATTTTATTATATTTTTTGGTGTACTTCTTTATCTGCTTTTAGTATCTTTAGGAAGACATTGCTTGCAAATCACACCAAATAACTCACACATTTTGACTCTACAGTTCAATATACTGCAGGAAGTTTGCTACTTATGCAACCAACATTAATTCTAAGACATTTGCTTTACCTTATAAAGAAACAGAAAACCTACCAGCAGTCATTCTTTATTACTAACCTACCCTCATGGTATTAGGTAGGCATAAAAGTATGTTTCTTCTATAGACTTGCTTAAGACATTTTATCAAAATGAAATGAATCAAATGTAACCTTCTTTGGTTGCTTTCCTCCAGGTGATATAATGTTTTTAATGTTTATTCATGCTGCATGTATAAGCACTTCATTTCCTATAAATGGCCACATATTGGTCTACTTTCTTGATATACATATCATAATTTATATATGTTCATATATTGACATGATGAAGGTAATCCTTCACTGAGACTTCCCAAGTAATTATGAGTTGTTTCAAGATTCCAAAGCAAACTATCCCATAAGTGCTATTTGTTGTCAATCTTATGGCTGGAACCATGATTATTCCATCAATTGTGCATTATGACAAATCACATGTGCCTTCAGTCTCCACACTTGGGATAACGACTTTTTCCTTGTTTCTTTGAGTCTTTTTGATTGTTAATTCAATAAGAGAATAATCACAGTGTTTTGTCAACCAGAGGAATCTATTTAAAAGACTACTTTGAATGACAGAATAAAGCATGATGCTTTCTGCTGAAGTAAGTTCAAGCACCAGTGAGCAAAGAAGGAAAGACTTTTGATGTTGGTATGGAATCCATTCTGTGACTTTGAGCTTACTCTCTCTTAATTGCTGGTAATTCTTTGAGGCATATTTAACTTCACTGGACCAAATACTTGGAAGAATCAGGTGCACACAGAATTAATATGCCCACATTGTTCAAAGAAATTTCTGGTATGGCTAGAGAAGGGTATGATTGGCCCTGGCAGAACATAAGAATCAGTGTCTTCTTTAATAGGCCCCTGAAACTACTGAGATCAGACATCATCCATGATACACCAAGAGTCCTGGAAGTGCAGGAAGGTTGAGAACAGCCACACTATGCATGTGTGGGCCATCTTTAGCCTGTGGTTAAAAAACGGGCAAGAACATAGGCTTAGACCATTTTTTAAAAAGGTATGAAAGATAGATAAAGAAACTGGCTGAGGTGGGGTAGGCTATAATAGCCATACCAGCAATGGCTATCACTAGTTTTGCTGACCATCTGCTCCATGGACCCTAGCTAGTTAACAATCTCAAGATCTATACTTATGAATAGATGATGAGGGTAGGGCAGGGGTGTAGGGAAAACCAAAGGCAATCTCATGGCAATGCTAAGAGGTGGAACTTAACATCATTCTATCAAGGAGAAGCTAAGCAGAAAGGGTTCTCAGGATCAGTGTCAAAACATTCATTATGCTCAATTCAGCCTTAAGGAGCAAAAGGCAATGAACATGCCTGACTATTCTCTGCTCTAACATGCTAGTTGTTGTACAAGGATCTGATATGTGCATGGTGACAGTTAGATAAGCTCTAGTTAGTGACAATCATGATGTTTTTTTCTATTGTGATAAAATGAAATCAACTGAAGGAAGAAAAATGTTTTGATTTTTTTTGCTGTTTATTTGTTTGTTTAGTTTTGTTTCTCCCAGATCTCATTTCCTACATCTATTCATGGAATACACAGAAAGTATGAGTTTGAGGCAATTGTTCATATCACGTGTATATTTAGAAAAGAGAGAAAGAAATACATGAATGCCTGTATTCAGATCACCCTCTCCTTTCTTATTCAGTTCAGGATTACCTGGCTAGTGAATTGTGCTATTCACAGTAGGAGATTCTTCCTACTTTAATTAATATAATCATGATAATATCCTATAGATATTTTCTTTATACCTTGACAATAGCTCATTGGAACTCTTTCCAGATGACTTAACATTATGGCAACTATTACAACTAACCATCACAGTGGACTAGTAAACAAAAGACAGGAAAAGCTTCCTGGTAATAATGTGTCATCCCTGTATCAGGGACTGCATAGAAACTAAAACTTTGTTGGGAACAAAGCTACAAGCACATTCAGTGGGTAATTTCAAAGAGAGCCTTACTAATTACAGCAAATTAGGTTGTGCCTCCCTCACCAATCAAAGCAGAACTTTCATGATGGAAACCCAGGAATGGTCATACATGGCAGACACAGTATTACCTACAAAGGAGAATATGGATCATACTTTTAACCCAAAAGTGCTGATTCTGGAGGTGCCAAAGGAGTAGGCTTGACCATTTTTCCCAATCTGCCAATAAAAGTTAATTTATGATGAAAATCAGAGAAAGAAGAAGTAGCTGAGCTTGGTAATAAAAGGTTGCAATGCTAGCACACAAGATGCAAACTAAGGAAGAGGGTGGTACCTATACAGACAGCTTCATCTATAAAGAAAATTTCACACAAATCAGGGTTACACAGTAAGAAACTCTCTCCGAGAGGACACAGAAGAACCATTCATGGGTATAGTTGGAAGAGGGGCCCAGTCATCCTATGTCTGTCTTGAGGTTCTCACTTGACCTTTAGTTATAAATAGATAAAGAACCTTGGCAGAGAAGCGAGAGGCATTCATAACCATGCAGTACCAGTCAAGGTGAAGTTGTTATCTGGTTGATAAAACTTTGGTTCTGGTTCTGCATAGGAACCACAAGGAAGTTATAATCAAAGCCATATATTTAGTGTAATGACTTCACTCCCATCTTTGTGCCTTCAGCCTTGAAGGGTGATGATACTTATCAGGAAGGAAAACACTGTTTAGCTACTGTCATGTTTTGGAGTATAACATAGGAAGAAGTGTTTAAAGAAAGGACATAGACACAGAATGTAGGCAGAGTTGTTGATCTTTCACCTGTTATTACAGGAGAAAGCTTGTTTCTGGGAAGAGCTTTCTAACAGTTCTGACAGGCTTCTGTGTCACCTCTGGGGAGAATGTGGCCAGAAATAATGATGGGCAGGCCCACATCTTTACCAAGACTGCTTCACTATCTTTAATCTGAACCTCAGGTCAGAGGGCCCTAGATGGATGTGAGGGTCATTGTTTTTTTTGTTCTTCTTCCTAAAGTGGTCACAGTGAGTAGACTATTTTCTCTGTTTTCACTAAAACTCATTCAACTAACCTTTTCAATGTGGTGGCTGAAACTGCTTTGTCCACACTGCCAGGGTTCAGGTTCTGCCTCTCAGCTCTGATAATATGATCTAAAATAAAAAGCAAAGTTGACGACAGGCTCAGAGTCATATAAAGGGAGCAGCAGCTTATTTGACAAGTTTAGATGTTTGTCTCTGAAAGTGCCTGCCTAATGTCTAATACCTCTGAGAAGGTCATCCTGAACTTGAAGTTGTCATGGAAACAACTTGAGACCAAATGAGTGTTCCTAACCAAGGCTCACTTAGAAAATATTCCTGTGTTCTGACAGGAAGGACCCATCTCATTGTGGGAAAGGGGAGAGTTCAGAGCTTCCACTCACTATGAGTATCACAACTGAGGGCTCAGCTACAGTAAGGGTCAAGTATGATGGAACACTGAGAACTGAGACTGAATATCTTCTCCAGATTTGGCAGGAATTAAGTCTCAAAACCAATAAAAATTTTTATCTATTTTTTCATCTTTATTAACTTGGGTAGTTCTTATTTACATTTCTTTTTTTTTTATTAATTTGAGTATTTCTTATTTACATTTTGAGTGTTATTCCCTTTCCCGGTTTCCTGGAAAACATCCCCCTAATCCCTCCCCCTCCCCTTCTTTATGCGTGTTCCCCTCCCCATCTTCCCCCCATTACCGCCCTCCCCCCAACATTCTAGTTCACTGGGGGTTCAGTCTTAGCAGGACCCAGGGCTTCCCCTTCCACTGGTGCTCTTACTAGGATATTCATTGCTTCCTATGAGGTCAGAGTCTAGGGTCAGTCCATGTATAGTCTTTAGGTAGTGGCTTAGTCCCTGGAAGCTCTGGTTGCTTGGCATTGTTGTTCATAAGGGGTCTCGAGCCCCTTCAAGCTCTTCCAGTTCTTTCTCTGATTCCTTCAATGGGGTCCTATTCTCAGTTCAGTCGTTTGCTGCTGGCATTCGCCTATGTATTTGCTGTATTCTGGCTGTGTCTCTCAGGAGAGATCTACATCCGGTTCCTGTCAACCTGCCCTTCTTTGCTTCATCCATCTTGTCTAATTGGATGGCTGTATATGTATGGGCCACATGTGGGGCAGGCTCTGAATGGGTGTTCCTTCTGTGTCTGTTTTAATCTTTGCCTCTCTATTCCCTGCCAAGGGTATTCTTGTTCCCCTTTTAAAGAAGGAGTGAAGCAATAACATTTTGATCATCCATCTTGAGTTTCATTTGTTCTAGGCATCTAGGGTAATTCAAGCATTAGGGCTAATAGCCACTTATCAATGAGTGCATACCATGTGTGTTTTTCTGTGATTGGGTTAGCTCACTCAGGATGATATTTTCCAGTTCCAACCATTTGCCTACGGATTTCATAAAGTCATTGTTTTTGATAGATGAGTAATATTCCACTGTGTAGATGTACCATATTTTCTGTATCCATTCCTCTGTTGAAGGGCATCTGGGTTCTTTCCAGCTTCTGGCTATTATAAATAAGGCTGCTATGAACATAGTGGAGCACATGTCTTTTTATATGTTGGGGCATCTTGTGGATCCTCAGGCAGTTCAATGTTCAATTTTTTGAAGAACCTCCAGACTGATTTCAGAATGGTTGTACCAGTCTGCAATCCCACCAACAATGGAGGAGTTTTCCTCTTTCTCCACATCCTGGCCATCATTTGCTGTCACCTGAGTATTTGATCTTAGCCATTCTCATTGGTGTGAGGTGAAATCTCAGGGTTGTTTTGATTTGCATTTCCCTTTTTTTTTTTTTTATTAACTTGAGTATTTCTTATATATATTTCGAGTGTTATTCCCTTTCCCGGTTTCCGGGCAAACATCCCCCTCCCCCCTCCCCTTCCTTTTGGGTGTTCCCCTCCCAACCCTCCCCCCATTGCCGCCCTCCCCCCATAGACTAGTTCACTGTGGGTTCAGTCTTAGCAGGACCCAGGGCTTCCCCTTCCACTGGTGCTCTTACTAGGATATTCATTGCTACCTATGGGGTCAGAGTCCAGGGTCAGTCCATGTATAGTCTTTAGGTAGTGGCTTAGTCCCTGGAAGCTCTGGTTGCTTGGCATTGTTGTACTTTTGGGGTCTCGAGCCCCTTCAAGCTCTTCCAGTTCTTTCTCTGATTCCTTCAATAGGGGACCTATTCTCAGTTCAGTGGTTTGCTGCTGGCATTCGCCTCTATATTTGCTGTATTCTGGCTGTGTCTCTCAGGAGCGATCTACATCCGGCTCCTGTCGGTCTGCACTTCTTTGCTTCATCCATCTTGTCTAATTGGGTGGCTGTATATGTATGGGCCACATGTGGGGCAGGTTCTGAATGGGTGTTCCTTCAGTCTCTGTTTTAATCTTTGCCTCTCCCTTCCCTGCCAAGGGTATTCTTTTTCCTCATTTAAAGAAGGAGTGAAGCATTCACATTTTGATCATCCGTCTTGAGTTTCGTTTGTTCTAGGGATCTAGGGTAATTCAAGCATTTGGGCTAATAGCCACTTATCAATGAGTGCATACCATGTATGTCTTTCTGTGATTGGGTTAGCTCACTCAGGATGATATTTTCCAGTTCCAACCATTTGCCTACGAATTTCATAAACTCGTTGTTTTTGATAGCTGAGTAATATTCCATTGTGTAGATGTACCACATTTTCTGTATCCATTCCTCTGTTGAAGGGCATCTGGGTTCTTTCCAGCTTCTGGCTATTATAAATAAGGCTGCGATGAACATAGTGGAGCACGTGTCTCTTTTATATGTTGAGGCATCTTTTGGGTATATGCCCAAGAGAGGTATAGCTGGATCATCAGGCAGTTCAATGTCCAATTTTCTGAGGAACCTCCAGACTGATTTCCAGAATGGTTTTACCAGTCTGCAATCCCACCAACAATGGAGGAGTGTTCCTCTTTCTCCACATCCTCGCCAGCATCTGCTGTCACCTGAGTTTTTGATCTTAGCCAATCGCACTGGTGTGAGGTGAAATCTCAGGGTTGTTTTGATTTGCATTTCCCTTATGACTAAAGATGTTGAACATTTCTTTAGGTGTTTCTCAGCCATTCGGCATTCCTCAGCTGTGAATTCTTTGTTTAGCTCTGAACCCCATTTTTTAATAGGGTTATTTGTTTCCCTGCGGTCTAACTTCTTGAGTTCTTTGTATATTTTGGAAATAAGGCCTCTATCTGTTGTAGGATTGGTAAAGATCTTTTCCCAATCTGTTGGTTGCCGTTTTGGCCTAACCACAGTGTCCTTTGCCTTACAGAAGCTTTGCAGTTTTATGAGATCCCATTTGTCGATTCTTGATCTTAGAGCATAAGCCATTGGTGTTTTGTTCAGGAAATTTTTTCCAGTGCCCATGTGTTCCAGATGCTTCCCTAGTTTTTCTTCTATTAGTTTGAGTGTGTCTGGTTTGATGTGGAGGTCCTTGATCCACTTGGACTTAAGCTTTGTACAGGGTGATAAGGATGGATCGATCTGCATTCTTCTACATGTTGCCCTCCAGTTGAACCAGCACCATTTGCTGAAAATGCTATCTTTTTTCCATTGGATGGTTTTGGCTCCTTTGTCAAAAATCAAGTGACCATAGGTGTGTGGGTTCATTTCTGGGTCTTCAATTCTATTCCCTTGGTCTATCTGTCTGTCTCTGTACCAATACCATGCAGTTTTTATCACTATTGCTCTGTAATACTGCTTGAGTTCAGGGATAGTGATTCCCCCTGAAGTCCTTTTATTGTTGAGGATAGCTTTAGCTATCCTGGGTTTTTTGTTATTCCAGATGAATTTGCAAATTGTTCTGTCTAACTCTTTGAAGAATTGGATTGGTATTTTGATGGGGATTGCATTGAATCTGTAGATTGCTTTTGGTAAAATGGCCATTTTTACCATATTAATCCTGCCAATCCATGAGCATGGGAGATCTTTCCATCTTCTGAGGTCTTCTTCAATTTCTTTCCTCAGTGTCTTGAAGTTCTTATTGTACAGATCTTTTACTTGCTTGGTTAAAGTCACACCGAGGTACTTTATATTATTTGGGTCTATTATGAAGGGTGTCTTTTCCCTAATTTCTTTCTCGGCTTGTTTCTCTTTTGTATAGAGGAAGGCAACTGATTTATTTGAGTTAATTTTATACCCAGCCACTTTGCTGAAGTTGTTTATCAGCTTTAGTAGTTCTCTGGTGGAACTTTTGGGATCACTTAAATATACTATCATGTCATCTGCAAATAGTGATATTTTGACCTCTTCTTTTCCGATCTGTATCCCTTTGATCTCCTCTTGTTGTCTGATTGCTCTGGCTAGAACTTCAAGAACTATATTGAATAAGTAGGGAGAGAGTGGGCAGCCTTGTCTAGTCCCTGATTTTAGTGGGATTGCTTCAAGTTTCTCTCCATTTAGTTTAATGTTAGCAACTGGTTTGCTGTATATGGCTTTTACTATGTTTAGGTATGGGCCTTGAATTCCTATTCTTTCCAGGACTTTTATCATGAAGGGGTGTTGAATTTTGTCAAATGCTTTCTCAGCATCTAATGAAATGATCATGTGGTTTTGTTCTTTCAGTTTGTTTATATAATGGATCACGTTGATGGTTTTCCGTATATTAAACCATCCCTGCATGCCTGGGATGAAGCCTACTTGATCATGGTGGATGATTGTTTTGATGTGCTCTTGAATTCGGTTTGCCAGAATTTTATTGAGTATTTTTGCGTCGATATTCATAAGGGAAATTGGTCTGAAGTTCTCTTTCTTTGTTGTGTCTTTGTGTGGTTTAGGTATAAGAGTAATTGTGGCTTCATAGAAGGAATTCGGTAGGGCTCCATCGGTTTCAATTTTGTGGAATAGTTTGGATAATATTGGTATGAGGTCTTCTATGAAGGTTTGATAGAATTCTGCACTAAACCCGTCTGGACCTGGGCTCTTTTTGGTTGGGAGACCTTTAATGACTGCTTCTATTTCCTTAGGAGTTATGGGGTTGTTTAACTGGTTTATCTGTTCCTGATTTAACTTCGATACCTGGTATCTGTCTAGGAAATTGTCCATTTCCTGAAGATTTTCAAATTTTGTTGAATATAGGTTTTTATAGTAAGATCTGATGATTTTTTGAATTTCCTCCGAATCTGTAGTTATGTCTCCCTTTTCATTTCTGATTTTGTTAATTTGGACACACTCTCTGTGTCCTCTCGTTAGTCTGGCTAAGGGTTTATCTATCTTGTTGATTTTCTCAAAGAACCAACTTTTGGTTCTGTTGATTCTTTCTATGGTCCTTTTTGTTTCTACTTGGTTGATTTCAGCTCTGAGTTTGATTATTTCCTGCCTTCTACTCCTCCTGGGTGTATTTGCTTCTTTTTGTTCTAGAGCTTTTAGGTGTGCTGTCAAGCTGCTGACATATGCTCTTTCCTGTTTCTTTCTGCAGGCACTCAGCGCTATGAGTTTTCCTCTTAGCACAGCTTTCATTGTGTCCCATAAGTTTGAGTATGTTGTATCTTCATTTTCATTAAATTCTAAAAAGTTTTTAATTTCTTTCTTTATTTCTTCCTTGACCAGGTTATCATTGAGTAGAGCATTGTACAATTTCCACGTATATGTGGGCATTCTTCCCTTATTGTTATTCAAGACCAGTTTTAGGCCGTGGTGGTCCGATAGCACGCATGGGATTATTTCTATCTTTCTGTACCTGTTGAGGCCCGTTTTTTGACCAATTATATGGTCAATTTTGGAGAAAGTACCATGAGGAGCTGAGAAGAAGGTATATCCTTTTGCTTTAGGATAGAATGTTCTATAAATATCCATTAAGTCCATTTGGCTCATGACTTCTCTTAGTCTGTCTACATCACTGTTTAATTTCTGTTTCCATGATCTGTCCATTGATGAGAGTGGGGTGTTGAAATCTCCCACTATTATTGTGTGAGGTGCAATGTGTGTTTTGAGCTTTAGTAAGGTTTCTTTTACATAAGTAGGTGCCCTTGTATTTGGGGCATAGATATTTAGGACTGAGAGTTCATCTTGGTTGATTTTTCCTTTGATGAATATGAAGTGTCCTTCCTTATCTTTTTTGATGACTTTTAGTTGGAAATTGATTTTATTTGATATTAGAATGGCTACTCCAGCTTGCTTCTTCTGACCATTTGCTTGGAAAGTTGTTTTCCAGCCTTTCACTCTGAGGTAGTGTCTGTCTTTGTCTCTGAGGTGTGTTTCCTGTAGGCAGCAGAATGCAGGGTCCTCGTTGCATATCCAGTTTGTTAATCTATGTCTTTTTATTGGGGAGTTGAGGCCATTGATATTGCGAGATATTAAGGAATAGTGATTATTGCTTCCCGTTATATTCATATTTGATGTGAGGTTATGTTTGTGTGCTTTCATTCTCTTTGTTTTGTTGCCAAGACGATTAGTTTCTTGCTTCTTCTAGGGTATAGCTTGCCTCCTTATGTTGGGCTTTACCATTTATTATCCTTTGTAGTGCTGGATTTGTAGAAAGATATTGTGTAAATTTGGTTTTGTCATGGAATATCTTGGTTTCTCCATCAATGTTAATTGAGAGTTTTGCTGGATACAGTAATCTGGGCTGGCATTTGTGTTCTCTTAGGGTCTGTATAACATCAGTCCAGGATCTTCTGGCCTTCATAGTTTCTGGCGAGAAGTCTGGTGTGATTCTGATAGGTCTCCCTTTATATGTTACTTGACCTTTTTCCCTTACTGCTTTTAATATTCTTTCTTTATTTTGTGCGTTTGGTGTTTTGACAATTATGTGACGGGAGGTGTTTCTTTTCTGGTCCAATCTATTTGGAGTTCTGTAGGCTTCCTGTATGTCTATGGGTATCTCTTTTTTTAGGTTAGGGAAGTTTTCTTCTATGATTTTGTTGAAGATATTTACTGGTCCTTTGAGCTGGGAGTCTTCACTCTCTTCTATACCTATTATCCTTAGGTTTGATCTTCTCATTGAGTCCTGGATTTCCTGTATGTTTTGGACCAGTAGCTTTTTCCGCTTTACATTATCTTTGACAGTTGACTCAATGATTTCTATGGAATCTTCTGCTCCTGAGATTCTCTCTTCCATCTCTTGTATTCTGTTGGTGAAGCTTGTATCTACAGCTCCTTGTCTCTTCTTTTGGTTTTCTATATCCAGGGTTGTTTCCATGTGTTCTTTCTTGATTGCTTCTATTTCCATTTTTAATTCCTTCAACTGTTTGATTGTGTTTTCCTGGAATTCTTTCAGGGATTTTTGCGATTCCTCTCTGTAGGCTTTTACTTGTTTATTAATGTTTTCCTGTGCTTCCCTAAGTGTGTTCAGGTCTTTCCTGAAGTCCTCCAGCATCATGATCAAATATGATTTTGAAACTAGATCTTGCTTTTCTGGTGTGTTTGGATATTCCATGTTTGTTTTGGTGGGAGAATTGGGCTCCGATGATGGCATGTAGTCTTGGTTTCTGTTGCTTGGGTTCCTGCGCTTGCCTCTCGCCATCAGATTATCTCTAGTGTTACTTTGTTCTGCTATTTCTGACAGTGGCTAGACTGTCCTATAAGCCTGTGTGTCAGGAGTGCTGTAGACCTGTTTTACTCTCTTTCAGTCTGTTATGGGGACAGAGTGTTCTGCTTTCGGGCGTGTAGTTTTTCCTCTCTACAGGTCTTCAGCTGTTCCTGTGGGCCTGTGTCTTGAGTTCACCAGGCAGCTTTCTTGCAGCAGAAAATTTGGTCTTACCTGTGGTCCCGAGGCTCAGGTTTGCTCGTGGGGTGCTGTCCAGGGGCTCTCTGCAGCGGCAGCAACCAGGAAGACCTGTGCTGCCCCTTCCGGGAGCTTCAGTGCACCAGGGTTCCAGATGGTCTTTGGCTTTTTCCTCTGGCGTCCGAGATGTGTGTGCAGGGAGCAGTCTCTTCTGGTTTCCCAGGCCTGTCTGCCTCTCTGAAGGTTTAGCTCTCCCTCCCACGGGATTTGGGTGCAGAGAACTGTTTATCCGGTCTGTTTCCTTCAGGGTCCGGCGGTGTCTGTGGCAGGGGTCCTGCCGCTCCTGGGCCCTCCCCCACGGGAGCCCAGAGGCCTTATACAGTTTCCTCTTGGGCCAGGGATGTGGGCAGGGGTGAGCAGTGTTGGTGGTCTCTTCCGCTCTGCAGCCTCAGGAGTGCCCACCTGACCAGGCGGTTGGGTCTCTCTCTCACAGGGTCTGGGAGCAGAGAGTTGCTGCGGGCCGGGATCCGTGGGTGTGGGACTTCCGGTAAACACAGAACGTGCCCGGTTCTAGAGAAATTCTGCTTCCGTGTGTCCCAAGCTCACCAGGCAGCTTTCTTGCAGCAGAAAATTTGGTCTTACCTGTGGTCCCAAGGCTCAAGTTCGCTCGTGGGGTGCTGCCCAGGGGCTCTCTGCAGCGGCAGCAACCAGGAATGCATTTTCCTTATGACTAAAGATGTTGAACATTTCTTTAGGTGTTTCTCAGCCATTCAGCATTCCTCAGCTGTGAATTCTTTGTTTAGCTCTGAACCCCATTTTTAATAGGCTTATTTGTCTCCCTGTGGTCTAACTTCTTGAGTTCTTTGTATATTTTGGATATAAGGGCTCTATCTGTTGTAGGATTGGTAAGGATCTTTTCCCAATCTGTTGGTTGCCCTTTTGTCCTAACCACAGTGTTATTTACATTTCAATTGTTATTCCCTCTCCTTGTTTCAGGGCCAACATACCCAGAACTCCTCCCCCTCCCCTTCTCTATGGGTGTTCCTCTCTCCATCCTCCCCCCATTACTGCTTCCCCTTCCACTGGTGCTCTTACTAGGCTATTCATTGCTACCTATGAGGTTGGAGCCCAGGGTCAGTCCATGTATAGTCTTTGGGGAGTGGCTTAGTCCCTGGAAGCTCTGGTTCATTGGCATTGTTGTTCATATGGGGTCTCAAGCCCCTTCAAGCTCTTTCAGTCCTTTCTAAGATTCCTTCAACAGGGGTCCTGATCTCAGTTCAGTGGTTTAATGATGGCATTCACCTATGTATTTGCTGTATTCTGGCTGTGTCTCTCAGGAGAGATCTACATCCAGTTCCTGTCGGCCTGTGCTTCTTTGCTTCATCCATCTTATCTAGTTTGGTGGCTGTATATGTATGAGCCACATGTGGGGTAGGCTCTGAATGGGTGTTCCTTCAAAACAAAACTTAAGGGTTATACTTCATCTGTTTTGGTTTGCATATAAATTTGTTTGTGTGAATGTTTATATTTGTACACAACTGAAAGGCTGGAGGTCAGTCTTGGTGTTTTTCTCAGTAATTATACATCTGGACCTTTGGAGACTAGGACTCTTGCTGGTGTTGGGTTCTTCATTTATGCTAGATTGGTTGGTCACAAAGCCTCAGGGACAATCCTGTCTCCCTTTCTTCAACACTGGTATTACAAGTATGTGCCACTATGTTAAAATTTTATTTTTTATTTGAATTCTAGGTAATCAAAGTGGTCCTTATGCCAGTGTGGCAACCACTTTACTTAATAAGGCATCTTCTCAGCCTGCCTTCATCCATTTTTTGTTCTTCTCCTGTCCTTCCTTCTGTTACCTGCATGACTGATCTAATATAGCCAAGTATGGCACACCCACCACTTAAACAGAATTGGTGCAGCCAATTTACAGAGGAGAAGATGAGGCTCAGATATAAGAGCACTCTCTAGATGTAACACAGATGCAGTGCACTGCTCACTTTTCACCCTCTCTTCTGCTTCACTGTGGAAGTTCAGAATCTTTTGAAATCTGACAGTGACTTTGGTACTCTGGGGTGAAGGGACACTTATGTAGGAGATGCCATTTCTTCCTGCCTGTGATGGTGAAGTTTACTGTCCATTAGACTCTTGGCTAAACTGTAAACATAAATCACATTTATGGCCTCTATTCAGTGACCCTATGAATACATGACACTAACTTTTCAATTATGTGCTCCTAGGTCACTTGCTTGTGAAACAGAATTCTTGATTTTGCATATGAGATTTCCTAGGTCACAAATTGGGACATTCTCTCCTGGAAAACAAGTGAATAATGATAATTCAATTTGCAATATAACTTCTGCCTATTCTGGACACTGGGTGAGAGTTGGCCCTTTACTCAGTCACCTCTAGATACAGAAATAACAAAGACCACCAATTGACATATATCTCCTGTATAAGTCATGATCTCTAAAGGAGTAGAAGCAATAGGATGAATGTATATCAAAAGAAGAGTTATTAGATTGGCTCATACAACATGTCTTGGACAGTATAATAGTAGAGGATGAGAATAAAGAAGTTGCTGAGCTAATGAATATGTCCCCATCTAGGGCTTAAGTACTGGAATCATCCCATAGAGTCACAGTCACCATAGTTTACAAGACTGAAGAATCTGGGTTCGCATATCAGGAAAGGGTTTCCTCTTTGTCTTTTAGTCCTTTCTGGAAATGACTCTCTGGGTCTCATACATACTTGCACATTAATCCATACATACTTACATCCACATACTTCACATATACACACAATCACATGTCCATACACACATTATAAACACAAATACATTCACACATGCATACCTTCACATATATAAATTCACACATGCACATGCAATTCATACATGTATACAAACACAGCATGCATACACATATGTTCATATACATCATTCACGCACTCACACATTTATCTACAGATAAATACATACACAATTGCATACATGTACACACATATACATACGCATCCATCTATACACATATTCATACACCCATCCACACATGAATACATACATATATACATAATTCATACATGTACACAATGTACACATACATACACACATTTATTTCAAATTTGAAGTCTTGGTCACTAGGGAGTGGCACTATTAGGAGGTGTTGCCTTGTTTGAGTAGGTGCGGAATTGTTTCATTTTTGGAGAAAGTGAGCCCCTGGCAATAGATAGACTGTGAGGTTTCAAATGGTTAAGGCACGCCTATTGTCTCTCTCACTCTCTTTCTGATGTCTGCCAGATATAGGACTCTTATCTAGCACTGTGTCTGCCTATGTACCACCATGCTTCTTCCCATGAAGATAATGGACTAAACCTCTGAACCAGTAAGCTCTCCCCAGTTAAATGATATCTTTTATAAGATTTATCTACATCATGTTTTCTCTAGACACCAATAGAAAACCTAATGAAGACAGGCATGGTATATTATCTTGCTCTGACTTCTACTTCTAGCAAGAATGAGAGCCCAGGTTTTGCTGAGTCTGGTTATTTCTGATGTTTTCATTTTATCTACTAAATACTGAAGAAGTCATGCATGTGCTGCCAGGAAGTTCCTGTTAGGGTAAAATTGTCTTTAGAATGATTGTTTCTTTCTAGAAATGTCATGGACATGCGAAGTGAAGAAAACTAAAATTTCCTCAAAATCTACTCTGTAGTTACCTTACATTCTTCCTTCTTTTCTTAAAGCAGCCATGTACAAACGGGATATGGACCTGCTTCCTTAAAAGAGTAATTCTACCATTGGGGAAAAATATTTAGAAGTCAAAGAATTTAGGACTTGCAAATACAGTTATATTTTAGAAAATAAATTTCAAAAATGAGGTTTAAATGAAAATTATGATGACCATATGTAAAAATCTATAAGTTAAATGTAACAGGTGCACCACCAAAGAAGTCCTGAATGGTTGGCATATGAAAATCAATCCTAATTAAAGGACTCCTCAAGAGATCTCTATTCTTTGCTCTCTAGTTCACAATCATGAAAGTAAATGAAACTATGTTTTCACCTCGGTGTATGTGGCTACTTCCTAACTGCCCATAGAACCAGTTCCCTTTTGGTTCCAGCACCACTCTCAGCTTTGAGGAAAGGGCATAAGGGTTACCTTCATTCATGGTAAAATGGTTCCCAGAGAAACAACTCTCTACTCTGGAGTCAAGAAGCCCTACAGCATAGGACTCTATGGGGCTCTGCTTTCTTGAAAGATTATTTTAGGGTTATAGCAAGGACAGATATATTCATGGGGGAACTTCATCCTCTATGGCATAGCTTTCAACTTCTGGAAGGGGCACACAGCATAGCGAAGGAAAAGGGGTATATATATATATATATATATATATATATATATATATATATATATATTTGCATACTCACTCAGGTAAGCAGAATCAAGCGGTAAGAGGTATCATGACCAGATTGTGCCCAGGTACCTTAGTTTTGTTTCTGAAGCAGCTGTTTTCTTGAGGATATGGTCTTGCTCCAGTTCTGGATTCAATTAAAATGAGCCTGCTGAGATTTGTAAATATCAGTGTTCTCAAATGAGAGGCTAAGGGAGAGATGTATTCAGTGATAGAAACTGAGACACTTTATTAAGAAAAAAGAAATGACTGCTAAGAGTAGAAGTGGGATAGAGACCTGAGGTTTATTTAAGAATCGAAAGCCTTGGATGACAGGTCATTCACAAAGATGCCTTTTCCCATGCTGGCAGGGTGGAATTTGAACATGTTCTATTGTATCACATATATCCCCGGGGGCAAGGCATCCTCTAGTCTTTCTGCCAATTGGATTCTTTCATATGTTAGCACTGATGTTTTTCCCTTTATTCCTTGCTCTCCTGTCACAGACTGAAGCTTCTGGTTTTTCCTGCAGGTGACTGGACGAAAGATCTGAGTGTCCTACAAACATTTGACTCTGAGGAGTGAGAAGACAGAGAGAAGATGAAGCTTTTGAAGAAAGTGGGTATTTTCTTCTCTTTCTTGACACATTGGGTTAATTTCTTTCTACTAGGCAGTATGAATGAAAGTCCATGGAGTTTTATTGCCTACAATACCTTCAGAAGATTGATAACTAGTCAGGCTTTTGGTGATTGTGGAGGGGATGAAATGCTGCAAGTTCAGAAACAAATTACAATTCATCTTGGCTATATATCATTAGACATTCCTTGTCTACTTCTGAGTCTGTTATTACATCCTTGTAACTAACTAATGAAACCTTAACAGATAAATAGCTTCTACCTATGTCACCAGCTATGGCATTTGAAGCCAGTAGCAGAGGTTTTCCCCCAAATTTGATGTAACCCACATTAATGGCATTTTCATCGTGTTTGAAAAGTCCCTTCAACTATGATGTTTTGTACCTCTACTTTGAAACCTTATGAACTTGTTACTTTGTTAGAATACTACAGTGTTCATGGTAACTTAATATTTGTTCCAAGTCATGCCACTCAGTTTAACTCCAGATAATCTATCTCTTAACCTCTTTGAGCTGAGAACTGAGCTTTGATGTTGACACCTTTTGAGTTTATTTGGGGCAAGTGTATTGTGCCACTATACAGAAGAAATGGTAAAGTTGAGTGAGCTCAGACCCCACAAATGTCATAATTGAGAAGACTGAGAATCATTCTATGCCTAAATCTACTTACTTTGGACAATGTAACCATGACACCCAACTAAACGGAACATGACAATCAGTCACATAGGAAAATACCTAGATCCTTTCCCCATGAAAATAGAGCATCAATGACATCTCAAACTGCCAATAAAAAAAATTCTACCCCTAAATTTGACACTATTCCTCAATGATTATAAAGTTGTCATCTACATTAAATAAAGTGCACAAGTTATTTCTTTCTCCTATGGAGAACATTCATCTATGGACTTTGCTGTTGACATCCCTCCCGCTGGCACTGCAACTGACACTGCCACCAAAAACTCTGCTGTCCCTGACACTGGTACTGCCTGCCCAACCTCCTTGCTTTTCTTCTAAGAGCTGTCCCACTTCCAGCTTCTCAAGCTGGATCAAAACCCTAGAAACCTATTCATGCTGGTTCTCCCGAGGACAAGTTTAATTGAAACTAACAAAAATATAAAGCTAAAATCTTTCCCTAGTGCTGCCTTTAATCTTAGCACTCAGGAAGCAGAGGCAGGTGTCACTCTCTGAGTTCAAGGCCATATCTTTAGTAAGTTCCAGGAAAGCCAGGGAGAGAGAGAAAGAGAGAGAGAGAGAGAGAGAGAGAGAGAGAGAGAGAGAGAGAGAGAGAGAGAGAGAGAGGAAGAAGAAGAAGAAGAAGAAGAAGAAGAAGAAGAAGAAGAAGAAGAAGAAGAAGAAGAAGAAGAAGGAAAAAGAAGAAGAGGAGGAGGAGGAAGAGAAGAAAGAGGAGAGTAAAATAATGAGGAAAAGTTAAAAATAAAACAAAACAAAAACAAATATCAAAGCAAAATATTAACCCAATTCCTTGCTTTCTCTGACTAAAAGCTAATGGGATTAAATGGAGCAGAACAGGTCACCAAGGATTCCAATAACATATTGAAAATTTGCTCTCAACTGATTAGAAAATTCAGGTTCTCCAAGGGAAATGGGCTCATTTATCAAACCTCCTAGAACACTGGTACAGGAACAGGTAGTGAGCAGAAAGGCAGATGAGGAGAAACCTCACATACTGTAGTAGCAAATACTCTCTGCTTTTACTCCCTAGCAATTCATTTCCTTTGTCTTTTGTACATGACATCAGAAGTGGGACATCTATTAAGTGTAAAACAAAAGACATTGTGGCTCTGGGAAGGACATAATGCAGTTTTACAAAGGCTCCTCTAAATATCCCAAAGGGGGCTGAATGTGAGACAGATTCTCCTCTCTCTAGTAGTTCCATGTGCTCCAAAGCCTCTGAGAAGCACTAGACATGGAACACTGAAGAAGACGGCAAAATATTCTTATTGCTGGTTAACCTTCTTTGTCAGTCAGGTTGGATACAAAACCAACTAAGAGATATGCCACTGGGCATACCTGCAGGGTCACTTCCCGAAACTATGGGAGGAACATGCTTCCAGAATGGGGAGCACCGTCTGGTGGTCCTGCTGGAAGGAGACCCAAGTAGAAAGCAGGTGTTCTCTGATTGCCTGGCTTGGCTTCCTGAGGTGAGTCTATCTATTCAGCATCTCTCCTCTGGTCAGTATTTTTTGGCTAATACCTGAACTGAGCTTCTTCAGTATTCCAAAGTCCCTAGATGACAACATGTTCTTCGGGAATTCCCTGGGCCTTTGGTGTCAGTTAGGGACTTCAGAGTCATACAGTATCAAGAGCAAAGCAACTACTGAGCTCTATGTCTGTACTGCTTGGGAGCTGAGCATTGAGTTACCAAGCCTATATCAAGTAAACCAGTCTAATCGAACCCCTTTAATAATACATATTCATCCTATTGGTTCAATTTCTCTACAGATGTTGAATACCAAAACTATCTATATCTACCATTTTTCCTATGATCCCCTTGCTTTGTTCTACACATTTCTGAGAAAACAACAAGAATGATAACCACATACAGGTAGGCTTTAACTTCTGTGTGCCTTGATCTTTCTTTTAAATTTTTATTTCCTTTCCATCTCTGAAAATTTCATTCTTGTATACAATTTGTCTTGATTCCTGATTTCTTCTGTGTGCTTTTTTTGCCGCTGGTCCCTTCCAAGCCACACTGGCTCCTTTCTGCCCACATTCCCAGGGATGGTTAGCTTTAATTATAAACATGTCACAGTGTAGGATGCCTTTGAAAGGAAGGCTCAAAGAGAAATTGCCAATGTTAGGTTGCCCTGTGGGCATGTCTGTGGGGAACTGTGAATTAAATTAATATGTGTTACTATTTCCTGAAACTGGAGGCTTCATTTTGTGAGGAGAAATATTCAGTTGGTGTTCTCTCTTCCCCATTATTTGGTACTTACTCTTCAACATCAGATATATTTGCATTTTAGAAAGTTTCTATTCTATTATGTTTCCACATGACACCTTAAATGGCCCTTAGTCTTTGCTGTAACTCTATATATTCCTTTTGATAGTCACTTTATATCCCCCACTCCCTCCATTCCATCTATAGACATTTTATTTTTCCTTTTTAGGGAGACCCATATCCCCTTCTTCCCTCCAGTCTCTCACTTTGTATCTAAGCTCTGGTGCTTATATGGATTATACTTCTATCAAATATTTAACAGCTAACATTGATATATAAGGAAATACATACCATATTTGTCTTTTAGGAACTGTTACTTTTCCCATATAAACTTTTTGCTAGTGACATCCATTTTTCTGGGCGTTTTGTGATTTTATTTTTTAATTTCCAGTAATATTCTGTTGTTTACATGTACCACATTATTTTATTCATTTTCACATTGATGAATATCTAGTCTGTTTCCAATTTTTGGCTATTATGAATAGAGTGGGTTTAGCAAGTGTCTTTTTAGTAGTATAAAACATCTTTTGGGTACATGCCTGTGATGGTTTGTATATACTCAGCCCAGGGAGTGACATTTTAGAAGGTATGGCCCTACTGGAGTAGATGTGTCAATGCAGGTGTGGGCTTTAAGACACTCATCCTAGATGCATAGAAGTCAGTATTCTGCTAGCAGCCTGCAGATGAAGATGTAGATCTCTCACCTCTTCCTGTGCCATGCCTGCCTAGATGCTGCCATGTTTCAGTCTTTATGATATTGTACTGAACCTCTGAACCTGTAAGCCAGCCCCAATTAAATGTTGTCTTTCATAAGACTTGCCTTGGTCCTGGTTTCTGTTAACAACAGTAAACCTTTATTAAGATAATGCCCAAAAGTAATATATGTAGATCTTAACATAAATCTATTACCAACTTCCTGAGTAGCCACCTCACTGAAATACATACAACAAGTGGCTATGCTTGTTGCTGGCCCACAAGCAATGAAGAAATGTTCCCCTTATGACACATTCTCACCAGCCACTACTGTCATTTGTTTTATTGACATTGGGAATCCTGGCTGGCATAAAAGGAAATCTCTAAGCAATTTTTATTTGATGTTCAGCATTTCTGTTTCTTAATGATTTGTGTTTCATCTTTTGTTAAATTTATGATGTTTATATAGGATACTATTTTTAATTTGGTTGTTTGATTTCTTCATGTCCAGGTTTTAAGTTCTTTATATATTTCAGATATTAGAGCTGTATCAGAGATTTAGTTGGGAGAAACCTTTCCCGTTTTGTCCTCTTGAAATTACCCTTTGCCATGCAGAAGCTTTTTATCACAAGGTGATATTTATTAATTGTTGATCTTAACAATGTTTTTCCTGTGTCAACAAGTTCAAGATTAATCCCCACTTTCTCTAGTATCAGACCCAGTTCTTATAAGAGTGAGTTTCTATAAAAATATTAGTTGATGGACTAGTGAGATGGCTCAGAGAGCAAAGGTTACAAATGATTTGATTATGTGTAAACAATCTAAGGTTTGTGTGGTTTGTATGGTTTGTGTCCCTTTAATGGGTACCTGCTAATACACTGTACCTTCCTCTTTAATACCCAGTTCTCCTGCTTTATTTGTTCATCCATTTATTTTTGTCATGTCCTGGTTTATCTTCATCTTCAGTGACTTCACAAAAGACTCAGAATTTGTGTGAGATATTAGGGTGGGCCGAGTTGATGCTGGGTGTCTTATCTAGCACTCTCCACCATATTTTCTGAGGTCTTTTACTAAACTTGAAGGTCACTGATTTGCCTATCCAAAAAGCTCTGGGGATCCTCTTATTTCTACATCTCAAAGCTGGTGTTGCAGATGCTTGCCACTAGACCATCATGGGTACTGGGCATTGAGTACATGTTCTAATGATTACAAGTTATGCTTACTTTTAGCTGACCTTTCCCCCCAGCTCCCACATTTGGAATGTTAATGTGAAAATGTTAAAGAGATAACCTAATCATTATTTGTGTGATCACACTCATTTTTTTTTAATTTTCTCATCGTCTGCATGGATACTCATCATAGTCTGTCATGGTAGGGGAAATCAGAGTACTGGCATATTTTAGCAGCACGTTATTGTACTCATGAGCATTAAAGAGACGGTGCAGGGCTGTCTCCACTCATGCTGCTATGGTTCGCAGTCGGAAATGCTGCCAAAGAAATGCAACCAAGATAGAACCCCAGCTTTAGGTGTGGCCTGAGGAGGCCCATCACCAAGATGTTTTTAGAGTCTGACAAATGAACAATACTAACTGTCCTAGTTAGGGTTTTATTCCTGTGAATATACACAATAACCAATGCATGTTTTATAAGAAAAACACTTAATTGGGACTGACTTACAGGTTCAGAGGTTCGATCCATTATCATCAAGGTAGAAGCATGGCAGCAACCAGGCAGACATGGTGCAGGAGGAGCTGAGTTCTACATCTTCATCTGATGGAAGCCAGGAGCAGGCTGAGCCTCCTCAGGCAGCTAGAAGGAGATTCCCCAAGTCCACCCCTACTGTGACACACTTCCTCCAACAAGACCACACATTCTAAATAGTGTCACTCCCTGGGCCAAGCGTATGCAAACCATCACACTAACCACCACAGCTAAGAAGTAATGTTTGCCCTGTAGGGAATCCTCTTCCCATATCAGTGTGGCCTTTGTAATCTGCCACTTATCAATCTGGTGCTGGACATTTGACAGCTGCTTGTCTGGGTCCCTCCATTCCTCTTTGTACTGAAGCAGGTGTAAAGATTGTGGAAGGAAAGCCTTTGTGGGGCCTGGGGGCTGGGGAGTGTGGCAAGTTAGCTATTTCTCTACTGGTCAGTGCCTCTGGAGCAGAGAGTGTCCTTGCTTTCCTTCTGTAGGACCAGCTACAATGCCAGGGTTCCTTTCTCACTCAGTATGATAAAGTGCAGACACACTGAGTTCTTGGATAAGAAGAATGGCTTTCAATCTCTCTGCTTCATTCAATGTACTCTGACTGTGTGCCCAGCACTGTGTCCCATACTGTGAGAGACAAAAAAGGAGTGCTAACTGATGCATCCCTAGGAAGCATAGCAACTCAGCAGGAACATGAGATTAGTGCAATTGGACTCAGGCATGCAGAACAGGAGTTGATTCACAGTCACAAACAAATGGATAAAAGAACTGAGGGTTCTGAGAAAATTCAGCAGGAAGGTACTGAGGGACCACAGAGATCTGTCTGGAAGAGAGGCATCAGGTGCAGGCCAGTTCTTTTGACAGATGAAAGGACTTGGTTATAATGGAGAGGAGGAAGAGCCTTCACACAGGGAACAGGACAGGAAAGAGGGATCCTGCAGAGCATGCCAGGCTTTTGTGAAGTACAGTGATGCATAGAAAGGAGCCAGTTGACAGTAATTTGACCCCGTGTAAGTTGCTCTTTACAATGGTTTGGCAGGAAAGATGATTTCATTTGAACATGTGTCTCTACCATCACAACCATCATTATTGCATGTTTTGGTAGCATTTGAAAATATTAGGCTAATTTGTAACAATTTATTTTTCCTTGAGATTATGTTTTCCAAATTACTTTCTGCATTTATTCATATGTTTTTTTAACGTAAATTTTGTGTTAGTGTGTGTTTGTTTGTGTGTTTGTGTGTGTGTGTGTGTGTGTGTGTGTGTGTGTGTGTGTGTGCATGTGCATGAGTGGGTATGTGGGTCAGAGGTAAAACTCTGGTGTCATTTTCCCAGCACTATCCACGTTGTTTGTGGTACAGGATACAGGGTCTCTCGCTGGACTGGAGCTTGCCAACCTAGCTCTAGGTTATGCTGGCTAGGCAGTGAGCCCCAGTGACGCACCTACGTCCCCTTCACCAGTACTGTGACCGAAGCATGAATCACCATGGCTTGCATTTAATGTAGTTTCTAGTGTTTGGACTCAGGTTCCTATGCTTGTGTTGCAGGCAACTTACAGACTGTACTCACTCCAAGCCAACAGGGGAGTATTTGCTGTTTATCCTCCCATCTGTGCTCCTCATGACAGGGCAACCTAGGCCACAGTGAATGCACAAGAGGATTCATCTGAAGCACCAATTAGACACAAGTGACTGGCGATTTTTGGATAAAAGAAAGTCTGAGACAGTGGAGTTTAATGAGTTTTATTGATTGTCTCAGAATAGGAGGCCCTGTCCCTATCTTCACTGGAATGGGTGAACTTAGAAATGGGAAAAAAAGACAAAAAAAAAAAAAAAAGCAACAGCCAGAACCCAAACAAAAACAAATAAACAAATACAGGTTGAAGTGTTCAGGATTTAGATTTTCTTTACATTAGGTTTTTAACTTATTTTCAGGTAATTATTTCTGTTTTGCTGTGCTGAGCACATTAACTGCTCAGTATACTGTTTCTTAAGATCACAGTTCAGTCAGGGTTGTCATGAAGATTTAAATTTTACTATGAGATTATCAGCCTTAGTGCTTTCTTAAAAGTTATTGGCTTTTTTCTTTATCATCTAACAATCCTACACCTGTCCTAGCATTGGAAAAGCAAACAGATTTTCTGGTCATTAAACAATCTCATTCATATGTGTGTACCTTAAGATTTTAACTCATGGAAGTTGGGAGCAGAGTTGTGGTCACTGTTAATGAGAAGATGGAGAGCACTTGGTCTTGGAAAGAAAACCAGAAATAATGTTATCTTTTGGAAATAAGGTTTATTTGGATAAAGGAGCCTGAAACATGGTCAGGCCTAGAGGTGGGATTGAAAACATCATACATAAAATAGTACAGACTTAGATGACGCTTCCTTTAAAGAACCATAGAAGAGTTTCATAAAGAACTGGTGATATAGCTCAGCATTTATGAGCACGTGTTGCTCTTGCAGAGGATTGAGTTTGATTCCCAGCTCTGTATACATGAAGTGGTATCAGCATCTGGTATAAACAGGATCTGAAAGAATAAAAGATGTAAATGATCAGCAGAGTTGAGCTAGTATCACAACCTTCTGTAATTTCTTTTCAAGTGATCTGATTGATAGGTTATTTCTCCACCTATGAAATGAGCCAATTTATTAGAACATATTTATGATAGGTTTATTGTGGAGTTCCTTTGGGGAGCATTCATTAGCCCCAAAGAATGAGGCCAGATAAGTAACTCTGGGGAGAAAGGGAGCAGTGAGAGAGGAGAGGGGGATAGAGTCTGTGGGGAAGGGGAAGAGAAAGAAAGAGTATATGCAGAGAGAAAACAGGAGGACGAGGGGGAGGAGAAGGAGGGGGGAAGAGGAGGAAGAGTTAGAGAGAGAGAGAAAGACAGAGACAGAGAGATAGACAGAGATAGAGAAACAGAGAAACAGAGAGAGAGATGGAGAGAAAAAGAGAGACAGAGAGAAAGCAAAATGCTTAGATTATATACGGGAGAACTTCTGAGGGAAGGCAGCCCAGTCGCTAGGCTGGAAAGTTCAGAATTGTGGGTAGGGCATGCCAGCTAGAGACTGAGGGATGGTGAGAGAACCTAGTAGCCAGGTCTGCTTTGATATATAAAATATGTACCTCAATCCCTTGTTCTGGAGTCCAATGCAGACACTGATGCCCTATTTTACCTTTGTCTACACAGCATTAATGAGCACAAACTTCCCTTCTATGCACAAATCTTTTTTTTCTATCTTTTAAAAAGTGATAATAACTGGTTCCTTTCAGCATGCATTTTCTACCTTCATTAATCTTATCTAGTTTTGTTGGCTACATACATATGGGCCACATGTGGGTCAGTCTATGAATGGCCATTCCTTGAGTCGATGCATCAAACTTTGCTTCCATATCCCCTCCTATGGATGCCCCCCCCCCCTTATAAGAAGGAGTGGGAACATCTGCATTTTGGTCATCCTTCTTCTTGAGCTTCCTGTGGTCTGTGGATTGAATCTTGGGTAATTCGAGCTCTTTGGCTAATATTCACTTATCAATGAGTGCATACCAAGTGTGTTTTTCTGTGATTGAGAAAGCTTACTCAGGATGATATTTTCTAGTCCATTCCATTTGCCTATGAAATTCATGAAGTCATTGTTTTTGATAGCTATGTACTACTCCATTGTGTAGATGTACTACACTTTTGTATCCATTCCTCTGTTGAAGGGCATCTCGGTTCTTTCCAGCTTCTGGCTATTATAATTAATGCTGGTATGAATATAGTGGAGCATGTGTCTTTGTTGTATGTTGAAGTATCTTTTGGGTATATGTCCAAGAGAGGTATAGCTGGTTCCTCAGGTAGTGTAATGTCCAATTTTCTGAGGAACCTCCATACTGATTTCCAGAGTGGTTGCACCAATTTGCAATCCCACCAACAATGGAGGAGTGTTCCTTTTTCTCCACATCCTCACCAGCATCTGCTGTCATCTGAGTTTTTTATCTTAGCCATTCTGACTACTGTGAATCTCAAGGTTGTTTTGATTTGCATTTCCCTGATGACTAAGGATGTTGAACATTTCTTTAGGAGCTTTTTGGCCATTCAATAATCCTCAGCTGAGAATGTTTAGCTCTCTACCCCATTTTTTTTCTTTCTTTCTTTTTTTCATCTTTATTAACTTGTGTATTTCTTATTTACATTTTGATTATTATTCCCTTTCCCGGTTTCCAGGACAACATCCCCCTAATCCCTCTCCCTCCTTTTCTCTATGAGTGTTCCCCTCCCCACCCTCCCCCCATTACCACCCTCTCCTCCAAGAATAGGGTTATTTGGCTCTCTGGAGTCTATATTCTTGAGTTCTTTTCATATTTTGGATTTTAGCCTGCTATCCGATGTAGGATTGGTAAACATCTTTTCCCAATCTGTTGGTTGCTATTTTGTCCTAATGACAGTGTCTTTTGCTTTACAAAAGCTTTGCAGGTTTATGAGGTCCCATTGGTTAATTATTGATCTTAGAGCATGAGCCATTTTGTTTTGTCCAGGAAATTTTCCCCAGTGCCCATGTGTTCGAGACCCTTCCCCACTTTTTCTTCTATTAGTTTGAATGTAACTGGTTTGATGTGGAGGTCCTTGATCTACTTGTGCTTAAGCTTTGTACAGGGTGATAAGAATGGATCAATCTACATTTTTCTACATGCTGACCTCAAGTTGAACCAGCACCATTTGTTGAAAATGCTATCTTTCTTCCATTGGATGGTTTGAGGTCCTTTGTCAAAGATCAAGTGGCTCTAGGTGTATAGGTTCATTTCTGGGTCTTCAGTTCTGTTCCACTGATCTATCTTCCTGTCTGTGTACCAATACCATACAGTTTTTATGACTATTGCTCTGTAATACTGCTTGAAGTCAGGGATGGTGATTCCCCCCAGAAATTCTTTTATTGTTGAGTATAGAGTTTGCTATCCTGGGATTTTTGTTATTCCAAATGAATTTGCAAATTACTCTTTCTATCTCTATAAAGAATTAAGTAGGAATTTTGATGGGGATTGCATCTACTTTGCAGACTGCTTTTGACAAAATAGCCATCTTTACTATATTAATCCTGTTAATCCATGATCATGGAAGATCTTTCCATCTTCTGAGGTCTTCCCCAATTTCTTCCTTCAGAGACTTCAAGTTCTTGTTATACAGATCTTTCACTTGCTTGGTTCAAGTCACACCAAGATATTTTAAAGCTTTTAAAATTAAAAAGAAAAGTGATCATAAGAGAGGAAGGGAGAGATAGTTGCCATAAAAGGGAGGCTGATCGTAAGAATCAGAGGAGCTTCTTTAAAGAACTTCCCCAGAGTTGCCTTTAGAGAAAATTCTCCAAGCAAACAAAATTCCTAAATTTTTAATCTCTCATGAGGCGGTAGGAATCATCACAATATTTATTTTGACATAGCAAACTTTAGAGAGATGATGGAAGTGACAGATAGTATATATTTAGAAGTGTGAAATCACAACCTAGAGAGCTTCTTAATAATCTCTTAGTTTCTAGTTATTATTCTGAGTCATTATGACCAAAAGCAAGTTGGGGAGGGAGGAGTTTATTCAGTTTATAATTCCATATCACAGATCATTATGAAAGGAAGTGAGGCCAAGAACTCAAACATGGCAGGGAACGTGATGCAGGATCTGATGCAGAGGTGATGGGGAGGTGTGCCTTTTTGGCTTGTTTCTCAAGGTTTGCTTATCCTTCATTTTTATACACTCAGTAGTACCAGCCCAGAGATGGCCCTAATCATAATGGTTTGACTAACCTGATCTTTTTGAAATATTTTCTCAATTGAGGACTCTAGTAGGTGTCAACTTGATATAAAACTAACCAGCACATTCTCTTTGCAGGGAGGGATGGACTGAATTTATCAGGCTGTAAGGTCTGAATCCTAAGAGTGATTGGCTACTTTTTTTTAAATTTTTTTTCTTGGATGTTTTATATATTTACATTTCAAATGTTAGCTCATTTTCCCCCTCTCCCACACCTCTCCTCCTTCCCCCTAATTCTATGAGGGTGTTCCCACTCCCACAGATCCACTCACCACCTCAACACCTTGATATTATCCTACATTGGGGAAGCAAGCCTTCACACGACCAATGACTTTTTCTCCTATTGATTTTAGACAATGCTATCCTCTGTTCCATATGTGGTTGGAGTCATGGCTCCCTCGATATATACTCATAGGTTGGTGATTTAGACCCTGTGAGGTCTGGTGGTGTCTGGTTGGTTGATACTGCTCTTTTTCCTATGGTGTTGCAACCCCCCTCAGTTCCTTCAGTCTTTTCTCTAATTCCTCTATTGGAGTCCCCTTGTTCAGTCCAATGGTTAGCTGCAACCATCCTAGTCTGTATCAGTAGCACTCTGGCTGAGCATCCCAGGAGTCAACAATATATGGAGAGTTATTGGCTTCTTAAAAGGGAAGGTTCTAACATCAATTGCAACTTGGGAAAGGGGTGGTCTATCTGTGGAGAGTAGATACTTATACTTGTTACCCAAGAAAAATCTATGTAATACATCCTATGTTCCTTATACTGACTTGGTTTATTGTGGGACATAAAACCATGCCAGTAAGTTTGTTAAGGTAGAACAGGTTGAGACCCAGACATGGTGGGCTTAGACAACTCCCAGTTCCCTGCCAGACTCCTGACTTGGAACAAGTGCCATGCTCCTCACATAAAAGAAATGTGTCCTGTGGTCACGTAGGCCTAAAAGAGTTATCTGTGCTAATGAGATACCTAGAGACCTGGAAGGCTTAGCTGATAAGCTTCACTTCCCAGACATTCTTCCTTGGAAAGGGTATTTAATATCAAGCCTACTAAGAAGAGAATATGGTACATTGTGCATACATTTCTGCCATGAACAGCCAATAAACCGTTTAGAATATACACAGTGGGGAGCCAGGCAGAAAGCATTCACCTATAAAACTTATCCCTTAGAAGGCCTATCTGTGCTCTGTGCCCCAACCTACCTCTGCCAAGTTAAGGATAATCACCACCACTCCAACATGGGATAAGTTGGAGCTTCTCTTTTGTCCTCTTTCCTGGCCAAGTTTATGGTACATTTCCTTGATTGCAGATTAATGCAGAAGGGCTCAAGTAGCTGGGGATGCTGTCAGTCTTGGAACAGTGGTCCTTGGGTCTATAAGAAAGCAGGTAAAGCATGGATAAAGAGAAAGCCACTGGGCAGTGTTACTTTGTGACCTCTATACCATCTCCTGCTTCTAGGTTCCTGCATTGAGTTCCTGATCAAGTTCCCTCTGAGATAGAGAGTAATCTGAGAGTAAGAGGAAGTAAACGCTTTCCTCTCCAAGTTATCTTGGTCACGGTGTTTTATCACAGCAATATAAATCCTAACAAAGAACTCTATCTGTAATTTTACGTGTCAATTTAAAAGTAAACATTAAAAAACAAATCAGACAATTGCCCTTTGTCTGAATATCATGTCTGCAGAACCTAGTAACCAGGTTAACTGATGGCATCTAGTTTGAGTGTTGCTGTATAATTATAAAAAAAAAATCTTTCTTTTATTTCACAATAGGTCCAGCACCAGAGTGCCCCATGACATCTGTTTGATATTTTCATCTCAGACAATAGAGCATCTCACCCGCTTTGCTCCATCCTATATCACACTCCCAATGGCTACTCTATGAACCTGGCCACAATCTCTCTACCCATCTACTTCCCAAGGCAGGTTGCCATCATGCGAGACATACACATCGCAATTTTGTGGTGGCCCAGTGTCTCCAGCCACCACTCATTCTCTTGAATTTAATTAAATCGTCCATGAAAGAACATACAACACAATAATCTCTGATCCAATTGATAAGATATAATTGTCCACCTAGATAAGATATAGTTGCTCATCTAGATGTACAAAACCTTGTACACATCCATCCCTTAAGAGTATTCATAACAAACTATAATTGCACAAAGAGGGATCTTATCATCCAACTCCATGTTCTCTAGGCTGCTTCTCCCTCTTGCACCAGTCTCTTCCTCCTTTCTAAAACTTTTCTCCCATGCATCCTTCCTTCTCATCCAATGACAGGCCTCATTCAATCTTATACCTCCTTTCACCCATGTAATAACATCATCCTACACTTGAGGGATAGCCTCACCTATGTAGTCAAATATATATGTATACAAGATTCTTAGCAGGTAAGAATATATTACCTGTATCTTTGTCATGAATGTAATTATCGCTGTGAGATGAATAAGCACTAGAGAATATTCAGCATATAATAACACTTAATGATCATGAATAGTTTCAAACATGCTAGTGTATATCTGACACACCAAAAGATGGGTACATGATTAAAACTGATAAATAAATGAATAATTAACAAACAAAGGAACAAACAAATATTAAGGCCCTGACACTTATGGAGGGAGATTATTTAAGACTCAAGAAGTAAATGAAAATTATAAGGCTCAAGAAATAAACAAAATTGAAATTTCAGGAAGCTCCTGGACAAAGATTGATAAGACTCCTCCTCATGCTATCTAAGCAGTAACAGCTACTAGAGAAAAAATTATCTGCCTGAAAGTGGTGCAAGAAACTCCAGCAATGCAGCTCTTGTGAATTGTCATTCATACTGGGCTACACTCTTCAACAATGGGGCTGCCTTTTAGATGTCCATTCTGTTGTACCTAATCTTGTGCTGTATTCCTGTATTATTTGAAAGCATTGGCTAATAATCTATACTTGGGTTAATTGTTTTGTTTGTCTGTTTTTGGTGCCATTCCTTATGTGAATACATGTTTGTTCAAATCTCTTAGGAAATAGTCACAAAATCCAGACCTGTCTAAGTAGGAACTGTGGAAGCAGGGTTCACAGAGACACCTGGACCAGTGTTTTCAGTGATTCTGGTGCACGCTAGCAAAATGTGAAATGGAGAGCCATATTCAGATTCCGCCTAAGAAATGAAGGGTGGAAAACCAGTTGGCTACTCTTTCTTTCTCTAGCATGTGAAACTTCATTGTAGAAGCCATGTCAGTAAAGCACTGTGGAGGAGAAGCTCTTGTCTTTGGTAAATATTTTACTCTATAGTTCATATATCGGTATCATATATATGGTAAAAGAAATTTTACGTAAGGTTCATATATAATAGTAATAATCTGTGCATATTACATATTACAGCTATACAGGCACACACATTCCTATGCATAAGTATGTACAAGTGATGGGTAGTATTTCCTATTCTCTTGGAAGATGTGGAGTCACTGGACATATGGGCATGTCTTTGAAGGATATTCTAGATTAGATTAATTGCAGTAGAAAGACAAACCTTACCCCATTCTTTAGGCTGTGGTCCTGGGCTTAAAGAAGAGGACAAACCACACTGAGAAACTGCATTTGTCTTTCTCTACTATCTGTCTTAATGGCAATAGTACATGTAGATCCTTGCCCCTATAGATGTCCAGAGAAACTATGAAAGTTAATCACTTGAAATTATCTTTCTAAAGGAAAGATGAAGAGCCTGTTCTTCCATCCAGAAAGCTGAGAATTAGGAATGATTACTTGTCTAGTGATCTGTTTTCTGTTGGACCAGGACATATCAAACCCCTAGAACAAGGACTGGAGTGGCTAGTAATCTAAATAACATTTATATCTAGAGACTCACTCAAACACCCACAACTAGGACCAGAGGTACCTAAGAGCTCAGATTAACTTTATGCTATCTGTATGTATGGCCAAGATCAGGTAAGACACTTAAACTCTCAAGCTAGTATAAGTAGTCTATGCCTGTAGCCCATCTTCTTGAAAGGAATGGAACTTGTCTGTGCTGAGTTTCAACACGATTATGCTTATTTATGCACCTGAAATTGTATTACACTAGAAATCATTTTCCCCATATTGTACTGAGTTAAATACATTGGGAACAAACTGCCTGTTGTCAGAGTTAATCTGCACTGGTTTTCATTCTTTTTTATTTTTTTTATTAACTTGAGTATTTCTTATATACATTTTGAGTGTTATTCCCTTTCCTGGTTTCCGGGCAAACATACCCCTCCACCCTCCCCTTCCTTATGGGTGTTCCCCTCCCAAACCTACCCCCATTGCCGCCCTCCCCCAGAAAGTCTAGTTCACTGGGGGTTCAGTCTTAGCAGGACACAGGGCTTCCCCTTCCTCTGGTGCTCTTACTAGGATATTCATTGCTACCTATGAGGTCAGAGTCCAGGGTCAGTCCATGTATAGTCTTTAGGTAGTGGCTTAGTCCCTGGAAGATCTGGTTGCTTGGCATTGTTGTACTTTTGGGGTCTCGAGCCCCTTCAAGCTCTTCCAGTTCTTTCTCTGATTCCTTCAACGGGGGTCCTATTCTCAGTTCAGTGGTTTGCTGCTGGCATTTGCCTCTTATCTCTCTGTGTGGTTCCCTTCGCAGTCTGAAAAATGCAGTGACTGTAGGTGCAATGTGATCTGTCACTTTGAACTCCTACCACCATGATTTCCCCACTCTGATGGTCTGTACCCCTGAACTTTTGCCAAAATAAACCTTTCCTTTCTTACATTGTTATTTTCAGATATTTGATCAAACAACGAGAAAAGTAAGTAATGCAGCAGGTATTGATGAATATGTGGATATATGTGTGCAGCATATAGTCATTGTAGACACCTGTATATGGGCAGTGGATCTGTGTATGTAGCATAAACATTATATATGCCTGTATCTATTCTGTGATTCTGTTACAACTATCCCTGACCCTGACCAATCAAGACAGGCTTTAGTGAGGGCATTGCTGAAGCAGTTATTTGCAAAGTCTCTGGCAATCTGACCTCTCTAGGTTATCTTTAGTAAGAATTCTTACAGTTGTTTAGCCATAGTTCCTGCTATACTAATATTTCTTCTCATTGGCACTCTACCCAGAGACTCCTCTTCTGCTCCCTATAACAAATGTCTGTTTGTTCTCATTTTTTTGGAGCTGAGTCCAGGTTCTATTCTCCATAGTGAAATTCCACTTTAATGATATTATTATTATTATCATTTTACTGAGAGGCACATGCCCTTGCTATGTTCTTCTTTTGCCTTTGTACATTCTCTACTGAGAGATGTTACATGGATAACCATTAGCAGAGCTAGTACTTCTCTCTTGACAGTAGTGTCTATCTGTGTATAACAGAACCTGAACAGAATGCTGTGTAATGCCTGGATCCAAGAAAAAAACTTCATCACTGGGACTATCTTTCAGCAACAGCTTTCTCCCTGCAGGCTCTATGGCCATAGGGAGGTGCTTCTCTCCTAGACCCCACTTTCTTCACATTGTATATTTCTCCTGGTATCTCCTCTGATGAATGGAAAATATTTCCTCCCAACTTCCTGCTCATCTCACCTGCAGTATCAGTTTCCATTGCTCCTGAAGGGGAACAATTCACACCAGTATTCAAGTAGAGTCAGCAAACAGTTAGGATTTGCTTGTTTGTTTGTTTGTTTCTTTCTTTCTTTATTTGTACCACAGGCAAGACAGATAAGCCAAACATATACAATACAAAATGCAGACTGGATCAAGCAGTGTAGCCATGGAAACTGGCTGTTTATAATATGTGGATTTATCAGCTTCATCCTATTATTTCCCCTCTTATTTTATACCTCTGAAGTGTTCTCCTTCTTTGAATAGGCAAAGGATGTCCTAGTAGCTATCCTACCCACAATTCTGTCTATTATATTTAAACATATAAGGTGCCCACATGTGTAGAAAGATGAAATTTCCCACTGGGAAAAAGGGAAATGATGACTTGCGTGTACTCATCAAGGAGAGGCTCACTAGGAGCCATGTGGAGGTGGCTTCACTGTTTTTCCAGCCTCATCTTTTCTCTAGTTAGTTCAGAGCCTGCATGGTTATCTCCCATTTCACCCAAAAACAAAAACAAAAAAGTTTAATTGTTTTGTGCATGCTTATGTTTGGCATTGTGTGCATGTACGTGTGTTCATGTCTGCTCATGTGTGTGTGTGTGTGTGTGTGTGTGTGTGTGTGTGTGTGTATGTGTGTATTTGTGTGCAAGTGTGATGGAGGGCAGAAGAAGGCACACGATCACCTAGAGCTGGAGTTGCAGGTGGTTGGAATCCAACCAATGTAGAGCCTGAGAACCTAAATTAGGCCACCTCTAAGAGAATAGGAACTCTTCTAAGCCATCTCTTCAGGCTCCAGAGCCTCATTGTTTTAACCTTAATATTAGTTTTAATTGCTACATCACCCTTAGCAGTTAATAGCAGTCAAAAGAGAAAGTAGGAGGAAAAAAGGAAGTATAAAGGGACAAATGGAGGAAAATGACCAGCCAGAGGAATTGGGAAGGAATGAATGTTTATAGACCACAGAGAAAAAAGGGGGAGATGAGAAACACACCCTCCCAGGATGGTATTTGAACACAGGTTAAGATGACCTCTGGAGACTAGTGGGAAGCCAAGGAAGCAAAAGCAAGCTTCTGTATTTTCATTCAGCAGCTACAGATGGGAGAATCATTTGAAGCTTTGAGTTAGAGCTCAGAGGCTATATTCGTTTTCCCCAGGAAGATAGACTTGCATGACTATAGTAGGTTCCCTCTCTCACCCAGTAATCTGGCATTTTAAGGCCTCCACAGATGTTTCATTAATGCAAATGGAGGCATTATTACCTGTGATTAAGCATTAGCACCTTTATGTTATTTTTATGCTCATGAATAATTTAGTTTTCATCTCAATGTTACATTAACATAGTTGTGAATGTCATTTGCTTTCTTTTTAAGTCAAGGAAGAATGATATTCAAATACTTGTATCATCTAGAGATTCCACCTTGGAGACTCTGATGAAGGACCACGTGGCTATGGTTTGATGGTAAAAGGACTTGTTCAGTTTCCTAAGAGATATACCTTCTCACAGTAAGAGTTGGGTCAAGATACTAGGTCAGTCTTAGGGTCTTTTCTCAGGCTCCTTAATGTGGTTCTAGTGGGTAATAAGGTGCCAAGTCTCATGTCCTTTTTAAAACATCTTCCTCCTTATAGGATAAGAAGTCTGAGCTGAGGCTCCAGTGGTGGAAATCCACATCACCTGTTCTTGGATAAGATTTTTTTTTTGACTCTGTGACCTTTACCTACTACATACTGCAGACAGGCACTTGGAATGCCTCTGCACTTAGCTCAGTGTGAACATATGAACAGTGAATGTACTTGTCACAGAGGCCTTTGAACACCATGTGCAAAACTTTAAATAGGGATTCCATAGCAAAAAAAAAAAATTAAAGACAGTAGAACTAGAATTCCTTGGGGCCCCTGGAAAGAGGGGTCTAGAGAAGATATCCTGTCACCCCCTGTATCTAACCTTTTGATATTAGAATGATAGCATTGTAACTTTACAGTGCTGTGTTGTGCTACATTGATAGCTAACTATCCTGGACTCTATGTGGCTTGCATGCTCTGGATTATAGAAGTCGGCCAGTATAGACTGATGCATAACCAGTGAGTAACTTTCAAGATTTGGAGGACTTGAGGGACAAGGTACACTGAATTGAGGATATAATTATGTGACCATAGAAAAGTATAAATTCCCTCAAGTAAAACAAACATTATTAAAAGTCAATACCATCAACTGTGTTCACAGAAACCAGCATCCAATCTACCTAGTGAGAGTCTGGCTGAAAACTATTGCCATAAACTGCTTTTCTGTAATTTAGTAAGATACTGATTCAGACAATGCCTTTACAGCATGGGTAAAATAAAATAAAAGTTACTTAAAGTAGGTGGTTTTATGATAGGACTGCCTTTGAGCAGGTGATTGGAAGAGGTAGAATTTGTCTTCAGTTAATCAAAAATCGAACCTTGTCAAGGCCTTCATCTGCAAAGCCCATGAGAACCCATGCTACAACCTTATAGACTACTCAGAGTCAAATGCCTTCCTGACCTTCTATTGTTGAGGAAAAAGAGTGAGTCCAGAATAAAAAGGAGAAGATATGAATAGAGGAGATAGAGAAGGCTAAGGACAGAGAAGAATAAAAGAGAGGAGTAGGGGAGAGAAGAAAAGAAAGGAAGAACAGAGGAAACAAGAGTTTGAGAGGGAAGAGATGAAAATGAAAGTGTGAGGAAAGGAAAGAGAACAGTAGAGGAAGGAAGTAAAAAGGAAGAATAGGAGATGAGGAGGGGAGAGAGGGGAATTTTCACTCTATATGTGGAAGAGGAGAATAGGAGTGGGGAAGGAAGGAGGAGTGCAGAGAGAAGAGAAAGTCACACTTACAACCCTCATATATTCTACATGCTTCATCTTCTGTACACCTCATGTTTGGGCTGTGTCTCCAGAGATGCATTTGGGTTAATAAAGAAAAACCCCACTTGCAGATTCATGGGGTTCCGAACACCCATCAACCCATGACAACATGAAACCACAGAAAGGAATATGGATCTTTATCTCTGAGTCATTTATCTCCTAAGAAGAAACAAGGTCCTCTCCTGTGCCACGAGGGAATCTGTACTTCATTCATCTCACAATAAACTTGAAAAATAAAACCAAGGTTGAACAGAGAGGGACAGAGTCACCACCAGTATCCTTTCCCTCAGGTTTATAGCTGGATCCTATTTCTTTTGTTGCTTTTGCTTCCTGATCTACCCAGGAAAACCTGATCTGCCAAGTCCCTTGCTGTGCCTTCCATGCTGCCTTGGTCTCATTTGTTAGTGTGAAGAAATATCCAGACAAAAATCATCTTAAAAAAAAGACTCATTCACCTTACAATTCCAGGTTACAGTCAATTTTTGAGGGGAAGTCAAGGCAGGAACTCAAAGGCACTTCCTACGTTTAGCTTGGGCTACCACCTCAATTAACCTAATCTAGGACCTCCCTTTCTGACATTGCCAGAGGTTCGTGTCCTAGTTGATATTACATCCTGTCATATTGATAAATAAGATTAGACATCTCTGACAAGTTGTATACTTGACATAGTTCTATGTGTGCTGACCTGGAGCAGCAAGGGTACCTGCTGTACAGAGAACAGACACAAAATGCAGACCATTGTGCCTTATCTGACAGTGTGCCAGGAGACTGTGAATGGCTTAATGTCAAGGGCATTGAAAGGAAGAAATCAGCCCGATTGGTGCTTTCAAAAGGACACTTGATGGGGTGTGGTTGCTCCGGGTACTGATTCTGGAGCACAGTCCAGCTAGCCAGTTTGACCAACAGACCCACAGATCCATGTGAGTGTGTAGCATATAGGATGAATCTAGATGTTATCAGAAGAGTATGGATGAAAAGGTCTCCCAGAATCTTCTATAATTGCTTTTTCATAGCCAGTCCTTTATAATTTGAGAACTATTGAATTAGAAATTCATTAGCTTCTACTCCCTAGGGAAGAATGTTGCTTTCCTGAGTCCTTGCAGACAGAGCAAAGAAAAACAAAATCTGGAGAGATGGAAGACCTCTTCACTACGAGGTAGTGACAAGCTGAATCATTGTCTTTAGTGAAGAAGAATTTAGAAGACAGAGAACCAGCCCTCTCTTTAGGATCATAGATCCCTTTCTGAATACCACCATGTTTAAAATAGACTCCAGAATGGAGACTGTTAATGTACCTTTGGCTCTATATGCATTTGAAGAGCAAATCTTATCCTTATACTTTTTCCAGGCCTCTGTTTACTGAGTCACATCAAGTACACATAGGGTGAGACAAGCATTTTTGTCATGGCACAAGGCATCCATTTCAAGGACATCTTTGTCAGACTTGATCTAATTTGATGATAATTAGCTCTTAATGACTGGAAAGTCTCTCTCTCTCTCTCTCTCTCTCTCTCTCTCTCTCTCTCTCTCTCTCTCTCTCTGTCAATGATAAGAAAACACCTTTGTTCTAGTTCTGGAGTGGAAGAGATAAAAGTATTCTAGCCTTTTTGGTGTTTTCAGGTCCATTAGAGACTCCAACAAGAAGAGGATGAATGACTCCTGAGGAGTGCTAACTGAGATAGACCTCTGACCTGCACATAAATGTACCTGTATGTCCATAGCACCTAGACATTTATGAAAACACACACACACAAACACACACACACACACACACAGAGAGAGAGAGAGAGAGAGAGAGAGAGAGAGAGAGAGAGAGAGAGAGAGAAAGAGGTGGAAAAGAAGAGGTAGAATGAGAATGAGGAGGAGAGAGAGAGGGAGAGGGAGAGGGAAAGATTCAGAAAAAGACAGTAGGCTTCTGGGTACAATCCCAAACACAATAGACATAAAGCTGGACGGGGCAGGATCTATAAGAATAATTACACTAGCTGCACTCTAGAAGGGTGTCACACTTAAGAACAATATGCTTCTCAGAGGGATCACAGACTTAAAACTTTATTATGACATTTATGTAAAATAGAAACTAAGATTCTTATAACAATAAGTTAAAAAAATTAATCCCCAAGTGGGAAGAATCCAAGTGTCTCAAGAAGGTGAATATTTTTGATTTATATGAGAATATCATCCTTTCTGGTGAGTCTGGGCAAGTAGGCTAGTCTAGATGGTGAGGAGGGGTTTGTGTGTGGGTAGCCTCACAATTTGTTCTGGACTCGTTACTGGCACACTCTATTCTTTTTTTTTTTATTAGATATCTTTCTTTATTTATATTTCAAATGTCATTCCCTTTCCTGGTTTCCTTTTCATAAGCCCCCTTCCCTCCCCCTCCACCAAACCGGTGCTTCCCCCATCCACCCATCTTACTGCCCCTCCAACATTCTCCTGCCCTGGGGGGGAAAACCTTGGTAGGACCAAGGGCTTCCCCTTCCACTGGTGCCTCAACAAGGCTCTTCTTTGCTACATATGCAGTTGCAGTCCTGGGTCAGTCTTTTTATAGTGCTTTAGTCTGGCATACTCTATTCTTAAGTCTTGGTTTAAACTCATAAGCCTCTTCATCTTACATCTTTTAGGATAGTAAGACTGACATCAGCAAACAAGGTATCTCCATCATGAGGATCTGCAGATAAGTAGGGAAAAGACAAAAGAGAGACATACATGGCAGCTGTATTAGCTACTTCTGTTGCTGGACAAAATACCACTATATTTAAATTTTAAAAAGAAGAAACAGAAACAGAACTCAAACATCTTTTTATTTTTATTACTTTTTAATGGTTTAAGAAATGTTTCAAAGGGGTAAGATTTCTGCTCTTTTGGAAAGCAGTCTGCCCAGGAGCTACCTTTCACCAATTTTATCTTAGGGATACAAGTCATCCTCAAGTCTTCAAAGCTGTACATATCCATGAGGATGGAATATAAAAAGCTTGTGTCTTTATAGATTTTCAATCCAATGCCAGCCCAGCTGTGGCCTTATCAGCTCTGAAGGTCCTAGAGTAGAGTTGGGCTTTGCTTTCAAGTATCTTTTTTTTTCTTTTTTTTTTAATTTATTTAATACGTAATAATAATTCTTTGGTTTCCTAGTAAACATCCCCCTCCCCCCTCCCCTTATTTATGGGTGTTCCCCTCCCAACCATCCCCCCATTGCCGCCCTCCCCCCAACAGTCTAGTTCACTGAGGGTTCAGTCTTAGCAGGACCCAGGGCTTCCCCTTCCACTGGTGCTCTTACTAGGATATTCATTGCTACCTATGAGGTCAGAGTCCAGGATCAGTCCATGCATAGTCTTTAGGTAGTGGCTTAGTCCTTGGAAGCTCTGGTTGCTTGGCATTGTTGTACATATGGGGTCTCGAGCCCCTTCAAGCTCTTCCAGTTCTTTCTCTGATTCCTTCAACGGGGGTCCTATTCTCAGTTTAGTGGTTTGCTGCTGGCATTCGCCTCTGTATTTGCTGTATTCTGGCTGTGTCTCTCAGGAGCGATCTACATCCGGCTCCTGTCAGTCTGCACTTCTTTGCTTCATCCATCTTGTCTAATTGGGTGGCTGTATATGTATGGGCCACATGTGGGGCAGGCTCTGAATGGGTGTTCCTTCAGTCTCTGTTTTAATCATTGCCTCTCTCTTCCCTGCCAAGGGTATTCTTGTTCACCTTTTAGAGAAGGAGTGAAGCATTCACATTTTGATCATCTGTCTCAAATTCCATTTGTTCTAGGCATCTAGGGTAATTCAAGCATTTGGGCTAAAAGCCACTTATCAGTGAGTGCATACCATGTATGTCTTTCTGTGTTTGGGTTAGCTCACTCAGGATGATATTTTCCAGTTCCAACCATTTGCCTACGAATTTCATAAAGCCGTTGTTTTTGATAGCTGAGTAATATTCCATTGTGTAGATGTACCATATTTTCTGTATTCATTCCTCTGTTGAAGGGCATCTGGGTTCTTTCCAGCTTCTGGCTATTATAAATAAGGCTGCGATGAACATAGTGGAGCACGTGCCTTTTGTATATGTTGGGGCATCTTTTGGGTATATGCCCAAAAGAGGTATAGCTGGATCCTCAGGCAGTTCAATGTCCAATTTTCTGAGGATCCTCCAGACTGATTTCCAGAATGGTTGTACCAGTCTGCAATCCCACCAACAATGGAGGAGTGTTCCTCTTTCTCCACATCCTCGCCAGCATCTGCTGTCACCTGAGTTTTTGATCTTAGCCATTCTCACTGGTGTGAGGTGAAATCTCAGGGTTGTTTTGATATGCATTTCCCTTATGACTAAAGATGTTGAACATTTCTTTAGGTGTTTCTCAGCCATTCGGCATTCCTCAGCTGTGAATTCTTTGTTTAGCTCTGAACCCCATTTTTTAATAGGGTTATTTGTCTCCCTGCGGTCTAACTTCTTGAGTTCTTTGTATATTTTGGATATAAGGCCTCTATCTGTTGTAGGATTGGTAAAGATCTTTTCCCAATCTGTTGGTTGCCGTTTTGTCCTAACCACAGTGTCCCTTGCCTTACAGAAGCTTTGCAGTTTTATGAGACCCCATTTGTCGATTCTTGATCTTAGAGCATAAGCCATTGGTGTTTTGTTTAGGAAATTTTTTCCAGTGCCCATGTGTTCCAGATGCTTCCCTAGTTTTTCTTCTATAAGTTTGAGTGTATCAGGTTTGATGTGGAGGTCCTTGATCCACTTGGACTTAAGCTTTGTACAGGGTGATAAGCATGGATCGATCTGCATTCTTCTACATGTTGACCTCCAATTGAACCAGCATTATTTGCTGAAAATGCTATCTTTTTTCCATTGCACAGTTTTGGCTCCTTTGTCAAAAATCAAGTGACCATAGGTGTGTGGGTTCATTTCTGGGTCTTCAATTCTATTCCATTGGTCTATCTGTCTGTCTCTGTACCAATACCATGCAGTTTTTATCACTATTGCTCTGTAATACTGCTTGAGTTCAGGGATAGTGATTCCCCCTCAAGTCCTTTTATTGTTGAGGATAGTTTTAGCTATCCTGGGTTTTTTGTTATTCCAGATGAATTTGCAAATTGTTCTGTCTAACTCTTCGAAGAATTGGTTTGGTATTTTGATGGGGATTGCATTGAATCTGTAGATCGCTTTTGGTAAAATGGCCATTTTTACTATATTAATCCTGCCAATCCATGAGCATGGGAGATCTTTCCATCTTCTGAGGTCTTCTTCAAATTCTTTCTTCAGTGTCATGAAGTTCTTATTGTACAGAACTTTTACTTGCTTGGTTAAAGTCACACCGAGGTACTTTGTATTATTTTGGTCTATTATGAAGGGTGTCGTTTCCCTAATTTCTTTCTCGGCTTGTTTCTCTTTTGTGTAGAGGAAGGCTACTGATTTATTTGAGTTAATTTTATACCCAGACACTTTGCTGAAGTTGTTTATTAGCTTTAGTAGTTCTCTGGTGGAACTTTTGGGATCACTTAAATAAACTATCATATCATCTACAAATAGTGATATTTTGACTTCTTCTTTTCCGATCTGTATCCCCTTGACCTCCTTTTGTTGTCTGATTGCTCTGGCTAGAACTTCAAGAACGATATTGAATAAGTAGGGAGAGAGTGGGCAGCCTTGTATAGTCCCTGATTTTAGTGGGATTCCTTCAAGTTTCTCTCCATTTAGTTTAATGTTAGCAACTGGTTTGCTGTATATGGCTTTTACTATGTTCAGGTATGGGCCTTGAATTCCTATTCTTTCCAGGACTTTTATCATGAAGGGGTGTTGAATTTTTTCAAATGCTTTCTCAGCATCTAATGAAATGATCATGTGGTTTTGTTCTTTCAGTTTGTTTATATAATGGATCATGTTGATGGTTTTCCGTATATTAAACCATCCCTGCATGCCTGGGATGAAGCCTACTTGATCATGGTGGATGATTGTTTTGATGTGCTCTTGGATTCGGTTTGCCAGAATTTTATTGAGTATTTTTGCGTCAATATTCATAAGGGAAATTGGTCTGAAGTTCTCTTTCTTTGTTGTGTCTTTGTGTGGTTTAGGTATAAGAGTAATTGTGGCTTCATAGAAGGAATTCGGGAGTGATCCATCTGTTTCAATTTTGTGGAATAGTTTGGATAATATTGGTATGAGGTCTTCTATGAAGGTTTGATAGAATTCTGCACTATACCCATCTGGACCTTGGCTCTTTTTGGTTGGGAGACCTTTAATGACTGCTTCTATTTCCTTAGGAGTTATGGGGTTGTTTAACTGGTTTATCTGTTCCTGATTTAACTTCGGTACCTGATATTTGTCTAGGAAATTGTCCATATCCTGTAGATTTTCAAGTTTTGTTGAATATAGGGTTTTATAGTAAGATCTGATGATTTTTTTAATTTCCTCTGAATCTGTAGTTATGTCTCCCTTTTCATTTCTGATTTTGTTAATTTGGACGCACTCTCTGTGTCCTCTCGTTAGTCTGGCTAAGGGTTTATCTATCTTGTTGATTTTCTCAAAGAACCAACTTTTGGTTCTGTTGATTCTTTCTATGGTCCTTTTTGTTTCTACTTGGTTGATTTCAGCTCTGAGTTTGATTATTTCCTGCCTTCTACTCCTCCTGGGTGTATTTGCTTCTTTTTGTTCTAGATCTTTTAGGTGTGCTGTCCAGCTGCTGACATATGCTCTTTCCTGTTTCTTTCTGCAGGCACTCAGCGCTATGAGTTTTCCTCTTAGCACAGCTTTCATTGTGTCCCATAAGTTTGGGTATGTTGTACCTTCATTTTCATTAAATTCTAAACAGTTTTTAATTTCTTTCTTTATTTCTTCCTTGACTAGGTTATCATTGAGTAGAGCATTGTTCAATTTCCACGTATATGTGGGCATTCTTCCCTTATTGTTATTGAAGACCCGTTTTAGGCTGTGGTGGTCCGATAGCACGCATGGGATTATTTCTATCTTTCTGTACCTGTTGAGGCCCGTTTTTTGACCAATTATATGGTCAATTTTGGAGAAAGTACCATGAGGGGCTGAGAAGAACGTATATCCTTTTGCTTTAGGATAGAATGTTCTATAAATATCTGTTAAGTCCATTTGGTTCATGACTTTTCTTAGTCTGTCTACATCTCTGTTTAATTTCTGTTTCCATGATCTGTCCATTGATGAGAGTGGGGTGTTGAAATCTACTACTATTATTGTGTGAGGTGCAATGTGTGTGGAAAAGTTGGTCCTACCTGAGGTTCCGAGGCTCAAGTGTGCTCGTGGGGTACTGCCTAAGTCCTCTCCGCGGCGGCAGCAACCGGGAAGATCTGCGCCGCTCTTTCCGGGAGCCTCCGTGCACCAGGGTTCCAGATGGCGTTTGGTGTTTTCCTCTGGCGTCTGGATGTGCGCAGAGTGTAGTCTCTTCTGGTTTCCCAGGCATGTCTGCCTCTCTGTAGGTTTAGCTCTCCCTCCATGCTTTCAAGTGTCTTGAATGGGAGGCTGCTGCGGTACATTTTCCAGGAGAATGCTTGATCTGTATCTCATCCGTTTTCCAATGTTGATAGATTCTCCGACACAGTCCCTTGGGCCAGACATGCATCTCCTAAGAGGCTGTAAAAAATGACATTAAGCTCTCTCTTTTCACTCTTCATCTTTTCATGCTGGAAACAAGCATCCATTAAATCTTTAAAAGCTGTTTTTCTTTCTTTTTCTTTTTTGATTATTTCAGATTTAGAGCCACTGGAAGGGACAGGACTTCAGCTCTATTTACAGTACCGTCTCTTGAGTGCCCTGGGCATGGGTTTTCAGCAAATTCCTTTGCCAGTTTCCAGTCAAAACTAAGAGCAGGTCCTCACCTATATGTAGGACTAAGGAAAATCTCTTCTCTCTCTCTCTCTCTCTCTCTCTCTCTCTCTCTTTCTCTCTCTCTCTGTGTGTGTGTGTGTGTGTGTGTGTGTTGCAAACATCTGCAGCTGTCCTTGATATGAGAGCAATTAAGATCAACCTCAGTGTGTTACATTAGAGAAAAGGGAAGCAGCAATTAGAAGAAGACGAAATTAAGTTTAAATAGAATAACCAAACTTAAATTTTAATCATTGTCTGTGTATGGAGTGGTAGATTAATTTATAAATCGGTATTGAAATTAATATTAGGTTATATTTATTTTTATTTCTTCAGGTTGGTACTCATGAAGCTGAGGCTAAGTGGTATCCAAGGATGACCTTAAACTTCTGATCTTTTTTGCCTCCATCCCAAAGGTAAGTATTATATGCCACTCCAAAGATAAGGATTAAATGCCAACTCTATTACAATTGGTTAATGCAATGTTTTGTGCTTTTAGATAAGAAAGCACTCCAGCAGCTAAGCTACACCTATAACCATGTTAACATTTATCTATTGCTAATTATATAATAGCCACTTTATACTATCTCTTTCTCAATATCATCTCCGAAATTGACCATATAATTGGTCAAAAAACGGGCCTCAACAGGTACAGAAAGATAGAAATAATCCCATGCGTGCTATCGGACCACCATGGCCTAAAACTGGTCTTCAATAACAATCAAGGAAGAATGTCCACATATACTTGGAAATTGAACAATGCTCTACTCAATGATAACCTGGTCAAGGAAGAAATAAAGAAAGAAATTAAAAACTGTTTAGAATTTAATGAAAATGAAGGTACAACATACCCAAACTTATGGGACACAATGAAAGCTGTGCTAAGAGGAAAACTCATAGCGCTGAGTGCCTGCAGAAGGAAACAGGAAAGAGCATATGTCAGCAGCTTGACAGCACACCTAAAAGCTCTAGAACAAAAAGAAGCAAATACACCCAGGAGGAGTAGAAGGCAGGAAATAATCAAACTCAGAGCTGAAATCAACCAAGTAGAAACAAAAAGGACCATAGAAAGAATCAACAGAACCAAAAGTTGGTTCTTTGAGAAAATCAACAAGATAGATAAACCCTTAGCCAGACTAACGAGAGGACACAGAGAGTGCGTCCAAATTAACAAAATCAGAAATGAAAAGGGAGACATAACAACAGATTCAGAGGAAATTAAAAAATCATCAGATCTTACTACAAAAACCTATATTCAACAAAAATTGAAAATCTTCAGGAAATGGACAATTTCCTAGACAGATACCAGGTACCGAAGTTAAATCAGGAACAGATAAACCAGTTAAACAACCCCATAACTCCTAAGGAAATAGAAGCAGTCATTAAAGGTCTCCCAACCAGAAAGAGCCCAGGTCCAGACAGGTTTAGTGCAGGATTCTATCAAACCTTCATAGAAGACCTCATACCAATATTATCCAAACTATTCCACAAAATTGAAACAGATGGATCACTACCGAATTCCTTCTACGAAGCCACAATTACTCTTATACCTAAACCACACAAAGACACAACAATGAAAGAGAACTTCAGACCAATTTCCCTTATGAATATCGACGCAAAAATACTCAACAAAATTCTGGCAAACCGAATCCAAGAGCACATCAAAACAATCATCCACCATGATCAAGTAGGCTTCATCCCAGGCATGCAGGGATGGTTTAATAGACGGAAAACCATCAACGTGATCCATTATATAAACAAACTGAAAGAACAAAACCACATGATCATTTCATTAGATGCTGAGAAAGCATTTGACAAAATTCAACACCCATTCATGATAAAAGTCCTGGAAAGAATAGGAATTCAAGGCCCATACCTGAACATGGTAAAAGCCATATACAGCAAACCAGTTGCTAACATTAAACTAAATGGAGAGAAACTTGAAGCAATCCCACTAAAATCAGGTACTAGACAAGGCTGCCCACTCTCTCCCTACTTATTCAATATAGTTCTTGAAGTTCTAGCCAGAGCAATCAGACAACAAAAGGATGTCAAGATCAGAAAAGAAGAAATCAAAATATCACTATTTGCAGATGATATGATAGTATATTTAAGTGATCCCAAAAGTTCCACCAGAGAACTACTAAAGCTGATAAACAACTTCAGCAAAGTGGCTGGGTATAAAATTAACTCAAATAAATCAGTTGCCTTCCTCTATACAAAAGAGAAACAAGCCGAGAAAGAAATTAGGGAACCGACACCCTTCATAAGAGACCCAAATAATATAAAGTACCTCGGAGTGACTTTAACAAAGCAAGTAAAAGATCTGTACAATAAGAACTTCAAGACACTGAAGAAGGAAATTGAGGAAGACCTCAGAAGATGGAAAGATCTCCCATGCTCATGGATTGGCAGGATTAATATAGTAAAAATGGCCATTTTACCAAAAGCAATCTACAGATTCAATGCAATCCCCATCAAAATACCAATCCAATTCTTCAAAGAGTTAGACAGAACAATTTGCAAATTCATCTGGAATAACAAAAAGCCCAGGATAGCTAAAGCTATCCTCAACAATGAAAGGACTTCAGGGGGAATCACTATCCCTCAACTCAAGCAGTATTACAGAGCAATAGTGATAAAAACTGCATGGCATTGGTACAGAGACAGACAGATAGACCAATGGAATAGAATTGAAGACCCAGAAATGAACCCACACACCTATGGTCACTTGATTTTTGACAAAGGAGCCAAAACCATCCAATGGAAAAAAGATAGCATTTTCAGCAAATGGTGCTGGTTCAACTGGAGGTCAACATGTAGAAGAATGCAGATTGATCCACGCTTATCACCCTGTACAAAGCTTAAGTCCAAGTGGATCAAGGACCTCCACATCAAAGCAGACACACTCAAACTAATAGAAGAAAAACTAGGGCAGCATCTGGAACCCATGGGTACTGGAAAAAATTTCCTGAACAAAACACCAATGGCTTACGCTCTAAGATCAAGAATTGACAAATGGGATCTCATAAAACTGCAAAGCTTCTGTAAGGCAAAGGACACTGTGGTTAGGACAAAACGGCAACCAACAGATTGGGAAAAGATCTTTACCAATCCTACAACAGATAGAGGCCTTATATGCAAAATATACAAAGAACTCAAGAAGTTAGACCACAGGGAAACAAATAACCCTATTAAAAAATGGGGCTCAGAGCTAAACAAAGAATTCACAGCTGAGGAATGCCGAATGGCTGAGAAACACCTAAAGAATTGTTCAACATCTTTAGTCATAACGGAAATGCAAATCAAAACAACCCTGAGATTTCACCTCACACCAGTGAGAATGGCTAAGATCAAAAACTCAGGGGACAACAGATGCTGGCGAGGATGTGGAGAAAGAGGAACACTCCTCCATTGTTGGTTGGATTGCAAACTGGTACAACCATTCTGGAAATCAGTCTGGAGGATCCTCAGAAAATTGGACATTGAACTGCCTGAGGATCCAGCTATACCTCTCTTGGGCATATACCCAAAAGATGCCCCAACATATAAAAAAGACACGTGCTCCACTATGTTCATTGCAGCCTCATTTATAATAGCCAGAAGCTGGAAAGAACCCAGATGCCCTTCTACAGAGGAATGGATACAGAAAATGTGGTACATCTACACAATGGAATATTACTCAGCTATCAAAAACGACGACTTTATGAAATTCGTAGGCAAATGGCTGGAACTGGAAAATATCATCCTGAGTGAGCTAACCCAAACACAGAAAGACATACATGGTATGCACTCACTGATAAGTGGCTATTAGCCCAAATGCTTGAATTACCCTTAATGCCTAGAATAAATGAAACTCAAGACAGATGATCAAAATGTGAATGGTTCACTCCTTCTTTAAAAGGGGAACAAGAATACCCTTGGCAGGGAAGAGAGAGGCAAAGATTAAAGCAGAGACTGAAGGAACACCCATTCAGAGTCTGCCCCACATGTGGCCCATGCATATACAGCCATCCAATTAGACAAGATTGATGAAGCAAAGAAGTGCAGACTGACAGGAGCCGGATGTAGATCGCTCCTGAGAGACACAGCCAGAATACAGCAAATACAGAGGCGAATACCAGCATTAAACCACTGAACTGAGAATAGGACCCCCGTTGAAGGAATCAGAGAAAGAACTGGAAGAGCTTGAAGGGGCTCGAGACCCCATATGTACAACAATGCCAAGCAACCAGAGCTTCCAGGGACTAAGCCACTACCTAAAGACTATACATGGACTGACCCTGGTCTGACCTCATAGGTAGCAATGAATATCCTAGTAAGAGCACCAGTGGAAGGGGAAGCCCTGGGTCCTGCTAAGACTGAACCCCCAGTGAACTAGACTGTTGGGGGGAGGGGGACAATGGGGGGAGGGTGGGGAGGGGAACACCGATAAGAAAGGGGAGGGGGAGGGGGATGTTTGCCCGGAAACTGGTAAAGGGAATAACACTCGAAATGTATATAAGAAATACTCAAGTTACTAATAAAAAAAAAAGAAAAAAAATATTATTAGATTGTATTTATGATGAATGTGCATCCATTGCTTTGTACATAGTATACAGTGGTATAACATCTCTCTCTCCTTTATTTCTTTTTATTGTATATTTTATGTATTTACATTTCAAATATTACCCCCTTCTCCCCATTTCCCATCCCCCTCCCTCCTGCTTCTATGAAGATGCTCTCACTCTCACCCACCCACTCCCAATCTCCCACTGTCTCTTCAACACCCTGGCATTCTCCTCCACTGTGGAAATGAGCCTTCAGAGTATCAAGGGCTTCTTGTCCCATTGGTTCCAGAGCCACGGATTCCTCCATGTGTACTCTTTGGGTGGTGATTTAGTACCCAGGTACTTTGGGCAGTCTGGATCATTGATATTGTTGTTCTTCCTATGGGGTTGCAAACCCCTTCAGCTCTTTCAGTCCTTTCTCTAATTCTTCCATTGGGGTCCCCATGCTCAGTCCAATGGTTAGCTGCAAGCAACCTCATCTGTATCAGTAAGGTCTGGCAGAGACTTTCTTCAATATTAATATTAACTTAATTATTTTATTTGTCTGTGTTTATGATGTATTCATATGTATGTTGTCTGAGTCAGAGTTCTCTAGATTCACAAAACAGATGGGTAGTCTCTATATAGTAAGAGAATTGGTTGATGACTTTCAGTCTGTAGTCCAAGTCCCAACAATGATAAGCAGCAATTGTGAATGGAAGTTCAAGGATCTAGCAGTTGTTCAGTCCCACAAGGCAGGCAGACAAGCAAAAAAAAGAAAAAAAAACATGAAAGGACCAGAGAGACAGGTCTGTTGCAATGGAAGCTATTTTACAAAGCTGCCTCTCAAATTGCATGACAGACCTGTTGCAATGGAAGCTATTTTACAAAGCTGCCTCTCAAATTGCATGAAGCTTTTGCGGTGCTTATTGCCTGAAGAAATGCTTAAATCATAAACACATGGAAGAGGAAGTGAGTCCTCCTCATCTTTGGCCCTTAGATGTGATGTGTGAGAAGGGCTCAGCAGGAGATTCTCACGAACAGTACCAAGAGACACCACAAGGATCTTGGGAGAATGGCTCAGTAGGAGCTGCTTGTGGACAGCACCTGGAGAGAAACAAGATTCAATTGCTCCATTCTTGATGACAGAATTCTGAGTTATCTTATTTTATTTTATTTTATTTTCTTGTAATTCTATAAGAATTATTTAGTTTGGGCTTAGGGTGATAATGAAGTTCTTGCTGAATAGCAGGATATCTGGAGCTCAATCCCCAGCATCAATAAAAAGCTGTACATGGTAGTGCATACCTGTTATATCAGAGCTAGGGAAACAGAGACAAGTCTTCCTGAAGCTTTCTCTTCACAAATTTGAGAGTTCCAGGTTCACAGAGGAATTGTCTAGAATATAAAAGGAATACATTTAACGTTGACCTCTAACTCCCTCAGGAACTAGCACATACAAATGTGAATCTACCTATTGCACGTACATATAAACACAAAATATAGTATTGAAAAAACAGTTTACCCAAGAAATTTGTATACTTTCTATGTGTTAATAAAAAATTTAAAAGAAGGCTAGAATATTAACTGCATTTACTTGAACATTGTGTGCTTCATATATCAACTAAATTATCACATTTTATCCTATATAATTGGATGACTGGTAACTAAATTTAAAAGTCAGCATTGGAACAGAAATTTTAATTTAGGTTTACACGAGAAATTGTTTCAAATGAAAGTTAGTACTGTGTGGGGCTTTCTGGAAGAGCTGTTAGCATTTTACTTGGGCCAAAATGCCTCAACATTGTGCTGCAGAGTTGTGAGAGAAAAAAAAAATTCCCTCCCAATTTCCAATGACTTTGGGGTTTATCTACCAGTTGAGGTCAAGAATCCCATGCCACAAAAAGTTTCTCTCCTAAGGGCCTCCTTGGACTTGAAATGAATTCCTATTAGGAATGAACAGCAGACATGTAGTGACGATTCTAGGAACCCTAGACTTAGAGTGAAGGACGAATGTGCAGCATGACCTGTGGATGGGACCAGAGTTACATACATAAGGAAGAAAGAACTTCAGGAGGCATAGCAATTATTCTTGTAGCTGTTACTGTCACCTTCTCCCATACATGCCGCCTTGGACTGTGAAGAGACAAAGACTGTGCATGCAACAGGTTGGCCAGTCTATGCATAAAGACATTAAGCCCAGTAGTATAGCAGATCCTTATGACAAAATCGTGGGGTGAGTCTGTGCAGCAAAGGGGTCGACAGTTTCTGGAAAACACTAAGGCTCTGCATGCATGCTTTGCTGCACATTCTTAGTGTTATGGAGAACGCAATCCACACAAAGTTTCCACATGACTGGCATGTTTGGTTCCTAGTGGGAACATTGCTGACAGCTGCATGATGGGAAGGGCTGCAGATTTCAATAATAAAGGCTGTAGAGGGGCCTGGGGATTTAGCTCAGTGGTAGAGCGCTTACCTAGGAAGCCCAAGGCCCTGGGTTCGGTCCCCAGCTCCGAAAAAAAAGAACCAAAAAAAAAAAAAGGCTGTAGAGAAGCAAAAGGAATTTCTTTGATTATGGTAGGTGAAGATACAGAAACTTGTGAGGCAGGAAGAAATGAGAAGAACTTCCCGAAAAGACATACCAGTCTCCATAGTGGGTGATTGCCAAAGCAAGTTTTTCTAATGGGGGACATTTGTAGAGCAGATGGCTCAAACACAGATGTGTTTTCTCACTGTTCTATATCTTAAAAGCCTGTGACTTAGATTTTACTAGGAGCCTCTTCTCTGATTTATTGATAGCGCCTAATTTTCTGTCACCACATGGATTAAGTGGGCTTTTTCAGAAAGAAGAGGGCAGTAGGAGAGAGATATGGCAGTGTTAAAGTTTAGTTTCAGTGTTAAAACTACTGGAAGCCCCAGGAAGGAAAACCTAGTCAAGACAATAGAATCTAAGACTGGTTAAAACGAAACATTTCAGTTAATTTGGTCAATCATTCAGCTGAGAGACCATGCTATGAAGACAGCTCATTCTAAGCCATGTTAAAGACATGTAAAAGCCACGGGAAAGGAATAATTATTGCATTAATAAAATATAGTACTTTATCTTTCTAGAATCGCTTGCCCTTAGCACATTCACTGCACGATAACAGCTTTGTAGCTATGTAAGATAACCTGCCTTTTCCAATTATGCAGAAAAGAATAATATTATTTTTTCTTTAAATTCTGTTCAAAGAAAGTTTTTCCTCTTAAACATTTTGTCTAACATCCCTTACCTGGCTGCTCTATGGCTGACTACACAGAGCAGAAAGTACTTTTAATTGCTTAGAGAACTCTCCAGGCCCCAAATCTGGTTCTTCCCCTGACTCTGACTTTGACACATTGTTATAATCTGTACATGAAAATAGAAATAAGCCTTTTCCTTCTATAAGATCCTTTTTTTGGTCAAAAATTAAACTAGGACAGTGGGAGGGTGGAAGGATACTCATAGACTCATCCTTTGAAGCTCTAAGCTCTCATTGAGTGCATTCTTCTAAATTGCCTTGGTCATTGGATCATAGCAAGACAATAGAGAAGTAAATAACACAATGTTCATTGCCGCTTTATTCACAGTAGCAAGGCAATGAATCCAGCTAAGCTGTTCACTCATCAACAGGTGAACTGATAGAAGACATATTTAATATATTACAATGGAATCGTATAATCCATAAAGAAAATTTAAAGCATGACATTTGCAGAAAAAAATCGATGTAGCTGTAAACATCATGTTATATGAAGCTGAAAGACTAACGTCATATTTTCTTCCAGAAAAGAGAAGTTATGATGACTGAGAAGAAAAGAAAAAGGGTAGAGGGAAGAGGAAATTAGGAAAGGAGTAGTGGTAAAAGAGCCCAATGAGATCAGGGTATAATTACATGTATGTATAATAATGCTCTGATAAAATACATAATTTCTTATGCTATCCTGTGACAAAACACTTATAAAAATACAAGTCACCAAGAAAATTTTATTTACCTCAAAAGTTTTCTCCAAAGTCAACCCAAAAATCTTTTGTATTCCTTCTTTCTAAAGTTCTCCACCAGGGTCAAGAATTGAGCCCAGTCCCTTGAAACTCCCTGGAACACATGCATGGTAGGATGTACTTTGCCTGTATCTATGTTCTGCTCTTTGATTATGCTAGGAACAAGGCATGAAATCTGATTAGAGGAACTACTGCATCTTCTCACTGCATGAGCCTCAGATGAGGGAAATGATCACTAATTTCAGTTACTTCATACCCTAGTTTTACTATGTTAAATAAGAGTATTTTTTCAAAAACAACAGTTTCTAGGACCTCTGTTCTAATTCTGAAGTTTGTGCCTTATGGCCCCCTCCTTTTTTAAAATAAGGTCTGGTCTTCAAAAGTGGAGACAAAGGGATCCTTAAATGAGAACAAATGGGGTTTATATTTTACTTTCACTTCTAGTACATATTTCTATCCCTCTGCCCCTACTCAAGCTGCCATTTTTTTATTTATCAAAAGTTTCATTGTTTTCTTATACAACAAAATCTACTGGCATAGTGGAAGAGTTTCCACAGTGCATAAATTCTGACCTCAGCTACAACAGGACTATGCCTAGTACATATCTTTGTGTTGCCTTTTTGTCAGATTGAAGGCAATGTGATCTGCTGTGACATACACTATGACAACTTGCTTATTAATATGATAATCTCAGAGAATCCTCTTTTTGTTCAAGTGAAGTGACAAACATTTACATATAGAAAGCAGGTAATAGGGCCATAGAAATTACAGTACAATTTATCCTAATAGTTACTAACTATTGAAAATAACTTGAGCACACTTACATAGTCATTTGACACAATATGTGTGGGTGTAGGTCCTCCCAACATCACTTCTTAACCTCTCTCTGAAATTATCCCTTTGGGTATCCTTGTTGAAATTCTATGGTCTGTTATATAGCACAGCTTTGCTTGGCTTGGCTTGCTTTTTCCTCCCTGTGGAGCTATTTAAAATGTCCCTCTGACCTTTAGTTCTCAGATCAAAGCTGTATAGATCTAAAAGATCGATGATAATCAGATTCAGTTTACACCCATCAAGTTTATCTCATAAATGCTGTCATCACTCTGAAGGAATCATAAGTGTCTAGTTTCTTTAATTTCAAATATATGTCTAACATTCATTTCCATCACTAGGTATAAAATGGGGGCTGAAGAGATGACTATATGTTTAAGAGAACCTTCTGTTCTTATCAACCACCTGAGCTTTGTTTCCAGCCCCTATATCAAGGAAGCTTACCACCTTCCGTGTCTTCAGCTTCAAAGGGAACTGATGCCTTGGCTTGGCTTCTGCCAGTACCTGCATTAACATGTACATATCTCCCTAACCTACCCAAACTTATAATTAAAAATAAAGTAAGTCATTATAAAGATGTCTAATTACTTTATGTGAAATTATCATATCTATTTTATTATGTAGATATTTCTGGACAATATCATCTTAAAACTTTTAATTAACTTTTTAATATATTTTTAAATGAAGATGTATTCTGTTTGCATGTATACCTACATTCTAAAAGAGAGCATCAGATCCCTTTATTGAGGGTCATAAACCACCCTGTGATTGTTGAGAATTGAACTCCTGACCTCTGAAAGAAAAGTGTTCTTAACCACTGTGCCATTTCATTAGCTGTAGAATAATTGTTTTTTCTTGTTTTGTTTTTAATAAATGTCTTTTAAGTTCTTTTGTATGTCAAGAGGGATAATTTGAATAGCAAGGAAGCAAGAACAAATGTTTCAATACATTTGTTTTCTTTTTTTTTTCTTTCTTTTTTTTTTTTAGAGAACAAAACTTGAAATTTATTCACTAGAAATTTTTAAAGCCAGAACTAAATGTTATCAGAAGGTAAGAGCTGGAGGAGATGAGACGGCAAGGTTCTTGGTACTCTTTTTTTTTTTAAATTTAGAGAATACTTTATTAGTTTTTGTAATCAAACCCACGTAGATAAGACCTTACATATTTAATACAGTGTGTTACCCCTGTACAAAGGGAAAAACTTAAGTTCAACATTTCTAGACCAATATGGCTGTTAATTTCTGTACAGTGCCAACTCAACACAGTAAACGGGGATACTTTTTTCCAAAGTTGACAGCACAGCTAAAGTTTCAAAAAATTCAAATTATATATCTGTATATATATATTTATATTTATATAAAAAGACCAATAATAGCAGTGTGTTATGCATCAACAGCAGCAACAGCTTTTCCAGGTTCTGCAGTCATCTGAACAAAACTGTAGAGACATCCAGCACACTCCATTAAAAAAAAAAAAGTAAAAAAACAAAACCCGAGAAAACAGCACAGTTCTGTTACTCTTGTGGTACCTGGCACCAATTTTTTTAAATTAGCTTCTCAATCATCATCTGGAAAGAAAACATTCTGAGCAACATCATTAAAAACATCTCTGATAAAGCACGGTCACTACTACGTATCATAAAGCAGGTACAAGCTATTTTACATCCACAGAGGTATGATACAGTACTGTCCTACATCTATAATACTAGAGGATACAATTTAAAAGGCATTATTTGAGACTTGATTCTACTTTTCCAGCAGAGGGCCCAAAGGATGGTGTGACACAGCTTTGTAAAGAAACATACTCTAGACAGGATTTCCTTTCACTAGTGGCACAGTTTAAGGATTCATTCTCTCCATGAATGTCAGCTAAAACCGTTATTAAAAAAATGAAATATCCCTAGAACAAAACCGTATAACCACCGGATTCACATGAAGATGACCTTGTGGAGACAAGCTGGACCTCACCTTACCAACAAGCTATCAAATCGGTTATGTTTAAACAGTGAGACCTCCAAGGAAGGAGATGCCAAGTAGTGCATCAAAGCTTCGGACAACAATCAAACACAGCATCATTTTCAACAGAAGCAGAAGCTCATCTGAATATGCTCAAGGATGCTGACATCAACATTTAATCATCTCCTCACTCATCCAGGAAGAAGGGGAGATCAGTTACTACTGTACTTTATTGTGTTCAACCAAATCACCATGTTACAAAAATAGCAAGCTGCCATAATAAAAAATAAGGCTCCTCTATCCAGCACCAGATAGCATCATTTTACTTTCAAGCCTAGAAATTGCACACTTGTATATAAACCAACCGAAGATGAGGATTGAGAGTTCATCTTGGTGGATTTTTTCCTTTGATGAATATGAAGTGTCCTTCCTTATCTTTTTTGATGACTTTTAATTGAAAATTGATTTTATTTGATATTAATGGCTACTCCAGCTTGCTTCTTCTGACCATTTGCTTGGAAAGTTGTTTTCCAGTCTTTCACTCTGAGGTAGTGTCTGTCTTTGTCTCTGAGGTGTGTTTCCTGTAGGCAGCAGAATGCAGGGTCCTCATTGCGTATCCAGTTTGTTATCTATGTCTTTTTATTGGGGAGTTGAGGCCATTGATGTTGAGAGATATTAAGGAATAGTGATTATTGCTTCCTGTTATATACATATTTGGATGTGAGGTTATGTTTGTGTGCTTTTCTTCTCTTTGTTTTGTTGCCAAGATGATTAGTTTCTTGCTTCTTCTAAGGTATAGCTTGCCTCCTTATGTTGGGCTTTACCCTTTATTATCCTTTGTAGTGCTGGATTTGTAGAAAGGTATTGTGTAAATTTGGTTTTGTCATGGAATATCTTGGTTTCTCCATCTATGTTAATTGAGAGTTTTGCAGGATACAGTAACCTGGGCTGGCATTTGTGTTCTCTTAGGGTCTGTATGACATCTGTCCAGGATCTTCTGGCCTTCATAGTTTCTGGTGAAAAGTCTGGTGTGATTCTGATAGGTCTGCCTTTATATGTTACTTGACCTTTTTCCCTTACTGCTTTTAACATTCTTTCTTTATTTTGTGCGTTTTGTGTTTTGACAATTATGTGACGGGAGGTGTTTCTTTTCTGGTCCAATCTATTTGGAGTTCTGTAGGCTTCTTGTATGCCTATGGGTATCTCTTTTTTTAGGTTAGGGAAGTTTTCTTCTATGATTTTGTTGAAGATATTTACTGGTCCTTTGAGCTGGGAGTCTTCACTCTCTTCTATACCTATTATCCTTAGGTTTGATCTTCTCATTGAGTCCTGGATTTCCTGTATGTTTTGGACCAGTAGCTTTTTCCGCTTTACATTATCTTTGACAGTTGAGTCAATGATTTCTATGGAATCTTCTGCTCCCGAGATTCTCTCTTCCATCTCTTGTATTCTGTTGGTGAAGCTTGTATCTACAGCTCCTTGTCTTTTCTTTTGATTTTCTATGTCCAGGGTTGTTTCCATGTGTTCTTTCTTGATTGCTTCTATTTCCATTTTTAATTCCTTCAACTGTTTGATTGTGTTTTCCTGGAATTCTTTCAGGGATTTTTGCGATTCCTCTCTGTAGGCTTCTACCTGTTCTCTAAGAAAGTTCTTTATGTCTTTCTTGAAGTCCTCCAGCATCATGATCAAATATGATTTTGAAACTAGATCTTGCTTTTCTGGTGTGTTTGGATATTCCGTGTTTGCTTTGGTGGGAGAATTGGGCTCCGATGATGCCATGTAGTCTTGGTTTCTGTTGCTTGGGTTCCTGTGCTTGCCTCTCGCCATCAGATTATCTCTAGTGTTACTTTGTTCTGCTATTTCTGACCGTGGCTAGACTGTCCTATAAGCCTGTGTGTCAGGAGTGCTGTAGACCTGTTTTCCTGTTTTCTTTCAGCCAGTTATGGGGACAGAGTGTTCTGCTTTCGGGCGTGTAGTTTTTCCTCTCTACAGGTCTTCAGCTGTTCCTGTGGGCCTGTGTCTTGAGTTTAGCTCTGAAGGTTTAGCTCTCCCTCCCACGGGATTTGGGTGCAGAGAACTGTTTATCCGGTCTGTTTCCTTCAGGTTCCGGCGGTGTCTCAGGCGCAGGGGTCCTGCCGCTCCTGGGCCCTCCCCTACGGGAACCCAGAGGCCTTATACTGTTGTCTCTTGGGCCAGGGATGTGGGCAGGGGTGGGCAGTGTTGGTGGTCTCCTCCGCTCTGCAGCCTCAGGAGTGCCCACCTGATCAGGCGGTGAGGTGTCTCTCCCACGGGGTTTGGGAGCAAAGAGCTGCTGCCCATTTGTTTTCAATACAGTGATTGCTTCCTCCTGAAAATGAAGGATGCTTTTTTCATTACAAACATATTTGACATAATGCAATGTTTTTTGCTACCTTGATTTTAAACATCACATTAACATGCTTCTCTGGAAAGGGACCTATGGAAGGTCAATTTTCATAGTTGTATACTTTTTCTCCAGTCTGAAGAATCTAAAAGCATTTAACTATTTCTTATTGTTGAAATCTTGTGCTGTGTGTATGTGTGCATACTTATGCATATTTGTGGGTGGGGTTATAAAGGTTATTGGCCAGTCTTGGGTGTTGCTCACTGTTAACATCTACTTATTCGTCTCCTATCTCCTTTGTTTTTGGAGCAAAGTTTCTTCCTGTGGCTGTCTGGCATGTGAGCACCAGCAGTTGTCATGTCTTTGCCTATGGCATGGCACGGCTAGGGACAGGATACATTTGTGGGAACCTGGAATATTTCAGGGTGTCTGCTTTCTGGATCTAAGATTCCCAGTACCCCACCATCATCTGAGTCCCTGACTATCATAAATAGATATTTGTTGTTGATGATGTCCCTCCAGAGAGAGTTAATATAAAAAAATAAAAACATCTCTTTTTTTTTGGTTCATGTGTTCTGATGTGTGTATACTGGTGCATTTGTCCATGCATGACAGTGTTAGAGAAGGGTATCAGTATACACCATGTTCCTTTGTTGTAAGATATTTCCTTGATCTATCAGATCCTATGTTTTGGTTATTTTGCCAGTCATCAAGCCCTGATTGTCTTTCTATGTTCCCTCCTCAGTGTTAGCATTACAGGAATATCATCTACAAGGATGGCAAATCTAAGTCACCCAATAGAAACTATTCATTCAAGAAGCCTAAGAAAAACGGCTCAATGCTGCAACAAAATGCAATCATGTTCAGAGTATCTTGGCTAGGATCCACTGATATTTACGGAGTGTAAACCACAGTGATCTGCCCATAGGCCACATCAATAGCCTGTCTTAAATTTATATGCAAATGACACATGAAAACCCACAGAAATAAGGACATAAAGCATGGAATAAATGGTGTGGGCACAGATTTTTACCTCAAGCCTAGAAGCAAGAGTAAATATACAACTTTAATTACAGAAAATGGGACTCTTTATTTACACAGTGCTTTGCTCATATCTTTAATGAGTTCCCACTAATGACACATTTGAACTGAAAAGGCCTTAACTGCTTTCTACACCTTGCTATTCGAATGAGTCAATTACAAGGCTCCTCTCAATGTTGATTGCTGCAAACCCCAGGCTCATTTTCTGAAACAGTTGTCTTGTCAATAATAATAATGATCTAATTTCCCACAGACCAAAAGGAGGGAGAGGTTTAAAAGGACAATGAAAGGACAACTCTGTCCCTCTGCTAGGAGCAGCAGGTGCTGTATTGTGCCCTGTCATCTGAATGCTCTATCATCTTCTGTGTAAATGCTACTCTTTTTCTTTTAGGCTGCCATCACTCCATTCTAGAAATTGTATAAGCAATTGAAAATGGTGAGGTCTAAAGAGATGGCTCAGCAGCTAAAAGCACTTGAAATGCAAGCATAAAGACCAGATTTTGGGTTCCCAAACTTATGGGATAAGCAAGAAAAAGTAAAGAACCACAAATTGTCCTTGGCTTAAAAAATGTGTTTAATACACAATCTACCAACATCTATTGATTAAATGGTCCACACCTTTATGATTGTGAGTCATGCATTCCATATCTCAAGCATTTGATAGCTTGGTCCCTAGATTGTGGTATTGTTTGGAGAGGCTTATAGGGTAGGATCTTAGCAGAAGTACACCATCAGGAGTTGACTTTGAAGTTTTAAAAGCCACACATTTCCATTATAATTCTCCTTTTTGTTTGCAATTTGAGATGTTGGTTCTCAGCTGCTGCTCTAGTAGCTTTGTTCTGCAGGTTGCTCCATTGACTGTGATTGACTCTTATTCCTCTGGAACTGTGAGCCTTAAATAAACCCTTTCTTTTATAAACTACCAAGGTGTTCTTGTCACAGCAAGAGACAAGTAACTGAGACAACCTGGTTCTTCTTTTTGTTTATGTGTTTGTGTGTGCATGTATATGTATACACACCTCTGTCTATGGGTACTTATGAATGTCGAGATCAGAGGTTAACCTTAGAAATCACTTCTCAGGTGCTGTCCACCTTTGCTTGTTTGAGGTAGGGTGTTTAACTGCCCTGAATCTTAGCAGGTAGGCTATAGAATTGGGTTAAGAAGATCCAAGAATTCACCAGGTTTCATTTCCCCAGGGTTCGGATGTTAAGGTGTGCCTGGAATCTTATTATATGATTTTCAGGAATTGAATGCAAGCCCTTATGCCTAGATGACAAGCATGTCACAAAGTGACCTATCTTCTTTGCCCCTAGGAAAATTTTTCCTTTGCTGCATTCTTCTTTGATATTAGCAATTTTCCCACTAGGAGTCAATATTAATTACTGAGAAAAGTATGTGAGAAAACAGCATGTTTAAAGCAGCTTATAGAAGAGAGTTTTTGTGGGCTCACATTTCCAGAGGGATGAGTTCACAATGGTGGTGAAACATCAGAGCAATCAGAGGGTAGAGTGGCTGGAGCAGGATGCTGAGAGATCCACATTTCAACTGCCAGCATCAAGCAGAGAGAAATCTGAAAGTAGCTTGAGGATTTATACACTTAAAGCCCACCCCAAGGGATGTACTTCTTTCAGCAATGCTGCACTTTCTAAAACTCTCACAATAGTGCCATCCCCTGAGGATTAAGAGATCAGGTTCCTGATTCTATGGGGGCATTTCTCACTCAAATCACCACAGAGGTATTACCTAGGACTCAATTTAGTAACTGACCTGTGTGTGATGGTGTAATGATTTAGAATACAATGAAAACATCAATCTTTTTCAAAAAAGACACCTCCCTAATGATATTTTAAAAATCCCCTAATGCCTTCACAAAACATCAGTAATGACTTTTAGAAAATACCCTAAATCCTTTTTTTTCTACCTTTAAAGATAATGGCCCCTTTACTCAAACTTGGAGCAGAATTGGCACATCATGATAGAGCATCTATATTTGTCCTTCAGGAATTTTTTCTTGTTTTCTTTTTTGTCTGGAAACTATTGGGGTGGTAGATACTTGTAGTTTGCCTTGGAGATGGTTAAGATGGGGTTCTTGATGAGATTGTGACAATCCTCTTTTCTTAGGTAGTATTCTCCTAAGAATTGACATGAAAAGACCTCTAGCTCCTGTATGTCATATGGGAGGTGTCCAGGCAGGTTTGTCCAAGCTGGAGTCCATTGCAGCAGAGAGCTATCAGTCACTGATACAAATCACTTCTTAAGATACCTTTTGTTGCTTCCTTCTGAGAGTACAAGCCAGAGTCAAATTATCTCAATGTGAACTAAGTGAAGGGGAAGGGAAGTTCCTGAGGAAATTCCTGGGCTTAGTGTTTTTTGTGGGGCTCATAACTTCAGAAGCAGAAGGCAGTCTCTCTGGTCTTATAGCTTAGATATGGCTTTTCATCCTCTTACAATTATCCTTAACAGTAGCATCTTTGGAAATATTTGTTTTTCTTATTGTCCCCCACCCAAGTAAAAGTGCAGAAACACAAGTATGTTGCACACCTGATAATATGCTTTCTCTCTATACAAGGTTGATATGTAAAATTGGTATGATTTTTTTTATTCTTCAGTTACTCTTGTACATACTAGAATACTGACCCTAGAGCCAAGGATGTTTCTGAAAGTAACATACCACAAAACAGTACATATGAAACCTTATTGCTTCATAAAGGCAAAAAAGCATCATCTTGCTTGTTCATGAAAAGGGCTGACATATAATTCCAGCTTAAGGATGAACTTTATTAGAAGAAAGGACCACAAGATGTCCAGAACAACATACCAGAAATGGCATAACATAGTTCTAAAGGAAAAGAGATGTTTCCCTTTAAAACCTTTTGATGAAGGAATAATGAGAATATGGTACATATGGTAATATTCAGCTGTAAGGAAAAATGAAACAACAAAATTTGCTGGAAAGTGGATGTAATTATAATGCATGTTATCAAAGACAAGGCCCATCTTAGAAATAAAAATATAGAAATCACGTTTTCCTCATATTTAGATCCAGCCTATAATGTACATATGTTTAAAGGAAATCACATATATCCATGGCAGTATAACATTTAGGAAGGAGAACAAGAATGCAGGTAAAAGATATATGATTTATAAAAATGATAGAAAGCTAATCATTTTTCGAGGTTTAACTCAACTTTGTTTGGCGGGGACAGGTGCATCAAATGGTAATTAAAATGTAAAATCACAGTGAAGCTCCAGAGCTCCAGAATATTTAATCTAACTGTATAGAAATTCACCGAGATATATAGAATTTGAGACATACTGTTTGAGTGGCTTTGCTAAACTAGATATTTTATGCATATTTTCTGTGAGCTCATTGTGACAGGATAATTTTTATTTTTTTATTTTTTAGGATGATTTTTATATTGTAAAAGGTGAATTGGGAGCTCTGGTATGGGCATGGTCTTGGTTGCTCGCTAAGTTGGTGCCTTCAGAGAAAGAGGACCTGAGTACAAGCCACAGAATCCATATTGGGGTGAGGGAGATACTGTGCATATTTATGCTCAGCTGTAATTCCAGTGTTGGTCAGCCAGTCTATCTTACCTATGTAGTTCTAGGCCAGTTAGGGATCATATTTCAGAAAGAAGGCAAATGGTGCCTCAGGAACATCTGGGGTTGTTTTAAGGCAGGTACACATTCATATTTGTTTCTGTCCTCCCATACACACACACACACACACACACACACACACACAGAGAGAGAGTGAATACACTCATAAAAATAAAATTTAAAAAAGTAGTAGGAGACAATATACAATGCAACTGTTTTTAGGATTTTGTTTGCTTGTCTGTTTAACTGACATCTAAGAACTATGAAGGTAGAATTATGATTACCAAATACATCAAAGTTTCAATAGCTGAACATCTGGGATTCTTTCATTTTGTGAACAGTTTCATTTTCATATTAGATTTATTTTTATTTAATGTGCATGAGTATGTGCCTTTAAATATCTATTATGTAAATGGTGTTCTTACTGGGTGCCTGTAGAAACCAGAAGAGAACAGCCAATTATCTGGATTTAGATTACCATGCATTATGACATAGTTGCTGAGAACTGATCCCAGATCCTTTGGAAGAGCTTCCAGAGCTGTTAACCAGAGAGACATTTCTCTAATCTACTGATTTTTAAAGAATATTTTGTTGTAACTTAAAAGGTTATTTTCCTGTAATAAATGTGTCAATATTGACCAAAAATGTTCTATCCTCTCCAGTATTGTTGACAAGTCAAGAGGAACAATGTAGAAGCCGCTCTGTGAAGACAGGTTGTTTCCTTACCTAGCGTGAGACACAATATTGTATTTCTCCTTAACTTACCAGATCTGTTTTCTACAATTCTGTCTTAAGAATAGATCTGAGCAAATTGATCCACCACCCACCAATGTGAGGTTTTAAGAGGGTTGTCTTACTCTTTGAGCCTTTTAGCATGAATGTCAAAGAGAAGTTGGCTCTGCTGGATTATTTCCATGTGACTGTTGTTCAGAAAAGTATTTGGCTCAGCAACTGTTTTTGCTTAAGGAGTGATTAGTTGTAACAAAACAACAACAAAAACAACAATAACAACAACAGCAACAACAACAACAACAACAATAGGCTCTGTTTAATAAGTGCAGGTCCTTGCAAAGGATTTTACATACATTATCACACATAATTGTTACCAGGGTCTGGACTCTGGACTCCAGTAGCCTACAAAAGCCAGGCTCACATATCCATCCCCCATAGGACACAGTGATAAATTATCAGAAATAGAAAAGGAGAAATTTATTTAACCTGGCCACATTGAGAACAGAAACAAGGAAATACAGTGGCCCCATGAGGCAGTCTTCAATAAAAAATACAATACAACACCTGTAATTCTGTTGTATGACTGGGTTTTGACAAAACTAGATTCCTGTGTTATTGTGAGTGAGTCAACAGCCCATTTTCCTCTCCCAAAGAGCTATTTCAATAATGGGGATGTACTCTTACATACAGTCTTTTATTTTAAGTATTCCAAAAGAGTGTTCCTAAGGTCATTTCTTTCCCAAATAAACTATACTGACATTCTTTAACTCCATTATAGGTTCTCTGTTGTGCCATGTTTGATTGCCGTCTCTTCAAAGTACAAAAAACTTTGTGTGCAAGCGTGTGCAAATGTGGCCTTGTTTTGGACAGAAGAAAATTTTAGCTGTCAATGTTCAGAATTTTAGCTGTCAATGTTCAGAATTTGTCGACTTTTTTCTTTTTTAGATAGGTTCTCTTCACTAAGAGTGAGTGGATTTTTGTTAGAATACTTGGCTAGCAAGCTTTGGGGTCCTTCTGTGTTTGCCTTTGTAGGACTGGCACACCATGTGCTGCCATGCTCAAGGATTTTATGTTTGCTTTGGTGGTTGTCCTTTTGCTTTGTACAGTGAGAACTTTACCACCTTATCCCAGCCCCAACCCATCATATGCCCTTTGTTAGGATATTAATTTGACTCTCTTCACTGCCAGAAACATCTCCATAGAAGGTAATAATTTCATACATTAATAAACACAGTGGGAATTTCCTGTGGCCCTGGTTTTTGTTTAAGAAAGTAGGTAATTTCCCCCTTAACAGGGCTGTAGCTAATATTAATGCTTAAAATATTGGCCAGCCATACTAAAGGTTCAGTAAATGTTAGCTAACATTAATAATAAATTCATATTAAGTGACTGGCATAATTATAATATCAAACACTGGCCAGTGCATCATATCCTACTTCCTTCTCTGAAATTACATTCTTTTCAGGTAAATTGTTCTCCTAAAGTGTTTAATCATTTCACTCTCTGAAGTGGTTAAATACTGTTCCTGTAATTTGCTATGCTCTGTAAAATGAGCACAGTGTGTTATTTTTCATGAGATGGAGGCATTGGATTTATGTGCCAGGACTGTCAATAAGTGAAGAAAATTGGAATAGACGAAGTACACATTTACTCATGGCTGAAGAATTATTTTAGGTTGTCAGTACCCTAGGATCCTTAAAGTCATAATAGTGATTCACAAATAATGTACTGAAATATTTTGGTAAAACCCCAGACAGGCAATTTTGTTCCCTATTATCAAACTCCTGTTTTTCTATTGGCCTGATTTTTTTCTTTGATTCTCTTTCCTTCTTCTTCTTCTTCTTCTTCTTCTTCTTCTTCTTCTTCTTCTTCTTCTTCTTCTTCTTCTTCTTCTTCTTCTTCTTCTTCTTCTTCCTCTTTTCTTCTTCTTCTTCCTCTCCTCCTCCTCCTCCTTCTTCTCCTTCTCCTTCTTCTACTACTTCTTCTTCTCTTCCTCCTCCTTATCCTCTTCCTCCGCTTTTTCCTCTTCCTCCTCTTCCTCCTTTGGAGAAAAAGGCTCACATTTCTTGGGATGTTATTACTCACTAGACAACTGATGTTAACTGTGAATTGTAGGTTGATGTCTTTACAAAGGTGAAGGCAGACACTAGATAAAATGAGGTCTGTAATTGGAAAAGAATAAAGGGAGGTGGGAACAAAGTTTTAGAAGGAAACGGAGAGGCAAAAAGGAGTGGACAGGCAATGTGGAAGCAGATATAAATGATCCATTACTATGCATCTCTACATACATGCAGGTTGTTATGAATGTTTCTTAATGGATGGATTTCTATATGTCAATTTATCTTATCTAGCTGGGTAGTTTATATCTTTATCAATTGGTTGTGAGTTTATTGTGTGGTATTGTGTAATGAGAATTTAACATATAAATCTGATTGATAAATCAAAGTTTATTGAGTCCTAATTTCACTGAATAGATGGGAGTTTATACCTTAATTATCAGGGGGCAATTGTTGGCAGTGTGAGCCGAGTCAATGGCAGGGAGCTGTGATAGGCCATCCCTTGCTGGACTTCTAGAGACCTGACTTTACTAGCTGAAACCAGAGAGTTCATGGAGGAGATACTAAACAGAGATAAATTATGGTTAGTTACATATGACCCTCCAGTGCTGGAACAAACTCTAGGGAACAGCAGGGCAAGGTGCCATGCTGGAATGGCTTTTGATCTGCCTGGGTCTGAGAGTACTAGGGGGTAGTGTGGTTGGTGCCAGTGCTAGTATGGGGTAAATATTCTAATTTTTTAAGTATTTATCACAACAGTCAACTGCTGATGGAGATGGAACCTCAAGTTTTGTTGATGATGGGTTGAGCTCTGTGACTAGTCCTAGGAAGAACAGAGGATTCTTGGGAAGGCATTTGAAGTGGCTCCTTCAGAGTTTCTCTGACAGTGTAAGCACCATTAATCAGTTAACAATGTCATTATGCCTAATTGCTATAGTTGTTATTTCTGCTATATCATGCCCATCTACCTCCTCAAAGAAGCATCATTTAACATCACAATGACAGGACATCAACCTTAAATTTTTGGAAAACTGCTCCCTGAAATGACTAAGAAGGGGGATACTCAGATTGCTCTATTAGTTTTCTTCCTCTACTATCTCCTGTGAGTCTGTATGGGTCTGTGTGTGAGTATCTGTGTTTGTGAGTGTATGTGTATATACGTGTGTGTGTGTGTGTGTGTGTGTGTGTGTGTGTGTGGCTGTGATTGTGTGTGAGGGTGAATGCCATTGTGTGTGTGCAAATGTGTGTGTTTCCTGTATGTGTGTCAGAGGGCACATGTGTGCCTATGTTTGTTTCAGGGTATGTTTGTGGGGCTTCAGTGTGAATGTATATGTATGGTGTTTCTTGCATGTGAATATTTGAGAGTATGGCGGCTTGACTATGTTTGGATTAGGGAATCACACTGTTAGAGGGTGTGGCCTTGTTGGAGGAAGTGTGTCACTGTGGGGGTGGGCTTTGAGAGAGCTTCCTCCTAGCTGTCTGGAAGCCAGCCATCTCCTGAATGCTTTCAGAATAAGTTATAGAACACTCAGCTCCTATTATCAGAGTGCCATGCTGCTATGGTTCCTACCTTGATGATAATGGACTGAGCCTCTGAACCGATAAGCTAACTATAATTTTATGTCACCTCTTATAAGAATTGCCTTGGACATTGTGATTGTTCAGAGAAATGGAAACTCTAACTAAGACAGGGAGGGAGTACCCATGCAGAGGCCAGGACATCAAGTGTCTTTCTTTCTTGCTGTGCATTTAATGCTTTTATCCCGACGGGGTGATAACTGTTTCAGAAGGTTATGGAACCTTGCCAGGGAAAGCTCATCTCTGCAGATAGACTTTGTTGTTTTACAACCCAGCATGGGTAATTGACATATTTTTTCCTCCTGTGTATGAAAATGTAATAAGCCAGCTTCCTTTTCCTCCCCCATGACAGTTGAATAACCCAGACATGTAGCCACTTGTGAAAACACAGTCTAACAATAGACTTATATGAGGAGATATCTGTGTGATTGTGAGAAAACTTGAAGAAAGCAAGAGTCTTCTGACCTGTTTCTTTGAAACACAGAATTCTTGGAATGTGTGTTTATGCTTCTCCAAGGTGCAGCAGATAAGAGTAAGTTTATTTCATATTATTCATTAAACTTGATATTCTTAGTTGGTTATATTCCTAAATAGAAAATATGTTTTTCTTTTTTTTTTCTTTTCTTTTCTTTTTGGCAAGGGAAGCTTGTTGCCCACTTGTGCCTTGTGGCTTGCCCTTGTATTTGTATATGTTCCCCAGTTCACTCTTTTAATATCCAGAGTATAAGTTGTCTGATACTTTGAATAAAGTTGGGAATGGCATATGATTTTTGTCTGACTCATTTTATGGTTCCATTGTCCTAGGTCTCACAGTCTCTAGAGCAAAGATAGGCTCTGTCTTTCTGGAATTGTGAGCCCCCAAAATCCTTCCTTCCCTAGGTGATTTGTCAGGTTTTGATCACAGCATTGAAAAATTAATTAATACTTAGATAACTGCAGGGAATAACTGCAGTTATTTTATTATAATCACTACAGTCTCCACAGTGTCAAGGGTAGGGCCTGGCACCCTCTCTGCCTTTCTCTGTCTCTCTCTCTTTCTGTCTCTATCTCTCTTTCTCATTGTGTGAGATTATGTATATATTTAGATGTACATGTGCATTTGTATGGTGTGTGTGTGTGTGTGTGTGTGTGTGTGTGTGTGTGTTTGTGTGTGTGTATGTGTCTGGAGGCCAGAGGTCAGCCTCAAGTGTTGTTCCTAAGGACAACTTGGGTTTTTCGAGACAAGATTTCTTACTTCAACTCTTTAGCAAAATTAGTTAACATTTTCTGGGCAGTAAACACCAGGCATCTTCCTATATTTACCTGAATAGTGCTAGGATTACAAGTGAGTATCAGTTTGTCAGGGTTCATTAAAAACATTCTGGACATAGAACTCCATTCCTCATGCTTAAATGGCAAGCACTACATATGTTTCTTGTTTTTCAGTTTATCTTTGATTACCTCCTGGAGAAATGGAATGTGCTAATTTGCACACATATGCACATATGTTTGTGTTTCAGTTCTGTCTCTGAGGAATATATGGCTGCATCACATCGTGGAACATTATATCATGACAGAAGCATTTTCAAAAGAGACATTCAAGCAGAATCTCAGATTGTGAAGCCAGATTCTCTTTTAGGAACAGACAGGATTCTCAAGAAATTCATTCACTCTTTTAAAGGTAGAGTTCCCCATTTCAGATTTTGGATTTTCAGATTAGAGATACTAAATCCCAAGCTTCCAGCAATAATATGAAAACAGAAAGAATAGATATTTGCATTGGTGGAAAATTATTCTTTGTAGCAATTAATTGCATTCATATATTCTGATAAAATTTGCCAACATAATTTGTCTTTCTTCAAAGGAAATCTGACAATTAGCTTTTATTTCCTTTACCAGGGTGCTTCTTTTACTCATATCCTCTCCATTGCTTGTGTGTGTGTGTGTGTGTGTGTGTGTGTGTGTGTGTGTGTATGTATGTGTGTTCAGCTTTTCAGTTTTAATATTTGGTTAAACAAAACACATCTTTGTAAACAAACCCATCACAAGGCCAACAGAAAAAGTGAATGAACCAAACCTAGGGTTGCTCCTTGCAGGGCCTCAGGGTCAGGAAGCCCCTTCTTTAAAAGGAATGGGACTTTTTTGCCCTTTGGCATCAACATGTGTCCCTGTTCCTAAGCACCAAAATTGTATATGAACAGATCCATCCCTGATGAAATGCGTTAGTGTCTTTGCACATCCCACTAAGTAATGGACTCTATGTGGATGAGATTTGTTTGCAGTGGCATTTGCACAGGCCAAAGCATATCTGTTGGGAGGTGTCTCCTCTTCTCAACAAATGGCTTACTATTACCGACAATGCCAATGGACCCAAGGTCCTGCTTGTGACAATCAGCAGGTTCGGCTGTAACTTTTTTTTTTTTTATTAACTTCAGTATTTCTTATTTACATTTTGAGTATTATTCCATTTCCCAGTTTCCAGGCAAACATCCCCCTAATCCCTCCCCCTCCCCTTCTTTATGGGTGTTCCCCTCCCCACCCTCCCCCCATTGCCGCCCTCCCCCCAACAATCTAGTTCACTGGGGGGTCAGTCTTAGCAGGACACAGGGCTTCCCCTTCCACTGGTGCTCTTACTAGGATATTCATTGCTACTTATGAGGTCAGAGTCCAGGGTCAGTCCATGTATAGTCTTTAGGTAGTGGCTTAGTCCCTGGAAGCTCTGGTTGCTTGGCATTGTTGTTCATAAGGGGTCTCGAGCCCCTTTGAGCTCTTCCAGTTCTTTCTCTGATTCCTTCAATGGGGTCCTATTCTCAGTTCAGTGGTTTGCTGCTGGCATTCGCCTCTGTATTTGCTGTATTCTGGCTGTGTCTCTCAGGAGCGATCTACATCCGGCTCCTGTCGGTCTGCACTTCTTTGCTTCATCCATTTTGTCTAATTGGGTGGCTGTATATGTATGGGCCACATGTGGGGCAGGCTCTGAATGGGTGTTCCTTCAGTCTCTGTTTTAATCTTTGCCTCTCTATTCCCTGCCACGGGTATTCTTGTTCCCCTTTTAGAGAAGGAGTGAAGCTTTCACATTTTGATCATCAGTCTTGAGTTTCATTTGTTCTAGGCATCTAGGATAATTAAAGCATTTGGGCTAATAGCCACTTATCAGTGAGTGCATACCATGTATGTCTTTCTGTGATTGGGTTAGCTCACTCAGGATGATATTTTCCAGTTCCAACCATTTGCCTACGAATTTCATAAAGCCGTTGTTATTGATAGCTGACTAATATTCCACTGTGTAGATGTACCACATTTTCTGTATCCATTCCTCTGTTGAAGGGCATCTGGGTTCTTTCCAGCTTCTGACTATTACAAATAAGGCTGGGATGAACATAGTGGAGCACGTGTCTTTTTTATATGTTGGGGCATCTTTTGGGTATATGCCCAACAGAGGTATAGCTGGATCCTCAGGTAGTTCAATGTTCAATTTTTTGAGGAACCTCCAGACTGATTTCCACAATGGTTGTACCAGTCTGCAATCCCACCAACAATGGAGGAGTATTCTTCTTTCTCTACATCCTCACCAGCATTTGCTGTCACCTTAGTTTTTGATCTTAGCCATTCTCACTGGTGTGAGGTGAAATCTCAGGGTTGTTTTGATTTGCATTTCCCTTATGACTAAAGATGTTGAACATTTCTTTAGGTGTTTCTCAGCCATTCGGCATTCCTCAGCTGTGAATTCTTTGTTTAGCTCTGAACCCCATTTTTAATAGGGTTATTTGTCTCCCTGCGGTCTAACTTCTTGAGTTCTTTGTATATTTTGGATATAAGGCCTCTATCTGTTGTAGGATTGGTAAGGATCTTTTCCCAATCTGTCGGTTGCCGTTTTGTCCTAACCACAGTGTCCTATGCCTTACAGAAGCTTTGCAGTTTTATGAGATCCCATTTGTCGATTCTTGATCTTAGAGTATAAGCCATTGGTGTTTTGTTCAGGAAATTTTTTCCAGTGCCCATGTGTTCCAGATGCTGCCCTAGTTTTTCTTCTATTTCTTTTGAGTGTATCTGGTTTGATGTGGAGGTCCTTGATCCACTTGGACTTAAGCATTGTACAGGGTGATAAGCATGGATCGATCTGCATTCTTCTACATGTTGACCTCCAGTTGAACCAGCACCATTTGCTGAAAATGCTATCTTTTTTCCATTTGATGGTTTTGGTTCCTTTGTCAAAAATCAAGTGCCCATAGGTGTGTGGGTTCATTTCTGGGTCTTCAGTTCTGTTCCATTGGTCTATCTGTCTGTCTCTGTACCAATACCATGCAGTTTTTATCACTATTGCTCTGTAATACTGTTTGAGTTCAGGGATAGTGATTCCCCCTGAAGTCCTTTTATTGTTGAGGATAATTTTAGCTATCCTGGGTTTTTTGTTATTCCAGATGAATTTGCAAATTTTTCTGTCTAACTCTTTGAAGAAATGGATTGGTATTTTGATGGGGATTGCATTGAATCTGTAGATCGCTTTTGTTAATTGGCCATTTTTTTTACTATATTAATCCTGCCAATCCATGAGCATGGGAGATCTTTCCATCTTCTGAGGTCTTCTTCAATTTCTTTCTTCAGAGTCTTGAAGTTCTTATTGTACCGATCTTTTACTTTCGGCTGTAACTTATAACTGGTAGTGATTGAAATGCCATTGTGCAGGTCCAGAGTTCCCCATGGTGCCAAGCAGACCAGGTGTAGAAAATGGTGCAGATGACCATGGCTGAGCATAATGCAGTAGCCACTTGAGGCCTCTGCTACTTGAATAAAAAAAATTGACTTTGTTGGATTGAATATACATGTGCAGAAAAAGTGCCAGTGTAAGCATGCATTCCAGTGGGGAGACAGTCCCCGCTTCACTGCAAAGAGATTCCTCAGGATTAATATGCAAGCCACAGGTAGTTCTGCTGTCAAGGGAGAAGAAGGCCAGTGGGCAGCTCGCAGACCTGCAAAGAACATGTATAGTAAGGGCTGGCCAGGTCACCTGCCTTGAAGGCCACTGCAAACACATTGGTATGAGGGTATGGTACTTACTTCCACTCATTTTCCAAAATTACAGGAGAACTACTTGAGGTAGGTCGAGCCAACCCTGTTTATTTAAGAAACAATACCAGATGTCAAGCCCGGAGGCTCTAGCTCAATGCATACAACCAAACTGAGACTGCTGCCACAGCTCTGGAGTTCAAGACATGCTGACTGGTCTCAAACCCTAAAGCTTACATTCATGGCAGTTTCCTCACTGTCCTAAACTATGGAATTTGATGTCGGTGTTCCTGATTTTTCTGATATGGGCAAACTATGAGTACTATCCCTGTTCATTGTTTTTTATTTTTGCCCCAGAGCAGGCCCCCAAAGTCAATGTATTGAAATAATAGGGACATACATAATTAGAGTGAAGTGTCACCAGTGACTATGCTACTTGCTCTAAGTGTTCAAAGTTCCTACCTTCTTCCCCCAGGCACAGACTGCTGTGACAGTTCACACATCTCTTCTATTGCACTGGCAAATCTGAAGAGAAAACCCAATGAGATATTTGGGGAAGTGAACTGTAGACGCCACAACACATCAAAGAGGTCTGGAGAGTGGAGGCAAAGAGGATCGTGCAGAACTGTCACATGTCAGTCCTCTAGCTCTGATGGGCTTCCAATTCTTCCTATACTACCAGTAGTAGTTCACAGTTTTACCCCACAAATGGTATTTTAAAAAATTTCTGTGCTCACTCTTGCCTCCAATTCTGCTTTAGCATCTTGAGTTTGGAGTCAAGGTTCTAGTACACCCCTTTAACTCCACGAACACAGATCCAGTGCTCCCTTTTAAGAAGCAACTTGAGTGGACTCTTGCATAGGCTGGAGGGCAGTTTTATGATGAAGTCCATGAAGTTAGTAAGAACAATGACACCCACATCACTGGGCTTGACCCAGGAATAAGCTTCATAGCCTTATTTTTGAAGTTCTATCATAATGCCATTCACATCATAGTTCCCATTTCCTAGCATGGGACTTCACCATAGTGTTTGGAGATAACCTCTGGACAAACTCCCGCAGCATTTCCAGCATGAAGGGGTTGTTGTCCTGGAAGATATTGTTGAAAGCAGGAAGGGCACAGAGCTCCCTGAGCTGCTTCTCATGGTAGATTTGTAAGGTACTGTCTGGGGAAGCTCCTAGGATTCAGATTTGGCCTTGTCTCCTTTCCATGGCATGCAACTCATTTTTTTTTTTGATTTAGGTTTCAGGCAGAGCCAATAAAAACTCCTTTCTAGGAGTCTTGGTTCTGGGTGTTCAGATTCCCGAGGTTCACCTAATCTTTGGTGTCCATGATTTATGCTTTGTCACTGAGAGGAAATGTTAGAATCAAAAGGGTCAAAACACACACACACACACACACACACACACACACACACACACACACACACACACACACATTTCTTCTCTTCCTTCCTACTGCTTATAGAGCCATAGTTCTAGGTAAATAAGTTAGCAATTCACCTCTTCTTTAATTCTCATACCTGGCCTTCAGTCTTGATACCATGTTTGAGACATTTATCGCTTTGGGCCACATGTTTTATTACTTGATTCTGAGCTGATGGTCCCATTTTGGAAGAGTATGAAATCTTTTGGAAGTGGGTGACAGAAGAATATACAGAAGGAATTACAGCACAGGTAGTTCTACATAAGGATTGTAGCTTGTATTAATCAGGGTTCTCTAAAACCTCAGAATTTATGAACCGAATCTCTCTATATAAAGAAATTGTATTGTAATGACTTACAGACTACAGTCAAACTAATCCAACAATGACTAGCAGTAAATGGAAAAAAATCCAAGAATCTATCAGTCACACATTCCCACAAGGGTGGGTATTTTAGGTCCTTTTTTTTTTTTTTTTTTTTTGTATACTGGAATTCCAAAGAAGTAGGCTCCAATGCCAATAAAGAAATGGATGAGCTAGCAAGGTGCCATGTGAAGGCAAATAACTAAACCTTCCTACTTCCATGTCATTATATAGGCCTTGATCAGGTGTGGCCTACATTAAAGACATGTCTTTCCACATCATGATCTGGATCAAAGGTGTATTGTCTTTCCACCTCAAAATTCTATACTATCGGGTATACTATCAGGGTATTCACTGGCTTCAGGCCAAGCATAATAACTCTCTCAGGTGTGCCCTCCACTTTGGAATTATAGTTTATTACAAATATAATCAAGTTGATAACAAAGGGAAACCATTACAGATCTGATTCACATTCGTGTTTCCTCTTTTCTTCCTGACTCTTGATGCAATGTGACAAGCTGAACTTTTAATCTAGCTGTTTTGATGTGATGATCCTATCAAACCATGAGGTAGGAAAAACCCTTTCTCCACTAAATTGCCTCTTGTCAAGTATTTGGCCACACTTATAACATGAACAGCTGGTGCACTGGGAGAGAGGAGACAACCCCAAGCTTTATGTTTGCCAAGTTGCTGCTAACTTTACAGATGTATTAGACAACCAAAGCAGACAAGGAGAATGGCAAGAAAGAGCTGGATGTCATCAGTCCATGCAGCAAGCAGATCCTCTGGCGATACTCTGCCCACTGCATGCTCCCTCAACCCCAAGCCAGGGAAACAGCATTGCACAACAAGTCATATCTTTGAGGAATACAAACTTTGCCTTGCAGATCTGTATTTTACAGTGGAAAGCATCCAGTGCTCAAAACAAACTGTGGGAATGGTGAACACATTGATGTCCTTTTAGCCATTACTGTCAGCAACACTGACACCAGCAGTTCTTGCCAGGTGTTGCAAGCATGTGGTGTGTTGCTCTTCCACTAAGTGCTTTCTTTGCACACGTGGAGTCTCCCTTGCAGCAGTACATACTTTAACTATCCCTACCTACTTTAAATGAGAATGTGAAGAAACCAAGGGGTTCCTTACTGTCTTATAAGTCACTGTGCAGATGAACTGTGCCATGTGAAATGCTTTTTGAAAGACACACAATATTTACTTACATTATTTGTTATTATATACTTTGTGCATATGCATTGAGGAAGTTCTGATATGCAGAGAAGTGAAAATAATACTCATTTCAGTTTGATTTTGGCTGGATTAAACTTTTGAAATCTGATGTTAGTCAGTTAATTTCTAGCATATTTAAGCACAGTAAAATTTGGCAAAAAAGTTTCCTGACATAACATAATATCCTATGCACTAGGAGGAAAAAATTACATCAAAATATAACTTTTCTTTCCAGAACCTGGGTTCTTGAGATGGGCTCCACATATTAGCTTAGGAGCTTAAAAAATATCAGATATAGCCTTATTTATACAGACAGCATAGCAGTCATTTGGGTATTAGACACCTTCAGTCACATTTATGGGAGCTTGGGGGATCCCCCATTTATATTCATAATGAAAGGACATTTATAATAACAGCCATCTCTGGTCCTGTTCGAAGAAGAGTGATATGACCTGGACAAGAAAGTAAAATACCTCCAGTTCCCAGATTTCCTGTAGAAATACAGGACTATTCCACTGCAAGGAAAATCTTGGATACTTAATAGTCTCCTAGATTGCTAAGCAATCTGTGGGTGCATGAAACTTTGTGCTCTTAACAATGCATATAGGTACATATATGTGCATATTTGAATATGTGTGTAGAAGCTAGAGATCAACCTTTGCTTTACCTTTCCTCATAAGTCATCCACCTCACGTTTTCTTTGCAGATTGGGTCTTTTACCTGGCTTGGAGCTTGTCAGCAGACAACACTAGTTGGCCAATGAGGCTTGTGGATCTTCTGTTTCTGCTTCCTCAGAATTGAGTTGACAGGGATGTACTACCACACTTATTTTTGTTTCATTTGAATATAGGTTCTGAGTTTGAACTGAGATCTTCATGATTGTCAGAATGGGTGCAATCCTCTTCTTTTTTTCCTGTTTTATTTTTATTTTTTTTTTATTAACTTGAGTATTATATACATTTCGAGTGTTATTCCCTTGCCCGGGTTCCGGGCAAACATCCCCCTCCCCCCTCCCCTTCTTTATGGGTGTTTCCCTCCCCATCCTCCCCCACTTGCCGCCCTCCCCCCAACAATCTAGTTCACTGGGGGTTCAGTCTTAGCAGGACCCAGGGCTTCACCTTCCTCTGGTGCTCTTACTGGGATATTCATTGCTACCTTTGAGGTCAAAGTCCAGGGTCAGTCCATGTATAGTCTTTACGTAGTGGCTTAGTCCCTGGAAGCTCTGGTTGCTTGGCATTGTTGTACATATGGAGTCTTGAGCCCCTTCAAGCTCTTCCAGTTCTTTCCCTGATTCCTTCAACGGGGGTCCTATTCTCAATTCAGTGGTTTGCTGCTGGCATACGCCTCTGTGTTTGCTGTATTCTGGCTGTGTCTCTCGGGAGAGATCTACATCCGGCTCCTGTAGGCCTACAGTTCTTTGCTTCATCCATCCTGTCTAATTGGGTGGCTGTATATGCATGGGCCACATGTGGGGCAGGCTCTGAATGGGTGTTCCTTCTGTGTCTGTTTTAATCTTTGCCTCTCTATTCCCTGTCAAGGGTATTCTTGTTCACCTTTTAAAGAAGGAGTGAAGCATTCACAATTTGATCATCCATCTTGAGTTTCATTTGTTCTAGGCATCTAGGATAATTCAAGCATTTGGGCTAAGAGCCACTTATCAATGAGTGCATACCATGTGTGTTTTTCTGTGATTGGGTTACCTCACACAGGATGATATTTTCCAGTTCTGACCATTTGCCTACGAATTTCATAAGGTCATTGTTTTTGATAGCTGAGTAATATTCCATTGTGTAGATGTACCACATTTTCTGTATCCATTCCTCTGTTGAAGGGCATCTGGGTTCTTCCCAGCTTCTGGCTATTATAAATAGGGCTGGGATGAACATAGTGGAGCACGTGTCTTTTTTATATGTTGGGGCATCTTGTGCGTATATGCCCAAGAGTGGTATAGCTGGATCCTCAGGCAGTTCAATGTTCAATTTTTTGAGGAACCTCCAGACTGATTTCCAGAATGATTGTACCAGTCTGCAATCCCACCAACAATGGAGGAGTGTTCCTCTTTCTCCACATCCTTGCCAGCATCTGCTGTCACCAGAGTTTTTGACCTTAGCCATTCTCACTGGTGTGAGGTGAAATCTCAGGGTGGTTTTGATTTGCATTTCCCTTATGACTAAAGACGTTGAACATTTCTTTAGGTGTTTCTCAGCCATTCGGCATTCGTCAGCTGTGAATTCTTTGTTTAGCTCTGAACCCCATTTTTTAATAGGGTTATTTGTCTCCCTGCGGTCTAACTTCTTGAGTTCTTTGTATATTTTGGATATAAGGCCTCTATCAGTTGTAGGATTGGTAAAGATCTTTTCCCAATCTGTCGGTTGCCGTTTTGTCCTAACCACAGTGTCCTTTGCCTTACAGAAGCTTTGCAGTTTTATGAGATCCCATTTGTCGATTCTTGATCTTAGAGCATAAGCCATTGGTGTTTTGTTCAGGAAATGTTTTCCAGTGCCCATGTGTTCGGGATGCTGCCCTAGTTTTTCTTCTATTAGTTTGAGTGTATCTGGTTTGATGTGGAGGTCCTTGATCCACTTGGACTTAAGCTTTGTACAGGGTGATAAGCATGGATTGATCTGCATTCTTCTACATGTTGACCTCCAGTTGAACCAGCACCATTTGCTGAAAATGCTATCTTTTTTCCATTGGATGGTTTTGGCTCATTGTCAAAAATCAAGTGCCCATAGGTGTGTGGGTTCATTTCTGGGCCTTTAATTCTGTTCCATTGGTCTATCTGTCTGTCTCTGTACCAATACCATGCAGTTTTTATCACTATTGCTCTGTAATACTGCCTGAGTTCAGGGATAGTCATTCCCCCTGAAGTCCTTTTACTGTTGAGGATAATTTTAGCTATCCTGGGTTTTTTGTTATTCCAGATGAATTTGCAAATTGTTCTGTCTAACTCTTTGAAGAATTGGATTGGTATTTTGATGGGGATTGCATTTTATCTGTAGATCGCTTTTGGTAAAATGGCCATTTTTACTATATTAATCCTGCCAATCCATGAGCATGGGAGATCTTTCCATCTTCTTAGGACTTCTTCAATTTCTTTCTTCAGAGTCTTGAAGTTCTTATTGTACAAATCTTTTACTTGCTTGGTTAAAGTCACACCGAGGTACTTTATATTATTTGGGTCTATTATGAAGGGTGTCGTTTCCCTATTTTCTTTCTCGGCTTGTTTCTCTTTTGTGTAGAGGAAGGCTACTGCAATCCTCTTCTTAATTCTGCTTTTATTTACTGACGTATTTTTATTTACTGATGTATTTTTCCCTGTTGTCTTCTCTTTTGAAAGCTAGCACATTGTCTACAGCTTACAAAATGGCATACATTTCTCCTGGAGACAGAATAATGAGATGACTTTACAAATGATTTTCATGATTCTGAGTTCCATGTCTGTTTTCTTTTTTTGGAAGAGCTGGCTTAGGTGTTTGGTGTTTGGTTAAAGGTTGGAGTTTTATTTTCAGTGAGCAAGTCTGACCTTTGAAAAAAATCATACCATCTCATGTAGGGATCCCTGTTGCAGTCTTGAGTTTGAGACCTGCAGAGTGTGCAAGTGACCTGAAAATGTCTACACTGTAGCATTTCTCTGAAGCAGTCTTGAGGTTGGGTTCATTGTTTTGAAAGTCCACATTTCTATTTGGAACCTTGCTGTGGTGGTTTGAATATACTTGGCTCATAGGAAGTGATACTAGGAGCTGTCATGTCTTTGTTGAAAGAAGTATGTCACTGTGACAGTGGGCAAGAAGTATCCAAAAGCCAGTCATCATCTTTTTATCTTTAAAGCAAGATGTAGAACTCTCAGATGTTCCAGCACTATGCCTGCTCAGATGCTGCCATGCTTCCTGTCATGATGATAATGGTCTGAATATCTGAACCTACAAGCTAACCCCATGTTGTCCTTTATAGAAATTGCCTTTGTAAAGATATCTCTTCATAGCAATGGAAACCCTAATTATGATATTTATGTGGCCCCAAGACTCTGATTTCAGGGTTATTGACATCTAAAAAGCAACACCTGTACTTATATTTTTACAAACATATGAACACTATGGTCTATCCAAGGTGGTTCTTTAGTTTAAACTCATTACTGACACAATGGGTAGCCCTGGTTCATCTTTATTTCCCTTGGGCTCAGTGTTTTTATTCAACAAAGGGAGTTATACCAAGTCTGTAGACTTCCAGTGGTAATGATTGTTGACTTCTCAGGGACCCTATGGTCTGGTTCTAGGTAGTGGAAAATATTCTGGTAGTCTCTCCTTCTGCCTTCCTAATTTGGACAGAAAACTCTCATCTTGGATTCTGTAGGCACTTCTAATTCTAGTTTTCTAAGAAACCTCAGTCCTGCTTGAGTGTTCAATCCTTGATGACCGTTTCCTATTCATGATTGACATACTGAGCTGTATCTCATTCTTCAGAATATAGGTAGAGACTAATAGGTAGGCTGCTTACCTATTAGTAGCTGTATTTGAACTAGAACATGTGTTTCAAACTAAGTCTAGTTTTAGTCTGCTGTGGCTGGAGATTATAATCCTTAGGTTGGCTGGTGACTTTTCAGCAGGTGTGAGAATGGAAGTCTGAAAAAAATTTTCAATTATTTTCTTATGGGTGTGTGTGTGTGTGTGTGTGTGTGTGTGTGTGTGTGTGTGTGTGTTGCATGTGTGTTGGACTCCCCCCAAAACCAAAACAAAAGAAAAAACAAAAACAAACAAACAAACAAAAGAGTTTCGGAACCACTAGCTACCAATAAACACACAAAGGGAAGGTCTCTAGTTTTGACTCTGCCTTTTAATGGTTGATGGATGAAATGGTATTTTTGTAACTGGTCATCCTCAGTGATGAGTTCATTATATACACAGATGCTCTTTGAGTTACAGTGGGATTAAGTTCCAAAGAACTAATCATAAATTGAAAATACCAGAAAATCTGTCTCAAATACCTAAACCCACTCGAGTCAAGGGCTTGGGGACAAAAGCTCTTCTGAGATTTTTTTCTTAATAAATTAAGCTTGTTTTGTGAATATTTCATACATGCATATAATGTATCCTGATTGATCTCCCACTATTTGAGCTGCCCTTTGACTCTTATTGAACATCCTCCTTATAAGTCCTTTTCCTGCATTCATGTGTTCTGATTGAGTTTATTTTTGTGGCCCACAGAGTTTAAGAGGTACTGTCTGTGTTTTTGGAGTTTGTTACAATTTACTGGAGCCTATTAGGCTTATTAGGGCATAACCAAAGGAAAAAATGATGACTGTCTCTTCTTTAGACTATCAGGAGCTGCCATGGACCAACCTCAGCTTGGAAAATGAGTGGTTAATGACAGAAGGGCTGTCTGGGAACTATGAAAACAAATGATTCAAAGTCAAATAATGGGTCCAAGCTGGCGGCCTAAATTCTGCTTGACATGGTTCCCTAGACAGCTATCTGTAGATAGGTCTTGGCTCTGTAGTCTGCTCAAGACAGCTTTTCAGGTTGCCCTCACTCTGTGTTCTGCTTGCCAGAATCTTTTATTGCTATTCTTAAATAATTCTCTGGTTGAGACAGACAGGGTTTTGCTTCCAATAGCTTGAGACAGCTCTCTCAGATAGTAAATATTCTAAAAGCTCTCAGGATATCTCATGGGTTTTTCTGACCAAAGTCAGAAAGTGACTATAAAAATTCTTAGCTCTTCCAATCAAGTCAGAAATCCAGTTAGAAAAAAATTTAAAAGTTATTCTTACTTTTTTTTTTTGTCGAAATCAGAAAGTCAGAAAAAATTACAAAAGAGCTGTGTTTGCTCATTAGACAGCCTTCCCTGGATAGCTACTGAAAAATATTTTAAAAGAGCTAAGTAATTCTTGAGGTTTCCAACTGAGTTAAAAATTCCTATTATGAAAAAAATCTAAAAGAGCTATGAAAAATTCTACGAGGCCTGGATTAACTCTCCATAAATTTTCTGACAAAAATCAGAAATCCTGTTGTAACAAATTTTGGAGAATTTTATATACTCAGTCTCAAAAGATCACCAAAAGAGCTCAGGTCTCATTAAAAAAAATTTTTTGAAAAAGAAATGTTTCCACTTTTTGCTTACTTATCTCATGCAGATCAAAAAGTCTAGTTTTTGATTTTCATATCAATTCAATTACTTATTCCAGGTTCTCCTTTGACCATTACAGGACTTTGCATACCAACACTTAGCCCCTTTACTCTTAGGAGACATCAAGCATAAGCACAAACAATTAGATAGGTAGGACTCTGCTCTGTAAATACTATCCCAACCATGTGTGAACCTAAATTCCTTCTGTCCTAGACCGAACATGAATTCAGGAATCTGCCTGTATTAGCATATTCCTCCCTTTCCTTTGCATCTTTTTTTTTATTAACTTGAGTATTTCTTATATACATTTCGAGTGTTATTCCCTTTCCCGGTTTCCGGGCAAACATTCCCCTCCCTCCCTCCCCTTCCTTATGAGTGTTCCCCTCCCCACCCTCCCCCCATTACCACCCTCCCCCCAACAATCACGTTCACTGGGGGTTCAGTCTTAGCAGGACCCAGGGCTTCCCCTTACACTGGTGATCTTAGTAGGATATTCAGTGCTACCTATGAGGTCAGAGTCCAGGGTATAAGTAAGGAGGCCAGGGAAGTCAGCATAGGCAGGATGGGGGAAAGAGAAGGAGAAGCCATACCAAGAGAAGGGAGAAGAATGGAGAGACCAAAATGTTTGGATTGTATAGGAAAGAGCCTTTGGGGGAGGTGAATCGCTGCCCCTGGTCTAGAAATTTAAGGGCAAAAGACAGTGTATGCCAGGTAGAGACCGGATGATGCTGAGAAAACATGGAGGTCAGGTCAACTTTTGTATGCCAAATATGTACAACCAGGACAAATATGTCCTGGGGCTCTATATCAGCAATATATCCTTACCAAAGCCACCTTGAGAGAGGAAAGAGTTATTCAGCATATACTTCTATGTCACAGCCCACCATTTTTGGGTAGTCAAGGCAGAAATTTAATTCACCTCACATTTACAGTCATAAACAGAGAGGCATACAAGCTGCTGCTTGTTATCTTACTCTTAGCTAAGATTTTTTTTAATTGGATGTATTATTCATATCCTAAAACCAATCTTCCAACCTCAATTAACAATCCACATCCACAATCCCACAGTCCAAGTGATTTAGAAAATTTCTCTGTTGACATTCTCTTTCTGGGAAATTTTCAGTGTCTCAAGTTGCTATTTGATACTAACCACCATGCTTTTCCCCTACACCCAAGTCCATCTTCAGGGCTTACAGGAGGTTTGGCTTTAAATAGTAGGGCAACTATATACATAGCTAAGCAGTCTATGTCAAGAACAGCATAGGATTCAAAGACAGATCATAGAGAGCGCTGGACACACTTCATGTGGTATTAATCTCGTCTGTCTGCTGATACATCCATGGGGAGGATTTCTCTCAACTGGAAATAAGTAACTCAGTGAGCCTGGATGTAATCAGAGCTCTTGATCCAGAGTGTGACCTTCTACCTTGTTTATTTTTAAGGATATTCAGTGGATCAGTGTCAATAAACAACAAACTATTCCAGTATATACTTCCTATACATCTAATATATCCAAGAAATATATAAACATGTTTTTTAGATTTTAATAGTCCCAAATATTCCTCTTTTCTAAACATAACAAAGGGCAGCCAAACCCACCCTGTAAAAGAGAAAAAATGTCACAAAGGCAGCCATTCTTCTTTTGTTCTTTTCTTTCACAAAGCTGCCTTGGTCAATAGTTGAATTTTGGTAGCTATGTCATGCATGAAAGCAGGCTTCAAGGCTCTAATCTATTCTCAGCTGTAGAGAAATAAATGAAAGGGAAGGAAAATGTGAAATAAGGACAAGAAGAATGGAGGGAGAGGGCAGGAAGTAGAAAGAGAAAACAGGGAAAATGGAGGAAAGGAAAGTTAAGATATTATTAGCAGAGTAGCTGGGAATATGGCAAAGTGGATAAAGTGAGGACCTGAGTGCAGATCACCAAAAATTCGGTAAAAATCTGAGCCATATGGGCAGGATTCCAGCCCAAAGCAAGTGGATACAAATAAAAGGCAACGATTTGATAATGAGCCAGCTTAGATCAAACAGTAAGGTCTATGTTCTTTGATTGTATGTGACTAAAGGGTCATTGAGGCAAAATTCCCAAAGTCAGTCTCTGACTTCTACATTCCTATGCAAGGATGGACATGCATACATGGGTTGCACACTCTCACAATTTTTTAATCTCTCCATGCATGCTTGTGTACAGACAGACTAAAAATGTCTTCTCTCAGGATTCTGCTCTAGCAAAATATCACATACTCCCTTTCCAATTGGCTTCAAGAAGACAACCCATCTCTCTTCCCAGCAAAACATCCTTTCACATATCTGCTTCAGCAAAAATATCTTCTCATATGACACTCTCTGGAAAAATATTACATGACATAACTGAGTATTCAAAGAAGTCCGAAATTTCCACTTAGTACCTGTAATATCAGGATTTGGGAAGTAAGACATGACAACTAGAAGCTCAAGGTCATCTAAGATACATAACAAATTAAAAGCCAACCTGGCTACAAGAGATCATCCACTTCCCCATCTCTGTGTCTTATAAATGTATATGTACATATGTATGTAATGAAAAAAAACACTAATTTCCATATTCCCTCATGAGCCCTTAATGGTTTTCCCAGGTAGCTGCTTTCATTGCTGATATTTCTTGTCATTTGAGAACCAGTTCTTGCCTCTAGTGACTGTAAGTTTACTCGGAGTTCTTCTTCATATTTTTCTTTTTGGTCGAGCAAAAGGAAGGCCCAATGAATACTGCATTAGGGACAGTTGGATTTGTGTTCCTGGGGGAGGAGGAAGTGTTCCTAAAGAAAGTTAAGCCAAATACCATAAAAATTCTCCTCCTCCAATTCTACCTCATGTGTATTTTATGCATATGCATGCAGAAGCCAGTGGTTGACATCAGAATGGCTTAATGATATCTTGACCTTATTCTTTGAGACACAGTTGCTCATTGGACCTGCAAATTTCCATTTTGGCTACATGAGCTGAAAAACCATTACCAGGGATCCAGTTGTTTCTGTCTCCTAGGCCTGGGCTGCATGTTCATGTCATCACAATGAGATTTATGCAGCTTCTAGAGACTAAAATTTAATTTCTTGCAAATGTACCTGAACAAATTTTATCTATGGAGCTATTACACCTGTTTTAATTGTGTAAAACTTTAATTAAAAACATCAAAGACAGTGCTGGTAAAGTCATCTCAAGATTATTACTTGGTTTTCCGTGCTGCAGGTCTTCTGAAATGTTTCACTACATTTGAATCACTCAGGAGGAAAACAAAAAAATAGCTGATGGGCTCTGCATAGACATTCTGACCTGTCTGAGGTGGGGCCTACAGTTTGCTGTGATCTTTGGCTTTGGCCAGCCTGTAATAAGAATTGGCAGGAGCCCAAAGGAGAAGGATTATTGAGCTTGGCTTCTCTACTTTAGAGGTTAGCGCCAAAACCACGCTGGAGTCTACCTTTCTCTTCTCATTCCCCTGATATGGCTTCTAGTACTGTTCTTACTTAGGGCTGCAAAATTTAAAACAGAAATATACCTTGTTCACGCTGTAGTTTTCCAACCCATCTGTCCCATATGGATACTGTCTTAGACATCCTTTTTAATGTATTGCTAATGCTACTCTTCTGAGCAGTGGCAGTGTGGTGGGGTCTAGCTCAAATTGCCCCAGCTCTGTAAAGAGGTGAACTTAGACTGGCAGTAAATAGCCATAGTAATATAGTAAAAGTGTAGCTTGGTTAGTAAATGTTTGCTTTGCATGGGTAGAGACAAGAGCTTGAATATCAGACTTTTTTTTTTCTAAAAATCGAGTTTTACCTCCACTTATAATTCCCAGGGTATGGAAGTTGAGTCAGGAAGATCCTTGGGGCTCCTTGTCCAATCATTCAAGCTACTTGGCAATTTCCATGCTCATGAGACACTATGTCCTGAAAAAAAGAAAGGTAAATGGAGCTCTCAACATATATATGCATAGTTATATACACAGACACAGACACAGACACAGACACAGACACACACACACACACACACACACACACACACACACACACAAACATACCCATATGTGAAGGGGTCAGTTCTGATTCTTTGATCAGGAATCTTTTACTGATGCTAAAAGTATTTCCTCCAAGTTGCTTTATATTGAATATTTTATGTAGTTACATTTCTAATATTACTGTCATTCAGGTTTCCCTTCCAGAGCTCCCATGACATCCACCCTCCACTTGCTTCTATGAGCTCCCTTCCACCAGCCTACTCCTACCTCACAGCCCTGACATTCCCTTACACTGAAGAATAGAGCCTTCACAGGTCCAAGGGTCTCTTTTCCTTTTGATGCCAGACCATGCCATCCTCTGCTACATGTGGTGCTGGGGCCATAGGTCCCTCTATGTGTAATCTTTGGTTGGTGGTTTAGTCCCTGGGAACCCCTGCGGGTCTGGTTGGCTGATATTCTTGTTCTTCCTATGGGGCTGCAAACCCATTCATCCCCTTCGGTCTTTCTATGACTCCTCAATTAGGCATTTTAGCTGTTATCATGTTGGGTCCTAGAAGCTTCTTGGTTTCCTAGCATCTATGACTTGCTGGTAGTTACCCTCCTTTCCCCATCATTCATTGCTAAACACCTCTGTTTAAATTCATGATCCTCTATATATCATTGCCACTTCCCCCCATACCTGATCCTGCCACTGTTCCTTCCATTTTTCCTCCCAAGTCCCTTTCACTCTCTATCTCCCTTGAGTATTTTGTTATCCTTTCTAAGAAAGACTGAAGAATCTCCATTTTAGACGTCCTTCTTTTTGAGACTCAAATAGTCTCTGAATTGTATCTTGGGTAATTTGAGTTTTGGGGCAAATTTCTACTTATCAGTGAGTACATACCATGTGTGTTCTTTTGTGACTGTGTTACCTCTCTCAGGAGATTTTCTAGATCCATTCATTTGCCTAAGAATTTCATAAAACCAGTTTTTAATAGCTGTGTAGTGGTCCATTGCATAAATATATCACATTTTCTGTATCCATTCCTCTGTTGAAGGGGATCTGGGTTCTTTCCAACTTCTGCCTATTATGCAAAGAGCTACTGTGAACATAGTGAAACATGTGTCCTTGTTATATGTTGGAGCATCTATGCGTATATGACCAGGAGTGATATAGTTGGGTCTTCAGGTAGTACTATGTTCAAATTTCTGAGTAACCACCAGACTGATTTCCAGAATTGTTGTACCAACTTACAATCTTACCAAAAATGGAGGAGTGTTCCTATTTCGCTACATCCTTGTCCAGAGTTTTTGATTGTAGGTATTCTGACTGGTATGTGCTGGAATCTCAGGGTTGTTTTGATATGAATTTTCTTGATGACTAAGGATGTTGAAACTTGCTTTTGTTGTTTCTCAGCCATTCTATATTCTTCAGTTGAGAATTCTTTGTTTAGCTCCATACCCCATTATTAATAATAGGGTTGTTTGATTTTCTGGAGTCTAACTTCTTGACTTCGTTGTTTATATTAGATATTAGCCCTCTATCAGATGTAGGATTAGTAAAGATCTTTTTCCCAATCTGTTGATTACTGTTTTGTCTATTGGCAGTGTCCTTTGCCTTATCGAAGATTTGCAATTTTATGAGGTCCTATTTGTTGATTCTTGATATTAAAGCAAAAGCCACTGGTGTTCTCTTCCAGAAAATTTCCCCTGTACCTATGTGTTCAATGCTCTTCCCCATTTTCTCTTCTATTTGTTCCAGTGTATATGTTTTATGAGGTTTTCCTTGATCACTTCAATTTGAACTTTGTACAATAAGAAAAGAATGGATCAATATTCTTTCTACTACATGGTTACAACAAGTTGAATCAGCACCATTTTTTTTAATTGCTGTATTTTTCCATTGGTTAGTTTAAGTTCCTTTGTCAAAGACCAAGTGACCCAAGGTTTATAGATTCATTTTTTAATCTTCAATTCTGTTTCATTGATCTGTCTTTCTCTGTACCAGTGAAATTTTTTTTTCAATATTGCTCTGTAATAGAACTTGATGTCATGGATGGTAATACCTTTAGATGTTCTTTTCTTGTTGAAAATAGTTTTTGCCATCCTGGGATTTTGGTTATTCCAAATGAATTTGCAAATTGCTCCTTATAGCTCTATGAAGAATTGAGTGGTTATTTTGAAGGTGATTGCATTGAATGTATAGATTGCTTTTGGCAAAATTACCATTTTGCCTATATTATTCGTGACAATCCATCAGCCTGGGAGATTTTTCTATCTTCTGAGATCTTCTGCAATTTCTTTCTTCAGGGAAGTTTTTTTCTCACATAAATTTTTCACTTGTTTTTGAGAGTCACACCAATTTATTTCATTTTATCAGTGACAGTTTGAAGGGTGGAGTTTCTCTAATTTCTTTTTCAGCCTGTGTATAGTTTGTGTATAGGAAGGCTACTGATGTGTTTAAATTAAGATTATACCCAGCCACCTTGCTGAATTTGTTTATCAAGATTACAATTGTTGTGACATTTTTGGGGTTACTTAAGTATAGTATCATATCATTGATAAAGAGTGATATTTTGACTTTTCCTTTCCAATTTGCATCCTTTTGACCACCTTTTGTTTTCTAATTGCTCGAGCTAGGATTTCAAGTACAATATTGAATATGTAGGGAAACAGTGAGCAGCCTTGTCTAGTTTCTTATTTTAGTGTAATTGCTTGAAATTTCTCTCCATTTAGTTTGATGATGGCTACTTATTTGCTGTATTCAGCTTTTACCATGTTTATTTAGGTGCTTTGTGTTCCTGATCTTCCCAAGACTTTAGCTGAAAGAGTATTGTATTTTGTCAAAGAGTTTTTAGCACCTAATGAGAAGATCAAGTGATTTTTTCTTTGAGTATTTTTATAAAACAAATTATGTTGATGGATTTCTGGAAATTCAACTCCTGCATCCCTTGGATGAAGGTTACTTAATCATGGTGCATGATCATTTTGATGTGTTCTTGGATTCAGTTTGTGAGAATTTTATTTAGTATTCTTGCATTGATATTCATAACGGAAATTGGTCTGAACCTCTCTTTCTTTGTTAGGTCTTTGTGCTATTTAGTTGTAAGTGTAATTGTGACTTCATAGAAGGAATTGGGTAGTGCTCCTGTTTCTATTTTGTTGAATAGTTTGGACAATACTGATATGATATCTTCTATGAAGATCTGATAGATTTCTACACTAACACAATCTGGTCTTAGGTTCTTCGGAGTTGGGAAACTTTTAATAACTGCTTCTATTTTTGCAGAGTTATGGGACTGTTTATGTGGTTCATTTAATCCTGATTTAATTTTGGTACCTGGTATCTGTCTAGAAAATTGGCCATTTCATACGGATTTTCCACTTTTGTTGAATATAGACATTTGTAGTAGGATCTGATTTTCTTTTTAATTTCTTCAGATTTTGACTCTTTTCATTTCTAATTTCGTTAATTTAAGATACACTGTCTGTGCCCTGGGGTTATACTGGCTAAGTGGTTATCTAACTTGTTGATTTTCTCAAAGAACCAGCTCCTTGTTTTATTGATTGTATGTAGACTGTATTTTGTTTCTACTTGGTTTATTTCAGCCCTCAGTTTGATATTTTTCCTGCCTTCTACTCTTCTTGTGTGTACTTGCTTCTTTTTGTTCTAGGGCTTTTATTTGTGCAATCAATTGTGTAATGTGTGCTGTCTCCAGTTTATTTCTGGAAGAACTCAGAGTAATGAGTTTTCCTCTTTGCACTGCTTTCATTGTGTCCCATAAGTTTGGGTATGTGGTGCCTTCATTTCTATTAAATTCTAAAAAGTCTTTAAATTTTTTCTTTATTTCTTCAATGACCAAGTTATCACTGAGTAGAGCATATTTAACTTCCATGCACATGTGGGTTTTCTGTCATTAATCTTGTTATTGAAGACAAACGTTAATCCGTGGAAATCTAGGATGCGTGGAATTACTTCAATCCTTTTGTACCTGTTGAGGCCTGTTTTGTCACCGATTATGTGATCAATTTTGGGCGAGGTACCATGAGATGAAGAGAAGAAGATATATGTATTTTTCTTTTATGATCCAATGTTCTATAAATATCTGTTACGTCTATTTGGTTCATAACTTCTGTTAGTTTCTCTATGTCTCTATTTAGTTTCTGTTTCCATGATCTGTCAGTTTATGAGACTGGGGTGTTGAAATCTCTCACTATTATTGTGTAAGGTGCAATGAGTGCTTTGAGCTTTAGTAAGGTTTCTTTTATGAATGTAGTTGCCCTTGCATTTAGAGCCTAGATATTCAGGATTGAGAATTTATCTTGGTAGGATTTTCCTTTGATGAATGTGAAGTGTCTTTCCTTATCTTTTTTGATAAATTTTGGTTGGTTGAATATTGATTTTACTAAATATTAGAATGGCTACTCCAAGTTGTTTCTTTGGATCATTTGCTTGGAAAATTGTTTCCCTGCCATTTACTTTCAGGTTGTGTCTGTCTTTTTCACCGAGGTATTTTTCCTGTATGCAACAAAATGATGCGTCTTCTTTGCATATCCATTCTGTTAGTTAATGTCTTTTTATTGAGGAAATTAGTCCATTGATGTTGTAAGATATTAAGAAATAGTGAGTAATTGTTGTTTCCTGTTATTTTTGTTGTCACATGTGAAATTATGTTTGTGTGTCTCTCTTCTTTTGGTTTTGTTGTAAGTATATTACGTTCTTAGTTTTTCTATGTGGACTTCTGTACCAGAGATTTTCCACAGAGATCTCTGGTCCAGGTAAGCTTGCAGTTCCAAGAAAAGCCAAGGAAACTTGGGCAGGTGTTGTTTTTTCTCTGTTTCAGGCTGGGCTTACCAGCAGGAGACGGACTAGCAGGCAAGGGGTGAAGGAGGGCATCTGGAAGTGATTTTGGGAGAGCAGACATCTTCTCCATCTGTGGTGTTACAGCTCTATGACAGGCTTTCAGACAATGGAATGATACTTGCACACCTCTGGAGGAGGGTTTCACGATGTTATCATCTGTGACTGATCTGTCCTGGTCTATGTAACTTGTGGTCATGTCCTCACCTGTTGAGGATGGACTTGAGGCATTACTCTACAACTCTATATGACTTAGTCTGCCTCAAATCTTTCTAGAGTGGTTTGTTGGGGGCTGTAGCTCTGAGACCCTGATCTGGGAGGCTGAGAATGCATCTGCTGTCATTTTTAGGGTCCCTGTGGGTTCGACATTTCTTGACCAAGAATCAAGGTACCTCTCACAACTTGCTGTCTCACATTTCTAGGGTGTAGTTTCCTTCTTTATGTTGGCATTTTGCATCTATTATCCTTTGCATGGCTGGATGAATAGAAAGATATTGCATAAATTTCGTTTTGTCATAGAATATCTTGGTGTCTTCATCTGTGTTAATTGAGAGTTTTGCTGGATATTAAAGCCTGGGCTGACTTTTGTGATCTTTAATGGTCTGCATAACATCTGCCAGGCTCTTCTGGCTTTCATAGTCTCTTGTGGTAAGTATGGTGTAATTCTGATAATTCTGCCTTTATATGTTACTTGACCTTTTCCCTTTATTGCTTTTAACATTATTCTCTCTCTCTCTCTCTCTCTCTCTCTCTCTCTCTCTCTCTCTCTCTCTCTCTCTCTCTGTGTGTGTGTGTGTGTGTGTGTGTGTGTGTGTGTGTGTGTGTGTGTGTGATTGTCTGCCTGGTTTTCTTCCTGGCTGACTGCCTGGGTGACTGTGTTTCTGTGTGTCTGTCTCACTGATGGGGCACATGTTCTACAGTGTGCATGTGGAGTTCAAAGTTCAACCTTGTTCCCTTTTCCACTTTATATAGGTCCTAGAGGCCAAACTCTTGTTGTGAGTCTACTGGTTTTACAATGTGATGGGAAGGGGTTTTTATACATACTAGTTATGGGTTGGTTTCAATAAGTTCTATACTAGGAAGGGAATAGAATGTTAAGTACTTAAGTTTACTGAGACACATGCTTAAATGTGAAACTGGAAATATATATCCTTAAGCCAAAGGGTGGTTGTTGTTGCTATTATTATTGTTGTTGTTGTTGTTGCTGTTGAGGGTACTGTGAAAGAGGGTGAGTGGTGATGGAATGATCCTGAATGCATCTCTGGATCCTGCTATGCCTGTTGTCAGGGCAGGGATAGCAGTTACTTAAACTTCCATCCTGTGTAGGAGTTGTCTTTAGGAAGAGATCTTAAACTGTTGAGCAAGAAAGTGAGACCTTAAAACATAGATAATAGAAACTATAAAGGCATTTTGAGCTACTCTGAAGGAGATAAGGAGAGCTTATTTTGGTGTTTTTTGATAGGAGAGAGGGAGACAGAGGTCTTTAACCAACCTTACAAAAGAGAAGGCACTATAAAGAGACATCTATATTTCTAATTCATAAGAATAGGTCCAAAGAAACCTGATGTTACCCAGGAGTCACATGTTTGAAGAAGGAAGAGACAGAGGGGAACATGCTTCCAGGAAAAGAGATTTACAATTTTCTGGTCACATTATATGACGAGATAGAAACACTGACAGACAATTAATGGGTCTGTGGTGAATGGGATGTGCATATTCCTTTTTCCATATTTTATTCTCATTTTAAGACCTTCTAAGGCAGGCTGCACAATGTCACTAAGTCTCTTTGTCCCTTTTCCAAAAGTGGCCATATGTGATTTTTCTACTTCCTTTTTCTGTTTTTGACTACTAAGTGAGTCATTTAATTGGCTGCTCAAGGTTGGGTTGCTGAACTTGACATTCTGGGATACAGACATTGACACCAAGTTTGGTACCAGGAGAGGAAAAGTACAGTACAGAGTAGCTAATAAGATGGGAAAAATGAGAAGATGTCTCATTTAACAAAGTACTTCTCAAGAAAGTGTGAGGCCCTGAGATCCAATTCCCAGTACCCAGGTAATAATGCCTAGTGCACACCCCTGAAAATCTAATGTCAGGAAGGCTAAGACTATAAGAGCTTTGTGTCTTCATGTGTATACAGTCTAGAAAATTAATAAGCTCTCATGAAGTAGTAGGAGCTTTGTAGAGCCCTGATTTCTGCCTACTACTTTGTGACTTTATGCCACTACATCATGGGTTTAAAATCAATGGCAGCATGGACGGAACTTCTTGAAACTATGAACCCAAAGCACTTCTTCCTTCCAAGAACTGCTTCTGTGTGTCTTTTTGTCACATCAATGAAATATCTGAGTAACATAGGACCACTTATTGGGCATGGAGTATCTAAAACACAAATAAGTGTTTCTTAGGGTAGTGACTTGTACGTCAGGCTCACTGACATGCTTTCTTGTCTTTGATGTATCTCATTATACCTGCTGATTTAGTTTGAAGCTTGTCATAGTGTTGGTGAGATTATGAGCTAAGCTGACATGGCACAAAATTGATATAGTGGAAGTGGGACAGAGTTCAGAAGCTACAATGCCATGACAGTAGAACCTTTCAGAACTCAGCCACCTCTAGGGGAAGTTTACCATCCAACAGGTAGACTAATCAGCTTTAATCATATTCATTTAAATATGAAGGTGGTCTCATAGTTCTCTGACTCACAAAGGTAAGTATGCATGTAAAAGAAACACATTTAGAATTTGTAGCAATTTTTATGACTACATACATATATCGATACATATAAACACATACATATTTATATACATATATATAATATATATTTACATGCAAAAATACATGTCTAGGGTCATGGAGGCAGAGAGGAAGTCTGATAAAGTTGAGCTAAATTCCTGGAGCCCCAGAGACAATGAAAGGATGGTAGGATCTTTGCCTGCTCCTGGCACCAGGTCCCTGTCATGTATCCACAGACCCCATAGATTTGTGGTCATCTGTCATGTAAGGGTAATACCTCAAGCCCTTCTACATGTAGACGAGACATCCCTAATATATCAGACCAGGATAATAGGAACAGAGATGTGATCATAGTCAAGTAGGCTCAAAGAAGAGTTGTCTATGATTATGAGGCACCTAAGAGACCCAGAAGGTGTTGCCAGTAAGCCTCCCTTCTCAGACATTCCTCTCTGCTAAAGATGCTTAATCTCAAGCCCACACTGTGAAATGGGATAAGGTTTTATGAATCCATTTTCTACCATGACAATACACTGTTTGGAACCACAAACTGTCTTGTTTCATTGACATTTATTGTGGGTTTCCAAGGAGAAGGCCCACACAGAGAGCCATAGCCTTGTCTCAATCAAAGGTCCTTCTGTGTTCCCAGCCACAACTGCCTTGAAACCTGCCACTGTCAAGCCAACAACAATCCCTACAGTCTGACTGGAACTATCCAGAGCCCTTCCCAGCCCCTGGCTAGATGTTGTCCCCAGCCCTCACTCCCCAGCTCCATTCTGTGCTTTTTTGTGACTCCGAGCAGTCTGATTACTCCATGGCTTCCTCAGAGGCCCAGGCAAACTGATCCATCTCTGCCTTCAACACATCTCAGACTGTGCTTTCCCACATACATTAGTGGTACCTCAGCACATCTCTACAGCCCAGCACCTACCCCTATGGTATGGGATAAGTATAGTCAAACTCTCACATAGTGCCTTCTCAAGAGGCCCTGCCCTTGTGTCAGAGTGGAACAGGCTCACTGTTCTACATATGTGTATATATTAATATACATATAATCATATATGTATATTCACATATATTTTCACATACATATTCATACACACATATGTTCATAACCCTAATTATCATACATGAAGAACTCCTTGTTCTCATTGTCTTCTATGCATTTATATAGCACATTCAGGACTCTGATAAAAAATATTCTAAATAAATGAATGATGTGGTGTGTCCATAGCTCAGTTTATGAAGTGTTTGCCATTCAATCATGAGAAATAGTTTGTTCTCTAGAATGCATGTGAAAGAAAGATAGGTGTGAGAGCATGCCTTTTTAATCCTAGCACTCTGGAGATAGAGGTGGATCTGTTGGCCTTACTGGCCAGGCAATCTAGTCTACTCAGTAGGCTCTAGGCCAAGAAGAGTGAGTACCTGAATCAGAAAACAAGGTTTTGTTGATTATTTTGAAAACAAGGTGTTGAAAGATATCACCTAAAGCTGCTCTTTGTCCTCCTCACTTGTGCACACATATGCCTGCACATACATGAACACACAGACACACATACACACGCATGCACAGACACACAGACACACAGACACTCACACAGACACACAGATATACATACAGGGATATGCACCTCCTCTACACACAAAGATGTCAGTTGCTTTATTCATCGATTGGTCGATCTGATATGTAATTTTAGCAGTTAGGTGTGTGGCAGCAGCTGTTCTGGTAAGTGGAGGTCTAGAAAATGTGGCTGTCTTTAAGATCAGTGCAGGAGAAAGAGATTGGTTTGTTCAGACTTTCAGAAATACATTGGTTTAAAGTTGCATTTTTAGCAGCCACTTTATATTTGTTTGAGAAACTAATTCATTTGGTAAACTGTATCAGGAAGATCCTTCAGTAGAAATCTCAAGGTCTGAGAAACTCTGGCCTATTTTACTGCACAGTCCTGATAGGTTTATTTGGTTGGGAATAGAAAAAAAAGAAGCATTTGGACTAATGTGTTCCTGATCCAAAGCAATCCTTAGACAGGAAGACTGGATGCCATGTTGTTTCACTCAACCTGCTTTCACATTATGGAGACTGTAGGCATCTTGAGTCTCATGCTGGCTCTATAGAGGGATTACAAAATTGTTCTTAAAAACAAAGGATAAAGTTACATTGGAGAAATCTTATTTTGGTTTCCTGTTTGGATGTAAGCAAACATGTTCTAGGAAGTTGAGAGATGAAATCCATTTGTCACAAGTTAGTAAGGTAAAGCAGCTCTGAAAGCTGTGCTGCCTTGGCAGCCATGTCCTCTGTCATGTACCAGGAGTAGACCTGAGTGTTAAAGACAGACCCTGGCAGTTCACCACTTGCATAATTAAGGGCTATGCATAAACATGGTAAAGAAAAAGAAATGAAGCTTGGAGAATCATCTCAGCTGTTAAGACCACTTGTTCTTCTTATAGAGAACTAGGGTGAATTCCCAGTATGCATACCAGACGGCTCACATTTACCTGGGACTGTAGCTCCCAGGCTTTACCATCATCAGGCTTCCACAGGTAATGGCATTGGATTCTCTCTCTTTCTCTCCCTCTCTCTCTCTCTCTCTCTCTCTCTCTCTCTCTCTCTCTCTCTTTCTCTCTCTCTCTCTCTCTCTCTCTCTCTCACACACACACACACACACACACACACATACACTGGAAAACAAAATAAACAAAACAAGCAACAGAGCAGGTGCTGTATCTTTATATTATCCCCTTTCTTCTGCAAAGTTATATATGGTTTATTACTTTAAAACAAGTAAGTTTTGTCCTTTATTATTTACTTTTGCATGTGTACATCCCTCATAACTGCTGACCTAATAATTATTTTTCTTTTGAGACATGATCACTACCTGAACCTGGAGCTCATCAATTTAGCCAACAGGCCCAATGATTCTTGTGTCTTTGCCCAACCAGCACAGGCATTTCATTTCTACAATCTTCTAAATTCTATGCCTTTTTCCCCTGCCTAAAGGCTACAACTTTAGTCTAGACATTCGTTTCTTTGCTGAATAGTTTAGAAAATGCAGGGTATATATTCCTCCCTTTCAGCTCACATCCTAAATCATTTTAGGGTGCCTAAATCAGGTCAGATGATAGTATAGTCAAGAATGGACTCCTCTCTATGTGGAGACATATCCTTGTCTTCTCCCCTAAGAGTTGATCCAGACATGTGCATGTCCAGACCTCATCATTTTATTTTCTATTTCTCTTTTCTTGTTTACTTTCACTAACACTTTTGGTTTCCCTACATTTTATTAAAGTCCCTTCCCTACAACATGGCTGCTTCCTACAGTGGTTTCTATCTCCATGTTCTTATTCATTCTTCTCTTCTAGGCAGCTTCCAAGATTAACAACTTGCCCAACCTGGGGCCAACTGTATAAACTCTTAAACTTTACTAAAATTGCTGTCAAGATTCTGTTTGAATCTCCTCTTAACTCTTTTTTTTTATTAAATTGACAAAGAAATTTGTTATGGAACTCCACTATCCTTGGTGTCATTTACATGCTATTTCCTACGACTTTATTACTGCTTCATATTAAGCATCAAACCAAAGCTCTTGCTTTATTCAAAACTCTTATTTTCCTTGTAATTCATTTTTATGCATTCTTCTGTCCTTTGTATTATCCTTTTATTGCTGTAATAACTTGCAAGCATTTAAGAAGTAACTGACAAATTTTAAGAACTAAATATATAAATAATATAAAAGTTAAGAAGTTATATTTTTGAAAATTTCAAAGTATTTATGGTTGAGTAATCATTATCAGCACATGAAAATTCTAAACTGCATGGTTGTTCACCAGCTTCTGCCAAATGCTGTCCTATTTAATATCTCCGTGGCTTTGTACTGGCAAAAAAGTCTATGTTTGGGAATGGTTGTACAGACAGAAGCATGACAGAAAAGGGCAAAGACAGCCAGCTCATTCGACACCTGGTGGTAACAACAACAGTGGCTGAAAGAGTGGAGAGGTACTTGAGAATTACAGAAGTTTCTAAAATACTATATCAGCAAATCTTAGTGCATATACATGGAGGCCAGAGATTAATTTCAGGTCCCATTCCCCAAGTGCTATGCATTCTTTGAAAATTTGCATTTTATTTAATTGCTTTGGTTTACATTCCTTTTTTAACTGGATATTTTTATTTATTTACATTTTAAATGTTCTCTCTTTTTTCCAGTTTCCCCTCTGAAAACCTCCTATCCCGTACCCTCTCCTTCTGCCTGCTTCTATGAGGGTGCTCCCATACCCATTCACTGCCAGTTTGCTGCCATTTCCCCTTGAGCATCTGTGAAATGCCCAATCAAGGGAAATATCACATTCATTTGGGACTGTGAATGTCATTTTTATTGGAGCAAAATAAAACCTTCCCACTCCATCTAATTTTGCTGAATCATACATTGTAATTATGAGGTCAGTGAAATGGTCACAGTAAGAGGAAGCTCAAGGTTGTGTTTGTTAGACTTAGTATAGATCTGAGATTAATATGCACCTATCATTATCCCAGTCCTTTTCACATCTATGAGTTACAAGGATTTATGGCAAAATTAGAAGGTACTGATTCAGTGGTTAATCTGTGTTCTGATGAGTCTTTTTGTCCTATGTTACTTTAAAAGAACCCATTCAACATGACCAGACCTCCTGTGTGTTTGTGTGCTTCATGGTTCATTTTTGGTCTCCAAGGAGCTTAGAGGCATCAAGAGTAGAGAGGAAAAGAGGGAAGACAAATTCCAGTCAGTATTACAAGGCGAACTGTGTCCAAACCACTCTGCTACCAATGTAGCCTCTAAAAGTCAATTGCTGGATTCTTATTCTTATTTGTCTTAGAGACCTGGCTCCCCTGCTTTGAGGCCAACCCTTCACTGTCATTGTTCATGAATGTCCATGAACTGATGGTACAAATTGTGTTCTGCCTCATTCAAGGTAAGCTCTTTGGATTCACACAACAATGACCATGTCCATCAATCCTTCTTTCAGAGATCCTGCCTGTGAAATTCCCCAAGAACTGGATGCAGCTATGTTTCCTGATGGAGATAAAGCAAGCTTATTTCAGAAGAAACCTCTTACTATGATTCAATTTACCATCTAGCTTCTGATTTGAGATGCTTAAGCTCAAAGACTTTTGTTTTTTCTCAGGGGCACTAAAGTGGTACATAGTACATGGACCCAGGACAAATTTGAGAAGATCATTGACTGCTGAGCTATCTAGGCATCTTTTTTGTCCTTAATCCCCACTCCAATATCTGATTTCTAGTTTATCATGACATTTGCTGGATTTTTTCCAACCCCTCACTGTTTAGAAAAGTATTTACACCCTCCCTTGTGCAGTTAATGAGGTTCGTTGTCCTGTTTTTGTTTGTTTGTTGTTGATTTGTTTTTTTTTCAGAATACCAAGGCAGATCCGATTCTGTTTTCTTAGTCCCCATACCCTGCTTAGCATTTGCATTCATTCATACATAGAGGATATACCTGAAGCACCTCACAGGGTGCTAGAGACACTTAAGTGTTTCTTTGTAATTTTTATACTATCATTCATCCTAATTGTATGAATGAAGCAAGATGTGATACATTGAAACATATACATATTGTGTAACTGAAAAACTGAAATTTATCTATCTACAATGTTCATTATTCTCTATTTATTTGTGGAAAAGCAGCCTTCAGGCACAGTGAAAGAGAGCCTGGCATTGAATGTCTATTTGCAATATATAAATGTTGATCTTTGAATGGTAAAATGATTATACTAAGAGCTTTGCCCACAGCTTGCACAAGCTCATGCCTGGATCCTATATCTGATTCTGTCACTAACAAAGTCCAATGGTTATTTGCCTTAGTTACACAAAAATGAAAAAGGAAAATTAGTGACATTCCCTCTATGAGTACATTAAGTATTCCTTGGAAACAGGTTTTATTATTTGGACACCCATAGGGGTGAGGTCAACGTATTCATTGTTACCTATTCTGGAAATCACTGCAATCAAAAGATATGAGCTTTGTAGAACATTTGTCTTACTACGAGATCCAACAAGATTTCTGTGTATGTGGATTAGTCTTGATGGTTAATTACACACGATCTAGAAACATGATGGGGCAAAAATCTTTGGGTTTGTCCTTGAAGGAATTTCTAGATTGAAGTGAGAAGAGCTAACCTAGTTGTTGGTAACAGCTATGAGCTGGGGTCTTGGACCATAAAAAAGAAAGTGATCTGACTATCTGTGCTCATTTTATATAGTTACTGACTGCAGATGCAGACTGACCAATGCCTCACACTCCTGTTCCCTGCCTTCCAGTAATGCCTTTACCATCAAAATGTGAGACAAAGTAAGCCCCTACTTACTTAAGTTGCTTCTGTCAGGGAGTTTCTCATAGTAACAAGAAAAGTAACTTCCATGGCATACTATATTATAGTTCTTTCTTATAATATTATAGTTCTTTCTTATAATCTTTGGCACCCAACACTCCTTTGAACTCAGGTGTTAAGTTACATAAAAAAAGGGGGAGTGAGCATGTAATTAATCATCACCATGCTACAGGTTCATATGAAATCTTAGCAGAAAATAATTCCTTATAATTTTGGGTATATGGCAAATACCTGTTCAAAGATCCCTTTATACATATGGCTAAGAATAGAAATATATTCTAAAACATTACCTACAGACATAGGTATGCAGAGATTCTCATTAGGATGGATCAGTAAGGACCATTTATGAACTAGTCTAAAAAACAAAGAGAAACCATCCATGAATAACCTTGTTTCAGATGTCATTAAATGATTCTGCAAATATTTGGCTCCATTTGCTGTCACTAGTCTGAAGGTGGGCTAATTATGACACAATCAGTATGCATGCCCTTTTCATATTGACAGGATATCATAACCTTGATTTTCAGGTTGCTCCAAGTACTTTCTGAGTGTCTCCCTAATTTTTTAACTGACTTATCTGAAATGTATGAATTAATTTACTCAGGAATCACTAATGTTTATAAATCAACCCAGAAAGTGACACTGATACTGTTCAACCTATATAACATTATCTCTGAGATGGGGGATGTGGGGAAAGTGGGGATTGTACAGCTTCTAAATGGAAAGCATGTTGAAATAATTAGGTTTGAGATTTCTCTTCATGATACTTCCCATTTTTTGTTTTATGCTGCCATCTCTCCCTTATTATCCCCTTCCTCTCTCCATCCTTCTCTCCCTCCTCTCTCTCATGATTTTATATATATATTCTCATAGTAATATATATATTCAAGGGGTTTTTAAGATAGGTGAAGAAATTGAGGTTGTGGTTTTATAGTGAGGTAAATGCTGGGTAGAAAAAGCTGAGATACACAACACAAATTTGGTACTAGGTGTGATGATTAATTCTGCCAATTTGACAGGATCAAGAATCACTTATGAGCTAATCCTTTTTACATATTTTAACGCATTTCCAGACTGGAATAACTGTAGTGGGAAGACATATTTCAATGTTAGGTGGAACCATTCTGTGAGAAAGCAAACAAGTACCACCAACATTCTTTGATTTCTGATTTTTTTTTTAAGATTTTATGTATCTGAATTCACCGAGCTGTCTTCAGACACACTAGAGGAGGGCATCGGATCCCTATAACAGATGGTAGTGAGCCATTTTATAGTTTCTGGGAATTGAACTCAGGACTTCTGAAAGAGCAATCAGTGCTCTTAACCACTGAGCCATCTCTCCAGCCCTCCGATTATTGATTGTAACCAGCTCCTTCAGGTTTGCTAGCATTGCCTCAATGCCAAGATAGTCTGGACCCTCAATTTATGAGCTAAAATAAACCCTTAATTTCTCAAGTTGCTTTTGTGATACCTTGTTTCATGACAAAGAGAATTATAAGTAGGGTTTTCAGCTTATTGTAAATTCGGCCTAAGCTTTCTTGGATCTGAAGTTATAAAACAGCATCCAAAAAACCATTTTTTTAGAAAACTAAAATCCAGTAACTCGTCAGAAGTTCAAAGTTTCCTTCTTTTTTCAATTGGTAGAGTTAGCTAAAACTATCTGAGCTTGGCTATCCAATGGGATGTTCTCTACTTTGTAGCCTCTGTGTGTTGTATGCCAGGGTAAAATAGCAAAAGGCTAACACAAATCTGGTGATCAGGAGGCCCAGTGATATGACAAACCTGTGACATTTCTGAGAAACCAACATCCTGCTGACTAATGATATGATAAACCTGTGACCTTTCTGAAAAACCAACATCCTGTTGACATCAGCTGACCACAAGAGTACTGTGTCCTTGGCTTGCATAAATGCCTCCCACTTCCCCCCTCCCTCTGTTACCCTTGCTATGGTATAAATTCAGTCTTGGGAAAAAATAAAATTGTCGCCTTGATCAGAAAAAAAAAAGAAAGTGATTATTGGGCAGCCATGGAGTTATTCCTAATTCATATTACCTGGATGTTGGGGTCCAGAACTCTCTAAACTTCCAAACAGTTCTCCTTACTTTATACTGTGTGTCCACAAGAGCATAGCAGTTAGAGCATCTCTGGTTGCTGACAGCATAAAGTACTTCAGCTGGTTTCATTTATAATGAATTTTTTAGCAAATTTATTTGCTCAAATATTAGGTGTTATGATAATTTTAATCTTGATGGAATTTACCATTGTCATGGGAGTTTTAACTCTGGGCATGTTCTTGGAGGTGAGTTTAACCTCACCCAGTCTCCACACTTAGAAAAGAAAGAGAAGAGAAAGGAAGTCTAGGAAAGGAGTTGGGTTTGAATGCAGAATTCTGTGGTCAGTCTGTGCAAGACAGACTTTTGGAGGCTGGCCTATCATCCTGTTCAGTTTACATAATAAAGGGAGAACTCTCCTAGGTTTGTTTGTTTGCCCCTCCTTCCCACCCACTGCAGCTTCAGTTCATTGAGTGCCTGGGTCACACTTTCTATTTTATTCAGTGGCTCCTGGACTTAGCACAATGTTAACACTGGGGAAGGTGGTAGTTAAAGGATTCATGAAATAACCACTTTGATGTAAGTTCTTTGTTATAATAGAAACCTAAGATAGGAGGGATCAACTACTTTCTGACCGGATTTACAGTTTGTTTGAGAAATGGTAGGTAGTTCATGCTTTAAGAAATTCCAATTCTGTGGGGAAAATTGTTTCAACCATACCAACAGCCAAACCAAGATAGGTGCACAGTATCTCTTGTAAATATTTCAAATCCTGCCTGGGTCATTACACAGAGACTGAAACATTGCTGCCTTTATTAGACAAGAGGATGCGCTGTGACAGCAGTGAAATATTCATCTGAGAACTCATACAAACACTAAATGGAAAGTCTGGGATATCCTGTACAACAGAGTCAGTCATTAGGAAATATTCTACATAGAACTGATAATTTTTGACTCTATTTCTGGTCTAGAAACGGGCAGATATCTTCTGGTGACAGTCTATATAAAATGACATGGATAAAAAAAGCTTTTTCTCCACTGCTTTCTCTAGTTCTCAAGTTCAAATATTCTGCTACTGAGGTATTCCTTCTCTGGTGTTAATGCCTACCTCCTCAGGATTCTACCGTAGACTGAAAACCAGAATACGGTGGTTTGAATGAGATTGATCTCTAAAGGATCATCTCTTTGACTACTTTTGTAGTCCATCTTAGTTGATGGAACTATTTGGGAAGGATAAAAAGTTGTTTTTTTAGAGTAGGTATGTCACTGTGGATGTTTTAAAGACTTACACCATTGCCAGTTACTACCCTCTGCTTCTAACTTGCACAACATGATGTGAATGTTCATCTGTTCTTTTTATCAGTTTATCTGTTTATTATATCAGTTTATTTTTTGCTCTGTTATCCTGGAGTGTGATACTCTGAAATAGTCAGTTCCATATTTAATGTTTCTTTTGAAGTCGTTGCTCATGATGTTGTATAATAGCAATAGAAAAAGTGGTGTTGACTTCCTTACATAGGCCTCCTTGTTCTCAAAATTGTAGACAAGTGCCACTTCATCCCCACTATAGATTGTCAAAGTCCAAATTATATCTATTCTTCTCTCATTTACATTTTCAAGATAATGGGTGTGGGGACACTGGACCAGATTACCAGGGATAAGATGTTTGTTAGATTTATTTATACCATGGACAGAGAGACACACATGAACATAGACAAACTAGTATCATAGGAACTCTGAGGAAACTTCAGGTCCCATTGTCAGAGATTGACAGTGTATGGGAGGGGCTCTGATGGGAGTCTGAGACACATGGCACAGTTGTGTTTCTTTATTCATAGATGTCTATGTTTAAGTAAGGTTTGAGTGTGCTCAATTTTACAAATGCCCCAATAGGTAATAGGAAACTGGTGGGAACAGGGATTGTGATCGCCAGCACCCCTTTAATGTTTCTGAGCTGGTACACCTATAAACTCTCTTCCACAGATGAGAAACTCAGTCATGAGGAAGTATGTTAGCTAGCAGTTTATGGACAGTACTCCCAGTAGAGTGCCTGCTAGTACAAATGATATGGGTTGCGTGTATTATGGCCTGGACAGCAGTCTAGTCTGCAGTCTACCAGGTTTCTCTTTTGGGAAATCACAGCTGAAACCCATGACTATCAGGGTATGATGGGGTAGGATTGGGAGTAAAGTCCTCCTGTCTTCTTGTCTCTCTTTAGCTGAAGAGAAACTGGTCTAGGCTACCTAGTACCTGTATCTACTATTTTACCACCTCCAGGTTGGGATACTTCTAGGGATACACTGAGGATAGAATAGATATATTAAGCTGATCTTTTTTAAGTGTTCTTCTTTGGCTTCACAGGGCCTCTATGGAACTCAGCTCCTGAACTGCAGGAGGGATTAAGTTAGACTTGCCTTCCTACAATGCTTCTTGATCTCGTACCCTTGCCTGCAGAACATGGGACACTTGGGGCTATGGGACATCATAGCATTGCAGCCTGGTTGTATCAGAGACAGTCATGCATTTTTTTTCTTTCTTATGGATGACAAGTGATTTTTTTCTGGTAACATTCCCTAATGCTCTTAGGAGTGAAGATATTCTAAAGGGAGACATTTGTGACCCTCACTTTAGAAAATCTAAGTTTGAGAATGGGGAACTCCAAAATATTAGACTATTTCCAGTTATCAAGGTGAGGGAAGCCAAAAGCTGAAACCATGGTGCCAGCATAAGGGAGGAGCATGTATCCCAGGAGGATATTTCAAATAGCTCTGACAATTTGTTGGAATACCTTGCAGGAGAGACTGGGAATGAGATAATGATGGATCTGTGATAGACAGGACCCAAACCTAGACAAAGACTGTTAATTATACATAATTCTCACTGTGGTGTAACTGAGGGATCATTAGACCTCTTAACTGCTTCTCTTCCCTATATTGAGAAACCTCCTTTCTCTACTTTTCACTCTTCATTAACTATTTAATTTGTCCCTTAGGGCTTCCTGTACTTTATAGTGCTTCTAGAGACAGATTGCCACATATCAACATGGGAGGTCTCTGATTTATACTTTTAAAAATTTCTATAAGAAAAGACACCACATAAGTTACTTTTTTCTTTTATTAAGAAAGAATATTTAGCTAAGTGTTTTCTGAGGTTCAAAGGTATAGTGTCAGTATTAGCTTGTCTTTTATGAGGAGCTCATTGTGACTGTCTGTGGTTAGAAGGAGTCACATCATCAAACAGGCCAGAGAGTTGTTACAAACCCAGAAGTTGGGTTTGTAACAACTCAGCCTTCAGGGACTTTGGTCATACTTGGCAGCAAATTTACCCCTTGAGAGGGCAGAATCTGTAGTGTTCTAAGTACCTTTCATTAAGGAACAATTGTGAATGTGTGTCACTTCTGAGCATCACCTCATTAGAGATAAAGACTAGAGCAGGGACCTTTAGATGATAAATCATGCCCAAATCATGGCAGATTTCTTCACCTATATCTAGTATATATGTCAAGTGACAAAATTTTAGAGAGGCTTCTAGACTTCAGGCTGCTTTTGTTGATCTTGTTATTTCTTTCTTGTGTGTATTTGATGACTGAGATGACTTTCCTGAGATAGGGAGGTAAGCAGATAGCATGATTGGCATTCCTTTATGGTCTGCAAGTTCAGTGGCTCACTTAAGTGGATGCCCCAAAGTTTTAGTTGCAGTTGGGGATTATGTATGATTTTATTTGTATAACTTCATGAGGATATAATTTCAAGATGAGACCAGAAGCCATCTTGGGTCTGTTTTTCAGGGAACATTGACCTGAAATTTTGACAAGGTTTTAACTGCCCAGAATCCTGAGAAAGACTGGTTGGTCAAGATGTCATTGAGAATTTGGCCATGTCCACCTTCCTGACCCTGGGATTACAAGCATATATCACAGGACCAGACTCGTTTACTGGTTACTAGGGATTGAATTTATGTGGGTAAAATTATGTTATAAGGAATTTGCGGGGTGAGGAATCTCTACAGGATATTTTTATTACATATATTTTCATCTTAATCAGCACAAAATATACATAAAGGGAAAACAATTAAACTTTTTTATTTAAAGTGCAGTTTTGAAAGTATACTAGAGGTTGTCTACATTAGCAGGTCTTTTCAAACTTAGCCTGGTTATTGGGCTAACTTAGGTTTTATTTATAAGTACATGAAAAGTATATATTTTCCCTAAGGGAAAGGGAAAATATATATCCATGAAAACATGTTGGTATGAGAATGAACTAAGTAAAGGAAATGCAAAGCAAAGTCTCCATTGGATAGAATAAATATTTTCCTTTCATTCAGCATAAGAAGCTTTGAAAGCAAGCCTATGGTACCAAAACAATGTCCCAAGATATTTTGGTGAGAAGATCATGGGAGATGAATGGGGTACAAATGCAAAGTCTGCAAGGTTTGGATGGAAAGGACCCCATACCTCCTCACTCACCTGGCAAGGGGCAGTTTGAAAACATTCTACAGCACCAAGAGCCACTGAGCCACTGTGCTTTTGCTGTGTTTGTTGTAAAGATGTGACCAAGCATTCTATTCACCTCAGATGGGGAACCAAAGTAAAGATACCATTAAAATCCAGTCTGGGAAAACATTGAATTATTTGAGTTATTTAATGCAGATGGGTAAGTGGTAATTTCCAGGAGTAGGGATGACCCAAAAATCAGCAAAGTCACTGAAAGCTCAGTCTATCCTGTAAATGGCTCAAGAAGCTGGAAACCTGAACTCTCTGCAAGACTCTGCAGGTCAGAGAGCCTTCTTGGCAGCTCTACTGACTTGTGCACGTTCAAGGCAGCTTGGCTATTCTCTGTCTCCTTAGATGGTGACACTGCTTATATAAGTTGGTGTCTCTGTGGTGTGTGTGTGTGTGTGTGTGTGTGTGTGTGTGTGTGTGTGTGTGTGTTAGTGGTGATCGGGAGCAGGGAGCAGGGGACTTGTGAATCTGGTCAGTTTCAGAGGCTTCCTGAGCCTCCGGGAGGAGAACCTTAGAGGGTACAGTGTGTATATTCTATGTCTGAATGGTGTCATAGCCTGTTACAGGTGGAGCTCCTCTAACATGAAGTGTCAGAACGTTTCCAGGATGCTGTTATTTGTTCAGGCAAGCACCTTTTTCTTTGGTATGAAGTTGCAATTCTGAGACGCAGGTTACACCTTGCTTGACATTGGAATATAAATATATTCACTGTTATCTGCTTCAAAGATGCTTGCAAAAACCCACAAAGTTAACATGGTGAATGAGAGGGGCACAGGGGATAGAAACACAGTTTTGGAGAGATCCTAATTAGGAATAGCCCCACCATGCCTCACCAGTATACACAGTTTGAAGAGAACACAAGGAAATATAGAAGAAAGGAGATTCTGATGTTTCTCTTCTGTCAGTTGTTGGTGCACCAGATGGTGGATAGCCTCAGAGCTTGAGAAAGTACTTCTCTGTCACAGCTCATTTAAGGCAGCACCTGGGTTGGTTTTATTGTTTATAGAATAACAGAATCAATTTCTACTATACCATGATGTGTTGTTACATAATTTCTTTCTCCTCCCAAACAAAATGTTTGGATAATCCCTATGGTTTTTGCAGGGCAATTTGTCATAACTTGCTTGGGTTTCTATTTATTTCTGGAATAACAGTGCTTTCGAAATACCGTAAAATTTTCTCTGATGCACTAGGAAATGTGTAAAACAGCATTGACACCATTCAGACATACAATATGCAAACTGTACCCTTTAAGGTTCTCCTCCTTGAAGTGGCAAACTACTATGGGCACTTACCTGGCTCACTCTGTCTAAGTCAGCCTTGGTACATGGAAACACGGTTTAATGATATTTATTGTAATGGGTAATAGGTGTGTTTGCATTATAGAGGGCTTTTGCCTCATGAAAATTCCTCTGTCTTTTTCTTTCTGTATGTGTTTATTTATGTGTGCATATGCATGCATGTACATATGGTTACCTTATCTTGTGATCTTAGTGGACTGGAGTCTGTTGATTTGGATAGAATAGCTGGAGAGTTAGCCCCAGGGATATGTTTGTCTCTGCTTTCCCAGTGCTTAGACTATAACTGTATGCCAAAATGTCCTGCTTAATATTTATTTATTTATTTATTTATTTATTTATTTATTTATTTATTTATATTTGTGTGTGTGACTGTGTGTGTGTGTGTGTATGTGTGTTTCAGTGTACCAGATGTGTGCCTGATCCAACAGAAGCTTGAATAGGATGTCAAACTCCATACAGCTGGATTAAAAGGAACTTGTGAATGTCTGTGCATATATGGTGGGAAATGAATCATGGTCCTTTGCAAGGTCAGATATTGCTCTTACTTACTGAGCTATCTAACCAGCTGTGTGCCCAGCTTTTTCAAGTTGTTCTGGGGACTGAACTCGGCTCCTATTGTCTGTGTGACAAGCAATTTCATAAGTTGTCTTATGAGAACAGAAACACTCTTTTAAACAAAAACCCCTGTAATGAAAATTCACATGTTATGACCAGGGTCAAAGAAAAGGTTGGCCAGATTTCCAGGTTTCAAATGGATGAGAAAGAAATGTAATTAGAAATAATGGGACTCTCTACCACTGTGCCAATGAACTTATTTTGGAACTTATTCTATACAACTGAATTTTAAAAATATCTAGTATGTGCTAACAAATATGTATTGCACAGTCACACTAAAATTCATACTTTCAGAAGCATATACAGTATACAATATACCACTTCTTCTGCAACCCATTTTCCTTGAGGTTACTGTGACTACACACAAAGTGTTTATATATCAAGAAACTTCTTTTGCAAATGAAAGAATCTGTGTAACTTCATGGAAACAATTGCATGTTAGTGGCGGGAGAGGTGGTTCAGTGGTGTCATCTGTGCTTATTATGAAATATCCTTTGGCCAATCCTAGACCCCTTGCCCAAAATCACATTGTGAATCATTCTGTGGACTGTCCTGTTTTATGAGGAAGGAATTCAGAATTCTAGGCCCAGAAAAGCTACTGAATGTGGGACAAACTGAGAAGAACGCAGCCTCAGGTTAGGTGTCTCAGCTGCAAAAGTGAGCCCTTATGGGCTGAGAGCTGGTGGCTCTTTAGTGATCAACAGTCTTGACTCACAAATACTCACTGAAGAGGGTGTCTGAGCACTAATCCTGTATACACTCAAGACCTACTACAGCTTTAATGTGGTTTCTCTCCCAAAATCATATTAAAGTTTAATCCACAGAATAGGATACTAAGAACTTTAAAAGCCAATTAGAAGTTTTTTCCTCATAAATAAAATAATGTCTTCATTTAATTAATAAATTAATGAGTTTACTTGAAAATGTAACTTGCTGCAAAAGCAAATCTGGGAACCAGAAATTGCCCAGAGAATAAAGGCACTTGCTGCCAAGTCTGGGAACATTAGTTTGATCCCTGGCACTGACCTGATAGGGTAGAGCCAACTCTGGGCATTTTTCAATTGTCCTCTGCCCTTCATTGGTATTTCTTTTTAAAAACCATTCTGGAAATTGGTGAGTTAGTTCTGTTTGCCAAGTGCATACCTTATTAGGAGGAAAACCTCAGCTTCATTCTTAAGCCTGGCCTCCTTGTTCAGTTCCTAGAAGGTGAGTGACCCAACCTCAGAAAACAAGATGGATAGCTTCTAAGGAACAACACTTGAGAGATTACACATAAAAAATATACACAAACACATACACATACACATACACATAAACACACACACACACTCACACACACACGTAGACAGAGAGAGAGAGGCAAAGAAAGTTTGATTCTGTTCTATGGAAAATGAGAAGCTGTGGGAATTGCTAAGCAAGAACTGTCAATGTATTTGAACTACAGTTGGATAGAACCTTCTTCATTCTCTTGTATGAACTAAGGTTGGAAGTTACTAGAAGAGCAGGAAATCATCAAGCTAGAGGTTTTCTGAGCAGGAATTACAGCTGGAGATTAGAGGGGTGGAGTAAGAAGAAATTAATGGATCGGATGATATAACAGAAGGTTCTACCTATTATATGAGACACAAGTAAGCTATCAGTTAGTCTGAGCCAGTGTACGTCTACGGTACATCCCAGAAAGCTTTGTACCTATTCATGCTTTCCTGCTTTTCATTGTAGTGAATCTTCTGTCCATTTGTCTTGACACTCGAGGTTGTAACTGAGAAAAATAATCAAGTCACACTAATATTGTTGATGACTGATAAATGATTTATCTAGAAAACTTATCTGCAAAGGTAGGGTGTTAGGTCCAGGCTTGTGGAGAACCTTTATTTAAAAAACAGAAAAGGTACTATGGAAACCAGTGACTCCCCTCTGATTAGATTTTTTTGGGGATGGGGGTGGGAGGAGAATGGGGAGATTGAGCATGTTGGTTACATGGTTCATATTTTTGCAAATAAAAAATTATATATTTTTCAAACTTCTGTTTTTTGTCGAAATTAAAATCAGACAAGCACCAAGGAATTATTTTGAACTCAATTTCAGGGAAATTTCATAATGCTTAAACTGTGTAAAGGAAAGATAGGTGTTTCAGAATGTGTTTTTAATTCCCTGAAGTAAATGAAATGACAGACCTGATTAGTGTGTTCTTATGTTTGCATGTGTCTTCATGGTTATGCATATGTACAAATATGTTTGGGGACAGAAGCTGACACTGATTATCTTCTTAATATTTTCCAAGAATAATATTTTTTGAGACAGGATCTGTCATTGAAGGTGGACATTATCAATATGACTAGACAAGTCAATGAGTCCCAGGGACTGGCCTTCACTTGCTTCCTAAATTCTGAGATTTTAGAAGTGAACTACCTTTTCCTTTTACACTTCCTTCTACCTTTTTCACCAGAGCTAGAGATCTAAGCTCAGGTCAAAATAGTTGTACAGTAATAACCTTATTTACTAAGCCTCTTCCCTATTCCCTAGATTCTAACTTTATTTTCCTGATCTCAGGCAGATTTCAGGTAATGGCTGGACTAAGGGTCCTATTTATTGTGATGAGGAGTAGCCAAGGTCTCAATTGCACTGATATTGACCTGTCCTTATGAATGTGAGATCATGTGACCAAGGCGAGGCACTATTTGGGCTTATTAAGGATGGTGTTGCATGTGGAAACTCACTTCCTGAGAGACTAGGAAACTTGGTAGTGCTAGGAAGAGAATAAAACCCTTCATTGTTCTCACACTGCTGGAAAGAACTGGGGGGAAATGCAGTCTGAAGTGAGATCACAGCTAGGACCAAAAATGGTTATAAGTCTTTCAAAAAGAAAAGGGTTTTTGTGGTAGAGGAAGCAGAGGTAGGCTGGGAAATATGGCTCAGTTTGTCCCACAACCACAACTTAGGATTCTATCCCCAAGCACCATATAATACAAATCTGTGATATTAGCACTCAGAAAATGAAGACAGGAGGATCAGAAGTTCAAGGTTATCGTTAGCTATAAAATCATTTAAGCCCAAATCGTGAGATTTGAAACTATGTCTTTAAAACAAAAGAAAGAGGGGGATGTCAGATGAGTTATCCAGCTGTGTTGTCTTTAGGGCTTTGGCAGTATTCTGCAGGGTACAAGTGACATTTTTATTATTTAAGGTTTGTATTACAAACATCACCCAAAGGCTTCTGTGAAGTCTTGTTCTTCTGTGATATTAAAAGGCAGGACTTGGTAAGTGACAAGATCATGTGATCTCTGATATCACTGGGCCACTCTATTATGATATCCAAGTTTTACAGGAATTAGTGATATAATGGGAACAAGTAATATGTCCTGGCTGGACGACAGAGTCAGTGAGACTGTGTCCTGGACGGATGTAACCTTTCTTTGTCTCTGTTTCTGTTTCTTTGTCTCTGTCTTTTTCTCTTTTCCTGCTTCAAGCTTCCAGGATATAAACAAATTTCCTTGGTTGTATTCCCCACTGAGATGATCTATCTTGCCACAGGATCCCAGCTAAGGGGCAGAATACAATAAACTGCAGCTTTTGAAATCAGAATCAAAATAAATGTTCCTATGTTTAAAGTATTTGTTCAGTAGTGTATAATCGTTACATCAGAAAGTGAATTGTACACAACTGGAGACATCATTGAGACCCTTGGTAATGCTGTTAGGAACTCCAGAGACAGGAAAATAACAGCTAAGAATGATCTAGGCACTTAATCGCCAAGTGTGCAGGAGGCATAAAGCCCTCTGGTCCCTTTGTTTAATTGCAAGTGTACTAAGGCATGGTGATGATTTTCCTGCAGTGTTACCTGTAAGGAAGAAAGGAATCAAAGGTCACTGCAACTCATATAAATGCAACTCCATGAGTTCCTCTATCCAGCTTACCTGCATGTTGTTCTATGAGTTCTACCATGACACAGAACCCTGACCAGCCACTACCTCATTGCCAACCTGTAAGGCAAGAATCACTGCAGTGAGGGCCACACTCCCAGGAGTACATGTACAGCTCAATTGTGCTAGGTGTGTTAAAATAAGGGAGGACACAACAATGAGGATGTGTTGTGGTGGAGAAGTAGGGTAGTAGATCTGACAGGGGTTGGAAGAATGATAAATATAATAGAAATAGACTGTATGAAATTCTCAAAGAAATAACAGAAAATTAATGTAAATAAATATAAAAATGGAGCTTTCTGTGTAGGATTTTTGCAGAAATGAATGATTTTTTTTTCAGAGCACAGCTTGAAAATAGCACTCAGTGTGCTGTGTGACTGAGCTCAGCTCTCATGGTGATATATTCTTTCACAGATGAACAGACTTAGTTTGAGACTTCACATTAATTACTTTGTACAGGGTGAGGCTCTAGCTAACCATTTATAAGTAAATTGATTACATATCTCAGATCTAGGTTCATAAACTCTCATTGTGGTTTGTTGATTAAAGTGCGTGTTGGACAAACACGCAGACCTGAGTTTCCATTTGTAGGACTATTGTAAAAGCTGCCATAATGGCTCACATCTGTAATTCTAGCATTGGTGTGGTAGATGGATATAAGAGTAACCCAGGAACACTGACCAGGTGAGTTCATGGGCATCAGGTACATAAAATAAGGTAGAGATGAATAGAGGAAGAAACCTGGTGTTAAACTCTGACCTCTACATGCATGAATATGTCCTCCACCACAAAACACATCCACACACCAAAAGAAAAGTGTAATTGATGCGTCAATCAAGAATAGATACCAGCCTCACTGGTGAGGTGTTTAGTAGTCTTCAGGTGTGGATGGGAGGACCATTTGTTACTGGTGGTGAGGGACCCTAAAGGTTATACATAGATATTGACATTAGAAGAGGACCTTAAGCCTGAAGCTAACATAATAAATTGTGAGAATCTTTTCCCATTACTTTCATTTTAATTATAAGCATTGTAGTTGGGTTGAGGTTTGGGGATATGCTGAACTTTTCCTGTAAAGTTAAATCTCCAGGCTTGAAACACTGGCAAATATACAGGGTTTGTTGTGGCTTGGTATGATGCTGGGAGAAGCTAAAAACTAGTAGGTGATCCTGAGATGGTTCTGCAATGAATTGTTATAATAGTTGATGGATTTGCTTCTTTAGGCAAGTCCAAGGAGATTTCATTTGAGGAAAGATTCCTGCTTCTAATATGCTTTTCAGCTATTTCTATATCATTTATATCTATTTCTATCCAATATATCTACATCTAAGTCTATATCTATAGGTACTAGCCTACCAATTTGAGCTCATTTCTGCAGGACTACCAAAGTATACTGCCTTGTGTTCATGTTATATAGACAAATAACTGACTCCTTAGTCCTTAATGATCCTATAAAAATTCCTAAAATTATGTGGTAATTATCAAGATCTTTTATAAGTGACTGCTATTATGCCCTCTCAGATTATCAAAACTGCAATGTAAACTCAGCAAGTCTTCAAGTGTCATGAGTAAATTATCTACGAGCTAGCAAAAATCTATCTACCACTTGCAGTACATTACAAGCGGTTAGAAAATAATTAAACAAAGGTCATACAAATTGGACCTAAGGATTTGCTATTGATTTAAGGATAGAAGATAAAATATTGGCTGAGTTTATCTATATGCAACTTCACTAATAATTTAGTCACAAAAAACTTTTTTCTACTTTTAAATAACCTCTTGTGCTAGTGACAGATAATGAATATTTTGTCAGAAATTACTCTTAGTGGATAGGCATGTATATATTCTCTGTATAAACTTCTTATTTGACTTATGATTGAATTTATGTTTGAACTTTCATTTAACTTTTGTAAATGAAAAGGATGTTTGGATAAACCATGTGATCTATTGTCCTAGAAAAGGTACAAAAAGACTAAGAAAGATTACATTGACAGTCATATCATAGGAAAAAGGCATAGCATTGAAGTAGTGCATTGTGAACAATGTTATTATTACATCAGAGCTGAAGGAGAAAGTGAGATTAAAAGGAGAATGAAAGGTCAAATCACTTAAAAATTACAATGAAACTTTAAAAGGAAAGAAGAATATACAGAATATTAAGGGAAGGAGGAAAAAAGAAGAAACTGCTGATTGAGCAGAAGGAACATGGGATAGAACAGCTCTTTTATTAAGAGCAAAGAAGTGCTTAGTCTTAATAAAAAGTGAAATACTTTCTTCAAACTTACTTGGGTTTTATTAATTTAGCAATAAACACTACATGTTCTCTTTCTCCCTATGCAGTAAAGATTGTAGCTCATTTTTCATCCAGGATAAGTGAGTTCTTTCTGCACTGTCACTTGGTCTTTTGTGCCATATAATTTGTAACTATGGATGTGTATGTGTGTAAGTGTGTGATTATGAGATGAGTATCTAGCTGGGTCCATTAGACTTAAATAAAAATGAATGTGTATGGAGGAAGCTGCATATGAGTTTGTGTGAGATTATCCATATTTGGTTGTGTTAAAAATTTCCTTCTGTGATTTTTTTCTCCTGGTTCAATAGAAGTTTATTGTTCCAAATATGTAGACTGCCTCTACCCTAATGAGGGAGAGGCATCTGGACAAGAAGGAAAATACTGTAGCAATTAGTGTCTACCTAATCCTCTGCTACTTTATGATGAGCTGGTAAATGCCAAAGACTGCAGTTCCTAGCCTCAGAAGAACTCAGACAGGCAGGTCAGCTATTGCAGCAATGTGACTAAAATTTATGCCAGGAGGCATTTAATTGTTAATCAGCAGCCCTAAATATCTCACAGGACCAAGTATTACCTCTACCAACACTCGTTGTACCTTTCTACCTTACAAGAGAACCAAGAAGACAGCAGAACAGGCAGGAATGACTTCTGGTCATATGACCCATGGCTGTATCTCACTGCCAACCAAGCTAAGCCGCTATAATATGCAAGCCTTTAGTTAAAGAGCAACTGACAAGAAGTAATTCAACTTATACCATAAACTTTTATTTAAGAGAGAGGGAAGACTGTTTACCTGAGTGTTTCGAAGCCCAGAAATGTGTGTATACCTACGGGTATGGAAATGGAAGGCCAAATTTTATGAGCATGGTCATTTCTTGTATATCCACAGTTCCTTGAATTACACTATCGTCTTAGGAGGTAGTGGGTATGTAAAGTCTTTATCTAATCAGTTTAACTCAGAGGAGACTGAAGCTCAGAGATGTAATGGAACATTGTCAAGATCCTAAATATGACATGAAGATATGACCCTCTAACTGTTGTCTATATGGAATCTTAATCTCTCCCTCTTATTATTGATTTTTTAAAGATAGGATCTTTTGTATCTCGGGCTGGCCTTCAAAGTGATAGCTGAGTACAACATTGAACTCCTGATCCTCCTTCCTCCACCTCCCAAACACTGGGTTCATACCTGTGTATTACATTGCTTGTGTATTTGGTGGCACAAAACCTGGTCTTCATTCATTGTAGCCAATCATAATGAAAACTGAGCTACACCCCATCCCCTAACTGTCATGATTTGATCAAACTCAGTTCAAATGAGACTGAATCAGATCTCAGAGAAATATTTAAGCACAAAGAGGGCTAAATGTTAGAGCAGTACCTATGAGGAATAAAACTTTCTTTATGAATAGGTATACTGAACTAGCTATCTCCCCCGCCAAAGAGGGACTTAGATAAGCAAGAACACTTCTGTCTAAGAAGGTCCAAAAATACAGTGACATATCCATTGTTTTGCTTTCTGTGTCCCCAATGGGCTTCCTTTCCTTACCCAAGAAGGGAAGGTCAGCAAAGGTACTGATCCCCAAAGCCTATATTCTTAACCTTGTTTATCCAGCTATGCTTCCTTTATGCAGAGAATCTACTGAGCTTGGTATGTTTTCTAGCTACTTCTTCCTAGTCCTCTTTGAAGCTATCCTCACTGCAGACCTTTCTGCCTGGTATGTCACTCTTTATTTCCTTTGGTTCTTATGAAGTCATCCATGTGCATGATGTTTTGAATCAAATTCCTTTCACATGTTTTGTACTCATAGTAATTACAGAGCAAATGTTTAAAGACAAGTCATCTTGGAGAAATTTTTACTTTAATTAGTATTTTGAAAAATATTAATGCTTATAAGTTCTTGTTTTTGTCTTGTGTCTATCATCATCATCACTTTACTTATCTTTTGATTTTATACTGTAGATATTGATTTTTGTTTTTTTATGGATTTTTTCTTTATATATGTTCTCTGTTTCTTTTCCATTTTTGTTTGCTAGGTTGTTCATTTTGCTTTATACGTTTGTTTTCAATTTCCCTTCTTATACTATTAAGAGAGAGATAAAAAAGAAATGAATGTAAGTATTTGGAAGAGAAAAGAGGTGAGAGAATACTAGAGTTGATGAGTAAAAGAAAATAGTGGTCAGAAAAATTACATGAAAAATTGTTTTTAATAACAAAAATAATAGTAAGAAGAATATAATAAATAAAAGTTATATTTACCTCCCACCCCCTCGCTCACACCTGCACCCACAAACATACCGAAAAACGGAGGTGAGCAAGGAGAAAATTTGAATTTTCAAAATTGTTAGTGAAGGAATCACTGCAGTGGAAAAAGAAACTGGACTCTGCCATGTGTTCTGGGTAGGAAACAAGATCTGACTGAGTGGATGGGAAATACTAAAGACAACAGAGTGCATAAGAATACAAACTGGGTAATAGTGTTCTTACCGTGGATAGGCCAGGGGACAAGATATCTCTGGGAAAGTGCTGGAATATAGAGACTCTGATCACATATGTAATGTTCAAGGTAACTGTCCAGTTATCTCAGAGCTTCCAGGCTGATGACTGGTAAATGGGTCTTGACACATAGAAGTGTCCATGATTCTCCTTGATGTATGTCATTTATAGAGGACAAGAAGTGGAGGGCATCTTCCAGTGCTATTTGCTGAAGTAAGATCTGAGCTGATGAAGAAGCTCATACCTCTTTGGATAGTTTTAGGAGCTGCAGTTGAGCTCCCAACACAGGAAATTAAGAATCAAAATTCTACTCCAGATGCAGAACAAAGATCCAGTTTAGATTAAACACTAGGATTTAGCTACCTGCTATAGGTGTTCAGTGTGCTCAGCAGAGGAAGAATTCTTAATTTGTCCAGGAAATTCAATGATACTTACTCAGCATTCTCTAACATTGTTGTGAAATTAACTGGAAGCATTGAATTTTAATCACTAGCATACATCTCACCTAGGTTTATATTGGTTGGCCAGAGAGCCTTAGAGAACTTCCTGTCTCTGAATCCTGAGTTCTAGCACTCGTGAAGCCTAGACTCTTCATGGACCCTCAGAGAAGTTGCCAGAGTAGAAGCACAGATTTGTAGTCATGCCGACTTTATGAGAAAAGCTGATTTTCCACTCACATACAACACCAAGCCCCAAGACAGAAACACACACCACACATAACATATAATCACTACACATAACATAGTCACACTTACCATATGCACAGAACATGCATAAGCACACATAAGATACATGCACACACACAAAGATACACACTACATACCCCAAATATACACCACATACACATACACCATACACACACACATGCTACACATACCACAGACACACATACCTAAAATTTCTCTATTAAGAGGTCTTTGAATCAGGTTGTGTCTACACAATGCCACTTTATTATGTTTGAATTATATGGGTCATTTAGTGTCAGGTGATATTTCATTGTAAAGTAATCTGGTCAGTATTCTGTCTAATGAAAAATTCATAGACAGGTCATTAATGAGCACAGCTTGAAACTCCTACTCCCACTGCTTCAAAGCTTAAAATTTATGATACATGAATGTGTATGGTATACATGTGTGCATGTATGTATGTATGCATGTGATATCAGTGTGTATATGTGGGGCTTCTAAAGGTTGATAGCCAGTATCTTTCCCAGTCACTTCACCCTAATAACCTGACAATTTTACTAGATTATCTATCAGCTTCCTTGAGTCATCACCTATCTCCATGTACAGTAGTCTCATATCTTTCTAGCATTTTCCTGAGTTCTAGGGATCTGAAATGATCCTAACTCTAATTGTTAAAATTGGGTAAGGTTTTAGGTTGTGTTGTTAAAATCAAGATATGGCTTCTGGTTTCTATCTGTGTTTGAAGTTGACCCTCAGCCACAGCACACTGTGCCCAGATCCAGCAGGGAGAAAGCTAAACTCCTGGAAATAGTGACACACCTGAGAGGTGAGACCACCATTTCTGACAAAGGGACCCACTTGGAACCCTCAAGACACAGGAAGCAAAACACAGTCTGGGACAGGATCCTTACAGTTTCCATCTGTGCCTTGAATTGTCCCTGTGCCTCAGCTATCTTTACTTAGATCCCAACTGTAGAAAGCTGGCCTATGAAGTATACTGACACACAGGCTTACAGGAAGGTCAATCCACTATCAAAGACAGCAAGACCAGCTAATATCAAATGAAGACAAATGGTGAGAGTCAAGTGCAAGAACTTAAGCAGCAGAAATCAAGGCTACTTGGGATCATCAGAACCCATTTCTTCCACCACAGCAAGTCCTAGATATTCCAACGCACTGGAAAAGCAAGATTATGATTTTAAACCACATCTCATTATATTAGAGGACATTTAGAATGGCATAAATAACTCCTTTAAAAAATTCAGGACAACACAGGTAAAGAGGTAGGAACCCTTAAGCAGGAAATTTAAGGAAACTTCCTTACAGAATTACAGGTGAAGTAATTGAACAAAACCATTCAGTATCTAGAAATAGAAATAGAAACAATAAAGAAATCACAAAGGGAGACAATGCTGGAGATAAAAAATCTAGAAAAGAGATCAGGTGTCACAGACACAGCATCACGAACAGAATACAAGAGATGGAAGAGAGAATCTCTGGGGCAGAAAATATTATACAAAACATTAATACATCAGTCAAAGAAAATGCACAGTGAAAAAACTCCTTACCAAAAACATACGGGTAATCCAGGAAACCCAAGATACAATAAACAGATCAAACCGAAGGAAAATAGGTATAGAGGAGAGTTAAGGTGCCCAACATACCGGCCAGAAAATATGTTCAACAAAATTACAGAAGAGAACTTTCCTGACGTAAGGAAAGCAATGCTCATAAATATAAAAGAAGCCTATACAAATCCAAAAAGACTGTATCTTGAACACATGGGCACTGGAGAAAATTTCCTGAACACCAAAGGCTTATGCTCTAAGATCAAGAATTGACGAGACCGGATAAACAGTTCTCTGCTCCCAAATCCCGTGGGAGGGAGAGCTAAACCTACAGAGAGGCAGACACGCCTGGGAAACCAGAAGAGACTGCACTCTGCGCACATACAGAAGCCAGAGGAAAACACCAAACACCATCTCGAACCCTGGTGCACGGAGGCTCCCGGAAAGAGCAGCGCAGATCTTCTCGGTTGCTGCTGCCGCGGAGAGGACTTGGGCAGTACCCCCGCGAGCACACTTGAGCCTCGGAACCTCAGGTAGGACCAACTTTTCCCCTGCAAGTGACCTGCTTGGTAAACTCAAGACACAGGCCCACAGGAACAGCTGAAGACCTGTAGAAAGGAAAAACTACACGCCCGAAAGCAGAACACTCTGTCCCCATAACTGGCTGAAAAAAAAAAACAGGAAAACAGGTCTACAGCACTCCTGACACACAGGCTTACAGGACAGTCTAGCCACTGTCAGAAATAGCAAAACAAAGTAACACTAGAGATAATCTGATGGCAAGAGGCAAGCGCAGGAACCCAAGCAACAGAAACCAAGACTACATGGCATCATCGGAGCCCAATTCTCCCACCAAAATAAACATGGAATATCCAAACACACCAGAAAAGCAAGGTCTAGTTTCAAAATCATATTTGTTCATGATGCTGGAAAACTTCAAGAAAGACGTGAAGAACTCCCTTAGAGAACAATAGAAGCCTACAGAGAGGAATCACAAAAATGCCTGAAAGAATTCCAGGAAAACATAAATAAACAAGTAGAAACCCATAGAGAGGAGACACAAAAATCCCTGAAAGAATTCCAGGAAAACTCAATCAAACAGTTGAAGGAATTAAAAATGGAAATAGAAGCAATCAAGAAAGAACACATGGAAACAACCCTGGATATAGAAAATCAAAAGAAGAGACAAGGAGCTGTAGATAGAAGCTTCACCAACAGAATACAAGAGATGGAAGAGAGAATCTCGGGAGCAGAAGATTCCCTAGAAATCATTGACTCAACTGTCAAAGATAATGTAAAGCAGAAAAAGCTACTGGTCCAAAACATACAGGAAATCCAGGACTCAATGAGAAGATCAAACCTAAGGATAATAGGTATAGAAGAGAGTGAAGACTCCCAGCTCAAAGGACCAGTAAATACCTTCAACAAAATCATAGAAGAAAACTTCCCTAACCTAAAAAAAGACATACCCATAGGCATACAAGAAGCCTACAGAATTCCAAATAGATTGGACCAGGAAAGAAACACCTCCTGTCACATAATAGTCAAAACACCAAACGCACAAAATAAAGAAAGAATATTAAAAGCATTAAGGGAAAAAGGTCAAGTAACATATAAAGGCAGACCTATCAGAATCACACCAGACTTTTCGCCAGAAACAATGAAGGCCAGAAGATCCTGGACAGATGTCATACAGACCCTAAAGAACACAAGTGCCAGCCAAGGTTACTGTAACCTGCAAAACTCTCAATTAACATAGATGGAGAAACCACGATATTCCATGACAAAACCAAATTTACACAATATATTTCTACAAATCCAGCACTACAAAGGATAATAAAGGGTAAAGCGGAACATAAGGCGGCAAGCTATACCCTAGAAGAAGCAAGAAACTAATCGCCTTGGCAACAAAATTAAGAGAAGAAAAGCACACAAACATAACCCTACATCCAAATATGAATATAACAGGAAGCAATAATCACTATTCCTTAATATCTCTCAACATCAATGGCCTCAACTCCCCCCAAAAAAAGACATAGATTAACAAACTGGATACGCAACAAGGACCCTGCATTCTGCTGCCTACAGGAAACACACCTCAGAGACAAAGACAGACACTACCTCAGAGTGAAAGGCTGGAAAACACCTTTCCAAGCAAATGGTCAGAAGAAGCAAGCTGGAGAAGCCATTCTAATATCAAATAAAATCAATTTTCAATTAAAAGTCATCAAAAAAGATAAGGAAGGACACTTCATATTCATCAAAGGAAAAATCCACCAAGATGAACTCTCAATCCTAAATATCTATGCCCCAAATACAAGGGCACCTACATACGTAAAAGAAACGTTACTAAAGATCAAAACACACATTGTACTTCACACAATAATAGTGGGAGATTTCAACACCCCACTCTCATCAATGAACAGATCATGGAAACAGAAATTAAACAGAGAAGTAGACAGACTAAGAGAAGTCATGAGCCAAATGGACTTAACAGATATTTATAGAACATTCTATCCTAAAGCAAAAGGATATACCTTCTTCTCAGCTCCTCATGGTACTTTCTCCAAAATTGACCATATAGTTGGTCAAAAAACGGGCTTCAACAGGTACAGAAAGATAGAAATAATCCCATGCGTGAAATCAGACCACCACGGCCTAAAACTGGTCTTCAATTACAATAAGGGAAGAATGCCCACATATACGTGGAAATTGAACAATTGTCTACTCAATGATAACCTAGTCAAGGAAGAAATAAAGAAAGAAATTAAAAACTTTTTAGAATTTAGTGAAAATGAAGGTACAACATACCCAAACTTATGGGACACAATGAAAGCTGTGCTAAGAGGAAAAATCATAGCGCTGAGTGTCTGAAGAAAGAAACAGGAAAGAGCATATGTCAGCAGCTTGACAGCACACTTAAAGCTCTAGAGGAAAAAGTAGCAAATACACCCAGGAGGAGTAGAAGGCAGGAAATAATCAAACTCAGAGCTGAAATCAACCAAGTAGAAACAAAAAGGACCATAGAAAGAATCAACAGAACCAAAAGTTGGTTCTTTGAGAAAATCAACAAGATAGATAAACCCTTAGCCAGACTAACGAGAGGACACAGAGAGTGTGTCCAAATTAACAAAGTCAGAAATGAAAATGGAGACATAACTACAGATTCAGAGGAAATTCAAAAAATCATCAGATCTTAATATAAAAGCCTATATTCAACAAAACTTGAAAATCTACAGGAAATGGACAATTTCCTAGACAGATACCAGGTACTGAAGTTAAATCAGGAACATATAAACCAGTTAAACAACCCCATAACTCCTAAGGAAATAGAAGCAGTCATTAAAGGTTTCCCAACCAAAAAGAGCCCAGGTCCAGACGGGTTTAGTGCAGAATTCTATCAAAACTTCATAGAAGACCTCATACCAATATTATCCAAACTATTCCACAAAATTGAAACAGATGGATCACTCCCGAATTCCTTCTATGAAGCCACAATTACTCTTATACCTAAACCACACAAAGACCCAACAAAGAAAGAGAACTTCAGACCAATTTCCCTTGTGAATATTAATGCACAAATACTCAATAAAATTCTGGCCAACCGAATCCAAGAGCACATCAAAACAATCATCCACCATGATCAAGTAGGCTTCATCCCAGGCATGCAGGGATGGTTTAATATACGGAAAACCATCAACGTGATCCATTATATAAACAAACTGAAAGAACAAAACCACATGATCATTTCATTAGATGCTTAGAAAGCATTTGACAAAATTCAACACCCCTTCATGATAAAAGTCCTGGAAAGAATAGGAATTCAAGGCCCATACCTAAACATAGTAAAAGCCATATACAGCAAACCAGTTGCTAACATTAAACTAAATGGAGAGAAACTTGAAGCAATCCCACTAAAATCAGGGACTAGACAAGGCTGCCCACTCTCTCCCTACTTATTCAATATAGTTCTTGAAGTTCTAGCCAGAGCAATCAGACAACAAAAGAAGGTCAAGCGGATACAGATCGGAAAAGAAGAAGTCAAAATATCACTATTTGCAGATGATATGATAGTTTATTTAAGTGATCCCAAAAGTTCCACCAGAGAACTACTAACGCTGATAAACAACTTCAGCAAAGTGGCTGGGTATAAAATTAACTCAAATAAATCAGTAGCTTTCCTCTACACAAAAGAGAAACAAGCTGAGAAAGAAATTAGGGAAACGACACCCTTCATAATAGACGCAAATAATATAAAGTACCTTGGTGTGACTTTAACCAAGCAAGTAAAAGATCTGTACAATAAGAACTTTAAGACACTGAAGAAAGAAATTGAAGAAGACCTCAGAAGATGGAAAGATCTCCCATGTTCATGGATTGGCAGGATTAATATAGTAAAAATGGCCATATTATCAAAAGCGATCAACAGATTCCATGCAATCCCCATCAAAATACCAATCCAATTCTTCAAAGAGTTAGACAGAACAATTTGCAAATTCATCTGGAATAACAAAAAACTCAGGATAGCTAAAACTATCCTCAACAATAAAAGGACTTCAGGGGGAATCTCTATCCCTGAACTCAAGCAGTATTACAGAGCAATAGTGATAAAAACTGCATGGTATTGGTACAGAGACAGACAGATAGACCAATGGAATAGAATTGAAGACCCAGAAATGAACCCACACACCTATGGTCACTTGATTTTTGACAAAGGAGCCAAAACCATCCAATGGAAAAAAGATAGCATTTTCAGCAAATGGTGCTGTTTCAACTGGAGGTCAACATGTAGAAGAATGCAGATTGATCCATGCTTATCACCCTGTACAAAGCTTAAGTCCAAGTGGATCAAGGACCTCCACATCAAACCTGATACACTCAAACTAATAGAAGAAAAACTAGGGAAGCATCTGGAACACATGGGTACTGGAAAAAATTTCCTTAACACAACACCAATGGCTTATGCTCTAAGATCAAGAATAGACAAATGGGATCTCATAAAACTGCAAAGCTTCTGTAAGGCAAAGGACACTTTGGTTAGGACAAATCAGCAACCAACAGATTGGGAAAAGATCTTTACCAATCCTACAACTGATAGAGGCCTTATATCCAAAATATACAAAGAACTCAAGAAGTTAGACCGCAGGGAGACAAATAACCCTATTAAAAATGGGGTTCAGAGCTAAACAAAGAATTCACAGCTGAGGAATGCCGAATGGCTGAGAAACACCTAAAGAAATGTTCAACATCTTTAGACATAAGGGAAATGCAAATCAAAACAACCCTGAGATTTCACCTCACACCAGTGAGAATGGCTAAGATCAAAAACTCAGGTGACAGCAGATGCTGGCGAGGATGTGGAGAAAGAGGAACACTCCTCCATTGTTGGTGGGAATGCAAACTGGTACAACCATTCTGGAAATCAATCTGGAGGTTCCTCAGAAAATTGGACATTGAATTGCCTGAGGATCCAGCTATACCTCTCTTGGGCATATACCCAAAAGATGCCCCAACATATAAAAAAGACACGTGCTCCACTATGTTCATCACAGCCTTATTTATAATAGCCAGAAGCTGGAAAGAACACAGATGCCCTTCAACAGAGGAATGGATACAGAAAACGTGCTACATCTACACAATGGAATATTACTCAGCTATCAAAAACAACGGCTTTATGAAATTCGTAGGCAAATGGTTGGAACTGGAAAATATCATCCTGAGTGAGCTAACCCAATCACAGAAAGACATACATGGTATGCACTCACTGATAAGTGGCTATTAGCCCAAATGCTTGAATTACCCTAGATGCCTAGAACAAATGAAACTCAAGATGGATGATTAAAATGTGAATGCTTCACTCCTTCTCTAAAAGGGGAACTAGAATACCCTTGGCAGGGAAGAGAGAGGCAAAGATTAAAACAGAGACTGAAGGAACTCCCATTCAGAGCCTGCTCCACTTGTGGCCCATACATATACAGCCACCCAATTAGACAAGATGGATGAAGGAAAGAAGTGCAGACCGACAGGAGCCGGATGTAGATCGCTCCTGAGAGACACAGCCAGAATACAGCGAATACAGAGGCGAATGCCAGCAGCAAAGCACTGAACTGAGAATAGGACCCCCGTTGAAGGAATCAGAGAAAGAACTGGAAGAGTTTGAAGGGGCTCGAGACCCCATATGTACAACAATGCCAAGCAACCAGAGCTTCCAGGGACTAAGCCACTACCTAAAGACTATACATGGACTGACCCTGTACTCTGACCTCATAGATAGCAATGAATATCCTAGTAAGAGCACCAGTGGAAGGGGAAGCCCTGGGTCCTGCTAAGACTGAACCCCCAGTGAACTAGACTGTTGGGGGGAGGGCGGCAATGGGGGGAGGGTTGGGAGGGGAACACCCATAAGGAAGGGGAGGGGGGAGGGGGATGTTTGCCCGGAAACCAAAGAATTATTATTAAGTATTAAATAAATAAAAAGAAAACTGAAAAAAAAAGAATTGACAAGTGGGATCTCATAAAACTGCTAAGCTTCTGTAAAGCAAAGGACACTGTTGTTAGGTCAAAATGGCAACCAACAGATGGGGAAAAGAACTTTACCAATACTACAACAGATAGAGGGCTTATATCCAAAATATATAAAGAACTCAAGAAGTTAGACCACAGAAGGCAAATATCCCTATTACAAGATGGGGTTCAGAGCTAAACAAAGAATTCACATCTGAGGAATACCGAATGGCTGAGAAACACCTAAAGAAATGTCCAACATCTCTATTCATAAGGGAAATGCAAATCAAAACAATCCTGAGATTTCACCTCACACCAGTGAGAATAACTAAGAACAAAAGCTCAGGTGACAGCAAATGCTGGCAAGGATGTAGAGAAAGATGAATACTCCTCCATTTTTGGTGGGAATGCCGACTGGTACAACTCTTCTGGAAATCAGTCTGGAGGTTCCTCAGAAAATTGGACATTGAACTACCTGAGAACCCACATATACCTCCCTTGTGCATATACACAAAAGATGCCCCAACATATAACAAAGACACATGCTCCACTATGTTCATAAGAGCCTTTTTTATAATAGCCAGAAGCTGGAAAGAACCGAGATGCCCTTCAACAGAGGAATGGATACATAAAATGTGGTACATCAACACATTGTAATATTACTCAGCTATCAAAAACTATGACTTTATGAAATTCATAGGCAAATGAATGGAACTGGTAATATCATCCTGAGTAGGTAACCTAATCACAGAAAAACACACATGGTATACACTCATTAATAAGTGGCTATTAGTCCAAATGATTGAATTATCCTAGATGCACAGAACACATGAAATGCAAGAAGGATGGCCAAAATGCGAACGCTTCACTCCTTCTTTAAAAGGGGAACAAGAATACCCTTGGGAGGGAATAGGGAGGCAAAGTTTAGATCAGGGGCAGAAGGAACACCCATTCAGAGTCTGCCCCACATGTAGCCCATACATATATAGCCACCCAATTAGATAAGATGGATGAAGCAAAGAAGTGCAGGCTGCCAGGAGCCAGATGCAGATCTCTCCTGAGAGACACAGCCAGAATACAGCAAATACATTGGCTAATGCCAGCAGCAAACCACTGAACTGAGAACAGGACCCTGTTGATGGAATCTTAGAAAGGACTGAAAGAGCTTGAAGGGGCTTGAGACCCCATTTGAACAACAATGCCAACCAACCAGAGCTTCCAGGACTAAGCCACTACCCAAAGACTATACATGGACTGAACCTGGGCTCCAACCTCAAAGGTGGCAATGAATAGCCTAGTAAGAGCACCAGTGGAAGGGGAAGCCCTTGGTTCTGCCAAGACTGAACCCCCAGTGAACATGATAGTTGGGGGGGAGGGTGGTATATTGGAGCGATTGGGGAGGGGAACACCCATACTGAAGGGGAGGGAGAGGGATTCTGGAAACTGGGAAGGCGCATAATGATCGAAACATAAATAAGATATACTCAAGCAAATAAAGATGGAAAAAGAAAAAAAGAAAGAAAAAAGAAAGAAAAAAAAGAAATTTCTCTGATCACATGATAGGCAAAACTCCAAATAAACAAAACAAGGAAAGAATATTAAAATCAGTAAGGGAAAAATGTCAAGTGATATATAAACACAGACCTATCAAAATTACAACAGACTTCTCAGCAGAGTATTTGAAATCTAGAAGATGTGAAACAGATGTCTTACAGATCATAAGAAAGAACAAATCCCATCCCAGTCTACTATATCCAGCAAGACTCTCAATTACCAGAGATGGAGAAACCAATATATTCCATGGCAAAACCAAATTTACACAGTATATTTCAATAAATCCATGTTTAAAAAGGATAGTAGATGGAAAACTCCAATACAAGGAGGGAAACTACACCCTATAAAAAGCAAGGAAGTAATTTTCTTTCAACTAATCCAAAAGAAGATAGATACAATCATAATTCTACCTCTAAAACAAAAATAACACTACAAAATATCATTAGTCCCTGACACCTCTTAAAACCAACCAATGGACTCGATCCACAATTAAAAGACATAGACTAAGAGATTGAATACAGAAACAGAACCCAGCATTTTGCTGCATGTAGGAAACATACCTCAGTGACCAAGACAGATGCTTCTTCAGAATAAAGTCTGGAATTTTTTTCTACTCAGATGTTCCCAAGAAACAAGCTGGAGTAGCAATTTTAATATGGAATAAAATTGACTTTCAACCAAAACTTATCAAAAAAGTTGAGGAAGGACACTTTATTCTCTTTTTAGAAAAAAAATCTACCAAGGTGAACTTTCAATTCTGAATATTGATGTTCCAAATGTAAGGATACCACATGCATAAAAGAAACTTTAATAGAGCTCAAAGCACACATTGCAACCCATACTATAATAGTGGGAGACTTCAATAGTCCACTCTCATTAATGGCATATCATGGAAACAGAAACCAAACAGAAACACAGTGAAATAACAGAAGTTATGAACCAAATCAATTTAAGAGATATCTATAGAACATTTTATCTTAAAATAAAAGAATATACCTTCTCCAAAAGTTTCCATATAACCATTCACAAAACAGGCCTTAACAGATACAAGAAGACTGAAATAATCCCATGCATTCTATCAGATCACCATGGAATAATGATGGTCTTCAATAAAAACAAAAATGACAGAAATCCCACATAGGCATGGAAACTGAGCAATATTCTACTCAATGATAACTAGTTCAAGGTAGAAAAAAAAGAAATTAAAGACTTTTTTTAATATAATGAAAATGAAGGCACAACATACCCAAAGTTATAGAAAACAATGAGAGCAGTGATAAAAGAAGAAAACTAATACTTCTGAGTCCCTCCAAAAGGACTGGAGAGAGCATATACTTGTAGCTTGAAAGTACACCTAAAAGCTCTAGAACAAAAAGAAACAAATATAAATATGATGAGTAAATGACAGGAAATAATCAAATTCAGGCCTGAAATCTGTAGGATGCTATCATTATGCAGGTGAAGGCAGGTACAAGATAGAACGAAGGCTGTCATTGGAAGAGAAGAAAGGATGGGCAGGAGAACATATTTAGAGAGGGGAGGAGACTGGACCGAGGGAGCAGGAGCAGCTGAAAGAACATGGAGACAGATGTTAAGATTCCTCTCTGCACATTTACAGATTTTTATGAATATTCTTAATCTATGGTGTATACGGGGCCTTGTATGTCTATGTGGGCAATTATGTATTATCAATTGGATCAGTGGTTATTGTGTTGTGTGTTCTTTTATGTGGCAACTTAATTGAATTCAAGAGAGTATGTGGTGGGTGGAGACACTAGGCCACCACGAAATTGGGATGTACATGGCTGGCAATGTGGCAACCTGCCTTGGGAAGTAGATGGGTAGAGAGACTGTTGCCAGTCTCAGAGAGTAGTCATCAGCAGTTTGATATGGGATTGAACAAAGTGGGTGAGATGCTTTGCTGACTGAGATGAAGATATCTACCAGATATACTTAGACACTAAGGTGCTGGATCTAGTTCAAGATAAAAGACAGCATTTTTAAATGACTCCATAGCAACATAAATCAACCAAGTAGAAACAAAAAGAACTATAAAAATAATCAACAAAACGAGGAGCTGGTTCTTTGAGAAAATCAACAAGATAGATAAACTCTTAGCAAGAATACTCAGAGGGCACAGAGATAGTATCCAAATCAAGAAAATAAGAAATGCAAAGGGATATATAACAACAGAAACTGAGGACATTAAAAAAAATCATTAGATCCTACTACAAAAGCCTAGTCTCAAAAAAAAAAAAAAAGGACAATCTGGATGAAATGGACAATTTTCTAGACAGACGTTGGGTAAAAAAGTTAAATCAGGATCAGATAAACTATCTAAACAGTCCCATAAAACCTACGGAAATTGTAGCAGTCATTAGAGGTCTCCCAACCAAAAAAAGTCTGGAAACAGGTTGATTAAGTGCAGCATCCTATCAGACCTTCAAAGAAGACCTAATACCAATACTCTCCAGATTATTCCACAAAATATAATCAGGAAGAACAATACCCAAGTGGTTCTATGACATGACCATCATGCTTATATCTAAACCACACAAAGAACCAACAAAAAAATGAGAACTTCGGACCAATTTCTCTCATGAATATCGATGACAAAAGTAATCAATAAAATTCTCAAAAACTGAGTCCAAGAGCACATCAGAATGATAATCCATCATGAACAAGTAGGCTTCATCCCAGGGATGCAGTGATGATTCAGTATAAATCCATCAATGTAATTCACTATGTAAACAAACTCAATGGGGAAAAAAAGAGCAAAAAACACCTGATCATCACATTGGATGCTGAGGAAGCATTTGACAAAATTCAACACCCCTTCATCTTATATGTCTTGGAAAGATCAGGCATTCAAGTTCCATATCTAAACAAGTAAACACAATATAGAGCAAATCAGTAGCAAATATCAAACTAAATGGAGAGAAATTTGAAGCAATCTCAGTAAAATAAGGAAAGAGTCAAGGCTGCCCACTCTCTCCTTACACATGCAATATAGAACTCCAATCGTAGCCTGAGCATTAGACAACAAAGGAGGTCAAAGGGATATATATTGGAAAGGATGAAGTCAAAACATCACTATTTGCAGATGATGTGATATTATACTTAAGTGTTGCCAAAAAAGTCCTCCAAAAACTCCTAGACCTGATAGATAACTTCAGAAAAGTGGCTGGATATAAAGTTATTTCAAACAAATCAGTAGCCTTCCTCTACTCAAAGGATAATCAGGCTGCAAAGAAATTAGGGAAATGACACTCTTCATAATAATCACAAATAATATAAAATGTCTTGGTGGACCTTAAACAAACAAGTGAAAGACCTGTATGACAAAATCTTCAAGTCTCTATACAAAAAAAGTAAGAATATCTCAGAAGATGTAAAGATCTCCAACATTCATGGATTGGCAGGATTAATATATTAAAACTGGCTATCTTGCCAAAAGCAATATACAGATTTAATGAAATTCCCATCAAAATTCCAACTCCATTCTTCACTGAATTAGAGATAGCAATTAGCAAATTCATTTGTAATAAAAAAAACAGCATAGCAAAAACTTTTTTCTACAATTATAAAAGCTCTTGGGGAATCACCCCACCCCCAACCTCCAGCTGTATTACAGAGCAATAGTGATAAAAAAAAATGTATAGTATTAGTACAGAGACAGGCAGGTAGATCAATGGAATTTAACTAAAGATCCAGAAATGAAAGTACACACCTATGGTCCTTTGATCTTTGATAAAGGAGCAAAAACCATCCAATGGATAAGACAACATTTTCAACAAATGGTGCTGTTCAACTGATGATCAGTATGTTGAAGAATGCAAATTGATCCATTCTTATTGCCTTGTACACTGCTCAAGTCCAGATGAGTCAAGGACTTCCACATAAAACATATAACGCAGCGCTTGCCTGGCAAGCGCAAGGCTCTGGGTTCGGTCCCCAGCTCCAAAAAAAAAAAAAAAAAAAAAAAAAAGAGGAAACATATAACACTGAAACTAATCGAAGAGAATGTGGGGAAGAGCCTCTAACACATTTTGCATTGGCAAAAATTTCCTGAACAGAACACCAATGGTTTATGTTCCAAGATAAAGTACTGATAAATGAGACCTCATAAAATTGCATAGCTTCTGCAAGGCAAAAGACACTGGCATTAGAACAGAAGGGCCACCAACATATTGAGAAAAGGTCATTACCAATACTACATCTCATAGAGGGCTAATATCTGATATATACAAAGAACTCAAGAAGTTCGACTCCACAGAATCAAATGACCCTATTTAAAAATGGGGTCCAGAGCTAAACAAATGATTCTCAACTGAGGAATACTGAATGGTTGAAAAGGGCATAAAGAAATGTTCAACATCCTTAGTCTCCAGGAAAATACAAATCAAAACAACGCTGAGATTCTACCTCACATCAGTCAGAATGAGTAATATCTATTGTCACTCTGGTGACAGCAAATGCTGGCTCGGATGTGGGGAAAGACGAAGACTCCTCCATTGTTGGTGGGATTGCAAGCTGGTACAACTACTCTGTAAATCATACTGGAGGTTAATCAGAAAATTGGATATAGTACTTCCTGAGGACCCAGCTATACCATTCCTTGGAAATTACCCAAAAGATGGTCCAATATATACCAAGGACACATGCTGTACTACGTTCATAGTAGCCTTATTCCTAATATCGAGAATGTTGTAACATTCTGTCTATGCTTGATGCCCCAGTGTAGGGGAATGCCATTGCAGGGAGGAGGAGGGAGTGGGTCAGTGGGTGGGGAAGAACACTTATAGTTGCATGGGGAGTTAGTGGGTTTCTGGAGGAGAAACCATGAAAGGGGATAACATTTAAAATGTAAATAAAAATATTCAGTAAAAATTACTTATGGAGAGTTATAGAAAAAAATTAAATCAATAAAAATTGAAAATATTGAGACCCGAAAAGGGCATATTTTATGACTTTTCTGAATGAATTGTTCATAAAATAGGCAGATTAAGTGGGTTTGGCTTTGTATAATGCTATTTCTGTCTATATTTGTTTTCTTTGTCCTGAGAAAATTTAGGCGGGTTTATTATCATGAGAAATAAATCATTATGGTTTATGGTCAGTGTGTGTGCATTTGATAGATTTCAAGATCTTCAAAGAATAACAGACAATCAGTAACTAATAGACTCCATCTTTCTTAGTGGGTAGCTGGTGTCTGATTACCCTGATATTTTAGTTTATTCGGGATTCAAAATTTACCAAGTATCTGACTGAGCCACTCTGTAAGGAGGGGAAGATAATCTTAAACTCAAGAATAGCCATTAGAAAAGGTTCTTTGTCCTGAACTAACCACATCAGAACTTTGGGGAAGGGCCTATAAAACATCCTTGGTAGACTGTGTCTTCCTCAAATACTCAGCCATCAGAGATTAAAAAGATGGAAATTTTAACCAGTGATATAAAAACTACTGTTTTGTGCCAATAGGCACTATATTTATTTTCCCAGTACTAAAGTATTACAAAGTAAAATTGCCTACTTTCCCTACATTTTATAATTTATCACAGAGTGAGGACTTTGTTTTTCACATTAACTACCCCTACCATTCAACTGAAAACTCTGGATAATAAAAACTTTTGAGAAACTATACTCAATTTAATCAGGAACTAAAATATTTGAAGATAACAATTTAGTGTCATTTTATATAGTGCAGGCAAACTTGAACTCCTAGGGTTCTAGGGATATTTGGATAGAGTGCTATCTATTTATTTCTTAGAGTTGAACGTTTACATTCCTTAGATATTGTATTACATTTTTGTGAAAGATCTGACAGAACTTTTGTCTCATAGGAGTAGAAATTGTCCCCAAAGCCTGTATTTCTAACATTGTCTTAGACCTAGGTGCTGCCAGCATAGGAACATACTTTAGGATCCACTACCTTGGAAGGTTTAGCCGGTGTGTGAATTCTCTGCTGAGAGATATGCTATTTAATAGATGAAAGCATCTAATTGTTTATATGTGAAGTATTTATGTGTTATGTGTATGTTTGTGTATAATGTGTATGGTAGGTGTGTGTATGGTGTGTGGTGTATGTATGTGTGGTGTAAGTGCATGTGATACACGTGGTGTTTTTATGTATGTGTGTGCAGTATGAGTGCATTTGGTATGTGGGGAGTGTGTGTGTGTGTGTGTGTGTGTGTGTGTTTCTGTGCTTGTATATATGAGGGTTTGTATGTCCTATGTATAGTTTTTATATAGCTTGTATGTATTTGGTTTGTACAGGGTGTGTGGTATATGTGGTATGATTTTGTCTTTAGATGTGAGTGTGTTATGTGAGTGTGGTAGATGTGTGTATTGTGTGGTGTGTGAATGTATTATGTTGGTGTGGTAATGTATTGTTCCTGGAAGTAGAAGGACAACAGTGAATATATATATATATATATATATATATATATATATATATATATATATATATATATATTCAGTTTGGTTCCCAACACTGACTTTAGGTAGTTTAAAACTGCCTGAATCTCTAATTCCAGAGGAACCAACAAACACTCTGCTCTGACATGTGAGGGCCCTTGTCATTGAAAGCACATAATTATTATTAAAATAAAAACATTTTGAAAATAGTTCTGATTTTGTAGGAAATCAAAATTGCATCAATGATTCTGCAAAGTGATACATGTAGATTGAAAATGGGCATGGTTGGCACTGAGAGCAGAAAACAGGTTTAGAAGCAATATCAGGTAGGAGGCCATCGTGATAGGCCATTGAGGACAAAATCATAGAGAAATATGAGGAAGTGTAGTGTGACTTGTTGATTTCCAGTGGGTGTTCATTAGCTAATGATGTGGAGAAAAGAGTAAAGTAGTAGAATTTGCAGAAGGTTCCAGGACAGGTAAAGGTCAACCCAGTGTTATGGGTGAGGTAGACATCCCATCCTGGAGGCACCTGGGTAATGACGCAGAGGAAGTAAAGTGTCCCAGTTAATATTCATTCCTCTTCACTTGAGCTTTGTGAACCACCCTTTGATGCAGCTGAAGTACCCTCCCTTTCCCAGTGTTGACACCCCAGTCTTCCTTCTGGCCACACCTTCTTTATGCTTCATCTTTGTCATCACTGACACTATCATCTCACAGTTACCAATACTAACATCATTATGGCTGTTCGAGAACTGACTTCTAAGTTGTGCTCCTCTTTGGCCTCCAACGGTTGCTAGATGTTCTGTGGAAATTCAAATCTCCCAGTAAAAAAAATATTTCTGGTATTTGATTTACTTAACAATGGAAATGATCTTTTGTTTTGCTTTTGCTTTTGTTTTATTTTGTTTGTTTGTTTTGTCTTTTGGCTCAAGAGATTCATGATTTTCTGGCTCCTGCTTTACACTGTTACTTCTTAATTTTCTCACCTCAGATCAGAAATGTTACTTCCTCTATGTTGGGTATGGTGGCTCTTTGAATGGGCCCTGCATGTATTATTTTCCTAGGAGTTCATGAACGGACATCTATTCATTGCATAGAAAAGACCCACTCATTACTAGCTTAGTGAACCAATAAGTTTGCTGAGGTGACATATAGGAGAATAGGAGATGGGTTACTGCTAAGAGCATAGATGACTGGAAGGTACATTGAAAATAAGTTTATACAACATGAGTAAAGAATCAAACATCTTTATCCCTATATCCCTCTACTCTATCTGCCATCATCTCCAGAAAGATAATCTACACACTGCAGCATTTGGTTCCTGTGCTCATAGCTCAGGATTCGTGTGCTCCTATTCCCAGTGAATCTCTTAAGGTTTACTTGCTTGTGAGACTTGAAAGTTTTTTTTTTACTTCTGGGACCATTTGTATTTCATTTACTTCCTGAGTCTTACAAATTCTCTTCTTCCCCTAGGAATCATAGCCTCAACATGGAGTGATTAGCTGTGGAAGTGCATGAATGTTAGTTCTCTTTTTAACAGTTCAGTACCTGTTTGTACTGACTATTGGGTGGAGAGCCTGTGTCATGTGCTTCTAGTGTGCCATAATTTGTACTTTCTTATTCAGTTCCCTCTCTGGTGAGTTTTCCAAAGGCAATAGCCTTTTCAGTTTCCATGTACTATGCTTTCTTTCTGCTGAGGACTTTATAACCTGAGCCAGTTATAAAGATTTGTTTTGGGGACCAAAAAAGTGATACACTGGTTATGGAGAGGATTTAGATAAGAAGAATGTGACTATCTTTATCCAGAACACTAAGAAGAACAAATAAGAAAGTTATTATAAGCTTAGTGAGTGGGCTTAGAAAGCCAGACAGAATTCTAAACTGGATGGAAAGGAGAGAGATTAAGAAATCTTTATTCCCCACATTCAAGTAAGGCCCAGAAATAGTTTAGTCAGTAAAACTTTGCATCTCTGAGGACCTGAGTTCATTTTCCAGAACAGATCAAAAAGTTGCAAATGTGGTGATAGAGGTTAAAAGGACCAGGAAGGAACACCCTGCCTCTAGCTTGACTCAACCACTAAGACTTGGAAATTTCTGTCCTTGTGACTCAGCCTAAATGACCAGATTATGTTTCCTATGAAAACTACTTTCCCACTCATTGTGCATGCTCCAAGAAGACCATAAAAGCTCTTACATCCAGCCCTTTGTTGTCTCTCTTCCTGTTCAGAGGAAGATATGATCCTATTCCTCCTTTCAATAAATCTTTTATTTGAGTTTTATTGCTTGGTGTGACTTTGTGGCAGTCTTTGCCTCTTGACTGACAACATATTCCGGTGCCAGAAAAATCCCTATACAGTCAAGTGTGCCTGTAATCTCATTCCTGGGAAGGCAGAGAGAGACAGATCCCTGGGGCTCATTGGACAGTTCTGACAGTTCTGAGGCTTTGTCTGAGAAAGCAAAACAAAACCCACATGATGAACAATGCCTGAAGAATAACACCAGGAGATATTTTTTTTGATCCCATACATACACATACATGGACATTTGCATGCACAAGTATGCCTATGTTTACATGCACACATACAGATACACACACACACAGACACACATATACACACACATAGTGAGAGTGTCACAGACAGACAGCCACACATAGATAGATAGATGGATAGATAGATAGATAGATAGATAGATAGATAGATAGATAGATAGATATGGAACATGTGGTGAGGTAGGGAGGAGGTGCGGTGAAGTTCCGGGTCACTATTTATCTCTCCTTCTCTGTACACATTCATTTATTTGGGCACTTGTACCCATGCACCCAAATGCAGAGATAATAGGCATTTGGTGCCTTCTTTTAACAACCCCTTCTTAATTACCATGACATGGTATATCTTATTAAATTCACAGCTAACTCCTTTTCTTTAAGTCACCAAACAGAAAGCTGCACCTCCCTTTCGGTATTTGTACCACATCGTTTTCATTGATGGGTTACAGAAACATTACAAGTAGGACAAAAGATCTGAACCCACATCTGGGGTTGAAACACACCCTAACACAGATCTCTGAAACCTGAAATCCAACAATCCATGAGCATGAAATCTCCGCAGTCCCTGAGATCAAAATTCCAAAAATTCCCGAGCTTGGTTTGAAATCTCACCAGACTTCACATTGGAAATTTCTATTCTGGAAATCTCCCCCAAGAAGCCCTATATAAACCTGTTTCTTGCTCATTTCCCTTCTGATCTTGGCCAAACAGAGACCCTTGGGTTTTAAATCTTGGCTCTAGTCTATGCAGAACATGCCAAGCCAACATGGTCCCACATGGAGAGGTTCAATGAGAGAAGAAGAGTAGAAGGGAGGAGAAGTAAAGGCTGTCCATGGGCGTGTGGAGGGAGTGATGGGAAGGGAATGGGGAGAGAAGGGAAGAAGGAAAAGAGAGTACTAGAGCAGAGAAGAAAAGAGCAAAGGGAATGAGGAGGGGGCAAGCAGCCCCTTATACAGTGTCAGGCACAGCTGGCTGTTGCCAGGACAACTGTGAAGCAGAGCATACCTGGCTGTTGCAAGGTAGCCATGGGGATGGAGCTTAGACAGAATACCAACAGAGGCAGACACCTTCTTCTATTTGTCTCAATCAATGTCATATGTGGTTTGTAGTGTGGAGTAATTCTGTGGTATTACTTGTCTTCCAACTGCCAGTATACCTTTCTCTTTAGAGCTGTGCACGTACAATGAGTAAACCTTTCCCCAGAAGATCTATATCACCTACAGCACAGGGATGCAGTGAATTTCCAGGCTCAGACTCTCAGGTTTGTTCCGGAAGTGCTCTTTCCCCTTGAACCTTCTCCTTGGGTCAAGGCTCACTCTGTGTATTAGTTTTATTTCTATTACTCTGATAAAATGCCATACCCAAAAGCAACTTGGCAAACAAAGTTTATTTTGACTTATGATTCTAGATGGTAAGAGTCCAAAATGACAGGGCAGCATCACAACAAGGAGGTATGGTGCCCAGACCAGGAAGGTGAGAGCTTGTATTTTCACTATATACAGGAATTAGAAAGAACACGTCAGAAGTATAGACAGCCTATACATCCTGAAAGCCTGTTCCTAGTGATACATTTCCTCAATTAAGTTCAGCCTTCAAACCTCCTCAAATGCAACCACATGCTGGGCACCATGTTTTCAAATATATAAGTTGACTTTGGACATTTCTCATTCAAACCACACAGCACACTTTAAACAAACTGCATTTGGTGAAAACTGATTCACCTAAAGACCAGAATTAGTTCCTTTAGACAACATTGCAATGGTGATTTAATTAACTCTTCCTGGGCTTTTTTGCATTAACTTTTCCAGAAGAGATTCAGCAAACATTCAATCACTCCACATTGGCAACAGTGACAGTCGAATTTATAATTTCAGTAAAGTTCAACTTAGAGAGAGACCAGTGATTTTAATAGGTCTTCTTTATAGAATGTGTGAGGGCTTATGGACAAGTCTCCTATGGGAGATAAAATGGCTGGATCACCAGAAAATCCATTCTCATTATTAATGACATTCTCACTGAAGTTGTACCATATAGTCCATCATTCAGTTAAGCTTCCACTTTTTATATACCATTTACCAAGATCACTTGCACCTGAGTAAGGGAGTAGGGGAAAACCTGGACTCATAGATGAGGGTTTTCTTACTGTGCTGGTATATCAGTAGTTACACAATCAGTACCAAAGAATTGGCTCATATTTCAGTGGTCTGTTCTAGTTTTCATGGCTTCTTAGCAAGCCACAAAATACCATCATATGAGGAGGAAAAAATCTACTGTCACACAATGAAATGCTTCCTTTTAAAGCTTCCACCATTTCTCAAAATCTCACTTGGAATAATCTGCCTGGTACCTCTTAGAGACAGACTTCATCTGAACAAAAACAATTGCTTATAGAAATTTATTTACTTTTTCTTTGTTAGAGCATGTCTTACCTCTTTAAGAGATTGGTCACTCTGGCTAGACCAGACAATTTGAATAAATCAGGATATCTCTACTTCTTATAGGCCAGAGAGTTCAGAAGTCATTCTGTTTTGTGGCTTCATAACTTCTAAATCTGTAGTTTGAACCAGTACATGTGTCCTCCAAGCTCCTGGTCAGGGAGGCTACCCTATAGCAAACCATGAGCAGTGGAACTTCTAGCAGCTCTTTTCCTTTGTTAAAGTGATTTCAATGAAGGTTCTTCTGGCCTCCCTCATCATATCATCTTGTCTACAGCAGCTCTTTCTCCCCTTCATTAAACTATGTCTTCCTTTCTATTTCTAGGCCTTAACTGTTTTTTGTCCACTTGTGTTTTATGTTTGTTTGTTTTTATTTTTGTTTTTTTTATATATGGAGACATTTGTACCATACTGACAACCATATCTTCTTAGTGAAGACTCTGTGTAGTACAAGTAGAGAATATAATTGCAAAATCCTTACTTCAGAGGAAGAATGTGACTATCTTTATCCAGAACACTAAGAAGCACAGACAAGAAAGTTATTATCGGCCTAGTGAGTGGGCTCAAATGGCAAAAGTTCTTGTTGCACAAGAATGAGGATATGGGATCAGTTCCTCACAGTCTACATAAAAATCTGGACACAATAGCAAGAGTCTGTAATTCTAGTGTTCCTTAAAGGAAATGGGAGGTGGAGAATGCAGAAGACATGGAAGGTTGGCCTAGAGTATGCACATAAAAACAAATAAGTGTTTGGACCCAAAGTGGTCAAGAACTCCACAAGGAGCCCATCAGAGTACACTAACCTGTACCCATGGGAGCTCCCAGAGACTGAATCACCAACCAAAGAGCAAGCACAGTCTGGACCTAAGCAGTTGAACATCCACAGCAGATGAGCAGTTTGATCTTCTTGCAGGATCCTGAATAAATTGAGCAGGGGTTGACCCTCAGCCTATTTCCTGCCTGTCTGTGGATGAAATGCCTTGTCTACCCTCTGTGGGAGAGGAGGTGCCTAGTTCCAGTGCAACCTAGTTTTCAAGAGTGGTGTTAGTAGCGGGTTTGACACCCAAAGGGGGATTTAGCCTTTTCAAAAGAGAAAGGGGTGGAATAGTGGGATGACTTGCATGAAGGTTAACTGGGAAAAGAGGTGGGGGGGTGATATTGGGATGTAATGTGAATAAATAAATTAAAAACAATAATCAAAATGAGGTGACATTTGAATACTAATAGTTGTGTGACATTGTTGCTATTGCACCCACAGGCATATACACATGATTTCTGGTGATGCAGAACTAGTTCTACAAGTCAGAATTAGTTAGATCCTTATTTTTTTAATCTACATTTAACAGTTCACTACAATTATCTTTGAAAATCAAGAGTTGGAGCTGTCTTGACTTCCCATCTTCCCAGTAGTTCATACAACCAGGCAAACCCACAGGGCTTTTAAAAAATTCAGAGATATCTTTAGAGCTATTTAATCATTTTTGTAACAGCATTGTATTGGGACAGTGTGGTTTGATCAACAAACTGTCATGGGCTCCCGTCGGTTGAAGTAGGGACTTAAACAGAAAGAAAGAAACACAAAGCAGGCCTTAGTTTTATAGCTGTGATCCATAAAGCATGCAGCTTCTGATAATTATTTCTCTACCCAGAGTGCCCTTTGGGGTAACTCAGAGCTGTTGATGCTCATATTGATCTTGAAGTTGAAAGAGTTAGTTCACAATCACTGCCATTGACAAGGGTTCTTACAGATCATTAACCACAAGATGATGTGGTACAGTTCATTAAAATTCTTTCTCATCCCCTGCATTTGTATACAGGCTTAGGGGCATTTATCACTTTGTGACTCGTGCAGAGATTTTTCTCCATAGAATGCAGTTTTTCTTCTCCCCTTTTCCATGATGAAATTTGTACTAAGATGAATAGTCTTTTAAATGCAAATGAAAATGAAATACCAATGAAGAATCAAAGGTTTGGGGATGCAACCTCCTGTCCCACTACCGCACCCCACTTCCTATTCATGACTGTCTGGCTACATAGCTGCTTTCATAAATACGTTTGCTCAGAGCTCTCGTTAAAATAATTGTATACAAATTGTCTTAGCAGGCTCCTCTCTATAATTGCTTGCATTTAAATACAGACAGAAAAATTACATACATGTTTAAAATAGTATCTTTCCTCTTTGTTTAATTATTCTTTTTAGTAAAGATGTATTTATTTATTTTATTTTTGTTTTTGTTTATATAAGTGTGTGTCACAATGGGATTATATGTGCAAAATATGTCTAGATGCCTGGGGAGGCCAGGGCACTTTGGACCCCATGTAATTGAAGTGACAGGGAAATATAAGTTTCTTGATGTGAGTTGTGGGAACCGAAACTCGTTCCTTTACAATAACAGTGCTCTTAACCATTGAGACCTCTCTTCAGCTCTTCCATTTTTTTATTAATACATAAATACTGAGAATGCTATTCCTTGTAAAGTACCCATATTGCAATGGAGCCAGACCACAAGACTAAGGGGTAGGAAACAGGAAATGAGGGGGTGTTTTCCTTTCCTCTTCAGGGTCTCATGTAGGTTTTATTTTAGAAAAGGCTTTTTCTCTCTGAAGACCTGTATGACAAATATTTTTGGGTTGTATGGATTCTGCACCTGCACATGCTTACCAAAATGTAGCCAACGAAGCAACAGGCAAAATTTCAGCCAAATAAGAATATAAATTTATTTATATGAATTTTATATACCCTGTGTCCACATCTCCCTCCCTCCCTCTCTCTCTCTCTCTCTCTCTCTCTCTCTCTCTCTCTCTCACACACACACACACACACACACACACTGTGTGTGTGTGTTTGTGTAGATTAAACTACAATCATTCTCCAGACACTATCTGTTTTGCATTTTGAAACAAGAATTTTCACTGGCGCTGAGTCCAAGAAGTAGGCCAGACTGACTTGCTAGCAAACCCTAAACATTCTCCTGGTTTCTCTGCCACTGCATTATGTGGCTCCTGCTTCACAAACACATTTGTTCTCAGATATTCTTGTGCTAATTTTATATAAATATCAGATTTCTCAGTAGACTTTTGCACTATAATTGATTTTCTTTGAATATAAACAATAAGGGGGAGATTACAGGCAATTTACAAAGAAACTCTTCCCTCTTTCTTATCCCTGGAGTTACAAGTTTGTGTCATTATGCCTGTTTGGACTCTGAGGAACAAACAGGTTGTTGGCTTGCAGGGCATGTGATTTGCTGATGGGGTTACTTCTCCAGTCACCATACACTTTTTAAGTGCATGGAATACACATCTGTTTTCCTGTCTCAACTATTTAAAATGTATTCTTATTTCAATAGTTTCTCATACAAAGCCTCCCAGGAGAATTGCAGTTGGTGACCACCATACACAAAGGTGTTTTCTTTCCCTTTATTGGAAACAGTAGCACTCAGACAAGGGTTCTCAGATGTTGTACCTGGGCCAGTGCCAGCATCACTGGGGACGTCTGAGACTGTCTCAGTGCCAGAGACTGAAGGAGAAGGGGTGACAAATGCAATGGCCTATAACTGTTAGAATTTTTCTGGATATATACTTGTGTTCCTTCAGTACTATTTAGAAAGTCATGTCTTCCATCAATGCCCCATGTCATCATAGCCACATAAGATGGGAATGAGTGTGGAGGCCACACATCAACATATCAAATTGAGAGATGTTGGAAAATATCCAACAGTATATACCTCGGGTCTTATATAGACACATGTGTTGACAACAGCCACCCAAACCCAAGCTAGGCATGGTGGTACTTAACTGGAATTTCAGTGTTCAGAGGTGTAGAGACCAGCCAATCCCTGAGGCTTACTCTCCAGCTAGCCAAGTTACAAAGTTGAATTCTAGGTAAAAGCAAGTGACCTCTCTTATAACTGAAAGTCAGACTGAAAGAGTTTTAGTTCTGGTACACATAAAAAGAACACACACACACACACATAAACAGACACACACACACAATTATGAGAGGGAGAGGGAGAGAGAGAGAGAAAGAGAGAGAGAGGCAGACAGACACACACACACACATACACAAACACGCACACATACAATCATCCACAGATACAGCCACACATAGACATATGAACAGCAGACATAGGCACACACACATAGAGATACACATCCATACAGATACAGAAACACACACATACATACCATATAACACTGATATACACACACAGTCATATACATAGACACACAAACACACAAACACACACACACAGTCATGGGAGGGAGAGAGGGAGAGAGAGAGGGAGAGAGAGAGAGAGAGCTAGAGAGAGAAAGAGAGGCAGATACACACACACAAACACACAGGCACACACACACACACACAATCAGTCACATATACAGCAACACATAGACACATGAACAGCAGGCATATGCACACACACATAGAGATACACATCCATACAGATACAAACACACATACATTCATACCATATCACACTGATATACACAAAGGCAAACACATGTACACACAGCCATATACATAAACACCTACACACACACACACACACACATAAATCAAAAGAAGCTGACCACAATGCACAGTACTTTTCTGTGGGGCTGAGTACTCAGAACACTGTCCTAGGGTTCTGGCACTCATCAGACCTATATGACTTTCCATTCACTGCTTGATCCTCCATCTTAGACTTTAGTACCCAGAACCCAGCACTATACCAGCATCAGGGAGCTTGGGTTTGGCATATCGTAAGTTTTGCCATTGACTTGCACTGTAAGGGACTGTGTTAAATTCTTTTCTGGAGAGCAGTGGGCTGACAAGACCAGCTGTTGCCAAATGGGGATTCCTTTAAATTCACATGTATTTTGGTTATTTGTCTAACCCTGACTGGGGAGGACCCATCTTCTACTATCTGACTGGTTTTCTTTCTGTCTTTGTTGCTCAACCTTTGCTTCTATACTTTGTGACTTTGTTTATCTAATTCCCACCTACAATTCTTTGAGTCACTCCCTAGTCCTAGTATGCTTAAAATTGCTTTTCACAGCCTTAATGCAGAAAAACTGGAAAATGCAGAATGGTGCAAAGAACTTTAAACTGTTCATAACATGTTCACCTAGGCACAAAACCTCTCTTCACAGACTGACACATTTCTTTCTTTCCAGATCCTTTTATATGGCCACACAGAGGACACACTGATCTTTATCTCTCTCTTTCTCTTACACACACACACACACACACACACACACACACACTCACCCATGCATATACAGACTTACACACACATATACAAATACAGACACACATAGAGATGATACATGTACACATACTTCAAGAGAGAAAGAGAGAAAAAGAGAAAGAGAGAAAGAGAGAGAGAGAGAGAGAGAGACATGACATTCCCCTACACTTATAAAATCAGATCCCAATACAGTAATTTATTATTTTATGGGTATATGTCCAGAGGTATATGTGTACATGTATAAGGATATGTGCTTGTGTGTACACTTTTACAAGAGATCAGAGTATGAACTTAAATGATATCGCTCAGGAACTACCTTGTTTTTTTGTGACACGTGTTCTCACTGGTTCAGAACTTGGGAGCAGTCCCAGATGGTCAGCCATTGAGTCCTGGGGATCAGCTCCTTCGTTGCTCTGGAATTATAGGTATGCACTACCATAGTCAGGTTTATGTGGGTCATTGAACTCATGTTTTCATGTTTGTACAACAGACACTATACTGACCAAGCTTTTTATCCAGCCCTTACATAACCTAGTTTTTTTTAATATCTGAGCTTCACTTATCTGTATATGAATGTTTGCCAAGATGTGTTTGTGTGTGTGTGTGTGTGTGTGTGTGTGTGTGTGTGTGTGTGTGTGTGTATTAACACATGTCCCTGGAGGCCAGAGGAGAGGTGTTAGCTTCTTTGCAACTGATGTGTCACATGTTTGTGACTGTGATGTGGGTATTCAAACAGAAGGAAAGTCGTGTAGAAAAGCTCTCCAGCCACTATAAAAATGTCTTTTTTTATACTTAACATATTGTCACTATTTTCCTATAAAAATAAATGCATTTTACAGTGCTTTTGTGTTTGTATAAAGGCATGTTGTGTTTTTACCACTTTTGGAGATTTAGGTTATTTTCAACTTTTACCATAAAACAACAACCACAACAAAAACAAAAAATAAAAGCAGTATTGCAGAAAGAATTCTTGAGGCTGAGTATGTCATTCATAATTATCTCCCCAGAAATCATTTTCAGAAGAATTGCAGGTGCCTTCTCCATCTGCGTGTTTTGAATCTTCTTATTAAACAATCTCTGAATGTACAATACTTGGAATTATGCACCTGACCTGGATATGTATAAGCGTGTTTCCTAAACATTCACTGTGCAATGTAGTATAATATACATTTATGAGGTATCAAGTATTGTAAGTAATCTAAAAAGGACTTAAGTATATGAAGACATATTTAGATTTTATGCAAATTCAATCTCCCATGAATACTGGGAGCCAATTGTGGTGTTCACATACCTCCCTCAATATTCTTTGCAGAATTATGCATTATGGACATTCTTTTATGCTTGGTCAACAGCACATCTGAATACCCATTTCCCTTTGTCTTTGTCACACAAGATGTTATTATGTAAAATAAATGTCTGATTTTACTTTTGAATTAAAACACCCAACCTTACTATTTTACATCGCCTGTCTTGCATAACTAATAATGTATACTTCTTTCCTTAAATAATCATATATTTGTATTTTGGGGATTTTTGTTCCTTTTATTTATGTATTTATATTTATTCTGTATGCATTGTTCATATATATTATTTATTAAACACATTCTCCTCATTGCCTTATAACTTCCCTTTTCCTTTCATCCCTACTTCTCATAGTCTCCTTTATTCCCCCACACATTGCATTTCTGATTTTATGTCACACACTCATATATGATTTTGTGTATTTATATAAAGTAGAACCACAAACAAGATAAAACATACAATATTCATCTTCTTGAGATATAATTAAATTTCTTAATTTGATTATACCTAGCTGTATTAACTTTTTAGAAAATGATATAACTTGGTTCTTTCTGGCTAAAGACATTTTATTGTGAATTTATGCCACATTTAATTCATCCATTCTTTGGCTTTGGTCTGTGCTGCAAGAAACACTGATGGGAAAATACCTCAGTGAAATGTTGACTTGGAATCTCATGACATGTTGGTACAGCTGTGTCATAAGGAAGAACTACTTTTATTTGTTGAGAAATCTACATATTAATTTCTGTAGTGATTAGACTAGGTCACATCCCCACTGTCACTATGTAATGGATAGAATTTTTTCCATCCTCTCAGGTATTTGTTACTACATGTTTTCTTATTGCTTGTCACTTTCATTGGGGTATGACCGAATTTCACCATAGTAATAAGTCACACTTTTCTGATCACTAGTTGCCATGGCTAGTGGTAATTGTAAACTTGACAAAACTTAGAATCACCTTGAAGTATGGATTTAGGGCAAGTCCATGGTCCATTTTCTTGATTGCATTAAATAAATTGGGCAGGCTTATCCATGATGGTTGACATCATTGCATAACTAGGGAATTCTGAATTTTATAAGTATGCACAATGCTGATCATAGGTCTATATGCATGAATTTATTCCTCATTGCCTTTTGAATATGGATATGATATGACTAGTTGTCTCAAGTTCTATAATATTTCTGCAATGAGAGACTACAACTTGGAATGAAAAGCTACAATTAACCTTTCATTGTTTCCTTTAGTGTGTTTCCTTGCAGAAACTGAAATGAAACTAAGACATCTGTAGTAGTTAGCATTTCTTCTTTCCATTTCTTCCTTATTGGAGGTCTTGCTTCTGTTGTTGTTGTTGTCGTGGCTGCTGCTGTTTGTTTTGTTTTTCTCCTCCAATGTGAATCAAATTCATTGATCAGGGGTTGACAATATGTTTTGTTGACATCTTTGCTCACAGAAATTTTATTTTACTTATTGGACATTGACTCCTTCATACATTGCATTACACTGCTTTTGCTTCTCTTCTTGATTGAGCACTAATCACTTCTGTTTTATATCTTCATAAAAAACCCTGCTGTTGGGAAGGTCATTTAAAAATTGAAAAATTAACAGTACTAGAAACATATCATTCAGATAGGCTGATATTTGACTTTTAAAACATGAGCTCTTACAAGCTACTGATAATCTGGTTTTCATGGGTCCCTACTCCCACATAGCATATGGCTGATTTTAAGGTTTGTGAAGTCAGTCAAATCTCATTTGCCTCTGTTGAGGTATATGTATGTTTTTCAGTTGTTGTTCAAAGTCTGTGACTTGAAATCTTGGTCTTATGCTAACCCGTGAGACAAATGCCCATATTCACACACATTCTAAAGAACAAGCTTTAAAAAATTAATTTATCTGCTGAGAGTTCAGAGTAGCATACAGCTCAAGGGCTAGTGATTACCTGCTAAGTATTTTTTATGAATTGTAAGCAAGCACTCAGTGACGATGTGAAACTTCTAAACAACCTGAAGAAGTATTAGACTCCTCTCAGGGAAACTTTCTGATCCTAGTCAGGTTTTTTTATACAATTAGGTCTGCAGGGCATAGTTGGGATGGAGAGACTCCTCTCTTCATTGGAGTTGTGTGACTCACATCTGGTGCATAAGAAGTGACAGCCCTAGAGGTCATCTATAGTCACTATCCCTTTTTATTTCCTCCTCTACTCTAGTGTTGTGTTGTCTAAATAGTCCTGTATGTTTCTGTAGACTCATAAAAATGATTAACAATTTGAAACAAAAGTAACTATAGATATTTTTAGCATTGCATGGTACAGTAAACTTCAATGGATGGAATGATTAGATATATTGGGGAGTCCTACAATCATTACAGGAGATCTATGATATTACTTGCAATTTTTGTGTTGTGACAGTTTCATTCAGATGCAAAATTATAATTGCTTATGCTTCAACACAATTTGAGGCAAGACACCAAATAAGTTAATGCCACAGATTAACTGCAAAGGAAAATATATTGTCTTACTGAGAGAATGAAGATGTCCATAATTTAAAGAAATGTAATAGAGAGGTAGTGGTATTGCTCAATGGTGGAACTGTCTTGCTGGCTGAGAGTGAGGAGTTTGAAGCCCAGTACCTGCATAAAAAGTCCAACATGGCTGGTTGTAACTAAAACCACAGTTCTGAGAGAGGCAAGGAGAGGATGCTCACTGGGCTCGATAGTTGTTTAAACTTAAGATTCAATGACACTGTCTCAAGGGCAGAGTCATACAGTAGAACACCGTAATCTCTTCCTTTGTCTTCACCACATGTGCTTATGCGTACATGCAAATATCCTCCCCAAGTAAAAATATACCCCTATCTATCTATCTATCTATCTATCTATCTATCTATCTATCTATCTATCTCTACCTCTATCTCTATCTCTCTCTCTTCTTTCTCACTCCCTTGCTCACACACTCACATACACACATACATACATAAAAGAAAATTATGCAAGGGCAAAATTTCAAAGAAAGTGGGAGATAGACTACTTTTCTGTTGTTGTTGTTATTGTTTGCTTGTTTTTGTAACAGAGTGAAAAAATATACCACATGTGGTTTCCAACTGCCCATTTCAACTCATGTAGAGAAATTACCACTTTTCTTGCCATTGTTTAGTTATTTTGTGTGTGTGTGTGTGTGTGTGTGTGTGTGTGTGTAGTAATGAATGTGTACATATGTTTATGAATGTGTGATTGACCATGCCTGCAAATGTGGAGGTTGTTAAAGAAGTAAATGTTGCTGTGATTGATTAGAAGTTGTATGACTAGAACAATGAAGGCTGGGAGGTGGGAGGGTGCATCTCAGTTTCTAAGTTATGAGTGGAAACTGCCTGTCTTTAACTTGTTGGATCAAGACTCACCCTAATGGTCTTATTTGAATGTAAATACCTCTCTCTGTGAAGGTAATGCCTTCCAAGACTGTCAGATTTGGTACTGAATATTAGGACTTCTGCAATGAGTTTGGAGTTTAGAGGGGGCACAGTACAAGTCATAACAATGTGTCAACTCCCATTCCCCAATATTGTTTGTGTAAGAACATTTAAGTTATTGTTAACATTGAAATGACATTAAACAACAAACAAAAACGTCAATTGGTGTATGTATTGGTGTTTGGGATGAGTGTATGAGGTTCTCATTTTGTAATCACTGACTGTAGACTTTCCTGGCCAGGCCCTGTAAGGATAATTTGGAAGACTGGTCCCTGTGTCTCAAGAAGGTTCGCCTGATTACATCCTTTTCAACATGATAGCAGAGGTTTAAGTAAGCCTGTGTCAGATTAATAGGAGCAAATACACTAATCTTATCAATTGGTTCAATCCTGATGCGTTCTTACTGGATGAATTACTAAGAAGTGGGATATGTCTTAAAGAAGTATAGTACTGAAAGCATTTCTTTGGGGAGGGCATTCTCCTGTCTCTGCCTGTTTCCAGATGATATGAGAAGAGCAGTCTGTTCTGTAAAACAATCCCAAAACCAAGATGTTCCTCCTTTTGTCAGGCCCAACACAATGTATCATATCATCATGGGCTGAAACTGAGAGGCAAAATAAATCAGCCTTCTGTCTGTTTTCTCATGTATTTTACCAGCGAATGGCAAAATGTGTGAGTTTGCTCATCTACCTTCAAACAACTTAAAATGAGAACTCATTAACAGAAACTCAACTAAAGAGACCTTTCTGAATCCAGGCCCATCTGTCTGCAAAGAACTTTCCTTTCATTAACTGCAAAGGAAAATATATTATAATATATATAAATATATTAAATATATTAAAATATATTTAAATAGTTTCCATTAAAATTACCCTTGAGATATAAGAGAGTAAGGAAGCTCAGCTTCCTGTGCATAATAGCATTTAAAATTTCCCTTTGGGATCTGGGGACATGGATCCCCTCTCTGTCAAAGGCTCATGTTGTAAGCATGAGGACCTAAGTGACAACCCCTACAAACAAAGCAGAAAGACTTGGTGTACACGTGCTGGGAAGGGAGAGACAGAAAAAAGCCTGGGACTAAGCTGTTTGATCAGCCTAGTCTATTTGGCAATTTCCAGGACAGTGAGAGACAATATATCAAACAAGGAAGGTGGAGATGGGAAAGGTCAAAGCAAGGTGTATGTAAGGATGTGTGAAAGAAACATTTGAAGCCATCTGTTTTATAAACTCATTGAAACATAATTTTATAAAAAGCTTGGGTAGAGGTATTTTTGCAAAGGTGGATAATATTTCTACAAGAATCATAGTTTATTAGCTAATATTTTCAGTGCTAAATGTAGTATACTCTCCTCTGTGTTGTTTGTCAGGGAGCACCATAGTCCCCCAAACAATACAGGCTAGTGTCATTGCTCTTGGTTTCCCAGACTTTGGTGATAAAATCCTATTGGTGAAGACACCATCACACACTTCAAACAGAACATACAAAGGAACCAAGTTTTAACTGAGCAGGAAGCTTACTACCTGCTGTTTTAAAATTCATGGGTCTTAAAGGTTTTCTGAAGACTCTAGCAGAAGAGCCATGAAATCATGCCCCACTATTTGGGGAACCCACCAAAGATGTCCAGTCAGACACAGATTATAGCTAATTGAAAGAATTTATTACAGCTAAGTGGGAAGACATTCAGGCTCTCTAGACCTAAGTCTCACTCAATGTGTCCAGAACTAAAGCCTTTTTGAAGGCAAAATAAGTGTCTTGGTATTCATGTCAGCATCTGCAAAGAGGCTTTACAGAAGCAAGCCATTCAACAGAAGGTAAAAGGAGCTTAGCAGGAGGGGTTATTTACATGATGGCAGCTTAACAGATTAACAAAGGAACATTTAATTGGGGCATCATAGCCTTGGGTTTAGAGAACAGAGTTGGGTAATTTTCCATAGAATTCTCCATAAAAGAAATCACTAAGAAGAAATGATTTTGATCTGTAATGAAATAAATTCTTTATCTTTTAAATTAATTATTTTGGGATACTTAGTCATCACAAGAGAACAATAAAAATTAACACGCTGATCTCAAGGTGCAATTACAAAACCTGCCATTATTTATCAAGCAAGTGTGATGAGGAATATTGTATAATTCTAGTACACTATTACCACACGCTTTCATATTTACTCTTTACTTATTCCTTAGTAATTTCATACAAATGAACAAAGTATATTTAGATCATATCATTTTTTTAACCCAGCCAACAACTCTTAGAACTCACCCTAAATCCCCAACTCCTGTTAAAAAATACCCACTTAGATGAAAAGAGGAATGAGATTAAGCAGAATGTATTATATGTAAACGAATAAAATTTTCAGGTAACGCATTTAATTAAAAAAAAGTAGAAATTGAATTGAGTTAGTGTTGCCTATGTGTGCACAGGTATAGTGTAAATTCCTGGAGAATAAATATCTTATCAGGGTCGACCCCACTGTATGAATTGAATTCCTGTCTCCCAGAAACCTTCAGCGCTCAGTACCTATTCTTTTACGTATTGATATTTGTGAGTTCATCCTCTATCCATGTGAAAGGTTTACTTGTAAGATGTTACTCAGCCAATTACAGTTTCTTGGAGTTTTTAGCTCTTCTAATCATACTGTCCCATCTTCCATAATCTTTCCTGATCCTTGTGCTATAGGAGTAATGACATAGTTGCCTCATTTAGGGTTTAGTACTACAAAATTGCTTATTCTCTGCACTTTAACCATTTAGTGAAACTGTTTTACATCTAGAATGTCCTCCATCCAGCAGTTACTTATTATATATTTTCTGAAGACATGAATTGGTAAAATAAGACTGGAAATTAAGACCATAAATGGCAGAATCCTATCTCCTCTTTCTCTGAAGGCACTTGTATTGCTTTATAGGTTTCTTTACCAAATAACCAGTTCAACATTATCTTATGCATTAATACTGATTATCCTTTCATTTGCATATATAAACAAATATCTATTCACTCCACTTTTGGCACTGTAGATAGAGCAATAAAATGATTCCACAGGTTTGTCTTCATCTATCAATGGATTTTTCAGGTTACCTAAAATTGCGAATGTGACTCAATGGCAATTGAATGATATAACGGTGGATGGATCCTTTTTTAGTGAAAACTTAAGCAAACCTTATTCAAAACACAGTCTCCTCTCTCCAATTATATATATATAATTATATATATATAATATATATAATTTTGAGCCCAGGTTTTTGATGATTTTAAGTTTTAAGAGTTTTCTATATGGTAATTTTTGTTTATTTCTGTGCCTTTTATGTTTGCCTTAGTTTTTCATTTTAAGAGCCTTATTTCTCTTTCTAGGTGAGAGCACTTTGATCTGGAGGAAATATTTACTGAACTGTCATAATAATTCCTACATTGATATTTTGGTTCATTTTTATTTTACCAATCTTCATTGTCTATCGTCTGCTCATACAATTTTTCCTGTTGCCTCAAATTAGTGTATACATATAAATATATATTAGACTGTATGGTTTTGAGTCCTGAGTTCTCCCCTGGCATGTTAATAAACTAATACATTTCCAAAATGCAGATAGATGACATTAGGGTTTTTTTGTTTGTTTTTTGTTTTGCTTTGGCCATTAAGAGGGCATTCCTTCCAACCTCATATTTTCTCTGACATACTTGGACTTTAGGTCCTCATACTGTCAGTTAATTTGAATTCTAAACTGTTTAATTGTGTCACATCAAGAGGAAAAAAAATGTTGCTATTTTCTTAGACCTGACCTAGTTCTGTTAGAGGCCAAATGAGTCAGGCACGCTGAAGCCTAGATTCCTAATTGATGCACCTTCAAAGTATCTCTTCCACAGTTTCAGCTAAAACTTTCTGGTGCAAGATGAGCACGTCCAGAGGTATTTTTTCTCATCACTTTCATTTCTTATACATATGATCCAAAACTTGGACTAAACGCACAAAAATTGTTACTCTTTTTTAATTTCTAATTTCAGACTCACCATACTTAGGAAGTAAAAAAAGAGAATAGATGGATTTGCATTCTTCTACATACTGACATCCAGTTGAACTAGCATCATTTCTTGAAAATGCTATCTTTCTTCCATTGGATGGTCTAAGCTCCTTTGTTAATGATCAAGTGACTATAGAGGTATAGGCTCATTACTGTGTCTTTAGTAACATACAGTTTTTATGACTATTGCTCTGTAATACTGCTTAAAGTCAAGGATGGTGATTACCCCAGAATTTCTTTTATTGTTGAGTACAAGTTTTCACTAACCTGGGTTTTTTGTTATTCCAAATGAATTTGCAAATTGCTATTTCTATCTCTATAAAAATTTGAAAAGTGAGGAACTGTCTTGAACACATGGGCACTGGGAAAAAATTTTTGAACAACACACCAATGGCTCATACTCTCAGATCAAGAATCGACAAATGGGACCTCATAAAACTTCAAAGTTTTATACACCAAAAGAGTGGTTATACCAGTTTGCAATCCCACCAGCAATAAAGGAGTGTTCCTTTTTCTCCACATCCTCGACAGCATCTGCTGTCACCTGATCTTAGTCATTAGGAAAAAATGGCAACCAAGAGATTGGGAAAATTTCTTTATCAATCTTACATCTTTTGAGTAGAGAAAAACTACTGATTTGTTTGAGTTAATTTTATACCCTGACACTTTGCTGAAATCGTTTATCAGTTTAAGTAGTTCTTTGGTGGAACTTTTGGAATCACTTAATTACACTATCCTATCATCTGAAAATAGTGATCCTTTCATTTTTTTCCCTTCCTTATTGTATCACTTTGACCTCCTTTCACTGTTTGATTGCTGTGACTAGCACTTCAAGTACTATTTTTGAATAATTAGGGGGAGAGTGGGTAGCCTAGTCTAGTCCCTGATTTTAGTGGGATTACTTTAAGTTTCTCTCCATTTTGTTTGATGTTAGCTACTGCTTTGCTGTATATTGCTTATACTATGTTTATTTAGATATGGGCATTGAATTCCTGATCTTTCCAGGACTTTTATCATTAAGGTGTGTTAAATTTTGTCAAATGCTTTCTCAGCATCTAATGAAATGATCATGTGGTTCTTATCTTTGAGTTTGTTTATATAATGGATTAGGTTGATGGATTTTCATATATTAAACCATCCCTGCATCCCTGGGATGAAGCCTACATTATCATTATGGATGATCATTTTGATGTGTTCTTGGGTTCAGTTTGCAAGAATTTTATTGATTATTTTTGTGTCGATATTCATAGGGAAATTGGTCTGACGTTCTCTTTCTTTCTTGGGTCTTTTTGTGCTTTTGGTATAAAAATAATTGTGGCTTCATAGAAGGAATTTGGTAGGGCTCTGTCTGTTTCTATTTTGTGAAATAATTTGGACAGTATTGGTATGAGGTCTTCTGTGAATGTCTGATAGAATTCTGCACTGAACCCATCTGAAGCTGGGCTCTTTTTGGTTGGGAGATTTTAATAACTACTTCTATTTCTTTAGGAGTTATGGGGTTGTTTAAATAGTTTATGTGTCTTAGTACTGCTTTCATTGTATCCCATAAGTTTGGGAATATTATATCTTCATTTTCCTTATATTCTAAGAAGTCTTTAATTTCTTTCTTAGTTTTCCCTTGACCAAGTTGTCATTGAGTAGAACATTGTTTGATCTTCATGTACATGTTGGCTTTCTGTCATTATTGCTGTTATTGAAGACCAGTCTTTGTGCATGGTGATCTGATAGGTTGATGGGATTATTTCTATCTTCTTCTATCTGTTGCGGCCTATTTTGTGACTGATCATATGGTCTAATTTGGAGAAGGTTCCACGAGGTTCTGAGAAGAAGATATATCCTTTTGTTTTAGGATGGAATGTTCTATACATATCTGTTAAATCCATTTGGTTCACGAATTCTGTTAGTTTCTCTATGTCTCTGTTTAATGTCTGTTTCCTTGATCTGTCCAGTGGTAAGAGTGGGGTTTTGAAATCTCCTATTATGATTGTGTGATGTGCAATGTGTGCTTTGAGCTTTAGTAAGCTTTCTTTTATGAATGTAGGTGCCCTTGCATTTGGAGCATAGATATTTAGGTTTGAGAGTTCATGTGGGTGGATTTTTCCTTTGATGAATATGAAGTGTTCTTCCTTATATTTTTAAAGTCTTTTGGTTGAAAAGTCAATTTTATTAGATATTAGAATGGCAACTCCAGTTTGTTTCTTCAGGCCATGTGCTTGGAAAGTTGTTTTCCAGCCATTTACTCCAAGGCAGTGTCTGTTTTTGTCCCTAAGGTATGTTTCCTGCATGCAGCAAAATGCTGGTTCCTCTTTACATATCCATTCTGTGAGTCAATGTATTTTTATTGGGAAATGGAGTCTGTTGATGTTCAGAGATATTAAGGAATAGTGATTGTCACTTCCTTTTATTTTCGTTGTTAGAGGTGGAATTATGTTTGTTTGCCTCTCTTTTGGTGTCATTGCAAGGAAATTATATTTCTTGCTATCTGTATGGTGTAATTTCTCTCCTCGTGTTGGAGTTTTCCATCTATTATCCTTTGGAGTGCTGTATTTGTAGAAAGATATTGTGTAAATTTGGTTTTGTTATGTCCATCTATGTTAATTGAAAGTTTTGCTGGATACAGTAACTTGGGCTGTCATTTGCGTTCTCTTATGGTCTGTAGGACATCTCTCCAGGATCTTCTGGCTTTCACAGTCCTTCTCGTGAAGTCTGGTGGAATACTTATAGGTCTGCCTTTGTATGTCACTTGACCATTTTCTCTTACTGCTTTTTTTTTACAGTCTAGATTTTTTATTTATTTTTGTACAGTAAGCCACAGATTCACAGGGAATGGGCTCTAGAAGCTCAGGCTCCTCCACATCAGTCCTCACAGCGCATGCTTCTCTGGGTGGACCGGCTGTTGAAGCTAGGCGCCTTTCTCTTTGGCTTCCTTCTTTTTTTTTAAAATTTATTTAATACTTAATAATAATTCTTTGGTTTCCGGGCAAACATCCCCCTTCCCCCTCCCCTTCCTTATGGGTATTCCCCTCCCAACCCTCCCCACATTGCCGCCCTCCCCCCAACAGTCTAGTTCACTGGGGATTCAGTCTTAGCAGGACACAGGTCTTCCACTTCCACTGGTGCTCTTACTAGGATATTCATTGCTACCTATGAGGTCAGAGTCCAGGGTCAGTCCATGTAGAGTCTTTAGGTAGTGGCTTAGTCCCTGGAAGCTCTGCTTGCTTGGCATTGTTGTACATATGGGGTCTCGAGCCCCTTCAAGCTCTTCCAGTTCTTTCTCTGATTCCTTCAACGGGGGTCCTATTCTCAGTTCAGTGGTTTGCTGCTGGCATTCGCCTCTGTATTTGCTGTATTCTGGCTGTGTCTCTCAGGAGCGATCTACATCCGGCTCCTGTCAGTCTGCACTTCTTTGCTTCATCCATTTTGTCTAATTGGGTGGCTGTATATGTATGGGCCACATGTGGGGCAGGCTCTGAATGGGTGTTCCTTCAGTCTCTGTTTTAATCTTTGCCTCTCTCTTCCCTGCCAAGTGTATTCTTGTTCCCCTTTTAGAGAAGGAGTGAAGCATTAACATTTTGATCATCTGTCTTGAGTTTCATTTGTTCTAGGCATCTAGAGTAATTCAAGCATTTGGGCTAATAGCCACTTATGAGTGAGTGCATACCATGTATGTCTTTCTGTGATTGGGTTAGCTCACTCAGTATGATATTGTCCAGTTCCAACCATTTGCCTACGAATTTCATAAAGCCGTGGTTTTTGATAGCTGAGTAATATTCCATTGTGTAGATGTACCACATTTTCTGTATCCATTACTCTGTTGAAGGGCATCTGGGTTCTTTCCAGCTTCTGGCTATTATAAATAAGGCTGTGATGAACATAGTGGAGCATGTGTCTTTTTTATATGTTGGGGCATCTTTTGGGTATATGCCCAAGAGAGGTATAACTGGATCCTCAGGCAGTTCAATGTCCAATTTTCTGAGGAACCTCCAGACTGATTTCCAGAGTGTTTGTACCAGTCTGCAATCCCACCAACAATGGAGGAGTGTTCCTCTTTCTCCACATCCTCGCCAGCATCTGCTGTCATCTGAGTTTTTGATCTTAGCCATTCTCACTGGCGTGAGGTGAAATCTCAGGGTTGTTTTGATTTGCATTTCCCTCATGACTATTTCTTTAGTTGTTTCTCAGCCATTCGGCATTCCTCAGCTGTGAATTCTTTGTTTAGCTCTGAACCCCATTTTTTAATAGGGTTATTTGTCTCCCTACGGTCTAACTTCTTGAGTTCTTTATATATTTTGGATATAAGGCCTCTATCTGTTGTAGGATTGGTAAAGATATTTTCCCAATCTGTTGGTTGCCGATATCTCCTAACCACAGTGTCATTTGCCTTATAGAAGCTCTGCAGTTTTATGAGATCCCACTTGTCGATTCTTGATCTTAGAGCATAAGCCATTGGTGTTTTATTCAGGAAATTTTTTTCCAGTGCCCATGTGTTCTAGATTCTGTACTAGTTTTTCTTCTATTAGTTTGAGTGTGTCTGGTTTGATGTGGAGGTCCTTGATCCACTTGGACTTAAGCTTTGTACAGGGTGATAAGCATGGATCGATCTGCATTCTTCTACATGTTGCCCTCCAGTTGAACCAGCACCATTTGCTGAAAATGCTATCTTTTTTCCATTGGATGGTTTTGGCTCCTTTGTCAAAAATCAAGTGACCCTAGGTGTGTGGGTTCATTTCTGGGTCTTCAATTCTATTCCATTTTTCTATCTGTCTGTCTCTGTACCAATACCATGCAGTTTTTATCACTATTGCTCTGTAATACTGCTTGAGTTCAGGGATAGTGATTCCCCCTGAAGTCCTTTTATTGTTGAGGATAGCTTTAGCTATCCTGGGTTTTTTGTTATTCCAGATGAATTTGCAAATTGTTCTGTCTAACTCTTTGAAGAATTGGATTGGTATTTTGATGGGGATTGCATTGAATCTGTAGATTGCTTTTGGTAAAATGGCCATTTTTACTATATTAATCCTGCCAATCCATGAGCATGGGAGATCTTTCCATCTTCTGAGGTCTTCTTCAATTTCCTTCCTCAGTGTTTTGAAGTTCTTATTGTACAGATCTTTTACTTGCTTGGTTAAAGTCACGCCGAAGTACTTTATATTATTTGGGTCTATTATGAAGGGTGTCGTTTCCCTAATTTCTTTCTCGGCTTGTTTTTCTTTTGTATAGAGGAAGGCAACTGATTTATTTGAGTTAATTTTATACCCAGGCACTTTGCTGAAGTTGTTTATCAGCTTTAGTAGTTCTCTGGTGGAACTTTTGGGATCACTTAAATATACTATCATGTCATCTGCAAATAGTGATATTTTGACCTCTTCTTTTCCGATCTGTATCCCTTCGATCTCCTTTTGTTGTCTGATTGCTCTGGCTAGAACTTCAAGAACTATATTGAATAAGTAGGGAGACAGTGGGCAGCCTTGTCTAGTCCCTGATTGTAGTGGGATTGCTTCAAGTTTCTCTCCATTTAGTTTAATGTTAGCAACTGGTTTGCTGTATATGGCTTTTACTATGTTTAGGTATGGGCCTTGAATTCCTATTCTTTCCAGGACTTTTATCATGAAGGTGTGTTGAATTTTGTCAAATGCTTTCTCAGCATCTAATGAAATGATCATGTGGTTCTGTTCTCTCAGTTTGTTTATATAATGGATCACGTTGATGGTTTTCCGTATATTAAACTATCCCTGCATGCCTGGGATGAAGCCTACTTGATCATGGTGGATTATTGTTTTGATGTGCTCTTGAATTCGGTTTGCCAGAATTTTATTGAGTATTTTTGCATCGATATTCATAAGGGAAATTGGTCTGAAGTTCTCTTTCTTTGTTGTGTCTTTGTGTGGTTTAGGTATAAGAGTAATTGTGGGTTCGTAGAAGGAATTCGGTAGGGCTCCATCTGTTTCAATTTTGTGGAATAGTTTGGATAATATTGGTATGAGGTCTTCTATGAAGGTTTGATAGAATTCTGCACTAAACCCGTCTGGACCTGGGCTCTTTTTGGTTGGGAGACCTTTAATGACTGCTTCTATTTCCTTAGGAGTTATGGGGTTGTTTAACTGGTTTATCTGTTCCTGATTTAACTTCGATACCTGGTATCTGTCTAGGAAATTGTCCATTTCCTGAAGATTTTCAAATTTTGTTGAATATAGGTTTTTATAGTAAGATCTGATGATTTTTTGAATTTCCTCTGAATCTGTAGTTATGTCTCCCTTTTCATTTCTGATTTTGTTAATTTGGACACACTCTCTGTGTCCTCTCGTTAGTCTGGCTAAGGGTTTATCTATCTTGTTGACTTTCTCAAAGAACCAACTTTTGGTTCTGTTGATTCTTTCTATGGCCCTTTTTGTTTCTACTTGGTTGATTTCAGCTCTGAGTTTGATTATTTCCTGCCTTCTACTCCTCCTGGGTGTATTTGCTTCTTTTTGTTCTAGAGCTTTTAGGTGTGCTGTCAAGCTGCTGACATATGCTCTTTCCTGTTTCTTTCTGCAGGCACTCAGCGCTATGAGTTTTCCTCTTAGCACAGCTTTCATTGTGTCCCATAAGTTTGAGTATGTTGTATCTTCATTTTCATTAAATTCTAAAAAGTTTTTAATTTCTTTCTTTATTTCTTCCTTGACCAGGTTATCATTGAGTAGAGCATTGTTCAATTTCCACGTATATGTGGGCATTCTTCCCTTATTGTTATTGAAGACCAGTTTTAGGCCGTGGTGGTCCAATAGCACGCATGGGATTATTTCTATCTTTCTGTACCTGTTGAGGCCCGTTTTTTGACCAATTATATGGTCAATTTTGGAGAAAGTACCATGAGGAGCTGAGAAGAAGGTATATCCTTTTGCTTTAGGATAGAATGTTCTATAAATATCCGTTAAGTCCATTTGGCTCATGACTTCTCTTAGTCTGTCTACATCTCTGTTTAATTTCTGTTTCCATGATCTGTCCATTGATGAGAGTGGGGTGTTGAAATCTCCCACTATTATTGTGTGAGGTGCAATGTGTGTTTTGAGCTTTAGTAAGGTTTCTTTTACATATGTAGGTGCCCTTGTATTTGGGGCATAGATATTTAGGATTGAGAGTTCATCTTGGTGGATTTTTCCTTTGATGAATATGAAGTGTCCTTCCTTATCTTTTTTGATGACTTTTAGTTGGAAATTGATTTTATTTGATATTAGAATGGCTACTCCAGCTTGCTTCTTCTGACCATTTGCTTGGAAAGTTGTTTTCCAGCCTTTCACTCTGAGGTAGTGTCTGTCTTTGTCTCTGAGGTGTGTTTCCTGTAGGCAGCAGAATGCAGGGTCCTCGTTGCGTATCCAGTTTGTTAATCTATGTCTTTTTATTGGGGAGTTGAGGCCATTGATATTGAGAGATATTAAGGAATAGTGATTATTGCTTCCCGTTATATTCATATTTGATGTGAGGTTATGTTTGTGTGCTTTCATTCTCTTTGTTTTGTTGCCAAGACGATTAGTTTCTTGCTTCTTCTAGGGTATAGCTTGCCTCCTTATGTTGGGCTTTACCATTTATTATCCTTTGTAGTGCTGGATTTGTAGAAAGATATTGTGTAAATTTGGTTTTGTCATGGAATATCTTGGTTTCTCCATCAATGTTAATTGAGAGTTTTGCTGGATACAGTAATCTGGGCTGGCATTTGTGTTCTCTTAGGGTCTGTATAACATCAGTCCAGGATCTTCTGGCCTTCATAGTTTCTGGCGAGAAGTCTGGTGTGATTCTGATAGGTCTCCCTTTATATGTTACTTGACCTTTTTCCCTTACTGCTTTTAATATTCTTTCTTTATTTTGTGCGTTTGGTGTTTTGACAATTATGTGACGGGAGGTGTTTCTTTTCTGGTCCAATCTATTTGGAGTTCTGTAGGCTTCCTGTATGTCTATGGGTATCTCTTTTTTTAGGTTAGGGAAGTTTTCTTCTATGATTTTGTTGAAGATATTTACTGGTCCTTTGAGCTGGGAGTCTTCACTCTCTTCTATACCTATTATCCTTAGGTTTGATCTTCTCATTGAGTCCTGGATTTCCTGTATGTTTTGGACCAGTAGCTTTTTCCGCTTTACATTATCTTTGACAGTTGAGTCAATGATTTCTAGGGAATCTTCTGCTCCTGAGATTCTCTCTTCCATCTCTTGTATTCTGTTGGTGAAGCTTGTATCTACAGCTCCTTGTCTCTTCTTTTGGTTTTCTATATCCAGGGTTGTTTCCATGTGTTCTTTCTTGATTGCTTCTATTTCCATTTTTAATTCCTTCAACTGTTTGATTGTGTTTTCCTGGAATTCTTTCAGGGATTTTTGCGATTCCTCTCTGTAGGCTTCTACTTGTTTATTAATGTTTTCCTGTGTTTCCCTAAGTGTGTTCATGTCTTTTTTGAAGTCCTCCAGCATCATGATCAAATATGATTTTGAAACTAGATCTTGCTTTTCTGGTGTGTTTGGATATTCCATGTTTGTTTTGGTGGGAGAATTGGGCTCTGATGATGCCATGTAGTCTTGGTTTCTGTTGCTTGGGTTCCTGCGCTTGCCTCTCGCCATCAGATTATCTCTAGTGTTACTTTGTTCTGCTATTTCTGACAGTGGCTAGACTGTCCTATAAGCCTGTGTGTCAGGAGTGCTGTAGACCTGTTTTCCTCTCTTTCAGTCAGTTATGGGGACAGAGTGTTCTGCTTTCGGGCGTGTAGTTTTTCCTCTCTACAGGTCTTCAGCTGTTCCTGTGGGCCTGTGTCTTGAGTTCACCAGGCAGCCTTCTTGCAGCAGAAAATTTGGTCTTACCTGTGGTTCTGAGGCTCAGGTTCGCTCGTGGGGTGCTGCCCAGGGGCTCTCTGCAGCGGCAGCAACCAGGAAGACCTGTGCCGCCCCTTCTGGGAGCTTCAGTGCACCAGGATTCCAGATGGTCTTTGACTTTTTCCTCTGGCGTCCGAGATGTGTGTGCAGGGAGCAGTCTCTTCTGGTTTCCCAGGCTTGTCTGCCTCTCTGAAGGTTTAGCTCTCCCTCCCATGGGATTTGGGTGCAGAGAACTGTTTATCCGCTCTGTTTCCTTCAGGGTCCGGCGGTGTCTCTGGCAGGGGTCCTGCCGCTCCTGGGCCCTCCCCCACGGGAGCCCAGAGGCCTTATACAGTTTCCTCTTGGGCCAGGGATGTGGGCAGGGGTGAGCAGTTTTGGTGGTCTCTTCTGCTCTGCAACCTCAGGAGTGCCCACCTGACCAGGCAGTTGGGTCTCTCTCTCACCGGGTCTGGGAGCAGAGAGCTGCTGCGGGCCGGGATCCGCGGGTGTGGGACTTCCGGTAAACACAGAACGTTCCCGGTCCTAGAGAAATTCTGCTTCCGTGTGTCCCAAGCTCACCAGGCAGCTTTCTTGCAGCAGAAAATTTGGTCTACCTGTGGTCCCGAGGCTCAGGTTCGCTCGTGGGGTGCTGCCCAGGGGCTCTCTGCAGCGGCAGCAACCAGGAAGCAATAGGCACAAATTTTGACATCTGGACATTTAGCTAATCTATTAAACAACTCCTACAATTGATAAACATTTTCAGCAATGTTGTGGACAGAAAATCAACTTGAAAAACTTGTAGCCCTTCTTTATAAAATAAAAAAAATGGGCTAGGAACAAAATTAATGAAACAACAACCATTTATTGCTTTGTTTATTACTTTTCACATCACTTACCTATGATCCACAAAATTGTAATTTTTCATTTACTCACTAACCATCTGTCAAGAGACAGAATTTTGTTTTTTATGTTGACTGTCCTATAGAGTAATGCCAATAATTGATGACTAAGATCCTATGACTTCTGTAAATACATGTTAAATGGTGAGTAGAGCCTTCAGCGTGAATACAGAGAGATAGTGGGGAGAGAGAGAGAGAGAGAGAGAGAGAGAGAGAGAGACAGAGAGACAGAGACAGAGACAGAGACAGAGACAGACAGAGAGACACAGAGAGACACAGAGACATTGAGAGACAGAGACAGAGAGAGACAGAGAGACAGAGAGAGACACAGAGAGACACACAGAGAGAGAGAGAGAGAGAGAGAGAGAGAGAGAAGCAGAGAGGGAGAGAGGGAGAGGGAGAGAAGGAGAGAGGAAGGAAAAGAATATTTGCAGTAGAAGCCTGTAGAGGAACTGAGGTTACTATCCAGAGAACCTAGCCTACCTGTGATTCAAAACCTAATAAAAAATTATTATCTTTAAAAAAGTGGCTGGAGGATGGCTTTGCCAGGCATCAATGGGTGTATAGGTCATTTTTCCTGTGAACGCACTGTGATCCAGTATAGGGGAATGCCAGGGAAGGTAGGAGGCAGGGAGTAGATGCATAGGGTAGCACCCTTATAGAAACAAGGAGAGTAGGATGGGATAAAGTGCGGCTGGAGGGAAAATAGGGAAAGGGGATAATATGTGAAATGTAAATAAATAAAATATCCAATATAGGGGAAAAAAGTGGCTGCTGAGCAATGACACTCAAAGTTATATTTAGGTCTCTTACAGGGGTGTGAACAAATGTACTCATACATGTAACCATTTCCCCATCCCCAAAATTGTTCCAAACAACCCTCTCTCCATCCATTGCCACACAAAAGATTTAAAACCATTATTACTTCAATGAGAATCTTTCATAACATAAGAGAATGAAAGACAATAGGAACATTCCTTCATTGTCTACCAAGGTCCCTGCACTCTGCTATCAGAGAAACTGTAAGGAGAGAGATGACTAGGTGGCTCAGTAATTATGAACAACTGGCTGTTTTCTAGTAGACCTGAGTTTATTTTCCGTCATCAACAGTCCACTGTTTAGGACCACATTTAAACTTAGATCTAGGCACTGTGGCATTGATATCCATTGGTATTTATGCTCATACATGTTTACACACACACACACACACACACACACACACACACACACACACACACACACACTCACATAGGTCTAAAATGAATTTAAAATAAAATATCCCCTACTCTACCTCCCTCTGTCACAACATGCTATGTAATGTACAAATCTATTAATCTCTATGAAAGCTGTTTGCCATTTGCATTATAGCATTGTGCAGAGAAGTCAAGTAAATGATTCAATAATTTTCATGTAAGAAATACAGCAGAGGTAAAATTCTAGTTGTTGATTTTTCACACTGTTCTCTTTGTTTAAAATTTTTTGATTTCAGCCATGAGTTTGGCTATTTCTTTGCATATTTCCTCTTTGCTGTGATTGCTTCTATATTTTCTAGAGTTTTATTGTACGTTGTTAAGTTTGTGATATAGGATTTGCTCAATTTCTATATGGAAGCACTTAGTGGTATAAATTTTTGTTTTAGCACCAGCTTCATTGTTTTAAGTTCAGTAATCTGTGCCTCCATTCACTGAATTCTAGAAAGTCTTTATTTTTTTATGTCTCCCCTGACCAAGTTATCATTTTGTAGTTTCCACCAATATGTGGGCTTTTTATTGTTTTATTGTTTTTGTAAGTCTAGCCTTAGTTTGTAGTGTTCTGGTAGAATCAATGGAATTATTTCAATCTGCTTTTATCTTTGAGGCTTGCTTTGTTTCCTATTGTATGGTTAATTGTGGAGAATACTCCATTAGGTTCTGAGAAGCAAGTATATTCTCTGTTGGGGGGACAAATGTTCTGGAGATATCTGTTAAATCAATTTGGTTTGTAACTTCTGTTAGTTTCACCATGCCTCTGTTTGGTTTCTGTTTTGATGTCTTGTACATTAGTTAGGGTGGGGTGTTGAAGTCTACTACTCTTATTGTGGGAGATCCAGGATGTGCTTTAGGCTTTAGTAAAGTTTCTTTTACAAAAGTATTTGCTCCGATATTCAGAGCATAAATGTTCAGAATTGAGACATTATCTTAATGGAATTTTTCTTTGATAAATATGATGTCATCCCCCATCTTTTTTGATTACTATATTTTGGATATTAGAATGTCAACTCTATCTTGTTTCTTGGGATCATTTGCTTGAAAAATGTTTTTCCAGACCTTATGTCTGAGGTAGTGTTTATCTTTGTTGCTGTTTCTTGTATGCAACAAAATGATGGACCCTGTTTTTTTATGCTGTCACTTTATATGAGGGCTTTTATTTGGGAATTGAGTCCATTGACATTGAGGGAAATTAAAGACCAAAGATTGTTTGCTCCTTTTATTTTTGTTGTTGGTTATATTATGAATTTGTGATTCTCTTCTTTTTGTTTGGTTTATGTTTTCTTGGGTGCAGTTACTCTTCTGCATGAGTGTTTTTCTCCTAGTAGCCTCTGTAGGGCTGGATTAGTAGAAAGAAATTGTTTAAATTTTGTTTTCTCATTGAATATCTTTGTTTCTCATCTATGGGGATGGAGAATTTTGCTCGGTTTAGTTGCCTGGACTTGTATTTGTGTTCTCTTAGGGTCTGTATGACATCTCTCCAAGATCATCTGGCTTTTAGTGTCCCTCTTGAATAGGCTCCTATAATTTCCGTAGATCTAACTTTATATCTTTCTTGGCATCTTTCCCTTACAGCTTTTAATATTCTTTTTATTTTCTGTACATTTAGTGTTTTGACTATTATGCCACTTGAAAATTTTCTTTTTTTGGTGCAATTTATTTAGTATTTTTTTTAAGCTTCTTGTACATTGAAGGCTCTTTTTTATTTTAGGAAAGCTTTATTCCATGATTTTATTGAAGACATTTTCTGACCTACTGAACTGTGAATCATCACCCGCTTCTATTTCTATAATTCTTAGGTTTGGTATGTTTACTGTTTCCTGAATTTCCTGAATATTTCGGGTTAGGAGCATTTTACTCCTTGTAATTCCTTGAGTTTTGTGTCAATGTCATTTATGGTAATTTATGGGTGAGATTCTCTCTTCCATCTTTTGTATTCTGTTGGTGATGCTTACATCTGTGGTTCCTTAACTTTTTGCTGTTTTTCATCCCCAAGATTGCCTCACTTTTTGCTTTCTTTATTGATTCTATTTACATTTTAACATCTTGGAATATTTTGTTCAATTCCTTCCTTTCCACTATTTGACTATTTTCCTGAATTTCTATTAAGGGATTTATTTGTTTCCTCTCTAAGGGCTTCTACCTATTTGTCTATGTTTCCCTATATTTGTTTAAGGGAGTTTTTAAGTCTCTTTAAAACCCTCTATCTTTTTAATTATGTGGTATTTTAGGACAGAATATTGCTCTTCAGGTGTTTTAAGTTATCTAGGGCTTGCTTTGGTAGGAGTACTAGGTTCTGTTTTTGCTAAATCACATTAACTTCTGTTGCTTATGTTCTTGTGCTTGCCTTTTACCATCGACTTACCTCTAGAGCTGATTGGCTAGTGTGTCTCACACTGAAACAGTCCTCCTTTGCCACACGTAGAGCTGTGACCTGGACTAGATCAGGCCTTCTGGAGGGCAGTTAGTGCTGCCTCTGGTTAGGTAAGTTCTCCTGTGTCCCTGGTTAGAGCAGTCTTCCTGTGTCCTTGGCTCAGGCAGACCTCCTAGGAGACAGGCAAGTTATGGGATTCAGATGGCCAGCATACAGTTGTGCCAGAAGTGAAGGTAGAATGGGGAAAATCCCACATCTGCTGGGCAATGTGGAAGTTCCAGCTTATGTGGATATGAGGACAGTGCTTTTATCTGTGTCTCTGGTTAGGGCAGACCTCCTGGGAAACAGATAGGCTTTAGGGTTTGGAGAAAGGTATGGCAGTTTGACTTGGGTTCAGGTAGAGTATCTGGAGGGATTTCTTAAAAGTTACCCATTATGGAATGTAAACCAAGATCAGCTAAACAATATATACAATCCTATCGTCCCCAAGGGAAAAAAAAGCAGTCATTAAAAGTTTCAAAAAAAAAAAAAGTGCCAGGTCAAGAAGGTTTTAAAGCAGAATTGTACCAGGCATTGAAAGACCTTTAGGCCAATACTCCTCTAACTATTTCATAAAATACAAACACAAGAACATTACCCAACTCATTCCAATGGGCCACAGTCACCATGCTACCTAATCCACACAAAGACTCAACAAAGAAAGAAAATTTCAAAACTATTTCTATTCTGTATGTCAATGCAAAAATCCTATAAAAAACACAGTAAATCCAAAACACATTAAAAACCTCATCCACCATGTTCAAGTGGGTTTCATCCACAGGATGCAGGGATGGTTAAATATATTAAGTTTTTGCAATGTAAACCACCACATTAAAAAAAGTCATATGAAAAAAAATCTCATTACATTAGCCCTTCATTTAAAAGTCCTGGACAAATCAGACACACAAGGTCCATTTCTAACCTCAATCTCATCCCAAACATGAAAAATGGAAATAAACTTAAAACAATTCCACTAAAATAAGGGACCACACAAGGCTGGACCCATTCTCAGTATCTGTTCAACATAGTACTTGAAGTTCTAGCAACAACAATAAAACAACTGAAGGAGATAAAATGGATATAAATTGTAAAAGAAGTTAGAGTATCACTCTTTTCAGATGATATGATTGTATATGTAAGTGACTCTCAAATTTCTATTAGACAGGTCCTACAGCTGATAAACACCTTGAGCAATGTGGCTGGAATAAAAATCAACTTGAAAACATTAGTAGCACTTCATTATTCAAATGCTAAATGGGCTGAGAAAGAAATTAGTGAAATAACAATATTTTCAATATTAACAGATATTAGACAATATCTTGGTATAACTCTAATGAATCCTGTAAAAACTTGCATGACAAAAATGTAGTCTTTGAAGAGAAAAATTGGTGAAGACATCAAAATTGGAAAGATCCCCTATGCTCATGGATTAATACAATTAGCATAGCACAAACAACCAATATACCAAAAATGTCTGACCAAACTGTACTTACAGATTCAAAGAAATTCCAAACAATATTCCAATACAATTCTTTACAGATCTTGAAAGAAAAATGCACAACTTCATTTGGAAAAACATAACCCAGAATAGCTTAATTAGGAAAGAATTTCTGGAGGGATCACAATCCTTTATATCAAGATGTTCTATAGATTCATAGTAATAAAAACTGTTTGATATTAGCATAAAAACAGACAAGCTGATCAGTAGAATAGATTTCATAATCCATAAACAACCCGAGATATGTTCAACATTTAATTTTCTTTTTTTTTTTCATTCTTTTTTTTTTTTTATTAACTTGAGTATTTCTTATATACATTTCGAGTGTTATTCCCTTTCCCGGTTTCCGGGCAAACATCCCCCTCCCCCCTCCCCTTCCTTATGGGTGTTCCCCTCCCAACCCTCCCCCCATTGCCGCCCTCCCCCCATAGACTAGTTCACTGTGGGTTCAGTCTTAGCAGGACCCAGGGCTTCCCCTTCCACTGGTGCTCTTACTAGGATATTCATTGCTACCTATGGGGTCAGAGTCCAGGGTCAGTCCATGTATAGTCTTTAGGTAGTGGCTTAGTCCCTGGAAGTTCTGGTTGCTTGGCATTGTTGTACTTTTGGGGTCTCGAGCCCCTTCAAGCTCTTCCAGTTCTTTCTCTGATTCCTTCAATAGGGGACCTATTCTCAGTTCAGTGGTTTGCTGCTGGCATTCGCCTCTATATTTGCTGTATTCTGGCTGTGTCTCTCAGGAGCGATCTACATCCGGCTCCTGTCGGTCTGCACTTCTTTGCTTCATCCATCTTGTCTAATTGGGTGGCTGTATATGTATGGGCCACATGTGGGGCAGGCTCTGAATGGGTGTTCCTTCAGTCTCTGTTTTAATCTTTGCCTCTCCCTTCCCTGCCAAGGGTATTCTTTTTCCTCATTTAAAGAAGGAGTGAAGCATTCACATTTTGATCATCCGTCTTGAGTTTCGTTTGTTCTAGGGATCTAGGGTAATTCAAGCATTTGGGCTAATAGCCACTTATCAATGAGTGCATACCATGTATGTCTTTCTGTGATTGGGTTAGCTCACTCAGGATGATATTTTCCAGTTCCAACCATTTGCCTACGAATTTCATAAACTCGTTGTTTTTGATAGCTGAGTAATATTCCATTGTGTAGATGTACCACATTTTCTGTATCCATTCCTCTGTTGAAGGGCATCTGGGTTCTTTCCAGCTTCTGGCTATTATAAATAAGGCTGCGATGAACATAGTGGAGCACGTGTCTCTTTTATATGTTGAGGCATCTTTTGGGTATATGCCCAAGAGAGGTATAGCTGGATCCTCAGGCAGTTCAATGTCCAATTTTCTGAGGAACCTCCAGACTGATTTCCAGAATGGTTTTACCAGTCTGCAATCCCACCAACAATGGAGGAGTGTTCCTCTTTCTCCACATCCTCGCCAGCATCTGCTGTCACCTGAGTTTTTGATCTTAGCCAATCGCACTGGTGTGAGGTGAAATCTCAGGGTTGTTTTGATTTGCATTTCCCTTATGACTAAAGGTGTTGGACATTTCTTTAGGTGTTTCTCAGCCATTCGGCATTCCTCAGCTGTGAATTCTTTGTTTAGCTCTGAACCCCATTTTTAATAGGGTTATTTGTTTCCCTGCGGTCTAACTTCTTGAGTTCTTTGTATATTTTGGAAATAAGGCCTCTATCTGTTGTAGGATTGGTAAAGATCTTTTCCCAATCTGTTGGTTGCCGTTTTGTCCTAACCACAGTGTCCTTTGCCTTACAGAAGCTTTGCAGTTTTATGAGATCCCATTTGTCGATTCTTGATCTTAGAGCATAAGCCATTGGTGTTTTGTTCAGGAAATTTTTTCCAGTGCCCATGTGTTCCAGATGCTTCCCTAGTTTTTCTTCTATTAGTTTGAGTGTGTCTGGTTTGATGTGGAGGTCCTTGATCCACTTGGACTTAAGCTTTGTACAGGGTGATAAGGATGGATCGATCTGCATTCTTCTACATGTTGCCCTCCAGTTGAACCAGCACCATTTGCTGAAAATACTATCTTTTTTCCATTGGATGGTTTTGGCTCCTTTGTCAAAAATCAAGTGACCATAGGTGTGTGGGTTCATTTCTGGGTCTTCAATTCTATTCCATTGGTCTATCTGTCTGTCTCTGTACCAATACCATGCAGTTTTTATCACTATTGCTCTGTAATACTGCTTGAGTTCAGGGATAGTGATTCCCCCTGAAGTCCTTTTATTGTTGAGGATAGCTTTAGCTATCCTGGGTTTTTTGTTATTCCAGATGAATTTGCAAATTGTTCTGTCTAACTCTTTGAAGAATTGGATTGGTATTTTGATGGGGATTGCATTGAATCTGTAGATTGCTTTTGGTAAAATGGCCATTTTTACCATATTAATCCTGCCAATCCATGAGCATGGGAGATCTTTCCATCTTCTGAGGTCTTCTTCAATTTCTTTCCTCAGTGTCTTGAAGTTCTTATTGTACAGATCTTTTACTTGCTTGGTTAAAATCACACCGAGGTACTTTATATTATTTGGGTCTATTATGAAGGGTGTCGTTTCCCTAATTTCTTTCTCGGCTTGTTTCTCTTTTGTATAGAGGAAGGCAACTGATTTATTTGAGTTAATTTTATACCCAGCCACTTTGCTGAAGTTGTTTATCAGCTTAGTAGTTCTCTGGTGGAACTTTTGGGATCACTTAAATATACTATCATGTCATCTGCAAATAGTGATATTTTGACCTCTTCTTTTCCGATCTGTATCCCTTTGATCTCCTTTTGTTGTCTGATTGCTCTGGCTAGAACTTCAAGAACTATATTGAATAAGTAGGGAGAGAGTGGGCAGCCTTGTCTAGTCCCTGATTTTAGTGGGATTGCTTCAAGTTTCTCTCCATTTAGTTTAATGTTAGCAACTGGTTTGCTGTATATGGCTTTTACTATGTTTAGGTATGGGCCTTGAATTCCTATTCTTTCCAGGACTTTTATCATGAAGGGGTGTTGAATTTTGTCAAATGCTTTCTCAGCATCTAATGAAATGATCATGTGGTTCTGTTCTTTCAGTTTGTTTATATAATGGATCACGTTGATGGTTTTCCGTATATTAAACCATCCCTGCATGCCTGGGATGAAGCCTACTTGATCATGGTGGATGATTGTTTTGATGTGCTCTTGAATTCGGTTTGCCAGAATTTTATTGAGTATTTTTGCGTCGATATTCATAAGGGAAATTGGTCTGAAGTTCTCTTTCTTTGTTGTGTCTTTGTGTGGTTTAGGTATAAGAGTAATTGTGGGTTCGTAGAAGGAATTCGGTAGGGCTCCATCTGTTTCAATTTTGTGGAATAGTTTGGATAATATTGGTATGAGGTCTTCTATGAAGGTTTGATAGAATTCTGCACTAAACCCGTCTGGACCTGGGCTCTTTTTGGTTGGGAGACCTTTAATGACTGCTTCTATTTCCTTAGGAGTTATGGGGTTGTTTAACTGGTTTATCTGTTCCTGATTTAACTTCGATACCTGGTATCTGTCTAGGAAATTGTCCATTTCCTGAAGATTTTCAAATTTTGTTGAATATAGGTTTTTATAGTAAGATCTGATGATTTTTTGAATTTCCTCCGAATCTGTAGTTATGTCTCCCTTTTCATTTCTGATTTTGTTAATTTGGACACACTCTCTGTGTCCTCTCATTAGTCTGGCTAAGGGTTTATCTATCTTGTTGATTTTCTCAAAGAACCAACTTTTGGTTCTGTTGATTCTTTCTATGGTCCTTTTTGTTTCTACTTGGTTGATTTCAGCTCTGAGTTTGATTATTTCCTGCTTTCTACTCCTCCTGGGTGTATTTGCTTCTTTTTGTTCTAGAGCTTTTAGGTGTGCTGTCAAGCTGCTGACATATGCTCTTTCCTGTTTCTTTCTGCAGGCACTCAGCGCTATGAGTTTTCCTCTTAGCACAGCTTTCATTGTGTCCCATAAGTTTGAGTATGTTGTATCTTCATTTTCATTAAATTCTAAAAAGTTTTTAATTTCTTTCTTTATTTCTTCCTTGACCAGGTTATCATTGAGTAGAGCATTGTTCAATTTCCACGTATATGTGGGCATTCTTCCCTTATTGTTATTGAAGACCAGTTTTAGGCCGTGGTGGTCCGATAGCACGCATGGGATTATTTCTATCTTTCTGTACCTGTTGAGGCCCGTTTTTTGACCAATTATATGGTCAATTTTGGAGAAAGTACCATGAGGAGCTGAGAAGAAGGTATATCCTTTTGCTTTAGGATAGAATGTTCTATAAATATCCGTTAAGTCCATTTGGCTCATGACTTCTCTTAGTCTGTCTACATCACTGTTTAATTTCTGTTTCCATGATCTGTCCATTGATGAGAGTGGGGTGTTGAAATCTCCCACTATTATTGTGTGAGGTGCAATGTGTGTTTTGAGCTTTAGTAAGGTTTCTTTTACATATGTAGGTGCCCTTGTATTTGGGGCATAGATATTTAGGATTGAGAGTTCATCTTGGTTGATTTTTCCTTTGATGAATATGAAGTGTCCTTCCTTATCTTTTTTGATGACTTTTAGTTGGAAATTGATTTTATTTGATATTAGAATGGCTACTCCAGCTTGCTTCTTCTGACCATTTGCTTGGAAAGTTGTTTTCCAGCCTTTCACTCTGAGGTAGTGTCTGTCTTTGTCTCTGAGGTGTGTTTCCTGTAGGCAGCAGAATGCAGGGTCCTCGTTGCGTATCCAGTTTGTTAATCTATGTCTTTTTATTGGGGAGTTGAGGCCATTGATATTGAGAGATATTAAGGAATAGTGATTATTGCTTCCCGTTATATTCATATTTGATGTGAGGTTATGTTTGTGTGCTTTCATTCTCTTTGTTTTGTTGCCAAGACGATTAGTTTCTTGCTTCTTCTAGGGTATAGCTTGCCTCCTTATGTTGGGCTTTACCATTTATTATCCTTTGTAGTGCTGGATTTGTAGAAAGATATTGTGTAAATTTGGTTTTGTCATGGAATATCTTGGTTTCTCCATCAATGTTAATTGAGAGTTTTGCTGGATACAGTAATCTGGGCTGGCATTTGTGTTCTCTTAGGGTCTGTATAACATCAGTCCAGGATCTTCTGGCCTTCATAGTTTCTGGCGAGAAGTCTGGTGTGATTCTGATAGGTCTCCCTTTATATGTTACTTGACCTTTTTCCCTTACTGCTTTTAATATTCTTTCTTTATTTTGTGCGTTTGGTGTTTTGACAATTATGTGACGGGAGGTGTTTCTTTTCTGGTCCAATCTATTTGGAGTTCTGTAGGCTTCCTGTATGTCTATGGGTATCTCTTTTTTTAGGTTAGGGAAGTTTTCTTCTATGATTTTGTTGAAGATATTTACTGGTCCTTTGAGCTGGGAGTCTTCACTCTCTTCTATACCTATTATCCTTAGGTTTGATCTTCTCATTGAGTCCTGGATTTCCTGTATGTTTTGGACCAGTAGCTTTTTCCGCTTTACATTATCTTTGACAGTTGAGTCAATGATTTCTAGGGAATCTTCTGCTCCTGAGATTCTCTCTTCCATCTCTTGTATTCTGTTGGTGAAGCTTGTATCTACAGCTCCTTGTCTCTTCTTTTGGTTTTCTATATCCAGGGTTGTTTCCATGTGTTCTTTCTTGATTGCTTCTATTTCCATTTTTAATTCCTTCAACTGTTTGATTGTGTTTTCCTGGAATTCTTTCAGGGATTTTTGCGATTCCTCTCTGTAGGCTTTTACTTGTTTATTAATGTTTTCCTGTGCTTCCCTAAGTGTGTTCAGGTCTTTCCTGAAGTCCTCCAGCATCATGATCAAATATGATTTTGAAACTAGATCTTGCTTTTCTGGTGTGTTTGGATATTCCATGTTTGTTTTGGTGGGAGAATTGGGCTCCGATGATGGCATGTAGTCTTGGTTTCTGTTGCTTGGGTTCCTGCGCTTGCCTCTCGCCATCAGATTATCTCTAGTGTTACTTTGTTCTGCTATTTCTGACAGTGGCTAGACTGTCCTATAAGCCTGTGTGTCAGGAGTGCTGTAGACCTGTTTTCCTCTCTTTCAGTCAGTTATGGGGACAGAGTGTTCTGCTTTCGGGCGTGTAGTTTTTCCTCTCTACAGGTCTTCAGCTGTTCCTGTGGGCCTGTGTCTTGAGTTCACCAGGCAGCTTTCTTACAGCAGAAAATTTGGTCTTACCTGTGGTCCCGAGGCTCAGGTTTGCTCGTGGGGTGCTGTTCAGGGGCTCTCTGCAGCGGCAGCAACCAGGAAGACCTGTGCCGCCCCTTCCGGGAGCTTCAGTGCACCAGGGTTCCAGATGGTCTTTGGCTTTTTCCTCTGGCGTCCGAGATGTGTGTGCAGGGAGCAGTCTCTTCTGGTTTCCCAGGCCTGTCTGCCTCTCTGAAGGTTTAGCTCTCCCTCCCACGGGATTTGGGTGCAGAGAACTGTTTATCCGGTCTGTTTCCTTCAGGGTCTGGCGGTGTCTCCGGCAGGGGTCCTGCCGCTCCTGGGCCCTCCCCCACGGGAGCCCAGAGGCCTTATACAGTTTCCTCTTGGGCCAGGGATGTGGGCAGGGGTGAGCAGTGTTGGTGGTCTCTTCCGCTCTGCAGCCTCAGGAGTGCCCACCTGACCAGGCGGTTGGGTCTCTCTCTCACCGGGTCTGGGACAACATTTAATTTTCAAAGGAAGAGAAAACCGTACAATGGAAGAAAGAACACATTTTCAATCATAGGTGCTAGTTTAACTGGTTGTCTTCATGAGAAACAATGCAAATAAATCCATATTTATCACTCTGAACAAATCTCACGTTAAAGTAGATCAAAGACCACAATAGCAAAGTGAATACATTAAAAGAAGTAACATTGGTTTACTGCCTCGAATACATTGGTGCAGGAGAAAAATTGCTAATCCAATATCTCAACAGTAAGACCAAAAAATTAATAAATGGGATCAAAGGTGAAAGTCCACATCAATAGGATAAAAAAAAACAGCTTACAGAATGGCAAAATATTCTTACCAACCCTATATCTGACAGAAGGCTAATATAAAAATATATAAAGAACTCAAGAGAGTAGGCATCCATAAACCAAATAACATAATTGAACAATGTGTTAGAGATCTCACCAGACAATTCTCAGTAGAGAAATTTTTAATTGCCAAGATGCACTTAATAAAATGTTCAACATCCTTAATCATCAGGTGCAAACAAATAAGAAGCTTGAGATTTGGTCTTATACCAGTAAGAAAGGCTAAGTTCAATACTCAAATGGCAGAAGCAGCAGGCTTGGTTGTGGAGGAAGGGGAACACTCCTCCACTCTTGTTGGAAAGAAAACTAGTACAAACACGTTGGAAATCAGTTTGATGAATTCACAGAAAGTTTCTCATAGTTTTAACTAAAGATACAGCTATACCACTTGTGGGCATATAACAAAAAAATGCTCCACTAAAACACAAAGGCACTTGCTCAACTATGTTCATAACAGCATTATTCATAATAGCCAGAAACTGGAAATAACCTAGATGTTTCTCAACCGAAGAATGGATAAAGAAAATGTGGTACATCTATGTAGGATGCCATACAGGTGAGGGCAGGTACAGGTTAGAATGAGGCCTGTTATTGGACGAGAAGGAAGGATGGGTGGAAAAAAGTTTTCAGGGAAGGAGGAGACTGGAGGAGAAGGGGAGAAGGTGCTGAGAGAAAATGGAGGCTGACCTTAAGAGTCCACTCTCTGTGTTTACAGGTTTTTATGAATGTTCTTAAGGGATGGATGTGTATAGGGCTTAGTAGGTTTAGATGGGAAATTATATCTTATCAACTATTGTGTTGTGTGTTCTTTCTTTCGGCGATTTGACTTTGGGAGTGTGTATGTGGTGGCAGAGACATCGGGCCACCACAGAGTTGGGATGTGTATTTCTGTCAAGATATCTATTAGATATCTTGGGGCACTGCAGTGCCTGATCTAGAATGGGTAAAAGACAGCATTTTAATATAATTTTACAACACATCTAATCAATGGAATACTACTCATCTATTAAAAACAAAGACATCATGAAACAGGCAAATGGAAGGAATAAGAAAATATAATTCCACGTGAGATAATTCAGGCACACAAAGACCAGCATTTTAAATACTTACTTATAAGTGCACATTAGCTATAAAGCACAGAATAAGCAAAATACAATTCAGAGATAAAAGAAACTGATTATTAAGCAGTGCTCAAAGGAAGAAGAGTGAATCTCACTCAAAAGAGAAAATCTAATATACACTGGAGGTGGAGGGCAGGAGGGAACTGGATGTGAGAGGGGGTGAATAATAGAACAGGGATAGGGATAAAGTTGGGATAATAGTGGGCATAAGAGAACTTGGATACAGAAAAGAAATCAGTGGGGGTCATATCTCAAAGTAGCTGGAGGCCTGGGACAGGAGAGTCTCCCAAGTTTCTATGGGGTGACTTTAGTTGAGACTCCTAGGGGTTAGACATAAGGAGACTGAAGTGACTACCTCCTGAAATCAGGAGGGATTTCCTGTGAGGGAGAGGACAAATATTTCACCCAAAATTTGTCCTGCCTACAAAATATGGAGAGATAAAGGTGGAACACAGAATGAAAGAACAGCCAACTAATTCCTGGCCCAATGTGAGACCCATCCCATGTGAGAGACCGAATTCCTGTCAATATTAATGATACTCTATTATGCTTGCATACCTGTGCCTAACACACTTGTCTCCTGTGGGATTGCATGCAGCAGCAGATAAATACAGATGTGGCCACCCATAGCCAAACATCAAGCAAAGCACAGGTTGTCTTGTGCAAGATCGGGCAATAGGTTTGAATGAGCTGGAGGAGCCAAGGACAACACAGAAACCTGCAAAATCAACCAACCTGGGATCATGTGGGTTCACAGAGACCGAACTAACAATCTCAGAACATTCAGGAGTTGCTCTTAACCACCCCCTTACATATTTGTAGCTTATATATAGCTTGGTCGTCAAGTGTGTCCCCTACCAACTGCGGAGGGCTGATCTCTGACTCTGATTACTGTTTTTGGATCCCTTTCCCCTGGCTGGGCTGCCTAGTTAGGTTTCACTAGGACAGAATGCTCTTTGTCCTATTGTTATATGTCTGAGAGCAGGGCTGTATACAAGGAGGGCTTCCACTTCTCTGAGAAAAGCAGCAGGGAGTAGCAGGAGGGATTTTTGAGGGTGGGCCTGGAAGAAAAGGAGGGAGGGGTTGCATTCATGATATGATATGAATAAATAAATTAATGAAAAATAAAAAAAATCACAAACCACTTTAGCAAAAATCCACTCCTTCAAGATTATAAACTTGTTTATGAGATATATTTTTATTTTATTACAAAAGCTATAGACGAGGAATTTAATTTCATGCTATATCTCTTTTGCTCAGTTATGGCTTTAGTGCTGTCACTGAAAGGATTTGAAAGAGACCCTGCTCTAATGTGATCTAAAAAAAAATCTTGATTGGTTTGTGTCTAAATAAAGGGTGACACCATAAGGGGCAACTTAAGACCCTTTATTATAATTAAAGTATTGAGTCTCTCTGTATGAATATTTAAAAGTGATACATATTAGTTACTGATGAGTATAATCTAAGATTAGGCTGTTAAGATGGGCAAATTAAGCATTCATTGAAACAGTGGAACGTTCATTGTTTTCTAATTATAAAATTTGCCTTTGAGGGAGGGCTATGAAAAGTGAACTTCAGGTTTCTGTTCCATTTAAAAGTTGTGAGTACTCTTTCTTAGTCATTTTTGTTATACAATTATGTGTGTGGGCAAGAGGTTGATATTTCTGTAATCAGAGGACAACTATGCATTATCAGTTCTTTCAATTTACCCTGTGGGTCCTTGGTCACTAGGCTTTGGATTAAATTCTTGTCCTACAAGTCCTCTCTTTCTCTCTCTCTCTCTCTCTCTCTCTCTCTCTCTATATATATATATATATATATATATATATATATATATATATATATATATTACTTTATTCGTTCTTCCTTCGGTACCTCCTTTCCTGTCTTGTTTTCATAATTCTCAGGAACTTCTTAGAAGAATAGGTCAGCATGCTGTCTTTGATAGTGCTATCCAGTCATGTGAAGTGGTCCCTGGTATCACTAGTATAAAGCGCTGGGCTTCATGTATTCATCACCATAAGTAATAAGCACTCAGTTGATGGACCAATGCACAAATTTCATGCTTCTCTTCTATCTTCACTAATGAAAAAAAAAACTCTTTTAAGAAAATTTAAAAAAGAATTTTCATTTATATGCATGTTTGTATGAGTGAAGGCTAGATAATAACCGTGAGTATCATTCCTCAGGTACTGTTTACCTTGTTTTTCAGAGAGGGTTCTCACTGGTCCAAAGCTTTCCTAATGTGCTGTTAGCTATTGAATAAACCCAGGAATCTGTTTCCTTTCCTCTCCAGAGCAGGGACTAAACATTTATAAAATAAGATTTTATTTTCCAATAAGAATAAGAATTTACAAGCTTTTGTTATGTAGCAGAAGTCTGCAGAGGTATGTGAAGAAATGATAACATACAGAATCCTGCTCATTTACATACTGGTTATTAGATTATGTATTCAGACTCTGATATGAATCATCATCATGTATATTGTCCCCCTTGTCACCTCCCACTGAATCCTGCTGTCATTTGGACCCATCAGGTACACAGAACCTAATGGCCATGATTTGGCATCCTTTGAATATGAAGGCCTGGTCCTATTATCACCTTTTCAAGCCATTCTTCATCCAACCTGTAAAGGCCCCTATATATTTCCTGGAAGTCATCACTCTCTCTCAAATGAGAAACAAACAAACAAACAAACAAACAAAAAATGACAAAAAACAAAAAAAACCCAAAAACCAAAATTAAGTTCTCTGAGAGGAAATATTCTTCTTTCTTTTATTTATTTGAGGCTGGGGAGTGGGCTGATGTTAGGAACTACAGCTTGCAACTTTATATTAAGTCTGACTGGGCTATGTGGATATAGCATTTCTGTTTTTGCAGGCTGCTTGCTTTTCCTGTGGATAGGCACCCTGACCATGTGCCAGGGAGAAAGAGGTCTGAGGATTAAGACCATACACCTGTCACTGATAATCAGCATAGCTCCTGGAACTGAGTCTTGTCCACATTTAACTGGATAAGCAGGTAAATCTGTAGACTACAAGCTTCTCCAGGCCCCATCACTTCCTGCAGGCAGCTGTTATTGCTGGCACCTGGTATTTTTTTTTTCTGAATTTGACATTTACTTCTTCACTTACTTAGACAATGTTGGTCACAAGAATTTCCTCTGGCAGGGGCTGCCAAGAACAAAATTTGGCAAACTACTCGCTATTCTTTCCGTAGATGAGAAAGTATCAGTCTTAGTGAATTTCCAAGCAAGCCATGTCCTAAATGAATATCCCATCTAAATACTACTGCATATTTATTTTCAGATGCCCATGGTAAGTAACCCTGTAGCATTATCAGTATATAAGTTGAGCGCATCATGAACAAAGCTAGTAGTTTTCCATTGAAAGACTTTTATTAGGCTTATATGTTCATTTGAATCAATGTTGTATCCTTTTCAAAATTTATATGGTGGGACAGGGGAGATACCTTAGTTAATAAGAATTTAATTTCCTACAAGAAGATGAACTTGAGTTCCATTCCTAAAACCCATGTAAAGCTAAAAATCTGACTGTTGTGGCATATGATTCTAAAGCTAGATCTACGGAAGGAGAGACAGGTGGGATCTTTAGGACTTGTTGGCCAGCCAGCCTAGTATACTTGATGAACTCCAGGCAATGGGAGACTCCTTTTCCCAAAATAAAATGAGCAGCACTTGAATAATAGCAACTGAGGTTGTAAACATTTACACCTTCCTGCGTTTGTGTGTGTGTGTGTGTGTGTGTGAATGTGTATAGGGGTATGTGTGTGTGTGTGTGTGTGTGTGTGTGTGTGTGTGTGTATGTGAGCATGCTCAAGTGAGCACGCACACACACAAACACACAGACACAGAAACACACACACACACAAACACACACACATACACACACACTCACATTATTTGTTGAAAACCAGGACTGGAAATGATGGTTTTATGAGGTGATGGCTTTGGGAAGTTAGTAGTCAACACACAGAGCCCTTGATAGCTTGAGATCCAAGAGAGCTATCTTGCTTTATCTAACATATTGGAACCAGTGAGGAAATGTCCTGTGAATCAGGACACATGTCCTTACCAGATACTAAATCTTTTCCTGCATTATTTTGGACATCTCAGCCTCCAGTACCATGAGAACTAGGTTTTTGTTTCAGTAAGTCATCTAGTTTATTCTCAGGATAGAACCATAACTTCAAAGTCAACTTTTATGGTCACTCAGGAACTGCATTCACTGAGTTCAGGTTTGTGTTCACTATAAAAAGGCATCAGAGGACTACACGGGCAAGGAAAAACTATCCTGTCTTAACTGACATAGAGAGCCCAGAGGAAGTGTGAACCTGGATTCCAAGGAAAGCAGATGGTTGAGTCAGGTCCTATCGATATCAAGTCATGCTCCTGATTTTACATCTTTTTTATTCCTGTTTTTGCACAGGGCTTTTAACATTTGCTTTCTATTCATGTGACACTTCACTGCCTAGATTTTAATGTCTAAGTGAGACATGAAACTGAGTAGAGAAGAAGGATGTGCCTGGTACTATAAACTTGCCCAATTACCTGAGGCTCCTGAAACTGTGGATTGCTGCCTTTTATCACCACTTTATGAAACTAGTAGTTCATAAATAACAGCATTCTAAATACTTATTCTATGCTTACCAATAAGCTCAGACCTCATCAAAGAAATATCATGGGGAAAAATAGAGACCATAAAAAAAGAGAGAAAGAAAAAACAAAAAGAAAGAAAAGAAATTTAAAAACCACTACTGGTTAAAATGCAGAGAATAACTTAATAGAGTATCTAACACCATCAATATGTCTAGAAACAATTCCTGAACCAGGGAGCATCACTGAAGAAGTAGGTGGAAAGACTGTGTGAGGCATACTGAGAAGTCTGCTTTGAGTGTATCTAGAAATGATATAGAGCTTCACCCTGGGTTTCTTAATAACGTGGCTGAATAACAAGATCTGACCATGACATCAATATCTTGTGACTTGCATGTAAAATGCCTCGTACATTTTCAAACACTTACTCTCCTGATGGTGGTGCTATTTGTGAAGGTTGTGGAGCCTTTAAGGTCATGAGTCTTGCTGGAGTAGGTGTGTCACTCGCGTGTGAGCCTTGATGTCTTATCTGTAGACCACTCCGAGTCCTCAAAATTATTCCAGAAAGCAGATGAAGCATGATTAGTTAGCTTCCTCTTCCTGCTATCTTGCCTTCCCTCCTAGAGTAGACTGTCAAATGGAATCAACCAGTTCTTCCTTAACCTGCCTTGGTCAGGTATTTTGACAGAGCTCTATTTAAAGTTACTAAGATAACTTTCTGTCAGATTTTACTTCAACCCAAGGTTTGAGGTTTCTTGTTGTTACGCTGGTTAAGAGGATACCAGACTTCTCCTTGTGGATTCAGACTGTTAGGAGAATCAAAAGAAAATGAGTAACTGAATCACACACACACACACACACACACACACACACACACACACACACACACAAAATAAAACACAAAGTCAAAACGAACAAAGAAGAAAAAACATGCTCATTCCATGTTTTGGAACCGTAATTTCCATTGAATAAATTGAATTGTTGGGTCAGCTCATCACTTTAAACAACTGGGCTACTCTCCCATTCCCACCCACCCCCAAAAATGATCAATTTTGACAAACATATTCCTTCACTCCAAGTTAAATGCTTACATGTGAGAGTGCTAATTAAACTTTCATTACTCTATATAACTTCCTGTTTCTAATTGCCTACTATAAATGTAATGAAGCTTTTCTTCTTTTCTTTTCTTTTCTTCTTTTTTTTTAATGGCCCCATAGTAGAATAGAAGTTGCCTTGTGCGAATGCTTTTGCATGGCTGACAGGCACCATCCAGAAGAGAGGTGGGGCAGTGAGAAAACAGATGAATTATGGGGTTGGTTTATTTGTATCTGTTCCTAAATGAAATGGTTGCTGTAAGTATAAAGATAATAAGTGTTTTGGCTATTTCTAACAGAGTAGACACTTTCTAACAGAACACCTCTAAAGGCTAGGCAGCTATCTATGCTGTGAGATTTTGGGCATGATCCCTGTCTTCAGTGGTTCTTGGACCACTTACTCTATTTGATATGTGTGATCTCCTGGTCTGGGAAAAGGTTGCCAGTATCAATAGCATGGATGAGTTTACTATAGCAGCTCAGAGATGAAGACTATACTAAGGCTGGCAAAGAGTATATGTATTTTGATGCTGATTGTTAAAGAAAATACCTCAAATGTCTATACAAATAAATTTTTTGAGTCAAGGATAAAAATAGACTGGATCATTAGAAGTCAAACCCATGTTGGTTGACACCATCATTTTTTTTTTTTTTACAATATTGATTTTTTTTTTTTTTTTAGTTCCAGACTGATATTCTTTGCATTGAACCTGGGCTATGCTTAGCTCCAGTATTTTCCCATAGTAGCAGAACCTTACTTTCATCCTCCCTTTAGGGCATTGTAACTAAATTCTCAGGGTACATTTTGAAGCTATTTTCATATCCATCCTGACAGCATCAGTACTAGACAATGGATGCCTCCTGCCTGGCTGTTAAGTAGCATCCTGGACATTTTTCAAGCATAGTCACTTTCTGCTTTCCAGCCCCGTATAATATTAACACAAAAAAGAAGTCTGACAATTAGAGTCACCTTGACTGTAACTGTCACTTGTGACATATTTATTCTGGAAACTTCCCATGCACTTTTACCTGACGACCTTGTGGCATCTTTAGACATTTAATTTGACATCTTGGCACTGTGTGCACCAATCTTGTATAAGATAAATAACATGCATGGTGTGGATTACACACCATTAAAGTGAGAAACTTAGTTCCGAAACTGCTATAGACTCGCTTTGTCTTGGAGATGGGTTCTGAAAAGGCACTATCTGTGAATGGCAAAAGAACAACTTAAAATCACAAAATTGGTTGAGTTGATGACCAATGTTGCCTTGAGACAGCTTTCAGGATTGTTCTCTCTAGGTTCTGTTTGAGACAGCTTTCTAATTCTATCTTAAAATCTCACTGGATCTCTTACAGATGAAAAGTCCAGTCTTGGGGTTGGGGATTTAGCTCAGTGGTAGAGTGCTTGCCTAGAAAACGCAAGGCCCTGGGTTCAGTACTCAGCTCTGAAAAAAGAAAGAAAGAAAGAAAGAAAGAAAGAAAGAAAAGTCCAGTCTTTTATTTGCATATTGATTAATTCATCTACCCCAAAGTCCGTTCAATTATCCTATCAATGAGCATTCTACTATCCTAGTACCTTGATTCTTAGAAGGAGGGAGCAAGCACATTTTTTTTTAACATTGAAAAGTAATTCAGAGATTTGCCTGTCTTTGTAAAGCATAGACAATAAGATATCTGGGTGGGACTCAGCCCTAAAATTAGCATCCCTATCATGCCTGAGCCTGGACCTAAACTCTGTCTGTACCAAGCTCACCTTGAACTCAGGAATAGGCCTGTCTTTGTAAGCACACACACACACACACACACACACACACACACACACACACCAAACACACACACCACATGTGGAATCTTGCTTTGCAATCAGCACTTCCTAAGTCTATATATTTCTTTTATTAGTATCTTTCTGACAAGCTACCTCACAGTGCAGCTGCTTCTGTTCTTTTAGATCTATATAGCTCCTTATAGAATTCATATTGCAATCTTATATATTTTGAATAGTTCAGAAATTATTTATTTTTGAACTCATGTTTTCAGAGTTGTCCCACACCCTTAAGTAATGTTCTGAAGGTCTCATCATTTGCCATTTTTGCTAAGTAAATAGACACATTCTTGTGCCTTGACCTTGTGCTATGTCTAATTATCTTAGTCATTAAACTTAATCTGGAAAACCTTCCCTGAATGAAGAACATAAAGTATGAAAATTAATATATGAACAAGCCTTAAACACACAAAAAATATCAATACATGTGGAACCCCATACCCTGATGACTGTTCCAGGGGTGGGAACCATGTCACGAGTACCTTCCTTGGCAAAGGTGGACTTTGCATCTCTCCTTTCTGTTCTAATTCATGAATGTGGTGATCCCCTCATAGTTCTCTTTGCTTTTTGGGTGGCAATTTGGACAGGTTTCATACTCTGGAAACTCTGGAAAGTAGAACAGGATGAGAAGAAGCAGAGGCACTGGGTGGTACTCTGCTGTTATGGCCGAAGGTATTGTTTTTTGAAATAGGGAAAGCCACTGTAATGGTATTGCCATTGCCAGCCCTCGTGCCAGCAAGTATGTAATGTCAGCAGAGAGGAGGACAAAATATGTAACATTCTCAGAACACCTTGCAGGCCTAAGCAGGTCTCTTCAGGCTTGTTAGCATTTTTAAGCTAATTGATTCAACAGTTTACCTGCTATCTCTTCATTAGTTATAATTTTTGTGATTGCATATATTTTATTGGCCACAAAATCAATATATGCCTTTTCTCTGCCCTGGAAGTTGTCTGCCAAAGCTGAGTTTTGTAACCCCAAAGAGGGTAACTTCCTCAGACATTAATAGTAAGGTTTAAGATAACCATCAACTTTTCTTTTGATATTTTTTAATTGTGCCTTTGGGTCCAAAAATGCCCCTGTTTTATTTAATCCTTGATATATAGTCTTATTATTTTCTTCTCTTTTGAAGAATAATACTTTTCTGACCTTCTTCAAATACTCCAAAAGAAAATTGTCTTTCTGAGAGACAGGCTTTGCCACCTACTGCCTGTCCTATATTGTCCGAGAAGTGCCTGTCAAGAGAGGAAAAAAATTATTGGGAGCTGCTCGTCTGAGTCAAGAGCACCACCAGAATTGGGTAGTTCATCTACTGATATGGTGGCTTTCTCAGATTTGGCAAAATTTGCATGTAAAACCTGTGACATCAGGGGAGCTGATAGTGGCCTCCTAAATAATGACATACCTTTCCACAAATTAGTTAAAGCAAATTGACTTTACCGAAGTTGCACTAAAATGATTCAAGTCATCAACCATTACTGTCATTAATGTTTGCTTAAATGTATTCCACAGGAAAAGAAAATACATAGCTATTTTTCCCCCTCATGAACCCATACCTACTTGTGAAGTTCTTTTCCAACCCTGTGCCTTGTATCAGGGCTCAATGATCCTTTTTCAGGGAATTATTGAGTAACTTTCTGAATGAACTCAAAGAAATTTTGCAAAAGAATGTATTCATCCTCAACTTTCTTACTAATGGTTTGTTTCAAAACTATTCTTTTTTTTTTTTTTGGTTCTATTTTTCGGAGCTGGGGACCGAACCCAGGGCCTTGCACTTCCTAGGCAAGCGCTCTACCACTGAGCTAAATCCCCAACCCCCAAAACTATTCTTTTAATGATGTTTTTTAAAAATTTATTTGACATACTCTTTTTATTTATCAAATCTGCCTTTTTTTTTAACCTAGCTCAGAGAAGGGGGGTCTGAGACACCATTATTGAGATGCATCCCTAACTGAACTTGCCCAATATACTTAACTTCCCTTGTACAAGCTACTGGTTTGGGTGCTACCTATGAAGAAACAGGCTTGGCTTGGACAAGAGTTCTAAAGAAAGGATGACTGGGAAGGACAAAAGAATGACTTCAGGTCAAATTGTGAATTACACACTGAGGGCCCATATGCTACTCTAAATGGCTTTCAAGGATACTCTCTATTCTGCCTTAAACAGCTTTCTATTGCTATCCTTAAAAAAAGAAAAAAAAGTCTCTGGATAGCTCATCTTTTATAGATCAAAAGACCAGTGTTTTATTTACATATAAGTCCAGCAATCTACCTCACATTCATTTATGATCATCCTATGACCATAGTCCCTTGATTCTTAGAGACAGCAAGCACATTTTTTTTTAATTTCAAAGAATTCATAGATCTACTTGCCTTTGTGAAGCACAGACAACAAGCTCGGCACATTCTAAAATTTCAGTTCCTACCATGCCTGAGTCGGGACCTAAACATCTTCTGTCCAAGGCTGATTTTGGACTCAGGAATATGCCAATCCTTCTAAACACAAAGAAATTAACAAGGTGGAAACTTGTTCTTCAATCACCACTCCATAAATCTATCTTCTTTATCATTACCTTTCTGACAAGCAGACTCATAGTACTCTCTTTACTTTTAGATCTGTGAAGCAGCTTATAAAATTCATATTGCATTCTTGTATTTTGTATAGTTCAGAAATTATGTATTTTTGGAATCATGTTTTCAGAGTTCTTTACAGCAACCTTAAGGGGTGTCCTAAAAGCCTTAGCATTTAGCATCTTTGCTGAGAACATAGACACACACCACTGACTCCTATACTTGTGCTGTTTCTAATTTTCATGGAGTCATTAATGTTAACAGGGAGAGAATTATCTGAAGGAGTAATTTGAAAATATGTAAATTATCATATAAACAAGACTTATGCCTAAAGTAAATATCAACACTCACGGAGGCCCACACACTGCTGATTCTGTTCCAGAAGTAGGAACCTTGTGAATCCAGACTCAGAATGAAGTAGATGGGTTTACCATTACACATGGATCTATTGAGTGATCATAATCTACAAAACAAAGGTCTGCACTCTTACATAGTCCTAGAAGAAAAGTAACTTCATATTCTTGGCTCTGAAGGTCTCTGGTGCACTATTACTTTTGAGGTCTTCTCATTTTACCAAAACTATAGCCATGTTTTATTCAGTCTCCATTTTGCTCATAAGGTGAAATTAAATTCAGCATCACAGAAGTAATTATACATAGTTGTCATAAAGAAAGCTACAAATCAGCCAAAATGTGGTTGTAAAGAAATAAGTTTCATAGATGCAAGAAACAAAGCTGTAAGAACGAAGTTCTGGGAATACAGGAGCAAGGTCTTGGTGGTCAGCGTGACCATGCTTAATGGAAACAAGCCAAAACAAACAAACAAAAAACAAAACAAAAGAAAACAAGAACAAACAAACAAACAAACAAACAAACAAAAAAACTCTTCTCCCTACCCATCCCTGAGGTTGATTCCAAGAAAAACCACAAGATGTCAACCTGATCCTGCCTGACTACCCAGTTCCTCTCCACCTCTAAGGGATGTGCCAACTTAGCCCTTTCACAGTGATTCTCCAAGGCCAGGTGCAGGGCTAGATGAGGAAAGTGACCAACTAAGTCAAGAAGAGCCCCTTGAGCAGGTTAGCCAATACCTGACCAGATCCTTTATCCTGTGAACCACCAATGAAAATAGACCAGCTAACACTGTTGCTGAAGTCTGCACTCTGTAAGGAATAAATTTTGTGTGCTTTTTTGGTTTGGGGTTGCCTCTCCCTGAGTGAATGAGCAAGCCCACATATGTGGATCATTAAGCCTCTTGCTATTGCAGTGGTTACTTTGTCATTTTGGGATTTGTGGGTTGCACTCCTGAGATAAGACCGCTATGGGGTATTACAACAGTTGAATCACTTGTACCTTGTTATCTCAATGTTTTAAAATCCCCATGTTCACCACCTGTCCATCACCATTCTTATCTCACTCAGGACTACCAAATAGTGGTGTTTTGATTTCTTCCTTTCCATTTTGCATCTCTTTGACTTTTGTTTTGTTTTCTGATTGCTCTGGTGATGACTTCGAGTACTATATTGAATAAGTAGGGAGAGAGTGGGCCGCCTTGTCTGATCCCTAACTTTAGTGAGATTGCTTCAAGTTTATCTGTATTTTGGTTTGATGTAAACTACTGCTTTGCTGTATATTGCTTTTACTATGTTTGGGCATGGGCCTTAATTTATTGATCTTTCCAAAACTTTTAACACAGAGGGGTGTTGAATTTTGTTAAATGGTTCCTCAGCATCTAATGAGATGATCATGTGATTTTTTTCCTTGAGTTTCTTTATGTATTGGATTATGTTGATGGATTTCTGTATATCGAATCATCCCCATATCCTTAGGATGAAGCCTACTTGTTGATGATTGTTGATCATTTTGATCTGTTCTTGAATTTGGTTTGCAAGAATTTTATTGAGAATTTTTGCATGAATACTCATAAGGGAAAATGGTCTGAAGTTATCTTTCTTTGATGTCTTTGTGTGGTAATTGTAACTTCATAGAAGGAACTAGGTAATGTTCCTTCTGTTTCTATTTGCTGGAACAGTTTGGATAGTATTGGCATTACGTCTTCTATAAAGGTCTGAGTGAATTTGAATTCTCCTCTAAACCCATCTGGGCTTTTCTTTTGTCTTTTTTTTTCACTTGGAAGATTTTAATGACTACTTCCATTATTTTAGTAGTTATGGGGCTGTTTAGATAGTTTATCTGATCCTGATTTAACTTTGTTAACTGGTATTTGTCTAGAAAATTGTCTGTTTTACCAGATTTTCCAGTTTTATTGAATATAGGCTTTTTCAGTAGGATCTGATAATTTTTTGAATTTCCTCAGATTCTATTGTTATGTCTCCCTTTTATTTTCTGATTTTGTTAGTTTGAATACAAGCCCTGTGCAATCTGCTTAGTCTGCCTAAAGGTTTGTCTATCTTTTTAATTTTCTCAATGTACCAGATCCTGGTTTTGTTGGTTCCCTTTATAGATCTTTTTGTTTTTATTTTGTTGTCATCCCTGAATTTGGTTATTTCCCTCCTTCTACTTCTGTTGACGGTATTTGTTTTTTCTTGTCCTAGAGCTGTTAGATGTGCTTTGAAACTATTATTGTATGCTCTTTCCAGTTTCATTTTGGAGGGACTCAGAGCTATGTGTTTTCCTTTTAGCACTGCTTCCATTGAGTCCCATAAGTTTGAGTATGTTGTGCTTTCATTTTCATTAATTTCTAAAGGGTCTTTTTTTTCATTATTTCTTCATTGACCAAATTGTCATTTAGTACAGCATTGTTCAGCTTCCATGTTTATAAGGGCTATTGTTGTTGTTGTAGTTATTGAAGTCCATGGTGATCTGATAGGATGTGTTAGACTATTTCTATCTTCTTGTATCTGTTGAGGCCTGTTTTCGGATTGTTTATACGGTCAGTTTTGGAGAAGTTGCCATGAGTTGCTAAGAATAGGGTATATTCTTTTGTTTTAGAATGAAATGTTATGTAAGTATCAATTAAGTCCATTTGGTTCATAACTTCTGTTAGTTTCTCTATGTCTCTGTTCAGTTTCTGTTTCCATGATCTGTCCATTGATGAGGTAGGGTATTGGATCCTTCCAATATTACTGTTTGAGGTGCAATTTGTTTTCAGCTTTATTAATGTTTCTTTTATGAATGTAGGTGCCCTTGCATTTGGAGCATAGATATTTAAGTTTAAGAGTTAAATCTTGGTGGATTTTTCCTTTAATAAATGTGAAATGCCTTTTGTTACTATTTTTTGATAACTTTTGGTTGAAAAAGTTTTTGTCTATTCGATATTACAATGGATATTCCAGCTTGATTTTTTGGGACAATTTGCTTGGAGAATTGTTTTCCAAACTTTTACTCTGGTTAGTGTCTATCTTTTTCACTGGAGTATGTTTCTTGTATGGAGCAAAATGCTGGGTCCTCTTTCTGTATCCAGTCTATTAGTGTATGTCTTCTTACTGGGGGATTGAGTCCACTGATGTTAGGAGGTATTAAGGAAGAATGATTGTGGCTTCCTAATATTTTTATTGCTGGAGGTTGAATTATGTTTGTGTGGTTCTCTTCCTTTGGGTTTGTGGCAAGAATATTAGTTTATTGCTTTCTCTAGTGTGTATCCTTGTCTTGGAGTTTTCCATCTATTATACTTTGAAGGGCTAAATTTTTGGAAAGATATTATGTAATTTTGTTTTTATCCTGGGGTATCTTGGTGTCTTGATCTATGGTAATTCAGAATTTTGCTGGGTATAGTAGCCTGGGCTGGCATTTGTATCGTCTTAGTGATGGTTTGACATCTGTCCAGGATCTTTCGGCTTTCATAGTCTCTAGTGAGAAGTCTGCTATAATTCTGATAGGTTTACCTTTATATGTCACTTGACCTTTTTTCCCTTACTTATTCTTTCTTTGTTTTGTGTTTTTGGTGTTTTGACTATTATGTAACTGGAGGAATTACTTTTCTGGTCCAATATATTTGGAGTTCTGTGTGCTTCTTGTTTATTTCTCTTTCTTTAGTTTAGGAAAGTTTTCTTCTATAATTTTTGTTGAAGATATTTTTTGGCCTTTCATTATCTTCTCAACCTATTATCCTTTCTATTGACTTGGTCTTCTCATTGTGTCCTGGGTTTCCTAGGTGTTCTCGTTTAGGAGCTTTTTGTGTGTCTTACATTTTCTTTGATACCTATGTCAATGTTTTCCATGGTACCTTCTATCCATGAGATTCTTTCTTCTATCTCTTGTATTCTATTGGTAATGCTTGTGTCTATGTCTCCTGATGTCTTTCCTAGGTTTTCTATGTCCAGGATTTTCTCTCTTTTTTGTTTCTTTATTGTTTCTATACACATTTTTAAATCCTTGATGGTTTTGTTTAATTTCTTCACCTGTTTGGTTGTGTTTTTCTGTAATTCTTTAAGGGATTTTTGTCTTTACTCTTTAAGGGCTTCTAGTTGTTTACCTGTGTGGTCCTGTACTTCTTTTAGGGACTTGTTTACATCCTTCTTAAAGCTCTCTATCATCATCATAAAATGTGATTTTTTAAATCCAATCTTGTTTTTCAGGTGTGTTTGGATATCCACTATTGCTTTGGTGAGAGAACTAAGCTCTGATGTTGACAAGTAACCTTGGTTTCTGTTTCTTAGTTTCTGTGCTTGCCTCTCACCACCTTGTTATATTTGGTGTTCACTGGCCTCATTGTGTGGGACAGTGGCCTGATCCTCCTGTCATCCTCTGTGTTAGCACTCCATTAGCCTTATTTTCTTTCAGCCGGATCCGGGTACTGAGAGCTGTGGAACCGAATCAGCTCTGGGCACAGACAAAATTAGGAAGGGTCCTGTCTTAGACTACTCCTGGGTTTGTTTGTCCTGAGGGTTCCAGGCTGGTTCCTCAGAGCAGAAGTTTTGGTCATTTCTCTATTCTCAAATGTGTCAGTATTCCTGGTGATTGGCTTTCAGCTATGGACGTAAGCAGAGACTGGAAAGATGTTCTCTCTGTATACTCCTAGGTTCCTGTGTCCAGAATACTCTAGACAAGTTCCTCTTGTTCCAGGAATATGTGTAGAAATAGTGGGCTCCCCTGAGCATTCAGGATTGTCTGTAAATCTGAAAGTCCAGCTCTCTCCCAGACAGCATTTTGGTACAGATTGTTATGGAACTGGATCATTTTAGGTAATAGGTAGAAACCACAAAGTTCCTGCCCCATAAAATTGACTTCTGTTTGTTAAACCACTGTGGTTTGTTAGTGACTTATTACTATATATATGCTTATCATGCATAGGTGAGTTTGCTGTGTAGGTAGGTTTCTGCTAAAGAGAGTCACCAAAAAATAATTTAAGGCTAGCAAAAGATGGTGAACAACAAATGAAAGGCTTTGAGTTTTTATTGGAACAAGTGAGACATGAACGCAAGTGGAAGAAAGAGTGTAAGAGATTAGCCAATAAAGGACTTGAAAGCAGGAGGACATGGCATGGTGGTGTGTACCTTTTATCCTACCCATAGGGAAGTGGAATCAGATTGATTCCCAGATCTTGCTGGCTAGTGAATCTAGTCTACTTGACTATCTGCAGGCAAGTAACATATGTGCACAAATATGCACAGATATTCACAAAAGATTGATGAGTAGAACATTCACATAGGGCAGCATAAGTATAATTATGTTTGTGGATTGTTGGGCTGAACGGGTTATTTGGCTTGTAAAAAAATTGGGGCATGTTTTCCTGTTTCTGAACCACCTACATACTAGCAAATTATCTGCTATCAATAGTGATTCTAAAGACAGATTCATACATCTATTGCATTCTTATTGTTGCAGTATGTTCTGGCTTGAATTCAGACTGTTAGTAATGTTGCTTCCATCTCTCTTGGGTGATCAGTCCTCTTTAATTCTGCCCATTGTAAATTCCAGAATGAGTAGTCTCTTCTCAGGTATTACTCACCTCTTTAAGAATGAAATGAAAGGCTGGCACTTCCTACAGTATGTTCTGTTTATACTGCTCAGGTTCCTTTATAGGGCCAAGATCCAGTTATACTCAGATGTATCTCATTATGAAATAAGGCTTATAGGGTGCTTCTCAAGCTTGTAGATTTAACCATGTCACTGATGAGTTACTATGGAATTTCCTTACAGAAAATCCTTTGCATTCAAATGATTTTTTCATCATTTCCTTCTGAAGGGATCTAAATTATGAAAATTCCTTGTAAATGTAATTGTCCATATTTGTGAATGTAAAAAGATTAAAGCAAATAGGATTTGTCAGACTCTTGCATTAAAAGACAAAGATAATGATGTGGATACTATTGTCTTTTAGGATTGTACCCCACATATTTAACTATCCTTCTAGGAAAAAAAAGTGAAACAGTTTCTTATGAAGCAAATTTGTGTGTGTGTGTGTGTGTGTGTGTGTGTGTGTGTTCACATGCTTGTGTTATGTGGAAAATATGTCACAACCTTAGATAGTATTCACCTTGGTTTTTTGAAACAGGGTTTCACATTAGCCTAGATCTCACCAGTTAGGCTAGGGTGTCTGCTCATTGATTACCAAGAATTGAGCTGTATCTGCCTTCCAGTGCTTACAGATACATACCTTCACAGTTTGATTTTTATGTAAGTTCTAGGAATGGATCTCAGGTTCTCATCCTGCATAGTAAGCATTAATTAAGTGAGCCATCCTCTATCTGTTATTCTAGTTTTTAATATAAATATAATATGTTCAAAAGAGTTAATGACTTGGCTAAGGTTCATGAAGAGGAAGGGTACCACTTGTAGCCTGCAGAGCTTTGGCACTAGGCAGAGAGCAGCCACAAGCAAGCAGAAAGGGAAAGCACCTCTAAAGTGATGGTGTTGTATATGTTAATCTTCTGACTCTGAGCATTGCTTTTCAATGGAACACCTCAGACACCATTCTCCATTCAGCTTCAGATGGCACACTTCATGTCAATAGGAGAGAGCATACTTCTCATGTATCTCCTGTAACAAAACTCTATGTATGTGGGTATGTAAGGCTACTACATTGTAACCTCATGTCAAGCCTACACAGCATTTTTCTCTTAACTTTTCCCAGGTTCTCTTCTAGAGGGTGCTGGATATTTATCTGGTCCTGCCATAACAAAGAACCACATGCTGGTTGATTTTAGAGAAGACATTTTTGTTTATATTCTCACGGTTTTGAAGATTGCAAGTTTGGAATTAGGATCCTTCATTTTTCCAGGTGGCACTCCACTTGGCTTATAGATGGGTGTCTTCCTGTTCTCCAGAAAACCTTCCCTTTGCATGTTTCTATATCCTAACATCCTTCCTTTATAAGGACATCCATCATGCTGTATTGTGTAGGACATTTTAACGTTTATTATTTCTCTAAGAATCCTCTTTTAAAATACACACACACACACACACACACAGACACACACGCTCAATAGGAGTGGATGAATGTGGTGTCACAAACAAACAAACAAAAAAACAAACAAAAAAATTTAGTAATGTCAGACCCAATCTATCACTTTATCTATATAACAGGGAGCTGGCAATTTTCCTAGAAGTGGGAGGGAAATTTTTTTCTTCATTTTCTATAATAACCTCAAATGTAGGAAGCTTTCTGAGAATAAAGCCTAAGTAGTTCCTAAGTTGCATGTGGAATATGTCAACAAATTCTGTGCTTGTTGATGGCCATTGCCAATTTGACAGGGTCTAGAACCACCCAGGAGATTTTGCTCTAAACTATGTCACACTGTCCCATGTGCTAGACTTTTGCTCTGAATAAGGAAAAAAAGGGTGGGGGGAACTAACACCAGTGTGCATCTCTCTCTGTTTCCTAAATGTGGAATCCATGTGAACTTCTTGTTCCAGCTGCCACAGCTTTCCTACACAATGGGCTGAAGTTATCAACTATGAGCTGAAGTAAACTCTATTTTCCTTAACTTGCTATTTTCACACATTTTATTAAAGCAATGAGAAAGTTGTTTCTGATCCTTTGAATGGAAAGTAAACTGAGTTGCTTGAGAGTTATGATGGAGGGTATGTGAAACTACTATGATATCTTGTAGATCCTAAGTCCTGAGTCAGGACAATAGCTTTTTCTGTACTCCCAGTAATTTTTGCTTTAAGCATTCCTGCTTACAGGCCTTTTTTAATCCATAAGTGCTGCTCAGGATATTTTAGTTCCTTTTTTCTAGTGAGGCAAGGTCAATTGAACCAAGGTTCTTTAGCTGCCAGAAGTAATTAGAAACTGGTGAAATTGCTTCTGGGGATCTTTACGCAAATCCTGTGGCTGGCAGCTTAATGGGGCTAAATTAAGGACTGGGCAACAGGATTGTATGGCTCCAAGGGATCTAGGAAACATTTGCTGATGGGGAAAAACAACTCCAGAATTGCTCAAAATAGAATACTGGACATGAACAATCATATGCTGAACTTCTTTTCCAGACTCTGCAGCTTTTCAGAGAGGAGGTGATATTAGACATTTTTTCAAAGCAGAATTATATATACATGTATTAAAGCATTGCCCTGACCTGCAAGGTAGTCAGCAGAGGTTGGGGACCAAGTAGGAGAGAATGAGGGACAAAAGACTTGAAGAAGGATGCCAAGACAAGAATCTGATCAAAGCAACACATTTATTTTTCCCAAGGCTGAATTTATACTATAGCAGGGTTAACATAGGGAGGTCAGAATTGGGAAACATTTATGGAGGCCAAGGATACAGCTCTTCTGGTCAGGCGATCAGCTACCATGAACAGGATGTCAAAAAGTTTACAAGTTTGACAATATCATTAAGCATCCTGACCACCACAAGTTTGTCATATCATTAGGCAACCTGACCACCAGATGTATTTCTCAGAAAGGTCACAATTTTTTTTATATCTTTAGGCATCCTGACCACCAGATTTGTATTAATCTTCTGCAGCTTACTGGGGATTTTCCATGAACCCAGTCATACTTAACTCTAACTATAATATTAACATGAATAATGAAGGGTTTTAAGAGCATCACTCCCAACAAAGCACTTTAGCTTATAGGGCTGAAAACAAACAAAAAGGGAGCACTAGGTAGGAGAGAGGTAAGTGTCCTTCATAGTCTTAGGAAAAGAGAGGGCTGGTTTACTAGGACAAATGGCCTAAAAAAGGTCTCTGTGGAGTGTATACTCCTCAACTGAGGAGCCTCTCCCAGGGGCTACAGAGTGCTCTGCAGAGTCAGGTCTTTCTCTGGGTGTGAACTATCTACTTTTTAAATAGAGCTGATGCTTAGAACCCCAGAAGAAAGCACTCAAGAAACATAGACATTTAAGAAGAGAACACTATGTGGCTGTTGTTCATACCTTAATAACACAATAATTTTGGTCTGTAGGGTGTACAAATGAGTTAGGCCTGTTCTAATATATGTTACTGGAACTATGGTCATTTATAGTACAGTGGCAGCAGAACACACAAAACAGGAGTTGCTAGGGGCTGGTGAAATGGCAGAGTGAACAAAGGGTCTTGCCACCAAAACTGTGGACATGAAGCCTGGGACACACTTGATGTTAAAAGAGAACTGACTCTGGTGATTCTGCCCCACCACCGGGTTGTGGGACCTGCCTCTTGGGCAGGTGAAATGCAGACATCCCTGATGTGAGTCTCTATTGTGCCCTGCTGCTGGGGAGACAAATCTTGGGGAATAGGAGAGGGGTACTAACTGTACTGCAATCAGGTACTGGGCTTCAGGGAAGTGCTGAGACATCACTCAGTGGGTCTGAGCATGCAGTCTAAGATGGGAAGATTGAAGGTGGGATTCTCTGACTCGTAGACATGTAATCAACATATGCTACTGCTGGATTGCTGCCCAGAGGAGTCAGAATGAAGGACAGGGGTTCAAATGGCCACAGTGAGGCCAGACCCATTGGGAGCCTGTGGGGTGAGGAAGACAATAAACCAGGATCACTGGAAATGGGGCACTCCAACTCAGCCTCATCAGTGAGTTTTTTAGCTTGGTGGTGGTTGTGTGAAAGTGCAAAGAGGACTTTATATGGGAGACTTAGTCTGTTACTGTAAACAAAGGCCTCCACTATGTTCCCCACATCTGATTCAAAGGAACAGATAGTCCCTGTTAATCCAAACCATTTTTGACTATTCATCATGGAAAATGGATACATACCAACTTCTCAGGGTGTACTTCAAATTAAATATCTTTTGCAAGAAAGAATTTTGGGAAGGTAAGCATATTGGCAAAACTGTTAAGGCCTCTACCTATCTCATTAACATGGAGAACATTGTTTTGGGCTATGTGACGAATGTGGGACCTGTGGACATGTGTTCCGACCCAGAAATAGTAGTGAGCAGAGTGGCACTTACCAGTCTCAAGCCTATACCCAAGTGCTGGGTGTCTCCCACTCTCTCTAACTTACCAAGTTTCTTGGTATTTTCTAATGTCCCATAGACTCTCATAAGTTGTTCTTGGTCCATAACAGCATGCATGTTATGGAATGTGTGATCTCCCTATACACACAAAATAAAAATTAAATAGGAAAGGGTATAAGGCATCCATGCTCTCAACTCTGTACAGGAGTCAGCAGTTCTCAGAGCTCACACGCTAGACTCAGAGGACAGAAGATAAGCATGTAAGTGAAGGGCATGTGTTAGAGAGAAGGTAGTCATAAAACCTCAGGACATATGTTGGAGAGGAAATAAAGAAAGAGACTAGATTCCAACTATTGCTCAAGGTCAATACTGCAGCAATATCTCTCTCCTCAGCTACTCACACCTGAGACACTGATTCTCTAGCTAACAGACTTCTAGGTACTAGGAACCCTCAATCTAGAAGTGAGTTTACATCAAAGTGAGTATTGATGGCAACACTCCTGTTTCCCATTCCTTCTTTGCTCCTTGCATGGGAATCAGAGTGTCTGTCTGCAGGCTTTTGTAGGAAAGCATTTTCATCCCAAAGAAGGTGAAAGAACAAACCCTAACTTTCCCTAAACCAGTCCCAATTCTCCTTGGAGTCCCTTCCATTTTTTCTATTTCTGGTGCTGAAATCTGAACTCTCCTCAGCTGCTGCAAGGCTGTTATCCGTTTGTTTGCCCATGGGATTCATTACTGTTCTAGTAAGCTCCATACTCCCTAACAATATGCCTTAATGTCCTTGAACCTGCAATAGAGACTTCTCACCATGCGATGAACTCAACATGTGTGTGTTTGTGTGTGTGTGTGTGTGTGTGTGTGTGTGTGTGTGTGTGTGTGTGTGTGTGAGATTAGGCATGAGGACAACCTTAGCTAATGTCCCTCGCACACACCAGAGTTTACACCTATTTTTTTCTCCATCTTTATTAAATTGGGTATTTATTATTTACATTACAATTGTAATTCCTTTTCCCAGTTTCCAGGTCAACATTCCAATAACCCTTTCCCCTCCCCTTCTATATGGTTGTTCCCCTCACCATTCTCCCCCCATTACTGCCATCCCTGCAAATATCCCATTCACTGGGGGTTCAGTCGTGGTAGGAACAAGGACTTCCCCTTCCACTGGTGCCCTTACTAGGCAATTCATTGCTATCTATGCAGTTGAAGCCCAGGATCAGTCCATGCATAGTCTTTGGGTAGTGGCTTAGTCCCTGGAAGCTCTGGTTGGTTGGTACTGTTCATATGGGGTCTCAAGCCCCTTCAAGCTCTTTCAGTCCTTTCCCTGAATCCTTCAAATGGGGTCCTGTTCTCAGTTCAGTGGTTTGCTGCTGGCATTCACCTATGTATTTTTCATATTCTGGCTGTGTCACTCAGGAGAGAACTACATCCGGTTTCTGTCAGTCTGCAGTTCTTTGTTTCATCCATCTTACTTAGTTTAGTGGCTGTATATGTATCTGCTACATGTGGTGCAGGCTCTAAATGGGCGTTCCTTCAGTCTCTGTTCTAAACTTTGTCACCCTATCTCCTCCAAAGGGTATAATTGTTCTGCTTTTAAAGAAGGAGTAAAGCATCCACATTTTGGTCATCTTTCTTGAGTTTCATGTATTCTGTGCATTTAAGGTAATTCGAGCATGTGGGTTAATATCTACTTATTAATGAGTGCATACTGTGTGTGTTTGGCTGTGATTGGGTTACCTCACTCAGGATGATGTTTTCCAGTTCCATCCATTTGCCTATGAATTTCATAAAGTCATTGTTCTTGATAGGAGTGTTGTAGTCCATTGTGGAGATGATTCTTCTTTTGAAGTGCATCTGGGTTCTTTCCAGCCTCTGGCTATTAAAAATAAGGCTGCTATGAATATAGTGGAGCATGTGTCTTTGTTACATGATGGAGCGTCTTTTGGGCATATGCCCAAGAGTGGTATAGCTGGGTCCTCAGGTAGTGCAACGTCCAATTTTCGGAGGAACCTCCAGACTGATTTCCTGAATGGTTGTACCAGTCTGCAATCCCACCAACAATGGAGGAGAGTTCCTCTTTCTCCACATCCTCACCAGCATCTGCTGTTGCTGGAGTTTTTGATTTCAGCCATTCTCACTGGTGTGAGGGGGGACTTCAGGGTTGTTTTGATTTGCATTTCCCTTATGCATAAAGATGTTGAACATTCCTTTAGGTACTTCTCAGCCATTAGGCATTCCTCAGCTGTGAATTCTTCATTTAGCTCTGAGCCCAATTTTTTAATATGGTTGTATGTCTCCCTGTAGTCTAACTTCATGTGTTCTTTGTATATTTTGGATGAGTCCCCTATCAGTTGTAGCATTGGTAAAGATCATTTCCCAATCTGTGGGTTGCCATTTTGTCTTAACCACAGTGTCCTTTGCCTTACAGAGTGATCCCATTTGTCAATTCTTGATCTTAGAGCATGAAACATTGGTGTTTTTTCAGGTAGTTCTCTCCAGTGCCCATGTCTTCGAGATTCTTCCTTTCTTTTTCTTCTATTAGCTTGAGTGTATCTGGTTTATTGTGAATGTTCTTGACCCACTTGGATTTAAGCTTAATACAGGGTGATAAGAATGGAGCGATCTGCATTTTTCTACATGTTGACCTCCAGTTGAAACAGCACCATTTGGTGAAAATGCTATCTTTTTTCTTTTTTTTTTTTTTTTTTTTTTTTTTTTATTAACTTGAGTATTTCTTATATACATTTCGAGTGTTATTCCCTTTCCCGGTTTCCGGGCAAACATCCCCCTCCCCCCTCCCCTTCCTTATGGGTGTTCCCCTCGCAACCCTCCCCCCATTGCCGCCCTCCCCCCATAGACTAGTTCACTGTGGGTTCAGTCTTAGCAGGACCCAGGGCTTCCCCTTCCACTGGTGCTCTTACTAGGATATTCATTGCTACCTATGGGGTCAGAGTCCAGGGTCAGTCCATGTATAGTCTTTAGGTAGTGGCTTAGTCCCTGGAAGCTCTGGTTGCTTGGCATTGTTGTACTTTTGGGGTCTCGAGCCCCTTCAAGCTATTCCAGTTCTTTCTCTGATTCCTTCAATAGGGGACCTATTCTCAGTTCAGTGGTTTGCTGCTGGCATTCGCCTCTATATTTGCTGTATTCTGGCTGTGTCTCTCAGGAGCGATCTACATCCGGCTCCTGTCGGTCTGCACTTCTTTGCTTCATCCATCTTGTCTAATTGGGTGGCTGTATATGTATGGGCCACATGTGGGGCAGGCTCTGAATGGGTGTTCCTTCAGTCTCTGTTTTAATCTTTGCCTCTCCCTTCCCTGCCAAGGGTATTCTTTTTCCTCATTTAAAGAAGGAGTGAAGCATTCACATTTTGATCATCCGTCTTGAGTTTCGTTTGTTCTAGGGATCTAGGGTAATTCAAGCATTTGGGCTAATAGCCACTTATCAATGAGTGCATACCATGTATGTCTTTCTGTGATTGGGTTAGCTCACTCAGGATGATATTTTCCAGTTCCAACCATTTGCCTACGAATTTCATAAACTCGTTGTTTTTGATAGCTGAGTAATATTCCATTGTGTAGATGTACCACATTTTCTGTATCCATTCCTCTGTTGAAGGGCATCTGGGTTCTTTCCAGCTTCTGGCTATTATAAATAAGGCTGCGATGAACATAGTGGAGCACGTGTCTCTTTTATATGTTGAGGCATCTTTTGGGTATATGCCCAAGAGAGGTATAGCTGGATCCTCAGGCAGTTCAATGTCCAATTTTCTGAGGAACCTCCAGACTGATTTCCAGAATGGTTTTACCAGTCTGCAATCCCACCAACAATGGAGGAGTGTTCCTCTTTCTCCACATCCTCGCCAGCATCTGCTGTCACCTGAGTTTTTGATCTTAGCCAATCGCACTGGTGTGAGGTGAAATCTCAGGGTTGTTTTGATTTGCATTTCCCTTATGACTAAAGATGTTGAACATTTCTTTAGGTGTTTCTCAGCCATTCGGCATTCCTCAGCTGTGAATTCATTGTTTAGCTCTGAACCCCATTTTTTAATAGGGTTATTTGTTTCCCTGCGGTCTAACTTCTTGAGTTCTTTGTATATTTTGGAAATAAGGCCTCTATCTGTTGTAGGATTGGTAAAGATCTTTTCCCAATCTGTTGGTTGCCGTTTTGTCCTAACCACAGTGTCCTTTGCCTTACAGAAGATTTGCAGTTTTATGAGATCCCATTTGTCGATTCTTGATCTTAGAGCATAAGCCATTGGTGTTTTGTTCAGGAAATTTTTTCCAGTGCCCATGTGTTCCAGATGCTTCCCTAGTTTTTCTTCTATTAGTTTGAGTGTGTCTGGTTTGATGTGGAGGTCCTTGATCCACTTGGACTTAAGCTTTGTACAGGGTGATAAGGATGGATCGATCTGCATTCTTCTACATGTTGCCCTCCAGTTGAACCAGCACCATTTGCTGAAAATACTATCTTTTTTCCATTGGATGGTTTTGGCTCCTTTGTCAAAAATCAAGTGACCATAGGTGTGTGGGTTCATTTCTGGGTCTTCAATTCTATTCCATTGGTCTATCTGTCTGTCTCTGTACCAATACCATGCAGTTTTTATCACTATTGCTCTGTAATACTGCTTGAGTTCAGGGATAGTGATTCCCCCTGAAGTCCTTTTATTGTTGAGGATAGCTTTAGCTATCCTAGGATTTTTGTTATTCCAGATGAATTTGCAAATTGTTCTGTCTAACTCTTTGAAGAATTGGATTGGTATTTTGATGGGGATTGCATTGAATCTGTAGATTGCTTTTGGTAAAATGGCCATTTTTACCATATTAATCCTGCCAATCCATGAGCATGGGAGATCTTTCCATCTTCTGAGGTCTTCTTCAATTTCTTTCCTCAGTGTCTTGAAGTTCTTATTGTACAGATCTTTTACTTGCTTGGTTAAAGTCACACTGAGGTACTTTATATTATTTGGGTCTATTATGAAGGGTGTCGTTTCCCTAATTTCTTTCTCGGCTTGTTTCTCTTTTGTATAGAGGAAGGCAACTGATTTATTTGAGTTAATTTTATACCCAGCCACTTTGCTGAAGTTGTTTATCAGCTTTAGTAGTTCTCTGGTGGAACTTTTGGGATCACTTAAATATACTATCATGTCATCTGCAAATAGTGATATTTTGACCTCTTCTTTTCCGATCTGTATCCCTTTGATCTCCTTTTGTTGTCTGATTGCTCTGGCTAGAACTTCAAGAACTATATTGAATAAGTAGGGAGAGAGTGGGCAGCCTTGTCTAGTCCCTGATTTTAGTGGGATTGCTTCAAGTTTCTCTCCATTTAGTTTAATGTTAGCAACTGGTTTGCTGTATATGGCTTTTACTATGGTTAGGTATGGGCCTTGAATTCCTATTCTTTCCAGGACTTTTATCATGAAGGGGTGTTGAATTTTGTCAAATGCTTTCTCAGCATCTAATGAAATGATCATGTGGTTCTGTTCTTTCAGTTTGTTTATATAATGGATCACGTTGATGGTTTTCCGTATATTAAACCATCCCTGCATGCCTGGGATGAAGCCTACTTGATCATGGTGGATGATTGTTTTGATGTGCTCTTGAATTCGGTTTGCCAGAATTTTATTGAGTATTTTTGCGTCGATATTCATAAGGGAAATTGGTCTGAAGTTCTCTTTCTTTGTTGTGTCTTTGTGTGGTTTAGGTATAAGAGTAATTGTGGCTTCATAGAAGGAATTCGGTAGGGCTCCATCTGTTTCAATTTTGTGGAATAGTTTGGATAATATTGGTATGAGGTCTTCTATGAAGGTTTGATAGAATTCTGCACTAAACCCGTCTGGACCTGGGCTCTTTTTGGTTGGGAGACCTTTAATGACTGCTTCTATTTCCTTAGGAGTTATGGGGTTGTTTAACTGGTTTATCTGTTCCTGATTTAACTTCGATACCTGGTATCTGTCTAGGAAATTGTCCATTTCCTGAAGATTTTCAAATTTTGTTGAATATAGGTTTTTATAGTAAGATCTGATGATTTTTTGAATTTCCTCCGAATCTGTAGTTATGTCTCCCTTTTCATTTCTGATTTTGTTAATGTGGACACACTCTCTGTGTCCTCTCGTTAGTCTGGCTAAGGGTTTATCTATCTTGTTGATTTTCTCAAAGAACCAACTTTTGGTTCTGTTGATTCTTTCTATGGTCCTTTTTGTTTCTACTTGGTTGATTTCAGCTCTGAGTTTGATTATTTCCTGCCTTCTACTCCTCCTGGGTGTATTTGCTTCTTTTTGTTCTAAAGCTTTTAGGTGTGCTGTCAAGCTGCTGACATATGCTCTTTCCTGTTTCTTTCTGCAGGCACTCAGCGCTATGAGTTTTCCTCTTAGCACAGCTTTCATTGTGTCCCATAAGTTTGAGTATGTTGTATCTTCATTTTCATTAAATTCTAAAAAGTTTTTAATTTCTTTCTTTATTTCTTCCTTGACCAGGTTATCATTGAGTAGAGCATTGTTCAATTTCCACGTATATGTGGGCATTCTTCCCTTATTGTTATTGAAGACCAGTTTTAGGCCGTGGTGGTCCGATAGCACGCATGGGATTATTTCTATCTTTCTGTACCTGTTGAGGCCCGTTTTTTGACCAATTATATGGTCAATTTTGGAGAAAGTACCATGAGGAGCTGAGAAGAAGGTATATCCTTTTGCTTTAGGATAGAATGTTCTATAAATATCCGTTAAGTCCATTTGGCTCATGACTTCTCTTAGTCTGTCTACATCACTGTTTAATTTCTGTTTCCATGATCTGTCCATTGATCAGAGTGGGGTGTTGAAATCTCCCACTATTATTGTGTGAGGTGCAATGTGTGTTTTGAGCTTTAGTAAGGTTTCTTTTACATATGTAGGTGCCCTTGTATTTGGGGCATAGATATTTAGGATTGAGAGTTCATCTTGGTTGATTTTTCCTTTGATGAATATGAAGTGTCCTTCCTTATCTTTTTTGATGACTTTTAGTTGGAAATTGATTTTATTTGATATTAGAATGGCTACTCCAGCTTGCTTCTTCTGACCATTTGCTTGGAAAGTTGTTTTCCAGCCTTTCACTCTGAGGTAGTGTCTGTCTTTGTCTCTGAGGTGTGTTTCCTGTAGGCAGCAGAATGCAGGGTCCTCGTTGCGTATCCAGTTTGTTAATCTATGTCTTTTTATTGGGGAGTTGAGGCCATTGATATTGAGAGATATTAAGGAATAGTGATTATTGCTTCCCGTTATATTCATATTTGATGTGAGGTTATGTTTGTGTGCTTTCATTCTCTTTGTTTTGTTGCCAAGACGATTAGTTTCTTGCTTCTTCTAGGGTATAGCTTGCCTCCTTATGTTGGGCTTTACCCTTTATTATCCTTTGTAGTGCTGGATTTGTAGAAAGATATTGTGTAAATTTGGTTTTGTCATGGAATATCTTGGTTTCTCCATCAATGTTAATTGAGAGTTTTGCTGGATACAGTAATCTGGGCTGGCATTTGTGTTCTCTTAGGGTCTGTATAACGTCAGTCCAGGATCTTCTGGCCTTCATAGTTTCTGGCGAGAAGTCTGGTGTGATTCTGATAGGTCTCCCTTTATATGTTACTTGACCTTTTTCCCTTACTGCTTTTAATATTCTTTCTTTATTTTGTGCGTTTGGTGTTTTGACAATTATGTGACGGGAGGTGTTTCTTTTCTGGTCCAATCTATTTGGAGTTCTGTAGGCTTCTTGTATGTCTATGGGTATCTCTTTTTTTAGGTTAGGGAAGTTTTCTTCTATGATTTTGTTGAAGATATTTACTGGTCCTTTGAGCTGGGAGTCTTCACTCTCTTCTATACCTATTATCCTTAGGTTTGATCTTCTCATTGAGTCCTGGATTTCCTGTATGTTTTGGACCAGTAGCTTTTTCCGCTTTACATTATCTTTGACAGTTGAGTCAATGATTTCTATGGAATCTTCTGCTCCTGAGATTCTCTCTTCCATCTCTTGTATTCAGTTGGTGAAGCTTGTATCTACAGCTCCTTGTCTCTTCTTTTGGTTTTCTATATCCAGGGTTGTTTCCATGTGTTCTTTCTTGATTGCTTCTATTTCCACTTTTAATTCCTTCAACTGTTTGATTGTGTTTTCCTGGAATTCTTTCAGGGATTTTTGCGATTCCTCTCTGTAGGCTTTTACTTGTTTATTAATGTTTTCGTGTGCTTCCCTAAGTGTGTTCAGGTCTTTCCTGAAGTCCTCCAGCATCATGATCAAATATGATTTTGAAACTAGATCTTGCTTTTCTGGTGTGTTTGGATATTCCATGTTTGTTTTGGTGGGAGAATTGGGCTCCGATGATGGCATGTAGTCTTGGTTTCTGTTGCTTGGGTTCCTGCGCTTGCCTCTCGCCATCAGATTATCTCTAGTGTTACTTTGTTCTGCTATTTCTGACAGTGGCTAGACTGTCCTATAAGCCTGTGTGTCAGGAGTGCTGTAGACCTGTTTTCCTCTCTTTCAGTCAGTTATGGGGACAGAGTGTTCTGCTTTCGGGCGTGTAGTTTTTCCTCTCTACAGGTCTTCAGCTGTTCCTGTGGGCCTGTGTCTTGAGTTCACCAGGCAGCTTTCTTGCAGCAGAAAATTTGGCCTTACCTGTGGTCCCGAGGCTCAGGTTTGCTTGTGGGGTGCTGTCCAGGGGCTCTCTGCAGCTCAGCAACCAGGAAGACCTGTGCCGCCCCTTCCGGGAGCTTCAGTGCACCAGGGTTCCAGATGGTCTTTGGCTTTTTCCTCTGGCGTCCGAGATGTGTGTGTAGAGAGCAGTCTCTTCTGGTTTCCCAGGCTTGTCTGCCTCTCTGAAGGTTCAGCTCTCCCTCCCACGGGATTTGGGTGCAGAGAACTGTTTATCCGGTCTGTTTCCTTCTGGTTCTGGTGGTGTCTTAGGCACAGGGGTCCTGCCACTCCTGGGCCCTCCCCCACGGGAGCCCAGAGGCCTTATACAGTTTCCTCTTGGGCCAGGGATGTGGGCAGGGGTGAGCAGTGTTGGTGGTCTCTCCGCTCTGCAGCCTCAGGAGTGCCCACCTGACCAGGCGGTTGGGTCTCTCTCTCACCGGGTCTGGGAGCAGAGAGCTGCTGCGGGCCGCGGGTGTGGGACTTCCGGTAAACACAGAACGTGCCCGGTTCTAGAGAAATTCTGCTTCCGTGTGTCCCAAGCTCACCAGGCAGCTTTCTTGCAGCAGAAAATTTGGTCTTACCTGTGGTCTCGAGGCTCAAGTTCGCTCGTGGGGTGCTGCCCAGGGGCTCTCTGCAGCGGCAGCAACCAGGAAGACCTGTGCCGCCCCTTCCGGGAGCTTCAGTGCACCAGGGTTCCAGATGGTCTTTGGCTTTTTCCTCTGGCGTCCGAGATGTGTGTGCAGGGTGCAATCTCTTCTGGTTTCCCAGGCCTGTCTGCCTCTCTGAAGGTTTAGCTCTCCCTCCCACGGGATTTGGGTGCAGAGAACTGTTTATCCGGTCTGTTTCCTTCAGGGTCCGGCGGTGTCTGTGGCAGGGGTCCTGCCGCTCCTGGGCCCTCCCCCACGGGAGCCAAGAGGCCTTATACAGTTTCCTCTTGGGCCAGGGATGTGGGCAGGGGTGAGCAGTGTTGGTGGTCTCTTCCGCTCTGCAGCCTCAGGAGTGCCCACCTGACCAGGCGGTTGGGTCTCTCTCTCCTCTTTTTTCTATTGGATGGTTTTGGCTCCTTTGTCAAAAATCAACTGACCATAAATGTGTGGGTTCATTTCTGTGTCTTCAATTCTTTTCTACTCGTCTATGTGCCTGTCTCTGTACTAATAAGATACAGTTTTTATCACTATTGCTCTGTAATACTGCTTGAGTTCAGGGATAGTGATTCCACTGGAAATCCTTTTATTGTTGAGGGTAGTTTTAGCTATCCTGTTTTTTTTTTGTTATTCCCTATGAATTTGCAAATTGTTTTGTCTAACTCTCTGAATAATTGGATTGGAATTTTGAATGGGATTGCGTTGAATCTGCAGATTGCTTTTGGTAAAATGTCCATTTTTACTATATTAATCCTGCCAATACATGAGGATGGGAGTTTTTTCCATCTTCGGAGATATTCTTAAATTTCTTTCTTCAATGATTGAAGATCTTATCATACTGATCTTTCACTTGCTTGGTTAAAGTCACACAGATATATTTTATATTATTTGGGACTATTATGAAGGGTGTCATTTCCCTAATTACTTTCACAGCTTGTTTCTCTTTTGTGTAGAGGAAGGCTACAGATTTATTTGAGTTAAATTTATACCCAGCCACATTGGTGAAAGTGCTTATCAGGTTTAGTAGTTCTCTGGTGGAACTTTTGTGATCACTTAACCATAGAATCATATCACCTGCAAAACGTGATATTTTGACATCTTCTTTTCCAGTCTGTATGCCTTTGATCTCCATTTCTTTTCTGATTGCTCTGGTAGGACATTGAGAACTATAATGAATAAGTAGGGAGAGTGGGCAGCCTTGTATAGTTCCTGATTTTAGTGAGATTGCTTCAAGTTTCTCTCCATTTAGTTTAATATTAGCTTCTGGTTTGCTGTATATGGCTTTTACTATGTTAAGATATTGGCCTTTACTTCCTGATTTTTTCAGGGCTTTTATTATGAAGTGGTGTTGAATTTAGTCAAATGATTTCTCAGCATCTAATGAAATGATCATGTGGTTCTTATCTTTCATTTTGTTTATATAGTGGATTATGTTCTTGGTTTTCTGTTTAATAAACTGTCCCTCCATCCCTGGAATGAAGCCTACTTCATCATGTGGATGATTTTTCTTTTGATATGCTCTTGGATTCAGTTTGCCAGAATTTTATTGAGTATTTTTCTGTCGATATTCATAAAGGTAATTGGTCTGAAGTTCTCTTTCTTTGTTGGGTCTTTGTGTGGTTTGGGGATAAGAGTAATTGTGGCTTCATAGAAGGAATTCGGTAGTGCTCCATCTATTTCAATTTTGTGGAATAGTTTGGATAGTATTGGTATGAGGTCTCCTATGAAGGTCTGATAGAATTTTGCACTGAACCCACTTGGATCTGAGCTCTTTTTGTGTGGGAGACATTTAATGACTGCTTCTATTTCTTTAGGAGTTATGGGGTTGTTTAAATTTTTTATCTGTTCCTGATTTAACTTTGATTCCTGGTAGCTGTGTAGGAAATTGTCCATTTCCTCCAGATTTTCAAGTTTTGTTGAACATAGGCTTTTATACTAGGATCTTATGATTTGGAATTTCCTCTGATTCTGTTGTTATGTCTCCCTTTTCATTTCTGATTTTGTTAATTTAGACACACTCTGTGTCTTCTGGTTAGTCTGGCTAAGGGTTTATCTATATTGTTGATTTTCTCAAAGAACCAGCTTTTGGTTCTGTTGATTCTTGGTATAGTCCTTTTTCGTTTCTACTTGGTTGATTCCAGCTCTGAGTTTTATTATTTCCTGCTTTCTACTCCTCCTGTGTGCGTTTGCTTTTTTTTTTTTTTTTGTTCTAAAGCTTTTAGGTGTGCTGTCAAGCTGCTGATATATGCTCTCTTCTTTTTCTTTCAGCAGGCACTCATAGCTATGAGTTTTCCTCTTAGAATAGCTTTCATTGTGTCCCATAAGTTTGGCTATGTTATACCTTCATTTTCATTAAATTCTAAGAAGTTTTTAATTTCTTACCAGGTTATCATTCAGTAAAGTACTGTTCAACTTTCATGTATATGTGAGCATTCTTTCATTATTGTTATTGAAGACCAGCTTTAGCCCGTGGTGGTCTGATAGGACGCATGGGATTATTTTTCTCTTTTCCTATCTGTTGAGACCTGTTTTATGACCGATTATAAGTTCAATTTTGTAGAAAGTACCATGAGGTGGTTAGAAGAAGGCATATCCTTTGTTTTAGGATAGAATGTTCTATAATTATCTGTTAAACCCATTTGGTTCATGACTTTTCTTCGCCTATATGTCTCTGCTTATTTTCTGTTTCCATGATCTGTGCATTGATGAGAGTGGGGTTTTGAAATTTCTTACTATTATTTTGTGAGTTGTGATGTGTGCTTTGAGCTTTAGTAAGGTTTCTTTTTATTTATGTAGGTGCCCTTTTATTTGGAGCATAGATATTTAGGATTGAGAGTTCATCTTGGTGGATTTTTCATTTGATGAATATGAAGTGTCTGTCCTTCCTTATCTTTTTTGATGGTTTTTGGTTGAAAATCGATTTTATTCAATATTCAAATGGCTACTTCAGCTTGCTTCTTCAGAACATTTGCTTGAGATGTTGTTTTCTAGCCCTTTACTCTGAGGTACTGTAGTCTTTGTCTCTGAGGTATTTTTCCTGTAGGCAGCAAAATGTTGGTTCTTTATTGTGTATCCAGTTTGTTAATCTATGTCTTTTTATTGGGAAATTGAGTCCATTGATGTTGAGAGATATTAAGGAATAGTGATTGTTGCTTCCTGTTATGTTCGTGTTTGAATGTGAGATTATGTCTGTGTGTCTGTCTTCTCTTTGTTTTTTTGCAAAATGATTAGTTTCTTGCTTTTTCTAGGGTGTAGCTTGCCTCCTTTTGTTGGGCTTTGCCATTTATTATCATTTGTAGGGGTGGATTGTAGAAAGATATTGTGTAAATTTGGTTTTCTTATCGAATATATTGGTTTCTCTATCTAAGTTAATAGAGAGTTTTGCTGTATATTTGCATTCTCTTACAGCCTGTATGACATCTGAACAGGATTTTCTGGCTTTCATAGTCTCTGGTGAGAAGTCTGGTGTAATTCTGATAGGTCTTCCTTTATATGTTACTATACCTTTTTTCTTACTGCTTTTAATATTCTTTCTTTGTTTTGTAAATTTGGTGTTTTGACTATTATGTGACAGGAGGAGCTTCTTTTCTGGTCCAATCTACTTAGAGTTCTGTAGGCTTTTTGTATGTTTATGGGCATCTCTTTTTTTAGGTTAGGGAAGTTTTTTTCTATGATTTTGTTGAAGATATTTACTGGTCCTTTTTTGGGGGGAGTCTTCACTCTCTTCTATACCTATTATGCTTAGGTTTCATGTTTTCATTGTGTCCTGGATTTCCTGTATGTTTAGGACCAGTAGCTTTTTCTATTTTACATTATCTTTGACATTTGTGTCAATGCTTTCTATGGAATCTTCTACTCCAGAGATTCTCTCTTCTATCTCTTGTATTCTGTTGGTGATGCTTGTATCTACATCTCCTTGTCTCTTCCTTTGGTTTTCTATATCCAGGGTTGTCTCCCTTTGTGCTTTCTTTATTGCTTCTATTTCCATTTTTAATTCCTTCACCTCTTTGATAGTGTTTTCCTGTAATTCTTTCAGAAATTTTTGAGTTTCCTCTCTATAGGCTTCTGCTTGTTTATGTTTTCTTGCATTTCTCTAAGGGAGTTCTTTATGTCTTTCTTGAAGTCCTCCATCATCATGATCAAATGTTATTTAAAATCTTGATCTTGCTTTTCTGGTGTTTTTGGATGATCAGTGTTTGCTTTGGTGGGAGAATTGGGCTCTGATGATGCCATGTTGTCTTTTTTTCTTTAGCTTGGGTTCCTGTGCCTGCCTCTAGCCATCAGGTTGTCTCTGCTGTTATATTGTTCTGCTATTTCTGACAGTGGCTAGACCATACTATAGGCCTGTTTGTCAGGAGTGCTGTAGACCTGTTTTCCTGTTTTCTTTCAGCCAGTTATGGGAAGAGACTGTTCTGTTTTCAGGTGTGTAGTTGTTCCTGTCTACTTGCCTTCAACTGTTCCTTTGGGCATGTGTCCTGAGTCCACCAGGCAGGTCACTTGGAGCAGAAAAGTTGGTATTACCACTGGTCTCAGGCCTGAAGTCACTCCTTGGACCTGGGTTTCAGCTCTCTGTGAGGGCAGCAACCAGAAGGGCCTGTCCCACCGTGTCTTGTGTCCCTCTACACAGGGGGCCCAGATGGCACTAGACATTTTCCTCTAGAGTCAGAAATGTGGGCAGACAGTAGTCTCCTCTGGCTTCCCAGGTGTGTCTGCCCCTCTGAAGGTCTAGCTCTCTCTCCCACAGGATTTGGGTGCTGGGAGCTTCTTGACCAGGCCCCTTCAGATCCGAGTAGTTTCTGGACTGCAGCATTCCTGCACCTTGATTGCCCACACCTAAATTTTGAATCAATATTTCTCACTCACCCAGAATTGGCAATTCTGATGGGCTAGCTAACAAGCCAGCCCCAAGGTTCTTTTTGTGTCTCTGTCTTCCAGTGTTGGGATTACAAAATCAAGATATAGTGCCTGACTCTCACAAACTGTTTTCTGGGGCAGGAAATTAAGGCCCTTGTCCTTGCATGGAAAAGGTTTAACTCAGGTATGCAATCTCCACAGCCTGGCATTCAGTATTCTAAACATGCACCATTTCATTGCTGAGTGTGATCATATGTGTCCATGAGTTAAAGAGTTTTGGGGGAATGTTTTTGCAAAATGCTAATTCATTCTGGTTGCAGCTCACCCACTGTGGTTGTTCCATCATGGTGGCACCTTCTATATTTTCTTACTTCTATGTTATTAATGTTGTCATTGAGAACGTCTTCCTGAGATAACTTCCAGGGTGTGCAAGTATTTCCAGATATCCCAGAAATTCTGATTCAAAGCAGTCCTCTTGAGCTGATCTCTTTGCTTTTTCTTTTCAAGTGAAGACAGAAGCCAAGTGCAGACTGTACTATGGCAGGTCAGAAGAGGTGTAATAAATACTCCCTATCTAATCTGAACCTTCAAACAGAATAATAGCAATTGAGGTATATCTTGGGACTGCAAAGCAAGATTTTTCCTTGGATATCCAGATTTTCATCATCTCCCAAATAGCTGTAAAAGGGAAAATCCTCCCAAGGTAATGCATGTTAAGTCAAAATTTTAATGCATAGGTGAAAGTCCAGCTGGTACTATTTTCTATCATGATGAGGTACCAGAGGGTCTAATGTATTTTTGTTCTTTTTTAAGGGGTAAAATCTTAGGCTTGTTTGTTTCATTACGGGGCCCCCTGCATTCCTTAGTACTCTTCCCACACACTACAAAGTAGTAGTGTTGTACCTTACACAGATTCTTACAAAGGGTTCAGCACATGAATCGCAAAATTTGTTTAAGAAAATAAAATAAGCATCCTCACCATATTCCTCCTGTTCCCCACCTCCTCATAGAAATGGGCTGTTACAGTTGTCTAGCAGGTAAATAGGTTTCAGCTAATCCTGAGGTTCTGAGTGTAATATCTGGGGACCACCACTAATTATGAAAAGAGAACAAATCACAGTAAGTCTCCAGACTCTTCTCTAACTTCCACATACATGCCATGGCATGTGCATGTTGCACCCACTTATTCCCCATTCCAACCACACACAGAAAGTCAATAAAATATGAAAAAGGGTTCAAGTCTGTAAACTGGGTGTTTTTTTATTTTTTATTAACTTGAGTATTTCTTATTTACATTTCGAGTGTTATTCCCTTTCCAGGTTTCTGGGCAAACATACCCCTAATCCCTCCCCTTCCCCTCCTTTATGAGTGTTCCCCTCCCCATCCTACCCCCCATTTCTGCCCTCCCCCCAACAATCTAGTTCACTGGGGGTTCAGTCTTATCAGGACCCAGGGCTTCCCCTTCCACTGGTGCTCTTACTAGGATATTCATTGCTACCTATGAGGTCAGAGTTCAGGGTCAGTCCATGTATAGTCTTTAGGTAGTGGCTTAGTCCCTGGAAGCTCTGGTTGCTTGGCATTGTTGTACATATGGGTTCTTGAGCCCCTTCAAGCTCTTCCAGTTCTTTCTCTGATTCCTTCAACGGGGGTCCTATTCTCAATTCAGTGGTTTGCTGCTGGCATATGCCTCTGTGTTTGCTGTATTCTGGCTGTGTCTCTCGGGAAAGATCTACATCCGGCTCCTGTCAGCCTGCACTTCTTTGCTTCATCCATCTTGTCTAATTGGATGGCTGTATATGTATGGGCCACATGTGGGGCAGGCTCTGAATGGGTGTTCCTTCTGTGTCTGTTTTAATCTTTGCCTCTCTATTCCCTGCCAAGGGTATTCTTGTTCCCCTTTTAAAGAAGGAGTGAAGCATTCACATTTTGATCATCTGTCTTGAGTTTCATTTGTTCTAGGCATCTAAGGTAATTCAAGCATTTGGGCTAATAGCCACTTATCAATGAGTGCATACCATGTGTGTTTTTCTGTGATTGGGTTACCTCACTCAGGATGATATTTTCCAGTTCCAACCATTTGCCTATGAATTTCATAAAGTCATTGTTTTCGATAGCTGAGTAATATTCCATTGTGTAGATGTACCACATTTTCTGTATCCATTCCTCTGTTGAAGGGCATCTGGGTTCTTTCCAGCTTCTGGTTATTATAAATAAGGCTGTGATGAACATAGTGGAGCACGTGTCTTTTTTATATGTTGGGGCATCTTTTGGGTATATGCCCAAGAGAGGTATAGCTGGATCCTCAGGCAGTTCAATGTCCAATTTTCTGAGGAACCTCCCGACTGATTTCCATAGTGTTTGTACTAGTCTGCAATCCCACCAACAATGGAGGAGTGTTCCTCTTTCTCCGCATCCTCGCCAGCATCTGCTGTCACCTGAGTTTTTGATCTTAGTCATTCTCACTGGTGTGAGGTGAAATCTCAGGGTTGTTTTGATTTGCATTTCCCTTATGACTAAAGATGTTGAACATTTCTTTAGGTGTTTTTCAGCCATTCGGCATTCCTCAGATGTGAATTCTTTGTTTAGCTCTGAACCCCATTTTTTAATAGGGTTATTTGTGTCCCTGCGGTCTAACTTCTTGAGTTCTTTGTATATTTTGGATATAAGGCCTCTATCTGTTGTAGGATTGGTAAAGATCTTTTCCCAATCTGTTGGTTGCCATTTTGTCCTAACCACAGTGTCCTTCGCCTTACAGAAGCTTTGCAGTTTTATGAGATCCCATTTGTCGATTCTTGATCTTAGAGCATAAGCCATTGGTGTTTTGTTCAGGAAATTTTTTCCAGTACCCATGTGTTCCAGATGCTTCCCTAGTTTTTCTTCTATTAGTTTGAGTGTATCTGGTTCGATTTGGAGGACCTTGATCCACTTGGACTTAAGCTTTGTACAGGGTGATAAGCATGGATCGATCTGCATTCTTCTACATGTTGACCTCCAGTTGAACCAGCACCATTTTCTGAAAATGCTCTTTTTTCCATTTGATTGTTTTGGCTCCTTTGTCAAAAATCAAGTGCCCGTATGTGTGTGGGTTCATTTCTGGGTCTTCAATTCTGTTCCATTGGTCTATCTTTCTGTCTCTGTACCAATACCATGCAGTTTTTATCACTATTGCTCTGTAATACTGCTTGAGTTCAGGTACAGTGATTCCAAATGGGTGGTTTTCTAGGTGTAAACTTATCCTACTTCTTATTGTCTTGGGTATTGTTAGGTCGTGTGAAATACTAGGATCCATTTCCAGAATTTTAATAAACATATGTCCTTATATATTCCATTAGCCATACCCATGGAGAACAGCTTGTCAGGCACGGTGCAAGCATTCACACAGATTCTCTAAACCTGTGTAGTGCCTGGACCATCTCCCAACCTAAAAAAGCCTACATTTAGCTATTCACAGTGTTACACTTTTAGGACCTAGGACAATGGGGAGTGGGTGGAATTTTTGAGATGCTTCTATTTGATAACTGTAAAGCATTTAATTAATTCCTCCAAACATTTCTCTTTTATGATGACATTGGGTATTTTTAACTCCCTTGCTCCTCTTTTTATGAGTCCAAGGAGAGAACATTCTTTCATGTGCAATGATAGAAAATACACAGAGTGAAAAGAGAGATATGACTTACATTTTTGAAAAGCTATTCAGTGATGATTCCCAAGGACAGGCAGAATGCACTGTTCCCAGAAATTGTCCCCATAAAGGGAAAAAAAACATAGTTGTTTCTCTTGAAGAGGGAGGAAGAACTTGCCTGTTTCATGCTGCAGGGATGGTAAACACACTGCCCATGCTATTAACATAAGGCCCATGCAGGTTGCTTCTCAGCCAAAAAAAAGTATAACTAGTCCACAGAGTTTATGCTGCCTGGCAAGGATTGAGGAATGGAATCTTTAAGTTTTTGCATTTAGAGAACCTGAACTCTGAGAAGATAGGGAGTTAACACACTAAAAAGTACTCGCCTACCATGGCTGGATATGTCATAGAACTTAGGGTAGACATTCTGAATGTTCACAATGTTTTGCCCTTTTAATGCAGTATCTCATGTGCTGACACTGGGTGAAGGTCAGCACAGAAACAATAAAGTGGTAAAGAGATAGTCCAGTGCTAAGATCTAGATGGACATTCATATCATAACCCACACCTCAAAACTCAGGTAGTATAACTGAAGAGTGTGTGAAAAGATTGAAAGATCCAAAGGACCAGGTGACAACTGATAATAAATGTCTTCTAGACATGATTGAGGTATCACACTCATGAACTCTCAACAGAGATATTCTTCACAGGACATGCCGAAGATCCAAATAATCCTAATTCCAGTATGGATGAGTGGGATTCTCAAGTCCCAACCCCTAGTTCAGAGCTGGTGGCAATTGATGGCTGCTGGAAAAGGCAGCATTTTCTTCAGAGACCTGATCTCTTGTGGGTTGCCGATGGTATTGGACAAACTTACACCCAATTCAAATGGGCAACACTCATTTGACTAAGTGCCCTATAAACAAATAAAGAGGATATGCAGTTGGGAAGAGGAAGTGGGACATCAGGAGAAAGAGTGGGGACTGACTGGCTGTATATGCTCAAAATACATTGTGTGCAATTATGAAATTCTAAAGAAATAAGTAAAAAAATAAGATAAAGTTACCCTCAGTGTATGCAATACAAAAGTTCTCTTGGTCACCTCTCTGTGTCTATGAGAAGCATTGTGCCAGGCATTGCTCTCTTCTCAGGAGCACTATAGCTAAAAAGACACTACACAAAATGTAGAAAGTATTTATTATAAGGTTATTGCTGATTAGGAAGAAAAGATGGTTGTAGCAACATGGAAAGGAGTACATATGTGTTTGGGTGCATTAGACCTAGAGCTTGAGATAGTGTCTCACCCTCCTGCCCCTGGAGTTACACTTTTTCCATGATCTTCATTTTTTTATACATTGGTAAAACTGAAGCAACCATAGACTCTTAGCAGAGGTGAAGATGAGGGATAGCATATGCATGCCATAGCTCTTATCTGAGCTCATATATTGAAAGGTAGAAGTGGTTTTGAAGATGATGGGGTAGTATCTGTCACAGCATTGATTCTCAGCAGGGGACAAATGGCACCCAGATTGAGCTGCCAGAGGTGACTTCAAATGAAGTTTCATTTCCTTTTGATGAGCCAGGAGATGAGAACAGGTCATGTCTGTTTTCCATGAAAAGCCTTTTGTGAGAGGCTGGAGTAGAAAATTTATTTCTTTTTCATTGCAGAATATAAATATGCTCACTGAAGGACACAGTAGGCAGATGAAATAGAATAGCTTAAAGGTGTCATTAAAAAAAGATAAAATATAAAACCAGATTAAAGTTGAACAGCATTTCATATTGAGTGAATCTGTGCACATCTCAGCCATCATTTTTCTCTGCACCATTCAGCACAGATTGGGTCTAGGGTATCTGAGAGCCTAAGGATTATTGTAAAGGAGAGGGAGCAGCAAGAGACCTTCTGCTAGCTTTCTGTAGAGCCAGAGGCACAAGACAAGGTTTTCACAAATCAGTAGAGTGTCAGGGGCGACAGCAATGTAGCCTTTCAAAGCTATCCCTTACCTTGGACCTCTCTAATCCATTTGCTTCGAGTAGCCATTGAAGTCTGTTTCTGGTCCTGGTGGCAGAATGTTAGCTCTAGGAGAGAATGATCAATCTAAACCACCCTGCAACATTAATAAAGACAAAACCTTGATGACAGCTAATTATAGCTGGGCCTTAAAGGTAACGAAACAGAATGGTTATACAAGTACATTTCCTAAAGGTGGAGAAAGAGATGAAACCCGCTCTCGCCCAGCAACTAGCTCTTGCCCACAGTTCTTCAGCTATTTTCTATGAATATGTCTATGTCTATGTACACATTTATATGTATGTTTATATGTCTATATGTCTATGTTTATAGCTTACCTACAATGTGGTTTTCCCTCTAAATTCTAATAACTGGTTCTCCAGCAAACAAGAAACCATATTTGAAGAATAAATGAGGAAGATTCCTCACATTGGACACTGCATGCGACAAGCATATGCTTATATATATAAAACATATACATAACTCACATGGAAAAAATATAAACACGCAGTAAAGACTACTGATATACTCTGTTCCTGGAATAGTAATGAATTTGATAGGAAGTAAGATCTCTGTCCTGGGTCCCATTCATATTACTCTTCTTTGGAAGAAAATATTTAATTAATTACTTTTATTCATATGATTGTTTTGCCTTAATGTAAATATGTGTACCACATGCCTGCCTAATCCCCATATAGTCAAAAGAGAGCATCAGTTTCCATGGAATTGAAGGAATAGATGACTATGAGCCACATGTGGACGCTGGGGACAGAATCTATGTCTTCTTCAAAAGCAGTTAGTGTTTTAGTCACTGAACCATCTCTTCATCCTCCATATTACTCTTCTTTCCCAGAATGTTCTAGTTTTGCTTTGGTTATGATTTGATTCTGACACAACTATCCTGGTCTCCTCACTTTGTACTATGAGTGGCAGTGCCTTCTCTCTTTTTTTGTGTGTGTGAGTGTTTATGTTTATGTGTGAGTGTGCGTGTGTATGTGTGTGTGTGTGTTTGTGTGTTGTCTCTGTGTGAGTATATGTGTGTGTGTGTGTGTGTGTGTGTGTGTGTGTGTGTGTGCGCGCGCGCTTCTGTGTGGGGAACATAAGGTTGTCTACTGTCCACAGATGTTGGTTAAATTCAAAAGGTAATTATAATTAATCTTTTCTTTAGTCAGAAGAAAACCAAGTACACCACATTTAGGAGTCTATAGGTAATGAGACTGAGATTTTAAAGTTGAGTAAAGGGCATGTAAGAACACATGGAAAAAGGGAGGAGGACTCTCATTCTTTGACTACCTTTGGGGAGCATTTCCAAGCTCCTTGTTTTTAAACTATGCAGGTGATGATTCTCTGTAATGACATTTTGAGATGACTAAGAAGACATAAATACACAGCCTGATTTAATTATAGGGCAAATGGCAGCCACCTGTGGCAAAATATGTTAATGCTCAGCATTCCTGACAATTTGGAATTGGATCAATGGAGTTGACATCTCTCCAGTTAGCTTGAGGTTAAACATTATACTTTAACATTGTTAGGGTCTTTGTGCTGGGAACCATGAATGTCAGGCTTCTGAGAAAGGAGAGAGGTACAGATGACGCTACACTCAAAAGAAACTAAGAGTGAAGTGTCTCCTATGACCAGGGATCCAAAAGAAAACTTCTTTGGTCTCTTTAACTTTCCTGGGCATTTCCCCTGTTGCTTTTGAACACTGCAGATTAAAATATGAAAATGTTTCATTGGAAAACCTGATTGTCTTCTTAAGGGGGTATGACTCCATTTCTGGTGTTTACAATCATAACAAATCTCAAGTATGTCATCTTTGCTGTTTCCACTCCTTAATACTTCTTTATATTTTCTGAGATATCCAGAGTGCCCTGTGTGTTAAATAATGATGAGTATTTAACACATCTCACATGCTGTCTTTGGAAGCTGTGTATCCCCAGCTGCAGTAGGTCACAAAGCTAGTTAGATGCTATAGATTACATCAGGTCAAGGCTCGAGAAAATTCAGACCCCAGAGATATTGGATGATTACATGGGAGTTCTACAGTGATATGAATCTATTTTCTGTCACAAAAGAAAATGAGGTCATTCCACACTTGTTTTTAGTAGGATATTATTAACTTTTTCTTAGTTTGCTTCTGCTTTTACTGGAGCTGCAGATTCATGTCTGATTTGAACCTCCCACCTCTGCTAACTCATAACATACTACGAATCATCTCATTTATTGTTCCTAACCATTACGACTGCTGCTATTGAGGATTTATAGATGGACTTATCTATAAATACAATTGTATGCATATCTATGTCTTTGGTAACAAAGATACCCTGCTCAGAGCAGACAGACACCTCTTTGAGATAAACCTGATAGAGGGAAATCTGAATGTACTCAAGAGATAAGACTATGGCTATATGCATGATGTTGCACAGGATTCAGAGAGCAGCAATCCCTGCTGCATTTGGCTTATTCCCTCTTTTCTTTACAGACCATCAATGTCTTAAACATAATAGGTTCTGAAATGAATTCTGATGATTGATTGATGAGCCTTTTGTGAAGGATAAAGCTGTGGAGCTAAGGTTATATGTTGTTGCTGACAATTATAAATAATCATGGTGGAAGGGAAAGTGTCTATCAGGAGATAACCAGTGTCTGTAAGGAAATGGAACTCCATTTAAAAAGATGTTATTCACACACAGTTAATAGAAAACAGGTTATAGCATAAGGTAAGCTACACATGAATTTTTCATGTCAGTATTTGCAAAGATCCACAAGAAATTCCCCTGGGACAAAGCATTGGACAACAAAGAAGTAAGTATGTTCCTGTTCCAGAGTCTTGTTGATAATGGGTGTTTTTGTAAAGAGTGTTGCATTCCCTCTCTCTCTCTCTCTCTCTCTCTCTCTCTCTCTCTCTCTTTGTGTGTGTGTGTGTGTGTGTGTATGTGCAAGTGTACATGTGCCATTAAATATATCTATGCATACGTATACACCATAGCACAATATAAGCTGTCATTCCTCAAGGTCATTCAATGTTTTTCAAAAGACAAGGTCTGGGTCTAGGTTTTGAGTCACCATGTAAGATATATTGGTTGTTCACTGAGTCCTGGGATCCTGTTGTATCTGCCTACCTCCCCCCCCCACTTTATGCTGGGATTATAAGTATCCATTGCATGCCTAGCCTTTAAAAGTAGGCTTTGAAGACTGAACTCAGATTTTCATGATTGAAAATTTGGCACTCTACTGACTAAATGCAGTCCTCTACTTTGATATTCTGATTCTAGAATCCTGCTGGAAAGAGATTACATTTTATAAAACTGGAACCTTGGCCAGTGTGAATAGCAGAAGCTGTTTGCTTTCGTCCTCCAGGTAGTCTGCATTAGCAGCAGCTTCTGGTTGCAAAGAGTAGATGTTCAAGGGGTTGAGTTAAAAAATAATATTAAGAATTTATTATATGAAAGAGAGTTACTTCCTGGATTCAAGAATAGAAATGCAGACGACCTCAGCCAGTATTGAGACAAAAGAAGAGAGTGTCAAGAATACAGGCGGGGCTCCTCTTTCTATGATTGTTCTTTTTTTTGTTTCAGGTCTGACTTTTATCAACTTCTGTATGTGAATTGTGCACCATCAAGAAGAAGGATACAACTGAAAACTATTGATCCTTGGTGGTGTTTTCTACAATCTGCATGAAAACCTGAGATAATGTGCCTTGTAATAACCAACTAGCTCTAAGAACTGTGGCTTACATGAGCTACCAGTACACAAATTGGATGCAATGCGAATTCTCCAAGGACCCTAGGACATGTATTACAAACTAAAGTAAACGACAACTTTAGTGTTCTCTCTCTCTCTCTCTCTCTCTCTCTCTCTCTCTCTCTCTCTGTGTGTGTGTGTGTATGTGTGTGTATGTGTGTGTGTCTGTGAATTTTTGTTAATAAGAAAGGTGAAATTTGAAGTTGGGTATGATGGCTTGAGCCTATAATCCCAGCTACTTGAGAGAGTGAGGCAGGGGGATAACATGCTCAAAGCTTGTCTAATATAGCTACTCCACGTACTGAAATAAAGAAAATGTAGTTCAGTTGTGATATATTTGATCAACATACACACATTCATGAAGCCCAATATCCTTTCCTCAACACTGAAAAAGAAATCACTCTGAATCTTTTTATGAGATCAGCCACATGGGTACCTATATCATCTAGGATTATGGAAAATGGGACATAAAAAGATAACTAGTATTCACCAGTAAATGATAATATTTTAAGACTGTTAATTACAAATATACTAACAAACATTTGATTGATAAAGACTAGTAAGGGAAAAATGGGATGATATGATTGACAGACTTAGGTGGCATCTATTTTATACAGAATATCAGGAGGCCCTCCATAATGAGACATGCCATTCTGATGTGACCTGGAAACACATTTCAGAGAGAGGGAACAGCATGTACAAAAGTCATATGACAGAGTGTGCTTGAAGATGATATGACAAATTTGGGAAAGAGAAAAAAAATTACTTGAAAGAAGAAATGTGAACAGATGTTAGACCATGAAATATATAGTAGAGTATTATGCGTTTTGGTCAGAATTTGTATTTTAAGTAATACTGGAGGTATTAAAACTTTTGGTGCTGTTAGTCTTATTCACAAGTAGAAAAGTCTATTTTGTTGCTAGGTAGAGGATGTGTGATAGGTTCAAGGGAGACAATGGAATACAAGTGTGCTGTGTTCTGTCATGTACAGTGAGGATGATGATGTTTAGAAGCAGCATGAAAGAATTGGAAGCAGGTGTTCATTTGTAGCTATTTCCTCCTAATGGGAATATTTTTTTCCTGAAAAGCAAAAGTAACTCATAGATCTCAGGAATTAAATGAAATGTACAAGGGCCAATAAGTAAAGCAAACTTAAAAGATTTAGGAAGCTCCCAAAATTTCTAAGAGCCATAAATAGTTCTGCACACTGTGCTATATAACCAATAACAATTCCTGCAGAAAAGGGACATTGATTGCCTTTTCTATCTATGGTTTGTTTGGGTGCACCATGTTTGAGGCTATCAAGAGTGATCACCCAAGCTAGGGAGAGGTTTTTGATGATTCCTTGCCTTTGATTCACCCACACTCTTGTAAGTAATGCTACCCTCCCCCAATTTTACTACTGAAAACAAATGCTTTAAACTCCCCAGTTCAGTAAGATAAACTTGGATCGAGTCACTTCTTTGATCTATAGTCATATCTGTGGTCAATATATGTTTACTGTCTTCCTAGGAAAACTCACAGAACAAGTGTTCATAGCCAGAGTATATTTTAGAGGATGTATCACTAAGGCTTGCAAATATGTCCTTTGTGGGGATCTGAAGTGAAGGATTACTCATAATTTAATTCTTCAGCTTATAGTCAAATAATTAATTGTAACTGAGGTGGAAAAATAAAGGACAGACTGACATTTGTACTTAATGTGATGAGGAAAAGAGTGGTAGCTACATCTAAGCCTACGGAGAGTGAGAGCTCTCTCCAAAATGACAATGGAGAAAGAGGAAGATCAAGGAAGACCCGAGTGAGTCTTGGGAGCATACTGCCCATGGAAAAACAAAATTTTGGATGCACATATACTGCTACATTATTCATAATTTTCAAGTTATGAAAATAGCCTAGGTTCTTATCAACTGAAAAAAATGGATGAAGAAAACATGCTCTGTGTGATAGTTTCCATATGGTTGGCCCAGGGAGTGGCACTATTTGGAGGTATGGCCAATGGAGTAGGTGAGTCACTGTGGGTGTGAGTTTAAGATCCTCTCCCTAGTTTATTGGAAGCCTGTATTCACCTAACAGTCTTCACATAAAGATGTAACTCCTCCTGGACCATGCGACCTGCATGCTACCAGGCTCCTGCCTTAGTGATTAAGGACTGAACCTCTGAACCAGTAAGCCAGCCACAATTATCTGTCTGGTATCAGACACTGGAATTCATATAGTAGGACATGCACAGCAGCAGTCTATTATCAAATGTAAATGGTATATACCTGACCTGTCCTGAGTAGGTCTTAAAGGCACAAGCAAGTTACATGAAGTTGCTCAAATGTCTATGTTATCTACTCCTGTTATAGTGCCACCTCCTGCCAAGAATGCACCTACAGCCTCATGGGGTGTTCTCTATTATTGAATGACTGAAGAAGAGAAAACTAGGACCTGGTTTACTAGTGGCTTTGCATGTTATGCAGGTACCCAGAAATGGACAGCTGCAACATTACAATCCTTTTCTGTGACAACCGTGAAATGTACAGCTGAAGGAAAATCATCACAATGGGCAGAATTTTGAGCAATACACATGATATTACAGTTTTATTAAAAGAAAAAAACTGGCCAATTGTACAGTTGTTCACTGACTCTTGTATTGTAGCCAATGGAGTGGCTATATTATCAGCGACTTGTAATGATCCTGATTGGGAAATTGGTAAGATAGACATCTGGGGAATAAGTGTGTGAATACATATTTCCAAATGAACAGAGGATGAGAAAATATTTTTGTCCCATAGATATGTTCACCAAAACGGGACTCCAACTGAGGAGGAATTCAATAATCAAGTGGATAAGATGACCCATTCTGTGGACAGTTAGTCTCTTTCCCCAGCCATCCTTGCTATTGCACAAAGTGCACATGAACAAAGTGACCATGGTAGCTCAGATAGATGTCATACTTGGTCTCAACAACACAGACTTCCACTCACTAAGGCTGACCTGGCTACAACTTATGCTGAATGTGTGATCTGCCAATAGCAGTGACTAACACTGGGCCCCAGATATGGCACCATTTTTTGAGGTGACCAACCAGCAACCTGGTGGTAGGTTGACTATATTGGACCACTTCCTTCATAAGGACACCATTATGTTCTTACTGGAGTAGATACTTAGTCTGCTTATGGATTTGCCTTTCCTGCATGTAATGCTTCTGCCAAAACCACAATCCATTGACATTCAGAATGGATCATCATCATCCATCATCATGGTATTCCACACAGTGTTCCTTCTGACCACGGAACTCATTTCACAGCCAGACAAGTACAATAGTGTGACCAAAATCATGGAATTCACTGGTCTCAACATGTTACCCATCATCCTGAAGTACGTGACCTGATAGAAAGATGGAATTGCCTTTTGAAGACACAGTTACAATACCAATTATGTGACAGGAAGGTGGAGGGATGGGGCAGAGTTCTTCTGGAGGCAGTATATGCTTTGAATCCGAGTCTGATATATGGTACAGTTTCTCCCATAGCCCGGATACATGGGTCTAAAAATCAAGGGGTGGAAAAGTTAATACTTCCACTCACTATCAGTCCTAGGGATGCTTTAGGAAAACTTTTGATTCCTGTCTGAACAACTCTAGATTCTGTTGGCCTAGAAGATTTGATTCCAGATAGGGAAATTATCTGACCAAGAGCCATAACAAACATTCCATTATACTGGAAGCTCACATATCCCCCTTGGTCATTTTGAAATTCTAAAGCCCTTAAATCAACAGGCTAAGGAAGGAATAACAGTTTTAGGAGGGGTGATAAATCTAGTTGTCATGGGAAAATGGTATTGCAACTCTACAATGGAGGTGAGAAGGATTACTTCTGGAATGCAGGAGATCCCTTAGGGCATTTCCTAGCACTACAATACCCTGTGATTAAAATATATAGGAAACAACAATAGCATAATTCAAGTAGGAAGACAAAGGACCCAGAACCAACTGGAATCAAAGTATGGGTCGCTTCTTGAGGAAAAGAGCTAAGACTTGCTGTGGTGCTTGCAGACGGTGGAAAACTACAGAATGGGTAGTAGAGGAAGGTACTTATAAATACCATCTAATGCTACATAGCCAATTGCAGAAACAAGGAATATAAAGTAATATGAATGCTTCTGTTTTGTTTTGTTAAAAACACATTTTAATAGCTTTTTTGCTTTCTTCCAATTTCTTTAACATCAATTGGTATTATTTAAGTTTACATACTAAAAGAATGTTCCCAAGGGACATTGCACGTTGTAAATTCAAAAAAGTGTTTGTGATTGTAGGAGGAATAGTTATATCATGTTAGGCATATTCATTACCTTGTTATAGTTTTTTTTTTTGGTTCTTTTTTTTCCGGAGCTGGGGACCGAACCCAGGGCCTTGCGCTTCCTAGGCAAGCGCTCTACCACTGAGCTAAATCCCCAACCCCACCTTGTTATAGTTTTATGTGGACAAAAGTTTATTTATGTCAAGTTGACATAAGGAGGATTGTTATGGCTATTCCTTGTTGTCAACTTGACCTTATCTGTAATGAACTAAAATCCAGCATTGGAAGGCTCACACATGATTCAGATCTTCATGCTGAGAGATACAAGTATCTGACCTGAAGCATGGCATGGAGTTCCCAAGGCATAGTGACCATGAATCCCAGGATACCAAGGCAACAAGATTCCTGAGTTCAAGGTAATCTGGGACAAAGCATGTCCCAGACCCAGACATGGTAGTACATACCTTTAATCCCAGAAGACAGGCATGCAGATCTCTGAGAACAAGGTCAATCTACAGAGCAAGATCCAGGACAACCAAGCTTAGGCAGTTAAGCGCTTGGGAAACAGAAAGTTAGTGATAATGTATTACAACAAGTAAGGCCATGTTCCAGCTCCTACAAGCCACAGAATTTGACAGCTTCAGCCATATGGTACTTGCTTTAGAATGAAAATAAATGGGACTACTGGACAATTGATGTTGGTTAGCTGGAGCTATGAAATTAGTGATCTTTAAGAGAGGTCAGCATCACTGTGATGAAATCTTCTAGGAAGGGTTTTCATAAAACGTGAAAAAAGCTGTGTTCCAGAGATAGCTAAAGTTGTACCTCATGCTGCAGCTGTACTTGGCAATGTGTAAGAGTCACCCAGATGGTATTTGTTTTGAAGGCATGAAGAAGTTATGGAGAACACCTTAGGCTTTGCCTTGTGAGAAACCATCGAAGGCCATTTCTGAAAGTGCAGGCTCAGTTGCAGTGGATAGCTCAGGACTGAAGGAATCATGCAAAGGATTTGAGACTTGGCAGCAAGAAGAGAGACAATGGGGCTATTGGTGAAGCATAGATTCAGTTTTAGACCCTAATGTATTGGAGATGCCAGTACCATACTATGACCACCAAGAAGAGAAGTGGCAGTGGAATGGATGATCCTGAGCCTAGAGTGGTACAGAAAGCAGAGCTAGAGAAGTGACACCATCCTTTCGGGTAGCCCAGAAGATCATGTGTGAGTCTAAGACATTGAAACAAGAAATTATAACATTTAAGTTGCCATGGAGATCAGAAGATGTTCAATATACCAGAGTCATGGGTTATCAGCTGAGGAAAGCTGCTAACACTAAGTGGAACTAGCCCCAGAGAAAGGAGTTTGCTATAATCAACCAAGATGAAATATGAGTTGGAGATCTGAAGAACACTTTTATATTTGACATGGAGGTGTTTGGAATTTGCCCAGCTTTTTTTCTGTTTTGCCTTGTGGATTACAGTAAAGTGTTTGGATAGATATCAGAAGAGACTTTGAACTTTGGACTTTTAACATTGTTGAGACTGCTATTATGCATTTTGCTATGTTTAGGTATGGTCTCCTTAGACACATGTATTTGAACAAGCCTATGTGTTGAGGGAATGGAAAGTGATGGTTTGTAAAAGGTTGACCCAGTGAGTGGTAATATTTGGAGGCATGGCCTTGTTGCAGTAGGTGTGCCATTGCAGGTCTGGGATTAAGACCCTCACCCTAGCTGGCTGGAAGGCATTATTCTCCTAGATGCTTTCAGATGAAGATGTAGAGCTCTCAGATTCTCCGGTACCATGAATGCCTGGATGTTGCCATATTTCTGACTTGTGATAAGGGAATGAATCTCTGAACCTGAAGTTAGCCCCAATTAAATGTTTTCTTTATAAGAGTTTCTCTGGTCATGGTTTCTGTTCACAGCAGTAAAACCCTAACTAAGATACTATGCATATATATTTTATTTATCAGTGATGAATACAGTCATGCTGTTTGTAGATTAAAAAAAAGTATAAAACTGGATGTCAATATGTTTTGTGAAATAACAAAGACTCAGAGAGGCAAATACTCTGTCTCATATGTGGAATCTAGATTAAAACTAAAAGACAGAAGATTATACAGGGGTTATCGAGGAAGAAGGAGACTAGCAGGAAGGAGAAGAGAAGAAGATAATGGAGTGCCAGGTCAGAGTGTATTACATATACATATAAAATGTTATAATAAAAAATATCATTTCATAATTAATACAAAATTGTAAAAGATATCACTGTAAAATATCAATTCAATGTTTTGAGTAGTGTAGAGGAATTAGAGCTAGAGATGGAGACAGGAACTAGTTTCTCAGACATTAACAGAAAATTGGAATGTAAAGAGACAAAAGATCTGAGACAGTGAAGTCAGTGTGCTGGGGGAAACCTTTGGCCAAGTTGTGAGATCCACCCTAGTTAATGAGAGTCCAAGACATTGTGATGTTAGGGTATGAAAGAAGAAAGACTAAAGGAATGTGCAGGGCAACTGACAAGTAAACTGAAATGATCTAAGGAAACACAGAAAGAGGCTGGGTCTCAGTGTCTCTTGTTTCTGTGCTAAGAACTCAAAGACATCCCTTAGACCTGTATGTAGTCTTGGTGACAACTACAGCTACACTGTAATAACTGTTGAAGAAACTGGTATTTTGCAAAAGACATCTCAAGACCAAGTTCTAGGTAAAATGTAGATTTATTTGCTCTACAGGGTCAAAGCCTGGAATAAGAGAAAAATATAGGATATAGAAGAAGAAAAACACAAGGAAAGGAATATGTGATATTTGTCCCAGAAAACAAATGACTGCCAGTGGATGAAAAGTGGATAGATGTGGCTCATAGGCAAATGGGAGTTTTTAAAAATTAAAGATTGATGAGAGCCTGTGGTAGAATGTGTTGGCTTATTTTAATTGAAAATGTTAAATAGAGTAGCTAAATGGGGACTTTTGATTGCTGGACTTCATTACTTTAATAGCTAAAACTTGGTTGTCACCCTCAAGAAGAGGAAGTATCCAACTAAGGAAATGGACCTTGGTGGCTATGTTTAAGAATGGAATCTAGTAAGGCAGACAGAATGAGAGGGAAGAACAAGGCCTACCAGAGCCATATTGTCTATTCTTGAGCTGGCTATGGTCCTTTCGACTAATACCATGTGAACTGTATTTTTTTCTTCTCATGATGACATCCAAAGACTTGGTGCATAGCAATTAAACTTTAAAGAAGCATTCCCTTCTGAAAGGAGAGGGGAGGTCATTAGACTCAGGAAGTAAACAAGTTTCAAACATCTCACAAATATACCACTTTCCAGGATTCTTAAGGAACCCTTCCCAACAATATACAAATAATAAACTAAGTGTGTGTGTGTGTGTGTGTGTGTGTGTGTGTGTGTTTGTGTACAAGGGGATTGGTGGCATATTTTACAAACCAAAGCAAACCTGGTATTGAGGTCCTCCCAGAATCCTGACATATCTGCCCATGTGCTGAGCTGCTCTTCCCACATAGGTTCTTCCTTATATAATCAAGACTTTTTTATCGCTTTTATCTCTTCTTTCTCCTCTTCTTTCTATTCTTCCTCCTCTTTTTCCTCCTCCTCCTCATCTTCATCATCATCATCTTGATTTTTTATTTTGGTTTTTTTCTTCCTTTTGGATATTTTTTATTTACATTTCAAATGTTACCCCTTTCCCAGTTTACCCTTCAGAAACCCACTACCCCATGCCCCAGATTCTGTGAGGGTGCTCTCACACCCACTTACCCACTCCTTCCTGCATTTCTACCCTAACATTTCCCTACACTGGGGAAACTAGCCTTAACAGGGCCAAGGGCTTCTCCTTCTACTCCTATTGCTACCAGACAATGCCCTCCTCTGCTACATATACAGCCTGAGCCATGGATCCCCCCTTATATACTGTTTGGTGTTGGTTATTTCCTGCAAAATTTGGAGGATCTAGTTGGTTGATATTCTTGTTCTTTTTATGGGTCGCACATCACTTCAGCACTTTTAGAACTTTCTCTAACAGCTCCATGGTAGACCTTATCCTCTGTTAAATATTTGGTTCTGAATATTCACTCTGTATTTGTCAGGCTCTGGCAGACTCTCTCATAAGACAGTTACATTAGGCTCCTGGAGCATATTTGTTTTGGTAAAACCAATATTGTCTGGGATTGGTGGGTGTATATGGGATGGAAAACCAGGTGGGGGCAGTCTCTAGAAGACCTTTCTTTCAGTCTCTGCTACACACTTTGCCTTTATATTTCCTCCAGTGAGTAAGGTTGTTCCCCTTCTTGGAAGGAGTAAAGAATCCACACTTTGGTCTTCCTTCTTCTTGAGCTTCATGTGGTTTGTGAATAGTATCTTGGGTATTCTGAGCTTTGGGGATAAATTCCACTTGTGAGTGATTGCATAGCATGTGTGTTCTTTTGTGACAGGGTTACCTCACTCAGCATGATATGTTCTAATTCCATCTAATTGTGTAAGAATTTCATGAAGTCATTGTATTTAATATATTAGTAGTGTTACATTGGATAAATGTAGAACATTATGTATGTCCATGCTTTTGTTGAAGGACATCTGGGTTCTCTCCAGCTTCTGAGTATTATAAATAAGGCTGCTATGAACATAGTAGAACATGTGTCCGTGTTATATGTTGGAGCATGTTTCTGGTTAAATGTCCAGGAGTGGTACAGCTTGGTCCTCAGGTAGTACTATGTCCAATTTTCTGAGGAATCTACTGGCTATTTTCCAGATTAGTCCTACTAGCTTGCAATCCCACCAAAATGGAGGAGTATTCCCCTTTCTCCACATCCTTGGCAGCTTCTACTCTCATCTGAGTTTTCCATCTTAGCCATTCTGTCTGGTATGAGATAGAATCTCAGGGTTGTTTTGATTTGCATATCCCTAATGGCTAAGAATGTTGAGCATTTCCTTAGGTGCTATGCAGCCATTCATGGTTCCTCTGTTGAGAATTCTTTGTTCAGTTCTGTACACCATTTTTAATAGGATTATTTAATCATCTGGAGTCTAACATCTTGAGTTCTTTGTATACATTGGATATTAGCCCTCTATCAGATGTAGGATTAATAAAAATTTTTGCCCAATCTGTTGCTTGCTGTTTTGTCCTAATGACAATGTCCTTTTCATTGCAGAAGCTTTACAATATTATGAGCTCCCTTTGTCAATTCTTAATCTTAGCGCCTAAGTCACTGGTATTCTGATCAGGAAGTTTTTCCCCGTGCCCATGTGTTCAATTTTCTTCCCGAATTTTTCTTCTATTAGTTTGAGTGTATCTGTTTTTATGTGGAGGTCCTTGATATACTTGTGAGTGAGCTATATACAAAGCTATAAGAAGAATAGATTTGCATTCTTCTACAGGCTGTCCTCCAGTTGAAACAACACCATTTGTTGAAAATGCTGTCTTTTTTCCACTGGTGGTTTTAGTTCCTTTGATCAAGTGACCATAGGTGTGTGGGTTCATTTCTGATTCTTCAATTCTATTCTATTGATATACCTGCAATCTGTAGCAATACTGATGGAGTAAATTTCAAAATGGATCATTGGCTAACAGTACAACATGTTCGCACTCCATGCAGTTTAGTGGGAGCTGTGCGCTCTGGTTGTCTCTCTGCCAGACGCTTTCCCACCCTTCTCACACAGGTTGTTACTCTCTCTCTCTCTCTCTCTCTCTCTCTCTCTCTCACACACACACAAACACACACACACACACACACACACACACACACACACACACACACACACACACACACCCCGTTATGTTGGCCATTTTATCATGGCACCACACCATGGTAGCCCCAGGCACTCTGTAGCCACTCTCTCCAAGTTGTCTCTCTGCCCTCCATAAACTTTGCTCACATTCCCTCTAGCCGAGTAAAATCAAAGATCTAGAAACTTGTAATTTATCAAGCAAATTTATATATTAAACTCTCAATCCATAATACATCCACACAATAAATGTACAACCAATTGATAAGCATATAAACAGCCAACCTAGATAAGATAAATTTGCCTACAGAAATCCATCCCAGCTACCTTGGCAATTCAAGACCACCTGTATGTGAATCAGCCTTCCCTGTCTCCATCTTGATTCTCCTTACTTTTACTCCTTCTCTCTCTTTCCTAGACTTTTTCCCCTGTCTACCCTTCCTTTTAATACAATGATAGGCATTGCCTTTACCTAGACATACCATACTGCATAATGACACCGTCCTCTATAACGCCATACAGTTTTCATCACTTTTTCTCTGTAGTACAGCTAGAGGTTAGGGAGGGTGACTCCCCAAGGAGTTCTTTTATTGTTGAGAATTGTTTTTTTTCTATCTTTTTTTGTTATGTTTTGTTTTGTTTTTCCAAATAAATTTGAAAATTGCTCTTTCAACTCTGACAAGAATTGACTTAGGATTATAATGGAGATGGCATTGAATCTATAGAGTGCTTTTGGCAAGATAGCCACTTTTACTATATCAATTGTTCAAATCCATGAGCATAAGAGATCTTTACATTTTCTGAGATCTTTTCCTATTTTTTCTTCACACACTTGAAGTTTTGTCATACAGATCTTTCACTTGCTTGATTAGAGCTACACCAAGGTATTATATATTATTTGTGTGACTATTTTGAAAGGTGTCATTCCCCAAATTTCTTTTTCAGCCTGTTTGTCCTTTGACTAGAAGAAGAATACAGATTTGTTTGAATTCATTTTATATCCATCTACATTGCTGAAGTTGTCTATATACTATAGGATTTCTCAGGTGAAATTTTTGGGGTCACTTAAGTATACTATCATATCATTTGCAGTTAGTGATATTTTGAAATTTTCCTTTCCAATATGTATCCCTTTCACTCTTTTCTAATTGCTCTGACTAGGATTTCAAATTCTATATGGAATAGATAGTGCAAGAGTGGGCAGGCATGTCTAGTCCATGATGTTAGTGGTGTACCTTCAGTTTCTCTCTATTTAGTTGTATATTGCCTACTGGTTTGCTGCCTATTGATTTTACTTTGGTTAGGTATGGGCCTTGAATTTCTGATCTTTTCAAGACTTTTACCATGAAGGGGTGTTGAATTTTCTGAAATATATTCTTAGCTTCTAATAAGATAATCATATTTTTTTCTTTGACTTTGTTTATGCAATGGATTAAGTTAATTGACTTCCATATATTGAACCATTTTTTCATCCCTGGGATGAATTCTACTTGATCATGATGGATGATTGTTTTGATATGTTCTTGTATTTAGATTTTGAGAATTTTATTGAGTATTTTGGCATCCATATTCATAAGGAAAATTGGACTGAAGTTCTCTTTCTTTGTTGATTCTTTGTGTGCTCAAGTTATAAGGATTAATTGTGGCTTCATAGAAGGAATTAGGTAGTGTTTCTTATGTTTCAGCTTTGTGCAATAATTTGGAGAGTATTGGTATAAGGTCTTGTAAGAAAGTCTGATAGAATTCTGCACTAAACCTTTCTGGTGCTGGGCATTTATTTATTTATTTATGTATTTATTTATTTATTTATTTATTGATTGATTGATTGATTGATGTTTAGTGACTGCTTACATTTCTTTATGGTTATGGGAATATTTAGATGGCTTATCTGACCCTGATTTAACTTTAGTATCTGGTATCTATCTAGAATATTGTCCATTTCATCCAGGTTTTCCAGTTTTGTGGGGTATAGGCTTTTGTAGTAGGATCTGATAATTTTTTTTGAATTTCTTCAATTTCTGTTGTTATATTTCCCTTTTCTTTTCTGAGTTTGTTAATTTGGATACTGTCTTTATGCCTTCTGGTTACCCTGGCTAATAGTTTATCTATCTTGCTGATTTTCTCAAAGAACCAGATCATGGATTCATTGATTCCCTGTATACTTCCTTTTGTTTTCACTTGGTTGATTTCAGTCCTGAGTTTTATTATTCCCTGCCAGCTACTCTTCTTGGCCGTATTTGTTTCTTTTTGTTCTAGAGATTTTAGGTGTGCTGTCAAACTGCTAATATATGCTCTCTCCAGCTTCTTTTTGGAGGCACTCAGAGCTGTGAGTTTTCCCCTTAGTACTGCTTTCATTGTGTCCCATAAATTTGGGTATGTTGTGCCTTCATTTTCATTAAATTCTAAAAAGTCTTTAATTTATTTATTTCATCCTTGACCAAGCTATCATTGAGTAGAGCATGTTCAACTTGCGTGTATATGGTTTCTGCCATTTTTATGTTAATGAAGGCCAGCCTTAGTCTTTGGTGATTTGGAAAACATACATGGGATTACATCTATCTTCTTGTATCTTTTGAGACCTGTTCTGTGACAGAGTATATGATTAATTTTGGAGAATGTACCATGAGGTGTTGAGAAGGAATATTTTCTTGTTTCAGGACAAAATGTTCTATAAATATCTGTTAAATCCACCTGGTTCATAATTTCTGGTTGTTTCAATGCATCTCTGTTTTACTTTTGTTTTCATTATCTCTCCATTGGTGAAAGTGTGAAGTTGTAGTCTCCCACTATTATTTTGTGAGATGCAATGTCTCCTTTGAGCTGTAGTATAGTGTCTTTTATGAATGTGGATGCCTTTCATTTGGGGCATAGGTATTAAGAATTGAGAATCCATCTTGTTGGATGTTTCTCTCTTATAAATATGAAGCATCCTTCATTGTCTTTTTGATAACTTTTGGTTGCAAGTCAATTTTATTTGATATTATAATGGCTACTGCAGCTTGTTTCTTGGGACCATTTGCTAGGAAAAAATTTCCAGACTTTTACTGTGATGAAGTTTCTGTTTTTATTACCGAGGTGTTTTTCCTGTAATGCTGAGTCCTCTTTTTATACATCCAATCTGTTATTCAATGCCTTTTTATTGTGAAATTGATTCCATTGATTTTTACAGATATTGGCAAACAGTGATTGTTGTTTCCTATTATTTTTTTGTTAGAGGTAGAATTATGTTTATGAGGCTATCTTCTTTTGGCTTAGTTGAAAGAAATTTACTTTCTTGATTTTACTAGGGTGTAGTTTCCCGCCTTTTATGGGAGTTTTCCTTCTATTTTTTTTTTGTAGGGCTACATTTTTGGCATTATATAAACTTGATTTGGCCATGTAATAACTTGGATTCTCAATCTATGACAATTGAGAGTTTTGCTAGATACAGTAGCCTGGGCTGGCATTTTTGATCTCTTAGGGTCCATATGACATCTGCCCACGATCTTTTAGAGTTTCTGTTGAGAAGTCTGGTGTAATTCTATACACCTTTATATGTTACTTGACCTTTCCACTTACTGCTTTTAATATTTGTTTTATTGTGCATAAAATATTGTTTTGACTATTATATAACCAGTGGAATTTCTTTTCTGGTCTAATCTATTTGGTGTTCCATAGGGTTCTTGTTTGTACATGGTCATCATTTTCTTTAGCTTAGGGAAGTTTTCTATAATTACTTGAAGATATTTTCTAGGCCTTTAAGTTGGGAATCTTTGCTCTCTTCAGTACCTATTTTCTTTCAGTTTTGTCTTCTCATTGTGTCCTTGATTTCCTGGATGTTTTGCATTAAGAGCATGTTGTATTTTGCATTTTCTTTGACTGCTGTTTCAAAATTTTCTGTGGTGGTTTCTTCTCCTGATATTCTCTTTGCTAAATCTTGTATTCTGTTGGTGACATTTGAGTGTATGACTGCTGTCTCTTTATGCTAGGTTTTCTATCTCCAGGGTTGTCTTCATTTGTGGTGTCTTTATTGTTTGCATTTCTATTCTTAGATTCTCATTGGTTTGTTCAATTTCTTCACCTTGTTGGCTGTGTTTTCCTGTAATTATTTAAGAGATTTTTTTTGTATTTCCTTTTCAAGGGCTTCTACCTTTTTACCTGTTTTGTCCTTTAATTTTTTTAAGGTAGTTACTTATGTTCTTCATAATGTCCTCTGTCATCATCATGAGATGTGATTTTAAATCAGAATCTTGCTTTTCCTTTGTATTGTGGTATCTAAGACTTTCTGTGGTGGGAGAACTAGGCTCTGATGGTGCCAAGTGACCTTGGTTTCTGGTACTTAGGTTCTTGCACTTGCCATCTCATCATCTCTGGGGTTAGCTGGACTTGAAATCTCTGACAGTGCCTTTATCCTCCTGTAAGCCTGTGGGTCTACACTTAGAGGAGACCAGCTGTCTCCTGCCAGGATTTGGGGAAACAGAATTATGACACAGGGTCAGCTCTGGGCAAAGACGGAAACTGTAAATAACCTGTCCCAGACTGCTCCTCAGTTCCTGTGTTCTGAAGCTCAAGTTTGGACCCTTGGAGCAGTAGTGATGGTCTTACCTGTGCTCTCAGGTGCCTCAGCACTTCTGGTAGACCAGCTAGGTCTAAGAAGGATCTGAGTACAGAGAGCTTTGGTACTGGGCCAGCTCCTGGCACAGGTGGAAACCAATCTGTTCTTCTTCCTCTCCCTCTCCCTCTCCCTCTCCCTCTCCCTCTCCCTCTCCCTCTCCCTCTCCCTCTCCCTCTTCCTCTCTCTCTCCCTCTCCCTCCTCCTCCTCCTCCTCCTCCTTCTTCTTCCTCCTCCTCCTCCTCCTATTCCTTGTCTTCCTCTTCCTCCTCTGTTGAATTTTCCTCTTCCTCCCCCTCTTTTTCTTCTTCCTCTTCTTCCTCTTCTTCGTCTTTGTCTTATTTCTCTTTCTCTTCCTTTATTTTTCTTTCTGTTTTCACACCCTCATTCTCTTTTCCTAATTTCTATTTCTTTTTACTGTCACTTTCTCTCTCCATTGCATCTTCATTGATCTTGATCTCTGAGACTAGTGTACTCACAAGAAAGCAACTGCACAAACACACACACACACACACACACACACACACACACACTCACACACACACAAATCTATTTAATAATCTAATCTGGCCTGAACTCGCTTTTCATCTATTGCTATCCTTGAGACCTTGATTTAACTCTTTGTTCCAGAATACTATATCCAGTAAAGTTCAGCAGGTACCTTATAGACTCAGGTCCATAACTATAATAGTATTGTGATTTGGTTTTGGACCTCATGAATGAAAGATAATCCTAAAGTTAGATAACCTCAGTTTTGGAGGTGGTATTATGTGTGTAAATCGTTTTTTTTTTTTTTTCTAATCCACTCTATCCATTTGCTTTGTCTAATTATAGAAAGACATTTTTTTTGAGAAAAACAAGGAAAAATGTTCATGACCAAGGAAATGTTCTCCTGGCTAGTTTTAGCTATTCAGTGTAACAATAGTGTTGCCAAATGCTAATGTTTTCTAACATTCATATTGTAAAATGGAAAAAAAAACAGTGCAAGTAAATTCAGTTTTGGTATTTAAATAACTGTATCTAAGATTTATGACTACTTCTTCTGAAGCATGTTGTGTCCCAGAGAATTAATTTTCAGGACTCACCAGCACTCAGTGTTTGATATTACTAGAGTTAAGGATGAGATTCTTCTCCCGCATACTCCAAAAAGGAAGATTCAGCCACCCACCGTTCGACAGGTTAACAAGTAATTGTGAAATGGAAAGAAAGCTTTGAAAACCAAGTACTTGGTATTTAGTTTGTGTTTTAAGCACTTTGTTCTCTATTTCTGTCTTTCTTTTCCTTTCTTTGTCTGTCTCTCTGTCTTTCTATGTCTCTGTTCTCTGTCTCTCTCTGCCTTTTTGTCTTTCTTTCTGTCTGTCTGTCTCTGTATGTCTGTCTGTCTGTCTGTCTGTCTGTCTCTCTCTCTCTCTCCATCCCTTTCTCTCTAATTCTCTCTGTCTCTGACAGACCATAAATCATAGAGACAATTCAACTGAAGGGCAACTTGATAAACTGATGTGCATATTGCATTTATTTACAGAAATATGATTCCCCACAAGGGCCACACAAATCCTCAAACACTGGGTTCCTAGAGCTCTCTTAATGACTTACAGGAAGCCCTTTAGGTCAGTATTTCTTCTTACCAGAAATTCTCATTTCGTATACAATAGAGAAAGGGCCTTGTCAATCTTGCAAGTTTGAAAAACTTATTGCATTCATGAAGTATTTTGATGAGCTTCTCTTTGATGGAATGTTTTTGTCAGGAGGGAATTTTTACAGTGCCTTCCCTAGCATTTATCATTTTTTCCTCTCTATTTCCACCCTTCCCCTTTCCTTTCCTGATTCTTTCTCTAACTTCTTTTCCTTTCAACTTTTTCTTCACCCTAAATTTTTTTCCTGGGGATTAATATATTTCTTTTGTACCTCTTAGGAATTGTCATTTCCAGAAGTTTTGTATTTTCAGGATACCATCCACTACATTCTTAATAATATACAATATTTGGGGCATCTATGGCACTTACTTTCTCCTGCTATATTATTGTTAATAAATTTGTTAATTTCCTCCATGAGAAGGTAGAGTGATTAGTAACTGGAATGTCTGCTTTTATTCTGATGCAGCCCCAAAACTCAGAACATTTAGGTTAAGAAGAGAACTCATTCTATAGGTCTCATGTATTGATTTCCAAAAGTAAGCACATCAAACTCTTTCACCAAAGATCAGGACATCTCTCACTGATAAATAAAACAGACAATCCATTAGCACCTGTAATTGCTAATCTTCACCGGCAATGTGAGTTGATTTAGAAGCAATTTGCTTGTTTTAGTATCTGGCTTTTTTCAGAATGATTTAACTGAGCATGGAAATCTCACTCTAAATGTATATGGCACAATCCAATGCGTAGGAGGTCTCAGACTTCATAAAAGGAGAAAGTGAGCTAAACCTCAGCATTGATCATTTCAGTCTCCTGATTACAGATTAAATGTGACTAGGTACTTTAAGCTCCTTCCACCCTGAGTTCTTCACAGTGCTGGACTACACATTTCAATCGTGACTCAACAAAAGACTTTTCTTTGTGAAGTTATTTTGTCAGAAAGCATGAAGTATTTATGTCTCTAACTCAAGGCAAACACTTTAGAGAAGATTAGTAGGAAAATATCTCATAAGCTCACCTCAATTTAATTTTCCTAACAGCCCTTATAAATAATTGTTTTGCATGTCCTTATGTTGGCTTTAGGAGACAGTTCTAAAAGGAATTTTCCAAATAATACCACAAGAGATCTGGTGTATTGTTATTTGATCTCCTAGTAAGAGAGAAGACTTCTTCTGGGATGCTTGGCTCTTCTTCATAGTGAGTTTCTGAAGATGGGAATTACTAGATGAAATAGACTTCTCTGTTAGTCATTTTCCCTGGACTATTGGATTCATGAAAGAAAACCAACATTTTCATGTTGGGGGAAAGCAGGAAAAGGAATATTTGTAAGAGAATATTTTATGAAGTATATATACATATGTACCAGGCTGTAATAATGTGATTATTTACTTATCAGTGTTAAATATGTATTTCAATGACACAAACTACCAATATCTTCAACCAATAAAAATAAATTAGTTTCAATTCAGGTAGCTGCTCTTGTTTCTTCTTTCTTTTTTTAAATTGGATAATTTAATGTATTTATATTTGATATGTCATCCCCTTTCCCAGTTGCCCCCTCTCCCTTTCCCTCTGTGCCTGCTTCCATGAGGACACTCCCTTTCAAAACCAACCCACAAGCACCTCAAAATCTAGCATTCCCCTAAATTGGGCAAACATGCCTTCACAGAACCAGGGGCTTCTCCTATTTATTCCAGACGTGCCATCCTCTGCAACATAAGCAGATGGAGTCATAAGACACTCTATGTGTACTCTTTGTTGTTTTACTCCCAGAAAGCTCTCGGGGGTCGGGGGAGGGCTGGTTGGTTGATGTTGTCCTTACAAGTTCCTTCAGCTCCTTCAGTCTTTTCTCTAAGTCCTCCATTGTGGTACCCATGCTCAGCCTGATGATTGGCTGCAAGAATCTTCATCCGTTTCAATAACAGTCTGGCAGAGCCTGTCAGGAGACATCCATATCAGGTTTCTCTCAGAAAGTACTTCTTGGAATCAGAAATAACGACTGGATTTCATGACTGCATAATGGGATGGATCTCAGGTGGGGCAGTCTCTGGATAGCCTTTCCTTCTATCTCTGCTGTACCCTTTGTTCCTGTATTTCCTCCAGTGAGTATTTTGTTCCTTCTTTTAAGAGGAACTGAAGAATCCATAGTTTGGTCATATTTCTTTATGAGCTTCCCATGGTTTATGAATTGTATCTTGGGTATTCTGAACTTTTTGACTAATATCCACTTATCGGTGAATGTTCTTTTGAGACTGGGATACCTCACTGAGGATATTTTCTAGTTCCATCTATCTGTGTAAGAATTTCATGAAGTCATTGTATTTAATAGACAAGTAGTATTTCATTGGATAAATGTACAATATTTTCTGTATCCACTCTTTTGTTGAAGGACATCTGGGTACTTTCTAGCTTCTGGCTATTATAATTAAGGCTGCTGTGAAATAGTGGAGCATGTCTCCATTTGTTCTGTCCGAACATCTTTAATGTATATGCCCAGGGGTGGTATAGATGGGTCCTCAAGTAGGGCAATGTCTGATTTTCTGAGGAACCTCCAGACTGATTTCCAGAGTGGTTATACCAGCTTGCAATCACATCAACACTAGAGGCGTGTTTATCTTTCTTGACATCTTCACCAGTATCTGCTGTCTTCTGAGTTTTTTATTGTAGCCATTCTGACTGGTATGAGGTGGAATCTCAGAGTTGTTTTGATTTGCATATCCCTGATGACTAAGGATGATGCACATTTCTTTAGATTCTTTTCAGCCATTCAATATTTCTCAGTTGAGAATTCTTGTTTAGCTCTGTACCCCATTTTTAGTAGGATTATTTCGTTCTCTTGAGTATAACTTCTTGAGTTCTGTGAATATATTAGATAATGGCCCCTCTATTGGATGTAAGACTGGTAAAGATCTTTTCCAAATCTGTTGATTGCCATTTTGTCCTACTGACAGTATCCTTTGTCTTACAGAAGCTTTGCATTTTATGAGTTCCCGATTGTCAATTCTTGATCTTAGATTGTAAAACATTGGTGCTTTGTTTAGGAAATTTTCTCTTATTTCCCTGTGTTTTAGGGTCTTCCCTATGATCTCTTCAATTAGATACAGCATATCTAGTTTTATATGGAGTTCTTTCATCCACTTAGACTTGAACTTTGTACATGGAAATAACAATGAATCAATTTGCATTCTTCTCAATTCATTGAAAATTTGGTCTCTTTTTCACTGAATGGTTTTAGCTCCTATGTAAATGACCATAAGTGTATTCCTTCATTTCTGGATCTTTAAGTGTATTCCACTAATCTACCCACTTGTCTCTGGAACAATTCCATGCATTTTTAATATGATTGCTTTGTAATGCAACTTGAGGTCATGGATGGTGATTACCCCAAAATATTCTTTTATTGTTGAGAGTTATTTTTACGATCCTGGGTTTTTTTCTTTTGGTTTTTTTTTTGTTTTGTTTTGTTTTGTTTTGTTTTTTTTTTTCTTATTCCAAATGAGTTTGAAAATTGTTCTTTCTATCTCTATGAATAATTGAGTTGGAATTTTGATGAGGATTTCATTGAATCTATAGATTGCTTTCAGGAAGGTGGTTATTTTTAATATATTAATCTGGCCAATCCTTTAGCATCAGAAAATTTTCCATCTTCTGAGACCTTCTCCAATTTCTTTCTTCAGAGACTTGAATTTTTGGTCACGCAGATCTTGATTAGAATCACACCGAGGTATGTTATATTATTTGTATGACTCATAAAGGGTGTCATTTCTGTAATATCTTTCTCAGCCTGTTTCTCCTTGGAGAAAAGGAAAACTATGATTTGCTTGAGTTAATTTTATATCCAGCCACTTTCCTGAAGTTGTTTATCAGGTTTAGGGGTTCTCTGATGTAATATTTGTGGGTCACTGAAATATACTATCATTGGCAAATAATGACATTTTGACTTCTTCCTTTCCAATTTATATCCTTTATACCTCTTTTTAAGGTATAATTCATCTGGCTAGGGCTTCAAGCACAGTATTGAATAAGTAGTGAGAGCGTGGGCAGCCTTTTCTAGTCCCAGAGTTTAGTTGGATTGTTTCAAGTTTTTCTCCATTTAGATTGATGTTGGCTATTGGGTTGCTATATATTGCTTACTGTGTTTAAGTATGGGCCTTGAATTCCTGATCTTCCAAAGACTTTATCATGAAAGGGTGTTTAATATTTCCAAATGCTCTCTCAGCACCTAATGAGATGTTTATGTCTTTTTATTTCTTTGAATTTGCTTTTATAATGTATTACCTTATTGGATTTTCACATACTGAACCATAACTCCATCCCTGGCATGAAGCCTATTTAATCATGTTGAAGGCTCCTTTTGATATATACTTGGATTTCAATTGTGAGAATTTTATTGTGTATTTTTTGCATTGATATTCATTAGGGAAATTGGTGTGTAGTTCTCTCTTTCTGTACAGTCTTTTTGTGTTTGAGGCGTAAGTGTGATAGTGGTTTCAAAGAATGGATTGGGTAGTGTTCCTTCTTTTCTATTTTGAGGAATAGTTTGAACAATATTGTTATTAAGTCTGCCCTGTGACCCTGGACTCTAACCTCATAGGTAGCAATGAATAGCCTAGTAAGAGCACTAGTGGAAGGGGAAGCCCTTGGTCCAGCTAAGACTGAACCCCCAGTGAAAGTGATTGTTGGGGGGAGGGCGGTAATGGGGGAGGATGGGGAGAGGAACACCAATATAAAAGGGGAGGGGGAGGGGTTAGGGGGATGTTGGCCTGGAAACCTGGAAAGGGAATAACAATCTAAATGTTAATATAAATGCTCAAGTTAAAAAAAAAAACAAACAAAAACAAAAACAAAAACAAAAACAAAAAAAACCTTGAAAATCTGATAGGCCTATCTCATTGTTGTGGGTTGCTGTGGAGTTAACTGTATTTTGATGCTAATTCCAGTGCCTCAAGGACAGCTGCCTAGTCATGTACTCAGGAATCAGGTGACTTCACAAGAACCTTCTCCCCATTAAATGTGTAAAATACAACTTACAGGTACAGGATAGAAGGAGGCCTGTCATTGGAGGAGAAGGAAGGATGGGTGAGAGAGAAGTTTGAAGGAAGAGAAGAAGACAGGAAGAGAAAAGAAGGAGAGGAGAGAGAAGGAGAGAAGCCATGGCAGGTGATGTTAAGATTCTGCTCTGCATATTTACAGGTTGTTATTAATGTTCTTAAGGGATGGATGGTACTGGGCTTTGTATGTTTAGGTGGGCAATTATATCTTACCAATTGGGTCAAAGATTATTGTGTTGTGTGTTCTTTTAGGGGATGGTTTGAGTAGGAGACACTGGTCCACCATGGAGTTGAGATGTGTTTCCGCCAAGATATCTCAGAGATATCTTGAGGCACTGTGGTATGGACCTAGTTTTTCTTCTATTAGTTTGAGTGTATCAGGTTTGATGTGGAGGTCCTTGATCCACTTGGACTTAAGCTTTGTACAGGGTGATAAGCATGGATCAATCTGCATTCTTCTACATGTTGACCTCCAGTTGAACCAGCACCATTTGCTGAAAATGCTATCTTTTTTCCATTGGATGGTTTTGGCTCCTTTGTCAAAAATCAAGTGACCATAGGTATGTGGGTTCATTTCTGGGTCTTCAATTCTATTCCATTGGTCTATAATTTTTAAAGTTTCTTCAGTTTTTGTTGTATGTCTCCCTTTTTATTTCTGATTTTGTTAATTTGAATACACTCTAGGTGCCCTCTGGTTAGTTTGCCTAAGTGTTTATCTGTCTTGTGGGTTTTCTCAAAGAACCAGCTCCTGGTTTTGTTGATTCTTTGTATAGTTTGTTTCTATTTGGTTGATTTCAGCTCAGAGTTTGATTATTTCTTGCTGTCTACTCCTGTTTTGTGTATTTGCTTCCTTTTGCTCTAGAGCTTTCAGATGTTCTGTCAAGCTTTTAGTGTATGCTTTCTCCAGTATTTTTTTCTTTTCTTTTCTTTTCTTTTTTTTTTTTTTTGATGTACTCAGACCTATGAGCTTTCCTCTCAGTACTTCCTTTCTGTTTTCCCATAAGTTAGGGTTATGTTGTGCCTTCATTTTTATTAAATTCTAAAGAGTCTTTAATTTCATTTTTCTTCCATACGAGTAGAGCATTGTTCATCTTCCATGTGTATGTGGGCTTTCTGTTATTTTAATGTTATTGGAGACAAGCCATAGTCCTTGATGATCTGGTAGCATTCATAGGATTACCTCTATCTTATTGTATCTGATGAGGCCTGTTTTGTGATTGATTATGTGGCCAGTTTTGGAAAAGGTACCATGAGGTTTTAAGAAGGAATTTTTTGTTTGTTTTAGGATGAAATGTTCTAAATATCTGTTAAATGCATTTGGTTCATAACTTCTGTTAGTTTCTCTGTGTTTCTGTTTAATTTCATTTTTCATGATCTGTACATTGATGAGAGTGCAGTGTTGAGGTCTCCCAAAAATATTTTTAGGTGTAATATATTATTTTAGCTTTAGTAAAATTTCTTTTATGAATGTGGGTGCCCTTGTATTTGGAGCTTAACTTTCAGAATTGAGAATCCATCTTGTTGAAGTTTTCCTTTAATGTGTATGAAGTTTCCTTCCTTACCTTCCTTGGTAACTTTTCTTTGAATGTTGATTTTATTCCATATTAGAATGGCTACTCCAACTTGTTTCTTGGGACCATTTGCTTGGAAAATTGTTTTCCAGACTTTTACTCTGTGGTCCTGTCTGTGTTTATCACTGAGGTACATGTCCTATAAGCAGCTAATTTTTGGGTTCTGTTTATGTATCTAGAGTATTAGTCTGTATCATTTTGGGGGAATTGAGTCCATGGATATTAAGAGATATTAAGAAGTAGTTACTGTTATTTATTTTTATTTTTTTTTTGTTTGAGGTGAAATTACATTTGTGTTGCTATCTTCTTTTGGTTTTGTTGAAAAAGATTACTTGCTTCTTTCTTCTAGCATGTAGTTTCCATTCTGGTGTTGTAGTTTTCCATTTGTTATCCTTTGTAAGGCTAGATTTGTGGGAAGGTATTATGTAAATTTTTTGTCATGGAATATCTTGGTTTCTCCATATATGTTAATTGAGAGTTTTACTGGATATAGTAGCTTTGGCTAGCATTTGTATTTTCTTCGGGTCTGTATTACATCTGCCCAGGACCTTCTAGCTTTCATCGTCACTGTTGAGTAGTCTGGTGTAATTCTGATAGGTCTGCCTTTTCTTCTTACTGCTTTTTATATTCTTTCTCTGCTTTGTGCATTTGGTGTTTTGACTATTATCTGACAAGATGGATTTCTTTTCTGGTCCAATCTATTTGGAGTCCCATAGGGTTCTTTTATGTTCATGGTCATCCCTTTCTTTAGGTTTGGGATGTTTTCTTCTATAATATGCCTAAAGACATTTACTGAGCCTTTAAGATGGGAATGTTTTTTCTCATCTATTCCAATATTTTTAGGTCTGGACATTTCATTGTGTCCTGAATTTCCTGGATGATTTGGTGTAGGAGCATTTTGTATTTTGCATTTCCTTTGAGTGTTGTGTCAATGTTATCTCTAGTATCTTCTGCACCTTAGATTCTCTCTTCTTTCTCTTTAATTTTGTTGGTGATGCTTGTATCTTTGACTTGTGATCACTTTCCTAGTGTTCTATCTCCAGGATTATCACTCTTTGGATTTTCTTTATAGTTTCTATTTCCATTTTTTGGATCCTAGATTGTTTTGTTCACTTCCTTCACCTGCTTTCTTGTTGTTTTTTTGTTTGATTGTTTTTTGTTCATTTTTGTTTGTTTGTTTTCTTTTATAATTCTTTAAGGGATCTTTGAGTTTCCTCTTTATTGGCTTCTACTTATTTGCCCGTGTTCTCCTGTATTTTTGTCTTTCTTAATGTCCTCTGATATCATCCTGAGAAGTGATTTTTTAAATCAGAATCTTTCTTTTCTTATGTGTTGAGGTATCCAGGACTTACTGTAGTGGAAGAACTGGCTTATGATGATGCCAAGTGGCCTTAATTTCTATTGCTTAGATTTTTGTTCTTGCCTCTAGCCATCAGATTATCTCTGTTGTTAGTTGGTCTTGTCTGTGACTGGAGCTTGTTCCTCCTGTAGGCCTTTGAGCCTATGATCTTAGGCGTGAGAGCAGTAACTCCTGGGAGACTAGCTCTCTCTGAGCAGGTTTAGGTTCCAGAGGTCTGTGTATTAAACTTAGCTCAGGGCACAGATGGAAACTGGAAGTATCCTGTCCCTGGCTGCTCTGTGGTTCCTGTGCCCTGTGTGTTCCTGGTGGGTCCCTCTATGGACAGAATGAGAACACTCCTGGGACTCCAGCTCTCTGTGTGCAGGATTTGGGTATGGAGGGTTGTAGGGACAGCCTTAGCTCCAGGGCATAGATGGAGACAAGAAGGACTGCTCTTATTTCTTAAGTGTAGGATGAAAAATCCATAAACTTAAAGTTTTTATTATTTCTAGAAAAAAAAGGAACAAAATTGTTACCAAAAACAATTTCAAAACACTCATTATTGAAGTGATGTCTCTATGAATTCACCCTCTAGACCTCTGGGGGGCCATGAAACCTGATTTCAATATAGAATGGTTTAACTGTCAAGTGGGTGAACTGGATAGAATTATTTTTTTTTTCTTCAATAAGGCATGCGTTTTTTGTGTAGTCATTGTGCAAATCCTCTTTGTTTTACTAAAATTCAAGGAAGCATAAAATTGGAAACGGAATTTTACGTCCTTGAAGGAGCTGCTATGTGTTGATCCCCCCCCTTCCTCTTCTGTCCTCATATTGATACAGTCGCAGTCCCCCTGGCTTCCACATATCTTTTATACCTCATCACCAACTTATCTCATGAGCTCTATGAGTCTGAGAGCTGTCCAACCCATTTTCTTGTTCTAGGTTTGTAGGCTGATGTTGCTTTTCAAGACAGCAGATTGCTGTGAATGTCCTGATATTTAAGGTGGGTGCTTTACAAGTGCTCTGACTCTACACTAAATAATGCCACTAGCTATTGTATGGATGTATGCTGTGGTACAGCTTTACACTAAACTCAGCAGAATCAGATATATGCGTTCACTTACTATTGGGTGTTTCCTCTTCCTGGAAATTGTCCTGAGGCAGTCACAATTGGCATTCAAATCTTCCCTTGGAAATATTCAGTTTACCCTCTAAAGATAGGGCAAAATGAACAGGGGATGTTGCTTAGTTGGGAAACTGTTTGATTATCATGTACCAACCATAGGACTGATAAGCATGGACAAATCTGGCATGGTGCTGCACATCTATAGTCCCAGTACGGAAAGGATTGTGACTGGATGGTCAAATATTAAGTGTCATACTTTGTTACACATTAATATGATCCTGGGATTCATGTGACTTTGCTTTAAAAAATAATGTCCTTCTTAATGTTATGCAGTTAAGCATCTTTTGAGAAGATGGTATTCTGATTTTGGGGGGGTGTGAGGGAAGTTGGTTTGTTTACTAGTTATTTCATTTTGAAATAGCCTAGAGTATCCTAGTGAGAAGGAACCCCAACCAGAATTGCCTTGAACAAATGATCCTGTGGCCATGGCTGAGAGATGTCTTGAATAAAGAATCATGTGAGAAGGACCTACCCACTATGGTAAGCACTAGCCCCAGACAGGTGGACCTAGATTTACTAATAAGTAGCATTCCTATGTCATAGTTACTTCCAAGTTTTGACTTTAGTGTGGTTTCCTTCAACGATGAACTAACCTTTGTATTGAAATAAAACACTTCATCTCATAACCTGCTCTTATTCAGATTATTAAATCACATCCACAGTAAATTAACTATTAGGGTTTGATTGCCTTAACTTTCAATGTAGACAAATATGGGTGAACAGGGCCTTGTCTCTACTGAAGGGATTGGAGTGGCTGATGGTAGTCATAGCCAAGACATAGATGCCAATGACAGCTGGGTATCAGTAACTTATTTACTATGGAGAGATGAGTGCTGGGGAGGTTGGGAAGAGAATAGTTGGCAGGTAATGTTTCCTTCTCTCTCATTCTATAATGTCAGAATTTTGAGGACTACAGCTGTTTGCATTTGAGTGGATGTTACTTCTTACCTTTTGCACTGTTGTATCTTTTCTGTCCAGTGCTCTTCCAGGAGTTTTAGATACACATTCAAAATTGCCATGCAAGTTATAGAGAAAAAAAAAAAGACATTGAAACGCAGTCCAAATATCTTTTGGTAAGTTGACATTTGAAAGTTTCTTTAATATTTCTGTATCCCTTTTTCCATCTAAGGGAATAAGTAGATTTATCCCATTGATATTTTATAAAGATATCCTTACCTATAAACTGAAGAGAGCTCAGTTGGTGAAAATGCATTCTGTGCAAACTTGATATCATGTGTTCTTTCTTTAGAACACATATAAAAGTTTTGACATGTTGGCATGTACTTTTAATATTAACCCAGGTATTCCAGAGACAGCCCAATTTTTGGAGAATTCTGTTCAGTCAGTCCAACCTATTTTCTTAGCTCTAGGCTGGTGAGAGACTGGCTTAAAGTAGATGGTACCTGATGAATGTCATCTGTGGTTATTCCCTCACCTACAAATGGACCACCTTCAACTGTATCTACTCACATACAAATGCACACACACACAGAGACAGAGACACAGACAGAGATAGACAGAGACAGATACAGACAGAGACAGAGAGACAAAAACAGAGATAGAGACAGAGAGAGATTTTTTTTCCCTCTTTATTAACTTGGGTATTTCTTATTTACATTTTGATTGTTATTCCTTTCCCAATTTCCAGGACAACATCCTCCTAACACCTCTCCCTCCCCTTCTATATTGGTGTTCCCCTCCCCATCCTTCCCCCATTACCGCTCTCTCCCCAGCAATCTCGTTCACTGGGGTTCATTCATGGAAGGACCAAGGACTTCCCCTTCCACTGGTGCTCTTAGTAGGCTATTCATTGCTACCTATGCCGTGTTGGAGCCCAGGATAAGTCTATGTATAGTCTTTCAGTAGTGGCTTAGTCCCTAGAAGCTCTGGTTGGTTGGCCTTGTTGTTCATAAGAGGTCTCAAGCCTCTTCAAGCTCTTTCATTCCTTTCTCTGATTCCTTCAATGGGGGTCCCGTTCTCAGTTCAGTGGTTTAATGATGACATTCGCCTATGTACTTGATGTATTCTGGCTGTGTCTCTCAGGAGAGATCTACATCCAGTTCCTGTCAGCCTGCACATCTTTACTTCATCCATCTTATCTAGTTTGGTGGCTGTATATGTATGGGCCACATGAGGGGGAGGCTCTGAATAGGTGTTCCTTCAGTCTCTGTTCTAAACTTTGACTCCCTATTCCCTCGTAAGGGTATTCTTTTTCCCCTTTTAAAGAAGGAGTGAAGCATTCACATTTTGATCATCCTTCTTGAGTTTCATGTGTTCTGTGTACCTAGGGTAATTCGAGCATTTGGGCTAATATCCACTTATCAATGAGTGCATATACCATGTGTACTTTTCTGTGATTGGGTTTGTTCACTCAGGATGATATTTTACAGTTACATCCATTTGCCTATGAATTTCAAAAAGTCATTGTTTTTGATAGCTGAGTAACATTCCATTGTGTAGATGTACCACATTTTTTTGTATCCATTCCTCTGTTGAAGGGAATCTGGGTTCTTTCCTGCTTCTGGCTACAATAAATAAGGCTGCTTTGAACATAGTGGAGCAAGTGTCTTTTTTATATGTTGGGGCATCTTTTGGGTATTTGCCCAAGAGAGGTATAGCTGGGTCCTCAAGTAGTTCAATGCCCAATTTTCTGAGGAACCTCCAGACTGATTTCCAGAATGGTTGTACCAGTCTGCTATACCACCAACAATGGAGGAGTATTTCTTTTTCTCCACATCCTTGCCAGCATTTGCTGTCACCTGGGTTTTTTATCTTAACCATGCTCAGTGGTGTGAGGCGAAATCTCAGGGTTGTTTTGATTTGCATTTCCCTTATGACTAAAGGTGGTGAAAATTTCTTTAGGTGGTTCTCAGCCATTCAGTGTTCCTCAGCTGTGAATTCTTTGTTTAGTTCTGAACTCCATTTTTAATAGGGTTATTTGTTTCCCTGCGGACTAACTTCTTGAGTTCTTTGTATAATTTGGATATAAACCCTCTATCAGTTGTAGGATTGGTAAAGATCTTTTCCCAATCTGTTGATTGCTGTTTTGTGCTAACAAGAGTGTCCTTTGCCTTACAGAAGCTTCACAGTTTTATGAGATCCAATTTGTCGATTCTTGATCTTAGAGCATAAGCCATTGGTGTTTTTTTCTGGAAATTTTTTCCAGTGCCCATGTGTTCAAGATTCTTCCCCAATTTTCTTCTATTAGTTTCAGTATATATGGTTTGATGTGGAGGTCCTTGATACACTTGGACTTAAGCTTTGTACAGGGTGATAAGCATGGATCAGTCTGCATTCTTCTATATTCTGACCTCCAGTTGAAACAGCACCATTTGGTGAAAATGCTATCTTTTCTCCATTGGATGTTTTAGACTCCTTTGTCAAAAATCAAGTGACCATAAATATGTGCTTTCCTGTCTGGGTCTTCAATTCTATTCCAGTGGTCTATCTGTCTGTCTCTGTACCGATACCATGCAGTTTTTATCACTATTGTTCCGTAATACTGCTTGAGTTCAAAGAGAGTGATTTCCCCAGAAGTCCTTTTATTGTTGAGGATAGTTTTAGCTATCCTAGGTTTTTTGATATTCCAGATGAATTTCCAAATTTTTCTGTCTAACTCTCTGAAGAATTGGATTGGTATTTTGATGGGGATTGCATTGAATCTGTAGATTGCTTTTGGTATAATGGCCATTTTTACTATATTAATTCTGCCAATCCATGAGCATGGGAGATCTTTCCATTTTCTGAGGTCTTCTTCAATTTCTTTCTTCAGAGGCTTGAAGTTCTTATCATACAGATCTTTCACTTGCTTGGTTAGAGTCACACCGAGGTATTTTATATTATTTGGGGCTATTATGTATGGGGTCGTTTCCCTAATTTCTTTCTTGGCTTGTTTCTCTTTTGTGTAGAGGAAGGCTACTGATTTATTTGAGTTAATTTTATACCCAGCCTCTTTTGTGAAAGTGTTTATCAGTTTTAGTAGTTCTCTGGTGGAACATTTGGGATCACTTAAATATACTAACATATCATCTGCAAATAGTCATATTTTGACTTGTTCTTTCCCAATCTGTATCCCCTTGATCTCCTTTTGTTTTCTGATTGCACTGTATTGAAGAAGTAGGGAGAGAGTGGGGAGCCTTGTCTAGTCCCTGATTTTAGTGGGATTGCTTCATGTTTCTCTCCATTTAGTTTAATGTTAGTGACTGGTTTGCTGTATATGGCTTTTGCTATGTTTAGGTATGGGCATTGAATTCCTATTCTTTCCAGGACTTTTATCATGAAAGGGTGTTGAATTTTGTCAAATGCTTTCTCAGCATCTAATGAAATGATTATGTATTTTGTTCTTCAGTTTGTTTATATAATGGTTCACATTGATGGTTTTCCGTATATTAAACCATCCCTGCATGCCTGGGATGAAGCCTACTTGATCATGATGGATGATTGTTTGATATGCTCTTGGATTCGGTTTGCAAGAATTTTATTGAGTATTTTTGCTTCAATATTCATAACGGAAATTGTTCTGAAGTTCTCTTTCTTTTTTGAGTCTTTGTGTTTTAGGTATAAGAGTAATTGTGGCTTCTTAGGTAGCTCTCCATCTGTTTCAACTTTTGAGTATCGTTTGGATAGTATTGATATGAGGTCTTGTATGAAGGTCTGATAGAATTCTGCACTGAACCCATCTGGACCTGGGAAGAGAGAGTGATTTAACTTGAGTAAACTCAACAGTTTTGCAACATGCTGAGCACACAGTAAACTTGACAAATATTAAGCTCTTGTCTCTGGGTTCCAAGTGTATTCTTCCTGGCTCTAGTTTCTGTAGGTTGATATTAGGAAAATATGCTTCTCTATGCCTCCTAGGATTGATTCCTGGCAGGTGGTTTATGAAGATGAGGAATGTGTGTCTCTTACTCTCCATCCTTGCCTTCTCCTGTATCTCTCCCTACAATGTCTCATCCTCTATTTTCATTGACTACACCAATGGCTACCTTTCAGTGACAAGTGTTAGTTCAACAACTATTACCTTTAGAGGACTTGGTTAGTGGCATGAGAATTTTTGCCCTTTCGAGTTTCTGATGTCTGCACTGCATCCTGAATTTCTTCAGCTTCACGGAGACAAAACATCTACAGACATGCTATTCTGATGGCTGGGAGGATGGAACTAATGATTCAGGTAGTTTACAAAGTCTGGCAATTTTAAACAAAGAGACATTATTGCAGAGTCTCTAAGAATGAATGTAGCCTTCCTCACAGTATACTTTGGCTCAAAGAGCCTTCTGACAAGTCTCTGAATTCTTTCTGTGTGATTACTCTGGAAAACATTGTTGATGTAAAAGGCAATAGGGACATTTAAAAGATTAGTCATAGCTGGCTTTTTAATGATGTTTATGCCAGGAATTTTGAAAGTCTGTCTTCTACAAGTCAAGTTCATGGACTTCTGCTGTGGATATTGTCCCATTTTCCAAATTAAAAAAAAAGCACAGGAAGTCATATTGGTGTATGTTGTTTGTGTTTTTAAATAGAAGGGAGATCTGAATATATACTTGTGACATCCACTCCTTACTAGGTATCATGTCTAAGGAATTAATTTCTCTAGAAAAGACATTATCCTTTGAGAGCAATCTTCAGAGATGGAATGAAATTGTCCACTATTTATGTAAGGAGACACATGGATTATATTGATTTTTACACTAAAATGATTGTCAGAGCTACAGATGTTGAAATATTGATGTTTAGGTGGTGGCACCCTTTAGAGAGTTTGCAGAAACTTTATAAGATTGGGTCTAGCTGGAGAAAGTAGTAGATCACATGGGAGTCAGGCTATGAAGATACTACTGACCCTAGTTTCCCATCTGTTTTTCTTTTTTTACCCCCAGAGGACATGATATGAATTGCTCCACTCCAACATGACCTTCCCACAATGATGGACTAAAATTTCCATAACCAAGGGTCAAGTTCATTATTACCTAGAGCTTGCTGATTTGACTAAGCTGGATGGTTAGTGATCAGGAGTTCCCTACTTCCACTTTTACAGTGATGAAATTGCAAGCATTTGTTACCATGGCTCACTTTTACCATTTAGGCTTTAAGGACTTAAATTCAAGTCTCTGTGTTTGCAGGGAAAGCACTGAACACTTCTCAGACATGGGGTCATGTCCCCAATCCCTGTAATTCCAGATTTTTTTTCACACAAATATAAAAAACAAAAAAGTCAGAGCCTGGAAGGTAAAAACCTTTTAGACATAGATTATCCAGTTCAAACTCGGGATCCTTTAAAAATGTAATGTCTCTGTTCAGCTGAGCAAGTCACTCAACTTCTCTGAACCTCAATTGTTCCCTTTACAAAGAAGTAGTATACTCTTGACTTATTAGTTTCTTGTCAAGGTTAAATGATACAATGAGTATAATATTATACAAAAGAAGAACTAGGGAGGACTATGTTAATACTACTGTTATATTAATTCTTTAGAAGCAAACAGTGTTGAATAAGGGTGAAGATGGCTTAAGAGAAAAGGTGATACATTTGCATTAAACCTGCTATAACACTTATCTGTGATCAGGCTTACAACTGATTGGCTTATCCTATGCATAAATATGGTTACACTCTTCCAGTTTTTTTTTTTTTTTTTTTTTTGTCCAGGACACAGAGTAAGTAGCAGCTAAGACAAAGCTTAAATATTAGATGTTTGTCATTTATCAAGAGCCTAACTTCTAAAGGATGTTAAAGAGATCACTGGGGTGAAAGAGAGATGTAAGTCTCATGACTTCATGGACTCCTGTTTTTTCCTTTTTCTTTTTCTTTTTTTTTTTTTTTTTTTCGGAGCTGGGGACCGAACCCAGGGCCTTGCGCTTCCTAGGCAAGCGCTCTACCACTGAGCTAAATCCCCAACCCCAGGGACTCCTGTTTTATTAAAGGTCATTTTACATGTATCAATATTTTCGTGAGACAGAAGCCTGCCTTGTGGTGACATCTCATTTGTAGACATCTCCTATTTTGCTTTCTATTGTTATACTAAACACTATAACTGAAAGAATCATGGGTTGAAAATAATTTTTCAGATTACTGGTTTTAGTCTATTATTGAGGGAAGCCAGTGAAGTAGCGCAAAGCAGAAACTAAACTGTAATAGTCCTGCTTAATGTCTGCTTCCCAGGGCAGTAGCTCACATACCTTTTTTTTTTTTACATACCCAGGTTTAACTACCCAGAGATGATATTACCCACAATGTGCTGCATCTTTCCACATCAATCAATACTAAAGAAATGCATGTCAGAAATACCCTTAGTCCCATCAGATTGTGACAGTCTGCTGGTTGAGGCTCCTTCAGATAACTCTGGACTGTGCCAAATTGATAATTATGAAAGTATCTGTACTAAATGAAAATTTCACCATGTCTGGAGATGAAACAGACACACACACACACACACACACTCTCTCTCTCTCTCTCTCTTTCTCTCTCTCTCTCTCTCTCTCTCTCTCTCTCTCTCTCTCTCTCTCTCTCTCTCTCTCTCTCTCTCTCTCAGCATCTTCCCAGTACCTTCAAGATTCCATGTAGTATATGGTGGGTCTTATATGATATTGATGTCTCAGGGCAACAATGGAAAAATGAAGCTATTTACTTTACAGTGATAAAGAAAAAGTTAACAGTGCTCACTATAGCAGGCTCAGCACTTGGAGGACCATTGATGGCCACACTCAATCAGAGATAGCATGTGCCATATTGAGCAACTCACAACCTTTAAGCCATTTCATACTTCCAAGGAGCTTGTGGCCTTCTCAGTACCCCTTGGTGTTGAGAAAGTTGAGACCAGGAAGGATCTGCAGCCAGTACTTAACAAGGTAAATGCTACTCCTTGACTTCTCAGTTTCTGATTCTCAAAGGCTGTGCTTTTTCATATTAATTTAATTTTACCCGAAAAAGGGCATTCAATATTTGCACAAACATCAAGAAGGTTGGGGATATAGTGGGAAATAGGAAGAAGAGAGAAACATTTAAATTAAAAAAAAAAAAACTTGTTGTCATTAAGAGGGAAAGAAGGCTATTTCCAGTGCTTTATTTTCTTTGAAAATGGTCTTGTCTCATACAATGTAAACTAAACAGTTTCTACTCTCTCTATCTCTCCTAGCTCCCCTACACCTTAACTAGCTCCCAAATCTAATCTGCTTCCCCCATTTCCTGTACAGAAAAGAGCAGAAATCAAAGTGAAAATGGCCAAACAAGTCAAAGCAACATACAGTAAGGCAAGGCAAAGACCCTCAGATAGAGGCTGAAAAACACAACCCAATGGGAGAAAAAGAGTTCCATGAGCAGGCAAGAGTTAGAGCCATTTTCAACATAATTTCTTTAAATAAATGAAAATGGAGTTATGTGTGTTGCTGTGCCTGATCTTGCAGAAAGGAACAATGATAAACAGACATCTGTGTCATCCCATAGACTATGAAACAATTGACACATTAGACTATAGAATCTGGTATTGTATTGTAATAAGGAAAGTCTCAGGTCTGGAAACCAGAAAAGGAACTTGTCTCCTAGAGATAAGAATTATAGTTTTCAGACCATCATGGAGGTGATCCATGGACCTGGACTACTGTGAGTTACTTATTGATGTTGGTGTAACATTTTGACTGGTACTGCTTAAGAATATACACTTCTTGCCCTCTTTTTAAAGGCAGTAATGATCTTTTTGTTGGCAGCTGGGTAAGGCACTGAGGGACCTGACGTCTAATTCACTAGGCTTCCATTCAGGACTATTTAGGTCAGCATCTCCTATAGTTAACTTTGACTCTCATATCATGGTAATGTTAAAGATTTAGGACACATCAAGTAAGTGCTAATCCAGAACAAACACACAGTAGCTTCCTACATCTTCTCCATCAACCCCCATAAGATCCCCACATATGAGGTTGTTATAATGCTAGAAACGAAAATCTTTTGAAATATGAGATGGTATGTATTTCAAGCCTTGCACATCTCAGTCAAGAAATTCTGCTGGTTGTGCAAATTTTCCTGATAAGACATGAGGAAATGTCTAAGGGACTCAATCCTATATGGAGTCATCTGAGAGACTGCTCTCCAAATAGCTTCTTTTCTGTTTGATTCTAGGACTCTTCTGTTAGAACTCACAAGACCCTACTGTGTTTGGTGCAACTCTCTTCATCAAGTTCTGTGCAGGATATAGAGAAATTTCTCAATAAATGCTTAACCAGTTGGTTAATACTACACTCTATTTCAACTTTGGAAGAGTAAAGGAACACATGGATTTTTAGTATAAGTGGGCTTATGAGGGCAGGTCAAGTGGCCAGTATTTTGTATGGAAATGGAAAATAGATGAAGTTGTGATAAAGGACAGAAAAGCATTGTCATTAATTGTGAAGCACTTCTACTCTTGTCCTTTAATGTCCATCAGGTTCTTGAAGCCAGAAAATTTTGTACCCAGCGACTGCATATTTCATCCAGAAAAGATTCTCCGTTAATTATCCTTTTACATAATCCTCTGTGTTGTCAACTTCTTGAGGATCGCCTCTGAGAATATCCTGACCTCTTATGTCTAACTCATTCCATTACCATTTCAATAATAAAGCTCATTTTCTCCCATTGGTCTGAAATGCTCAAATAAATCCTTTGTCTGGAAGCATTTTTTAGGTTGCCATATGTTGCTGTAAAATTATAAAATACATTTTCTTTTATCCAGCACTAGGTTCAGCACTACAGTGTCCCAAGATATCTGGTAGATATCTTCATCTCAATCAGCAAAGTGTCTCATCCACTCTTATCCATCCCATATCATACTACCAGTGGCTTCTCTCTGAACCTGGCAGCAATCTCTCTACCCATCTAATTCCCAAAGGAAAACATACATGAAAGAACACAAAACACAATAACCTCTGATTGTCAACCTCTTATCAATTGATAAGAAATAATTGCCCACATAAACATACAAAGCCCTATACACATTCATTCCTTAAGAATATTCTTAACAACCTGTAAATACACAGAGTGGAATCTTAACATCACCCTAGATATTCTCTCCATGGCTTCCTCTGCCTTGCTTTTCCAGTCTCCTCCTCTTTCCTCAAACTTTTCTCCCCTATGCCATTCTTCCTTCTTGTCCAATGACAGACCTCCTTCTATCTTGTACCGGTCTTCACCTACGGAATGACATCATCCCACAGCCATAGTTTTAGCTTATTCATTCTGTTCCTTAACATACAGATTTCATCTAAAAGGAGAAGTTTAATTTTACAGCTCACTGGCCCATCCTGACCTTCTGTTTGCTGCAGCATGTTCTCTCTTGTCATTGTTGTCAGGACAAGGTCTGCCATTGGGGTTTCAGGAGTGGGATAGATACAAATTGCAGAAATCCTCCATAGGAAAGAACATACTTATTGATGGTAGTTTATGTAATGATTCATGATTATTGGCTCTGAATTTTGTTATTAAAGGAGTCATGCCTAACCTTAATTTGACATTTGAACTATTTCTTTCAAGATAATCAGTGTCACTCCAAGTCCAGGAAAACTTATACAAATCCCTATTGTTGAAATGTTAGACTTTTACAAAGTATCAGTTAAGAGGCTTTGACAGAAGGCATAGCTAGGTGATGAAGATTCTGCTGGCAACTTTCAGTGTTTTTGAGAAATATAACTTCTGGCTATGTAGCTTGACAAAAGGCCATACTCACACGGCTTTGGTGATGAGGAATAATCCATGATACTAGGGTTTCTTTTTCACTAACAGTTTATAATGCATTCATTTAAACCACAACATATTTCATTTAAATTATGTTTATGTTGTGATTATGTATGGTTATGTACTGGAGCTGGATTGACTATTGTGAACTATCTAAAATGGATGTTGGATTATGAATTTGGGTACTCTATGAGAACAATATATTGTCTTAACTACTAAGCCACCATTCCACCCCTCTTATATTTAGATTAGATGAGAAGTAGACACCAAAGATTTTCACATGTCATTTGATAATGGAGCTTTGGGGTATGGATTTAGAGGTGTCCTTGAGGAGTCAAATGTGTACTTGATCAACACATTTCAGTGTCTTCTGTGATCTCTGCCCTTAATTGGTTACCTCACTAATTATAAGCACTATTAGATGCTGCATTTTTTGGAGAAAGGTAGTGAATAAGGGTATTATTCAGAGACTAAGAACTACAATCTCATTTTGACTCATTGTTTCTAAATATTTTCAACTGTTCAAATCCTATCCTTTTGGTGTCTATTATTTGTTATGACTAGATTCTCTTTAGCTTGCCACAGAAATCTGCATGTGGCAGGACAATTGCCTACATTTCTAATCATTTTTACTTTCTATTCCAACTGCCCCAGAAGAATTGGAGTTATCAAGAGCCTCCTGTGTGCACCAGGGTCTTCCATATATTGTGATGGTGAATCTTGTTTACCAGATTGATTAACTCTGGAATCTACTAACAGAAGGAAAAATAGAAATTTAAAATTAAATAAAAATAAAAAATTAAAAGCTGGAAATAAAAATTTAAAAGCTGGAAACAGTTTTGTCTGAGAACCCTGAATAAAAGAGGTCTCTAGGTTGAGAAACCAAAGTTAGTTGCTAGCTTTTAGATAAGAAATAGTTATAGGGGGTGGGAGGTGTTTTAAAACATCCTTTTCTGGTCCCAAGAGTGTGTGTAGGTGTTACCCACAAATTACTGGTAAATAATAAATACCCAATTTAATAAAGATGGAGAAAAAAAAGATTGTCAGATGATCCATAAGCATGTCAATATGGTGGGGCCATGTGCGACTAATTATAAAAACAAATTGCTTTAGTTCTAACTACTGTGTGTTTGTGAAATTGTCACCATGGTTAACATGGAGGTACTTTATGAAATAGTGTGGCCTGCGTAACAGTGAACCTTAGCGCATGCTCACTTCTCTGTATACGGATGGAATGCCTCCCTTCCTTTTCTTAGTTTCCCTTTTATAGTCCAGAATGCAGCTTGCTTTTAATCATTAATCTTTCCCCTGTAATTTTTCTATGGCCTCCCTTCCCATTCCTTGACTGGCCAGAATCATCTATGCCTATCTCTCAATCAGAATATGGGTCCCTGTCAGTCAAGAACCTTGCTCTGTTACATACAGTTTCTATGCTGAGCATAATGTTTGAAGGACAGGATATGTTTTACTGATACATGAGTTATGGAGACCTCATAAGATAAGTTTTGGATGAGTGAGACAAGAGTTAGCAACTGATGAAGTCATAAGTCAGTCAGTGGCTGTTTTTTGCTCTGCAATCTTCTTGCATTGGTCTGCCTTTTTTCTCACACTATAAAGTTCTTCCGTTAGTGGCATACTCCTAACAACAAAGTGTAATGTGTTCTTCTGAAGGGTAATGATGGTAAGGAATCCGATAGACACTTTCTGTAGTTATACTTTTGAGATTTTAAATTTTGTACCATGATCCATTCATGCTATATCTGTATAGTCAACAGCACAAAAACCAAATAAAGGTAAAATCAGGAGCATTGCATGAGTTCGTATTGGTTGTTAAAGGCATTTGCCTATATTTCTTCTCATTTTATAGCTGTGTGCACTTGGTCAAGTTCTTAGCCTATATAAACTTTAACTCTTGCATCTTTGAGTAAATATAATCATATTTAAGTGAATATTTTCTAGAGAAACAAAATCATCAGAATGAATATAATACTGAAAGGGGGATATATTAGATTGACTTATATGATATGGGCTGGGAAGTATAAATATTGCTTTTTGCGTGGAAGAGTCTGAGAATCTCATAGTGGATTGGTCTATGGGGCTGGTGTCTTAAATCCTCAATCTGATGCTAAATGCCTAGAGAATCCATGAAAAGCCTCTGGACTTCATGCTATTAGATTAAAAAATTGAGTTTTGTTACCAGCGAAAGATGGCAGCAGCAGTAGCAGCAGCAGTAGCATGAACAACAGAATAGGTACTTTTACCAACAGTAATTTAAGAAAAATATCCAAGTGTGCTTTTTCCTAGGACCTCTCTATATATGGACCTTTCTGTATTTCTAGGTCATTCCCACTCTGGGAAATATTTTCCATTCAGTTAGTTGTTCTCAGAAATACATTAACAGATCTAAGGCATATATGCTAGCTAATTTTATATCAAATCAAGTTTATAAAGGTCTTAGACTTTTTCTTTCTGGGAGGAAATGCCATAATCAAAGCAACTCTTTAAAAGGAAATCATATGTTCTGGAGCAGATGTCAGAAGTTTAGTCCATCATCATTATGTCAAGGCTCATGGAAGCATGAAGGCAGACAGCGTGCTGGAGACAGAACTGTGCATTCTTCTTCTGTATCTTCAGGCAGCAGGAGGAGAATGGGTTCTACACTGGGAGTAGGTTTAGCAAAAATATGACCTCAAACATGCCTCCACAGTGACAAACTTCTTTCAACATGACCACATCTATTCCAACACAGCTACACTTCCTCATGGTGCCACTCCCTGTGAACAAGAATATAAACTGCAGATGCTCAGCATTTTTTGAGAGGAGCAGAAACCCTACAATCTGGGTCCAGTTTGGGAAGGAAGCTGCCTATGTCAGAGTCCTTATTCATGTAAAACTTGATAATTATTGTCTTCAGCCTAGCAAGTCATTCTTACCTTTAAGTTTTACTTGCAGATGCAAAAATTGCACTATCATTACCATTAATTTTTCTATCATAAAAGCATTAATTTGTCAGTCTAGGGAAACATAGTCTCTACTTAGAAAATATAAATAATTAGAATAAATATTCATCCACAGGTCACCTCAGAAAAAAGTAGCAAATACACACAGAGGTGTATACTGTGACTAGTGAGTCGATTCTACTTGCTTTTGCCTGAGGATGCCTTATTGCTGTTATTTTTCTCATTCTCTCTTTATCTGTATGTAGGGATATTGATAATGTGTGCTTGTTTTTGTCTTGCCAGCTATAGGTGTGTGGATGTTTTCTGGTGTTTATGATCTTTACAAGAACACCAAGTAGATCTGTGAGTACCGAGCAAATTCCTGGCCTATGGGGAATGTTTTTCCTTTTTGATCTCAATTAAGAGCTGCTCTAAATTATGATGATTCATATTGATTATTGTGTTGAATTGAATATAAATGATCCCCATAGATTAATGCAGTTTATATGAAAGAGATTGCCAGGCACTACCATGGAACTGCTCTAACTGAAATGCAACTGAAAGGCAAGGATTCCATGACTTCAGACCTGTCACTCATTGCTGTTCCTGAAAGGTTCTGAGTTCTGGTTTCTGTAATTTTGTCAGGGAGATGCAAGTGGCTTGCTTTAGTTGAAATGCTTGAACCAAAGCTAGGTATCTACTCATAAATAAACACTATTAGCAGTATCTATGTTATTTGGAAACCACCTAGATATTCAATTGTAGAGGAATAGATAGAGGAATTAATGTGTTACATGTGTACATATATTAATTATTTTACTTGTTACAAAGAAGGAAGTTATGATATTTGAAGGACAATGAATGCAACTTGAGATGATTATATTAAGGAATGAAGTTTTAAAAAGATAATTGTCCTGTTTTGCCTTATTTGTGAGCCTTAGAACTTATAGATACACCATATGATACCTGTACAGATGACACAAATGTAGAAGCAAAACTTACTTGGGGAGCAAAGGGGAATTAATAGGTGGGGGAATAAGTCAGAGGGCAGGGCAGTGGGTTATGTGGGAAATATGCTCAGAATACATTCTATACATCCATGAAGTTAACCTTATTCAGCAATGTGCAGGAAGGAAAGGAAAGAAAATATTATTTAGCTCATGGAACTGGAAAGTCAAGACCAATCAAGCTGGCCTCTGCTCAGCTCTGCAGATGACCTTATTAAAGATCAAATCCAAGTGGTGAGAGAAGAGCAAGATCTAACACTTCAAGAAAGAAAGACCAGACAGCAGTGTAGCTCTTTTATAGATGCTGATTGTAGTTGTACAAGAAATTCTCTATTAATCCTGCAGTGACCTAATCACCTCAACTTAACATGCCCTCTTATTGGAGCTACCACATCTCACAATGACACAGTTGGAGACTAAATTTCTGAGGCAGAAATCTCAGAGGTGAAGCAGATCCAGAATTGGAACTGTAGAATTTAATAGTTGGAGGCATGAATAGATGTGGGTGGGAAGGAAAACTCTGGGAAAAGAAGGTCATAGAAGACAAGTCTATGGCTGTCTCCATCTCTGACATTTAAACTCACGTACCCCCTTTTTGAGACATGGTGAGAAACAAAGCACAGAACATCTTGAAGATTGTAGAGGAAATGAAAAACATTAAAATAATTTAATTGTTAAGTGATTTCAAGTCATTATATTTATACTAAGCAATTATAGAACCATTAAGAACTAAAATATGAAAGATATCTGCATGAATTGTTAAATGATGGAACAATAGCACACAAAAGAAATTTTGTTCTGTCCTCAGGCTGATTCATGGCACATCATTGAACATGCAGAGATTCACTCACTTTTACTAATTTTTAGTTAATTATTTTTTTAAACCAGGAGCCAAATTTATAAAGTAAAGCAAAGAAAACCCTCTGGGACCATGAACTAAGGACTGATTTCCTACTTCTCTTTAGTTGTGAAGACAAAGACAGTGGAAATAACTTGTGATAAGTATTTTAAAGTAGTTAATGTGCTTAAAAATTCTATGAGAACCACATTAGGGTCAGGGAATGGTCTTTTTATTCATTTGGAAGGAACAGAAATTCGGCCTTCTCCATGAAAGACAGTGCAGCTGTATCATGACAGCTGCATATCAGTTTAGCACTCAGCAATCTACATGCAGCATCCATATAATCATCCTTCTTCCCTCCCTCCCTTCACCTTTCTTTCCTCCCTTTCCATTTTGCTTCCTTTCTTTTTCCCTTCTTTCCTTCTTTCTTGCTTCCTTATATTTCTTCATTAAATAAAAGACATCAAATCTTCATTACATGAAAAAAATCATTCCAGGTTCCATAACTACAGAAAAGGAGCGTGTGTTATTGTTTTTGTCTGAGTGTGAAATGTTCCATTTTGTTTATTTGTTTGAACATGTGATCTCCAGCTGGTGATACTTTTGGCAAGGATATAGAAACTTAAAGAGGTAGGTCTGTGTTGGCAGAATGGGTCAGTGAGGGTAGACCTTGAGGTTTGTTTTTAGCCTGATCTAATTTCTGATCACTCTTGACTTCCTTAGTACAGACATTCTGTGACTAAGTGGCTTGCTCCTTAATCTTCCATATCTACCCCGGACCCACAACATGGAATGATCTTCTGGAATAAACTTTTTCTCCCATAAATTACTTCTATAATGGGATTGTATAACAAAAACAGAAAAATAACTGACACACACATGCTTTTGTTATACTAGGGCTTTACACCTACTAGGTCTTATGTGTGTGAACACAAGAATCCAGTCATGTCTGTGATTGCACAAAAGGAGACTGTGGACATTGGAACTTTTACAGAGCTTAGTTTATATCAGATGTTTGCCATGGAGTAGTTGCTTGTCTTCTATTGGAGGGTCTGCTGTCATCTTTTTTACTTCTGTAATAAAATATAACAGATCACAAAATATAGAAAGAAAATAAATTATTTCTTAGCGTTCTACACATTAGAACATTTTTCATGTAAATGTGACCATGTGGTGAGAGGCTTCTAGCTGTGTCATAACAGAGCCAAAGACATCAAATGACAAGAGAAGAATGAGAAATGGCACCAGCAGCCTCAAATCCTTTAACCTTATTCTTGGGAGTAGGGTGTTCACGACTGAAATACCTCTCCATCACTCCCATTTCCTAACAATGTTGTGTTCATGTGGTTTAGTTATTATATTTAATAGTAACATATCCCATTAGAGAAGGATTCTTCAAGATTCAGAAAATAAAGAAAACTCACATGAATATGAATGTAAAAATAAGCACACAAGTCTCAGGAAGATCCTGGAAATTAGAGTATAAAAATGATACATACCTAGGTAGCAGCTGTAATGTGCAGAATACCAAAACCATGGTAACATCCTGGAAAGCCACCTCTCCAATGTGCTGTCCTATATGGATTACTTACAATGTAGTTTTCATGAACAATTGTTTACACTTCAGTGGGTTTGTAATAACGCCTCCTGTTAGCTGCTTCCCCATTAAACTCACTGATAAATGTAGCAAAACTTTGGTGAAAATATTCTTTGGTATATTTTTAGAGCTCTACCTTAAGTTAATAGATAGTTTTGTCATATCTTCCCAGGAATAGTCACAGAACAATTTCCAAAGCATGGTTTTTAGGTGACAACTTCATGACATGTAGCATGTAGACACCACTGACTCTGCTGACCTCTCTCTTTCTCAGAATGGACACAGAGCTTTCTATACATAGGCAAGGATTCATCACCTATATTTTTATCCTCCTGGGTCAGTGAAAAACCTATGTAATAAAAACAATCATCTCCAATGTGTTATTTTTATAGTAGTTGTATTATTATAGTTAGGTTTTTGTCAGCTTTAAGGCTAAAATGCCAACATGATTAAGTGCCTTTGAAAGCGATGCCTAGAGAAAACCCCTGAGCAAACTGGACAAAACATTTAATGTGTAGTGTGTACAGTTTTGCTTTAAGGCTTGGAGGGGAGTCACAAGTTTGGGTTTCATAAGTTGGTAATTATTTCTTTGCTAGGACTTAATTTTCTCTCCATCTAATGCTGAACAGCCCAGAACTGCGAATTAAACAGAAAAATCATCATTTCAGTCTCAAAATGAACCTGGTGAGCAAGGAATGTGAGACTACCTCTCCCTAGGAAATGCTGTTCTCACCATCTACTCTCCATCAAGGAATAGGGAGTTGGTGGGACCTGAAGAGCATGAGGTATATGGTTCAATCCAAAATAAATAAATAAATGAATAAAATAAAAATAAAAGAAAGAAAAAGGGCACAAGGTTTCTGCCCTATGTTTCTAGTGTTTGTGTACTTTCTCCTTGCTCCCTCCAGACACGTGTAAATAACAAGCAATCAAAAGACCTCTGTCCATAACCATAGCCTCTCCCAAGCTAGATCTCTCAATCCTCACAAAGACCAGGAAAAGTAGTTGAATTATTATCCTCTTCATACAGAGAAGAAAGGGAGCTACTCACATGGGTCATGGGCACGAATAAACCTGAAGTTTAAATAACAAGCTCTCAATATTCATTTACATGCTCATTTTATGAAATAAAAAAATATATTTTCTACACATCTCATAGAGTGTCCTACTAAAAGGAGACACCAGAATATTTTACATCTATCTCTTTGTCCGTCTAACCTATGCACCTGTGACCAGGCTAATTTAAATCAGTGTGTCAGTTAAGTTATGATAGGAATACTCTTTGATATCAGCATCATCCTGACATATAGTCCAGTTTGCATATGTGATTACAAATAAAAGATTCCACACAAACAATAGGTTTTTGTCTTTTGTTTTTCGGATTTTTGTTTGTTTATTTGTTTGTTTGTTTGTTTGTTTTTGTTTTTCAGAGCTGAGGACCAAACTCAAGGCCTTGCGCTTGCTAGGCAAGCACTCTACCACTGAGCTAAATCCCTAACCTTGACAATAGTTTTTTAATATAAACCTGACAAAAATATCACTGCATTCATGGCTACGATATTATACCTTGATCTATATATAATGTCTAGTTTTTATTATTTAAAATATTATTATTATTGAAAAAATTATATTTTTATTCTAATTTATTGAAGGAACATGGTAGAGTTGGAACTACTATAGTTTTGTGTGGTGGCAAATATCAGTTATTCTGAATACTTTGGAGGCCATGGCAAAAGGATCAAAAAGTCCATGTTCTCTTGTCCTGTGATATTCGAGGTCAGGTTTTGCAAATTCATGTAACAATGTCTCAAATAAAAAAACAAAAAGTGTCATGTGGATTTCTCTTAGTGTAGAGTGCTTGCCTACTATGTGGTAGTCCCTTGTTTAAAACCTCAGTACTATAAGAAAAAGATAATTAGACAGATAAATAAATAGATAGATGTTAGATAGATAGATAGATAGATAGATAGATAGATAGATAGATAGATGATAGCTAGGTAGCTAGGTAGCTAGCTAGCTAGGTAGCTAGATAGATAGATAGATAGATAGATAGATAGATAGATAGATAGATGATAGACAGTCAGACAGACAGGTTTGGAGATAGGTAAAGAAAGAATTGTCTAAACATCTTCCAAAACAAAGTAAATACTCAAAGTAGAGAAAAAATAGTATCCAGCTTGTTGTCTGCTGTTTCTACCTACATTTAAATATAATCAGATGTATACTATATGCACAAATGAATAATAAATTCAGGTCATCTATTAGCTGGATGGATGTCAGAGAAGTCTATGTAGCTTTTAAGGCAGTAACCATGAAATGAACAAAACCAATGCAGTCCTGAGCTTTGTTCTCTATGCAAACTCTGTGACACAGAGGATCATGTTAGGCTAACATAGCATGCAATGCAATTACAGTACCAACCTTATCTCAATACTTCAGTTCTATATCATAAATGTTTATTTACTACTCATCCTCCAGGTGCAATATTTCAACAAACTGTTCTGTTTTCTATACTCTGCCATGTATCTAGACTGATGCAGGTTGCATTATCACAGGCTGTATCTGTGGCCCACAGTCCAAAATACAATATGCTGTAGTATAGAAAGAGGATGATAGTGAATATTAATTCTGGAGTTACATATACCAGACTTGAAGCAATATATAGCACTTGATCTCCAAGCCTGTAGGCTTTAATAGCCCTGCTTATCAATGAACACATCCTTCTTCATGCATAGAATAGGCGAAACACATTTTGATGTTTATTCTAAGATATTTGTCAGATATGAGCTTACATCTATTCAGCTGGCTTCTTTATAGATCAGATGCAAGCAAGAGAGGAACTCCTTTTTGCTAAAATATCTAAAAAAATTCCATCTTTAGCACAGCAAATGGACAGGAATCCCCAGATAGTTGTATGAAACAAAGCACTAGACTCCAATACAGAAATAAGTATTTTTTTTGAATACTCTTATAATTACATATCAGAAAACTCATTTTATCAGCATATTGTCCACCTGCTTACAAGGCACACAAAACAGACTTCTCTCATGGCTTTCAGTACAGCATTTGGAGGCTAAGGTATAGAGCAGTGATTCTCAATTTTACTAAAGCTTTGACTATTTAATAGAGTTCCTAATGATGTGGTGACCCCAGCAATAAATTTTTTCCATTACTACTTCATAACTGTAATTTTGCTAGTGTTATGAATTATAGTGTAAATATCTAATTTATGACCCCAATGGGATTTCAACATAAAAGATGAGAAACATTGCTTTAGAGACTTGGAAACAAAACTTATTTGGATTGTTCCATAATCCCTTGCTATTATATGGATGAATTTGATGTCTGACAATATATGGATAAATGTGATAATTCATATTGACTTTCAAATTTCCATGGCCTAGAATCACTTAGAAGATGATCTGATCATGTCTTGAGGGATTTTATAAATTATGTCAATTGAAGTGGGGAGAATTATACTAACTGTGGAGGAGGCACAGACTCATGAATATAAATCTTGGATTGGATGGCAAATAGAAAGTGAACTGAGCATCAGTATTTACTGCTCTTTTCCTACCTGGATGATGTGATGGCTGCCTGTCCTTTCCCACCACAGTGAAGGGAACCTTTAAACTGTGAATCAAAACAATTTCTTTTTTCTATTAAATTTCATTTTTCAGGAATATTATCATACTGGTAAGAAAATTAACAAACCAAAAGTATTGCAAAGGTAGATAGCAGTGTAAGGAACCACAAAACCATTTCACATTTATCTAGTAAATTAACAGATTAAAGCTGATGGTAATCTTGAAACTTTGAAGAGATGCACGCTTGTTTGAAATGTTCCCTTTGTTGGCCCATGGTTTGCAGGTGGAAGAAGGCTATTGCACATGAAACAATATACTTCTATCTCAGTAAAGTCACTGGAGCAGTAATACTCAGTCCCACCTGGTTCTTGTCAAGCAAATACTTGTTGCTTTCATAGGAAACTTGATATCACTCTGTACTTGCTATCAGATCACATTAATCTATCTATATTTCACTTAGACTGTAGAGTTGAGCAGCACTTTTTTTTCTTTTTTCTTTTTTCTTTTTTTTTTTTTTTTTTTTTTTTTTTGGAGTTGGGGACCGAACCCAGGGCCTTGTGCTTGCTAGGCAAGTGCTTACCACTGAGTTAAATCCGCATCCCAGAGCAGCACTTTTTTAATGTGAGAGAGACAATTCTGGAAACGATGATTGCTGCCCAGGATTTGGATGTAGAAACATGGAAGAGAGACACCAAGTAGAAGTCTCATCAGCAAGTATTCCCCTCTCTCTCTCTCTCTCTCTCTCTCTCTCTCTCTCTCTCTCTCTCTCCCCCCTGTGTGTGTTTGTGTGTGTGTGTGTGTGTGTGTGTGTATGCACAGCTGTGTGTGTGTATGTCTGTCCTTGTTTGTGTGTATTTGTGTCTATATATGAATACACATGCATGTGGAGACCATATATTGACATCGGAAACCTTTTTAAATTACTTGCCACCTAATAGTTTTAGTTTTCACTTTGGGTCATGAATTCCTCCTAAATCTTGAGATGCTGATTCAGGTGGGTTGACTTAGCAGTAAACCCCAAAGATCCAACAACCCCTGCCTTTCCAAAGTCCTGAGCCTATAGGAATGTCACTTTGGCTAACTTGTTTAGACGGATTCTGGTAGACAGAACTTAGGTCCTCATGCTTGGGTGCCAAACTCTTCACTGACTAAGCCATCTATCCAGCTCATGGAGTAGTTTTATTTTGGAATGTGTTTGCAAATTTTTAAAACAAACTTCTCTCCAAAATGTGCAAGGAAATATCCCAAAACCTGAGTTGAGTTAACAGAGGATGCTCTCTGGATACCACTTCCATATGCACACAGGGCAACTCTATTTGTCTTAGTAGGAAGGCAGTTTTACTTCCAGCACTTCCAGCACTATCTGTCTCTGCATAGGCAACTGTGGTAGAGTTACATTTTAGAGTTTCGATGTATTTGAGCAATTTTAGGCCTCAAATTAGAAAGTGATTGTGATGGAAAAGTAAAGTCAATCAATCAACTATGCAGAAGATGGTGTGTACCTGCAAGCTTTCCCTTGTCGCAAAATATGTCTCTCTGCAACAGTACTCATTCATTCATTAAATAGCAACATAATGAATATGAGTGAAAATAAATAGCTGTTCTTATTAATTCCTCATTCACATACCAAATACTTTGCCTGGTGTTTTACTCTAATTACCTTATGGGATAATTTTTCTGATTTATATCTGAAAGGTCCTCATCGCCTTCTGCTTAAGATATTTGGACACCAAAAAATAAGACTGACTTAAGAGGCTATAGAAACTTTACTAGATGAAGCACAACTGGTGGAAGTAGTTCATCAGGAATCAGTGGATCATTAAAGGTTGTATTAAGCCTGCCCTGTTTCCTACTTTCTCTCAGTTTCATTGGCAATTGTGACAGGAACAGTTTTTTCTATACATTCACAACACCATGAACTCAGTGGCTCCATCCTGACATTCCTATCATGATAAACTGACATCCTTTGAGATCATGAACTGAAGTCTTATGTGTTATATGGACAAAGCAATGGAAATGTGACATAAGCATGGCCAGAGGGTGACAACCCCTACAATCAGTGTGATAGCTATAGCAGAGGGAAATATTGAGATTCCTTGCAGAGCCAATCATGAAAGTTGAAACCATCCAAGTCACATACACAACAGGAGTATGTAGACGAAATCTAATATGAAAAGATTACAAATAAGTATGTCCCAGAAACATTAAGTGTTATGGATATAGTTACACAAATGGTAAGTCACAATATCATTGTTTGTATCCAACCTTATCCAGGCATATATATATATATTTTCGTGGTTTTGATGTTCCGATGAGATGTCAATATTGAGGTCTACATGCTTGGATATTACCCCAGCATTTAGATTCTCAAAGAAGGCAGCAAACAGTATGAATAAATAATTTGGGGCAAAAGCTGATTACTTCTAGCAGTATAACTCTCTCTTGATATTCAGGATCCAAAAGCTGATGGCTTCTGTCAATTAATTACTGCTTATCGCAGCAGCATAGAAGAAACTTAGTTACATGGGTTTCCCCCCTTCACTCAGGTGTTTCCCTGGCCAAGTGAGATGTTTGGATTTCTTGAACTCTTCTTGGGCCAGAGAGAAAAGAAAAGCAAGGGAGCAAGCAAGCAAGAAAGTCAGGCACACACAGAGACAAATGCATACTGGAAAAGCAGAGAAGGGTTAAATCATCACTTTATTATCATTCTTAATTTTATACCATTTCATGATAATTTTTCAATGGTGTTCTAAGCAATTTTACATTCCATAAGTTCATAGTAATTAATACAGTGGTTTATGTCATAAATTAATAAGGCTGAAGAAGTTTCAGAAGTTCTTACCTGAGGACCCAGCTATACCTTTCTTGGGAATATACCCAAAAGATGCCCTAACATAAAACAAAGACACTTGCTCCACTATGTTCATAGCAGACTTATTTATAATAGCCAGAAGCTGGAAAGCGCCTAGATCCCCTTCAAGAGAGGAATGGATACAAAATATGTGGTACATCTACACAATCGAATATTATTCAGCTATCAAAAACAACAACTTTATGAAATTCATAGGCAAATGGAGGAAACTGGAAAATATTACCCTGAGCGAGGTATCCCAATCACAGAAAAACACACATGGTATGCACTCATTGATATGTGAATGTTTCACTCCTTCTTTAAAAGGGGAACAAGAATACCCTTGGCAGGGAATAGGGAGGCAAAGATTAAAACAGAGGCAGAAGGAACACCCATTCAGAGCTTGCCCCATATGTGGCCTTTACATATACAGCCACACAATTAGACAAGATGGATGAAGCAAAGAAGTGCAGGCTGACAGGAACCGGATGTAGATCTCTCCTGACAGACACACCCAGAATACAGCAAATACATAGGCGAATGACAGCAGCAAACCACTGAACTGAGAACGGGACCCCCGTTGAAAGAATCAGAGAAAGGACTGGAAGAGCTTGAAGGGGCTTGAGAACCCATCTGAACAACCATGCCAACTAACCAGTGCTTCCAGGGGCTAAGCCACTACCTAAAGACTATACATGGACTGACCCTGGACTCTGACCTCATATGTAGCAATGAATAGCCTAGTAAGAGCACCAGTGGAAGGGGAAGCCCTTGGTCCTCCTAAGACTGAACCCCCAGTGAATGTGACTGTTGGGGGGAGGGCGGTAATGGGGGGAGGATGGGGAGGGGAACACCCATATAGAAGGGGAGGGGAAGGGCTTAGGAGGATGTTGGCCCGGAAACCGGGATATGGAATAACAACTGAAATGTAAATAAGAAATATTCAAGTTAATAAAGAAAAAAAAAGAAGTTACAGAAGTTCTTAGAAGTTACAGCAGAAATTCTTAGAAGGGGAAACAAAAATATTCATAGGAGGAGATAGAAAGACAAGGTTTGGAGCAGAGATTGAATGAATGGCCATTCAGAGACTGCCTTACTCGGGGATCCAGCCTATATACATATAGCCACTAAAGCCAAACAACATTGTTGCTGACAAGATGTGCATGCTGACAGGAGCCTGATATAACTGTCTCCTGAGAGGCTATGCCAGAGCATGACAAAATATGGAGGTGAATGCTTGCAGTCAACCATTAAAGTGAGAAAGAGGTCTCAATTGGAGGAGTCAGAGAAAGGATTGAAGGAGCTGAAGGGGTTTGCAAGCCCATAAGAACAATAGTACCAACCAACCAGAGCTCCCAGGGACTAAACTCCCATTCAAAGAGTACACATGGACAGACTTATGACTCCAGCTGCATATGTAGTAGATGATGGCCTTGCTGGGCACCAATGGATGGAGAAGCTCTTGGTTCTGCCAAGGCTGAACACCACCACCACCACCACCCCAAGTGTAGGAGAATTTCAGGGTTGGGAGGCAGGCAGGGGTGTGTGGTTGGGTGGGGGAACACCCTTGTAGAAGTAGAGGACTGGCGGGGAATAGGGGGTTTAAGGATGAGAAACAGGAAATGAGAATAACATTTGAAATGTAAATAAAAATCCAATAAGAAGTAAAAAAAAAGTTACAACAGATCTGTTTATATACCTTTACCTTAAGACTAGTACCTAAGTAAACATCATTTTTATAAGTTGATTATAAGTTTAAAACAATAGGTTTTATGTCAAAAGTTGCAATGGTTTTATCACGAGTAAAGTCATCTGCCAATGATCTTATTATTTTGAAGTTTTTTTTTTACAGGCAGACTAGTCAATCATTTATTTTCCATCCTTCCACATAAAATAAACTCTCTTTCACTGTTTTTGGCCTTTAGTTACCATATAGTGCCCTCAGTCTTATCCTAGAAGGAATATTTTATTTTATTATAAATTTGTTCCAAGCCTGCTTTCTTTTCCTAGTGCTATTAACCCATAATACTTGAAAGTTTACAGAGTTCTGTTTGCAGATTTTATTCTAAATCTGGCTTGAGATTAATTTTATCAATTTAGGAGTCCTATAAATCATGATCAGGAATTAAAAATCATCAATTCATTCCACAGCATTAGTAAATAAAAGTGTATCTTCATTTTAACTCTGCAGGATATCTTCACAATAGGGTGGGTTGCCCAGGAATCATTAGGCTATGTCATAGTGGCAGGAAAGGCTTGTCATCAGTAAGATGCTATCCTGCAATGAAGTCTCTGAATACTTTACATGTCAAAGCACACCCATGGTAGCCACACAAATTGGTGGAACATCTCTGGAAAGCTCACTTGCTTGCCATAGTCTTTCCTAGATGACTTCTGATATCTGCACATTGTTTTGACAGTTTCAATCTTAGAATGAGAATCTTAGAATGCATTTTCGGTAATCCTCTTGATGTAGAGGGTGGATGAAAAAAAGAAATAACAGAAAAGAAAGGAAAGAAAACATTCTTCTTTGGTATGGTGGGGGAGATAGTTTATTAGAAATAGGTGGGAAAGCATGTCAAAAATCAACACATGTAGTAATTCCAGGGTGGTCATGACCCTAAACCATGTGGACAGCAGAGGAAGAGTAGTCAGAGAGGAGAACCAAGTATAGAAGCTAGGAGGCAATATGTACAAAAAGAGTGAGAGTTAACCAAAATGTTTGGAATATGGAGAAAAGCTACTGAGTGAATGGAAGACCAAACCATGGGTAGGACTTCAGAGTAGAGGACCGGGTGTGCCAACTATACACTGTAACAGATTGGGACTGAGAGATAATAGAAGAACCTGATAGACAAGGACACTTTGATATGTTAACTAGGCTTTTCCATGGATTGAAACTTAATAGACAGATATCCTCATAGCTTCTCGTTAGAGTCTCAAAATATATTCCAGATTTGGTGGTGCGGCATCACACCTGTACTAGACACTTGAGTCCCTCTGTTACAGGGGTCCTACTAGTTACTATTCTTGTTTCAAAAATACCTGACAAAGGCAATGCAAAGAATGGAAGAGACTTTTGGCTCACAATTCAATGTTAGCTAGAGTATCAGTTAATGTCAGGAAGCAGAAGTAGAAAGGGAAAGAACCAGGGGAAGGGATAGAGACAACCAGAGTTAAAGAGGATTTTTCTGTGACAGGGCCAGACAGGGCCAACATTCCTCAGTAGTGTGTCCTTTAAGAGGCCATTTCAGTTTTATCTAGAATGTGATTTCCTTGACAAAGAACCCTATTGAAAATTACTCAACTCTATTCTAGAAACCCCATATCAAGGAGCCTTAGTTACTTTAGCTTCTAATAAATTGCATGCTTGTGTATAACTGTCTCCAGCTAACTACAAATCTTAGTGTCTATTAAACTGAATGCTTCTCAAAGTCCTGTTGTACCTCTGCAGGTGCTAGGGAACCCAATATGTGATTGTAGTCCCAAATGTGGGACTTTTGAATCAGATATGAACTGTCTATGTAGTCATCTCTGGTGTGCTTCCTGTAACATTTTCATTCTAGTGATTAATTCAGTCTAGGCACTCCCTCACAAAGTGTCATTTTCTTTATTTCATAGGTGGCTTTAGATCCTATAAAGATGACAGTCAATAATAACTAGTGACCAAGAATCACAGTGTGAATCATGAACCTTTAAAAATTCACTGGTCCAGCCAGTAGGAGATGAGTGACCCTGGGACATATGTTCCATGTTCAGTGCAATCCTGTAGGGAAGGATCAGGATGCTTCTTTCTTTTTTCCCACATCTCTTAGTTTCAGTTAGTGAAGGAAAAGAGTGCTGTGGGAACATTGCACCCTGCTTCTGTAATGGTCAATCTGGCAATGCTGCTTTTGGAGTTTTCTGTCAATTCTTGTTCTACTTGTTGTGTCAATGTACACATCCTGCACTCATTTGCACAATCAGGAATGAAATCTATACATTTGAATGATTTTTAGGAAGAGGAAGAGGAAGAGGAAGAAGAAGAAGAAGAAGAAGAAGAAGAAGAAGAAGAAGAAGAAGAAGAAGAAGAAGAAGAAGAAGAAGAAAGAAGGAGCTTCCAGGAAATACTGTTAATACTGTTTTTCTCAAAATTCCCATATAAATTTGATACAAAGAGTGGTGATGTGTACACTTTGACATTGCATAAATTTAAATAGACATTGTAAAAGTTGATGGTTATTTTATTTGTATTATATTGCATATTTTTATTTTTATATGTATATTGTCAGTGATAGTCTTTCTTTGTACAGTCTTGGCTTAAAATACATGTATGAGATTTTTATGTCTCTGTTTTGTATCATAATATGAGAAGAGAAGCTGCCTTATTTTAGAATGGTTGTATGGATGTTACTCACCTATCCTTTCAGGCAAAAATAATTCTTCTCTCCTAGATTCATAGTTCATCTCATTCTGGCACAGCTTTGCTTCTTTGCTTTATAGATATTATATTTATGACTCTAAATTAAAAGAATAGCAATCCTGGATTGGCACATATATCTTGCATGAAAGAAAGGGTATGGCCTGAGACACCGCCAGAACCTGAGGCCTGAGACACCGCCGGAACCTGAAGGAAACAGACCGGATAAGCAGTTCTCTGCACCCAAATCCCGTGGGAGGGAGAGCTAAACCTTCAGAGAGGCAGAAAAGCCTGGGAAACCAGAAGAGACTGCTCTCTGCACACACATCTCGGACGCCAGAGGAAAAAGCCAAAGACCATCTGGAACCCTGGTGCACTGAAGCTCCCGGAAGGGGCAGAACAGGTCTTCCTGGTTGCTGCCGCTGAAGAGAGCCCGTGGGCAGCACCCCACGAGCGAACTTGAGCCTCAGGACCACAGGTAAGACCAAATTTTCTGCTGCAAGAAAGCTGCCTGGTGAACTCAAGACACAGGCCCACAGGAACAGCTGTAGACCTGTAGAGAGGAAAAACTACACGCCCGAAAGCAGAAAACTCTGTCCCCATAAGTGACTGAAAGAGAGGAAAACAGGTCTACAGCACTCCTGACACACAGGCTTATAGGACAGTCTAGCCACTGTCAGAAATAGCAGAACAAAGTAACACTAGAGATAATCTGATGGCGAGAGGCAAGCACAGGAACACAAGCAACAGAAACCAAGACTACATGGCACCATCGGAGCCCAATTCTCCCAAAACAAACATGGAATATCCAAACACACCAGAAAAGCAAGATCTAGTTTCAAAATCATTTTTGATCATGATGCTGGAGGACTTCAAGAAAGACGTGAAGAACTCCCTTAGAGAACAAGTAGAAGCCCACAGAGAGGAATCGCAAAAATGCCTGAAAGAATTCCAGGAAAACATAAATAAACAAGTAGAAGCCCATAGAGAGGAGACACAAAAATCCCTGAAAGAATTCCAAGAAAACATAAATAAACAAGTAGAAGCCCATAGAGAGGAGACACAAAAATCCCTGAAAGAATTCCAGGAAAACACAATCAAACAGTTGAAGGAATTAAAAATGGAAATAGAAGCAATCAAGAAAGAACACATGGAAACAACCCTGGATATAGAAAACCAAAAGAAGAGGCAAGGAGCTGAAGATACAAGCTTCACCAACAGAATACAAGAGATGGGAGAGAATCTCAGGAGCAGAAGATTCCATAGAAATCATTGACTCGACTGTCAAAGATAATGTAAAGCGGAAAAAGCTACTGATCCAAAACATACAGGAAATCCAGGACTCAATGAGAAGATCAAACCTAAGGATAATAGGTATAGAAGAGAGTGAAGACTCCCAGCTCAAAGGACCAGTAAATATCTTCAACAAAATCATAGAAGAAAACTTCCCTAACCTAAAAAAAAGAGATACCCATAGACATACAAGAAGCCTACAGAACTCCAAATAGATTGGACCAGAAAAAAAACACCTCCTGTCACATAATTGTCAAAACACCAAACGCACAAAATAAAGAAAGAATATTAAAAGCAGTAAGGGAAAAAGGTCAAGTAACATATAAAGGCAGACCTATCAGAATCACACCAGACTTCTCGCCAGAAACTATGAAGGCCACAAGATCCTGGACTGATGTCATAAAGACCCTAAGAGAACACAAATGCCAGCCCAGGTTACTGTATCCAGCAAAACTCTCAATTAACATAGATGGAGAAACCAAGATATTCCATGACAAAACCAAATTTACACAATATCTTTCTACAAATCCAGCACTACAAAGGAAAATAAATGGTAAAGCCCAACATAAGGAGGCAAGCTATACCCTAGAAGAAGCAAGAAACTAATCGTCTTGGCAAAAAAACAAAGAGAATGAAAGCACACAAACATAACCTCACATCCAAATATGACTATAACGGGAAGCAATAATCACTATTCCTTAATATCTCTCAACATCAATGGCCTCAACTCCCCAATAAAAAGACATAGATTAACAAACTGGATACACAACGAGGACCCTGCATTCTGCTGCCTACAGGAAATAGACCTCAGAGACAAAGACAGACACTACCTCAGAGTGAAAGGCTGGAAAACAACTTTCCAAGCAAATGGTCAGAAGAAGCAGGCTGGAGTAGCCATTCTAATATCAAATAAAATCAATTTCCAACTAAAAGTCATCAAAAAAGATAGGGAAGGACACTTCATATTCATCAAAGGAAAAATCCACCAAGATGAACTCTCAATCCTAAATATCTATGCCCCAAATAAAAGGGCACCTACATACGTAAAAGAAACCTTACTAAAGCTCAAAACACACATTGGACCTCACACAATAATAGTGGGTGATTTCAACACCCCACTCTCATCAATGGACAGATCATGGAAACTGAAATTAAACAGTGATGTCGGCAGACTAAGAGAAGTCACGAGCCAAATGCACTTAACGGATATTTATAGAACTTTCTATCCTAAAGCAAAAGGATATACCTTCTTCTCAGCTCCTCATGGTACTTTCTCCAAAATTGACCATATATGTCAAAAAAACAGGCCTCAACAGGTACAGAAAGATAAAAATAATCCCATGCGTGCTATCGGACCACCACGGCCTAAAACTGGTCTTAAATAAAAATAAGGGAAGAATGCCCACATATACTTGGAAATTGAACAATGTTCTACTCAATGATACCCTGGTCAAGGAAGAAATAAAGAAAGAAATTAAAAACTTTTTAGAATTTAATGAAAATGAAGGTACAACATACCCAAACTTATGGGACACAATGAAAGCTGTGCTAAGAGGAAAACTCATAGCGCTGAGTGCCTGCAGAAAGAAAAGGAAAGAGCATATGTCAGCAGCTTGACAGCACACCTAAAAGCTCTAGAACAAAAAGAAGCAAATACACCCAGGAGGAGTAGAAGGCAGGAAATAATCAAATTCAGAGCTGAAATTAACCAAGTAGAAACAAAAAGGACCATAGAAAGAATCAACAGAACCAAAAGTTTGTTCTTTGAGAAAATCAACAAGATAGATAAACCCTTAACCAGACTAACGAGAGGACAAAAAGAGTGCGTCCAAATTAACAAAATCAGAAATGAAAATGGAGACATAACAATAGATTCAGAGGAAATTCAAAAAATCATCAGATCTTAGTATAAAAACCTATATTCAACAAAACGTGAAAATCTTCAGGAAATGGACAATTTCCTAGACAGATACCAGGTATCGAGGTTAAATCAGGAACAGATAAACCAGTTAAACAACCCCATAACTCCTAAGGAAATAGAAGCAGTCATTAAAGGTCTACCAACCAAAAAGAGCCCAGGTCCTGACGGGTTTAGTGCAGAATTCTATCAAGCCTTCATAGAAGACCTCATACCAGTATTATCCAAAATATTCCACAAAATTGAAACAGATGGAGCCCTACCGAATTCCTTCTACGAAGCCACAATTACTCTTATACCTAAACCACACAAAGACACAACAAAGAAAGAGAAATTCAGAACAATTTCCCTTATGAATATCGACGCAAAAATACTCAACAAAATTCTGGCAAACCGAATTCAAGAGCACATCAAAACAATCATCCACCATGATCAAGTAGGCTTCATCCCAGGCATGCAGGGATGGTTTAATATACGGAAAACCATCAACGTGATCCATTATATAAACAAACTGAAAAAACAGAACCATGTGATCATTTCATTAGATGCTGAGAAAGCATTTGACAAAATTCAACACCCCTTCATGATAAAAGTCCTGGAAAGAATAGGAATTCAAGGCCCATACCTAAACATAGTAAAAGCCATATACAGCAAACCAGTTGCTAACATTAAACTAAATGGAGAGAAACTTGAAGCAATCCCACTAAAATCAGGGACTAGACAAGGCTGCCCACTCTCTCCCTACTTATTCAATATGGTTCTTGAAGTTCTAGTCAGAGCAATCAGACAACAAAAGGAGATCAAGGGGATACAGATCGGAAAAGAAGAGGTCAAAATATCACTATTTGCAGATGACATGATAGTATATTTAAGTGATCCCAAAAGTTCCACCAGAGAACTACTAAAGCTGATAAACAACTTCAGCAAAGTGGCTGGGTATAAAATTAACTCAAATAAATCAGTTGCCTTCCTCTATACAAAAGAGAAACAAGCCGAGAGAGAAATTAGGGAAACGACACCCTTCATAATAGATCCAAATAATATAAAGTACCTCGGTGTGACTTTAACAAAGCAAGTAAAAGATCTGTACAATAAGAACTTCAAGACACTGAGGAAAGAAATTGAAGAAGACCTCAGAAGATGGAAAGATCTCCCATGCTCATGGATTGGCAGGATTAATATAGTAAAAATGGCCATTTTACCAAAAGCAATCTACGGATTCAATGCAATCCACATCAAAATACCAATCCAATTCATCAAAGAGTTAGACAGAACTATTTGCAAATTCATCTGGAATAACAAAAAACCCAGGAGAGCTAAAACTATACTCAACAATAAAAGGACTTCAGGGGGAATCACTATCCCTGAATTCAAGCAGTATTACAGAGCAATAGTGATAAAAACTGCATGGTATTGGTACAGAGACAGACAGATAGACCAATGGAATAGAATTGAAGACCCAGAAATGAACCCACACACCTATGGTCAGTTGATATTTAACAAAGGAGCTAAAACCATCCAATGGAAAAAAGATAGCATTTTCAGCAAATGGTGCTGGTTCAACTGGAGGGCAACATGTAGAAGAATGCAGATCGATCCATCCTTATCACCCTGTACAAAGCTTAAGTCCAAGTGAATCAAGGACCTCCACATCAAACCAGACACACTCAAACTAATAGAAGAAAAACTAGGGAAGCATCTGGAACACATGGGCACTGGAAAAAATTTCCTGAACAAAACAGCAGTGGCTTATGCTCTAAGATCAAGAATCGACAAATGGGATCTCATAAAACTTAAAAGCTTCTGTAAGGCAAAGGACACTGTGGGAAGGACAAAACGGCAACCAACAGATTGGGAAAAGATCTTTACCAATCCTACAACAGATAGAGGCCTTATATCCAAAATATACAAAGAACTCAAGAAGTTAGACCGCAGGGAAACAAATAACCCTATTAAAAAATGGGGTTCAGAGCTAAACAAAGAATTCACAGCTGAGGAATCCCGAATGGCTGAGAAACACCTAAAGAAATGTTCAACATCTTTAGTCATAAGGGAAATGCAAATCAAAACAACCATGAGATTTCACCTCACACCAGTGACAATGGCTAATATCAAAATCTCATGTGACAGCAGATGCTGGCGAGGATGTGGAGAAAGAGGAACACTCCTCCATTGTTGGTGGGATTGCAGACTGGTAAAACCATTCTGGAAATCAGTCTGGAGGTTCCTCAGAAAATTGGACATTGAACTGCCTGAGTATCCAGCTGTACCTCTCTTGGGCATATACCCAAAAGATGCCTCAACATATAAAGGAGACACGTGCTCCACTATGTTCATCGCAGCCTTATTTATAATAGCCAGAAACTGGAAAGAACCCAGATGCCCTTCAACAGAGGAATGGATACAGAAAATGTGGTACATCTACACAATGGAATATTACTCAGCTATCAAAAACAACGACTTTATGAAAATCGTAGGCAAATGGTTGGAACTGGAAAATATCATCCTGAGTGAGCTAACCCAATCACAGAAAGACATACATGGTATGCACTCATTGATAAGTGGCTATTAGCCCAAATGCTTGAATTACCCTAGATCACTATAACAAACGAAACTCAAGACGGATGATCAAAATGTGAATGCTTCACTCCTTCTTTAAAGGAAGAAAAAGAATACCCTTGGCAGGGAAGGGAGAGGCAAAGATTAAAACAGAGACTGAAGGAACACCCATTCAGAGCCTGCCCCACATGTGGTCCATACATATACAGCCACCCAATTAGACAAGATGGATGAAGCAAAGAAGGGCAGACCAACAGGAGCCGGATGTAGATCGCTCCTGAGAGACACAGCCAGAATACAGCAAATACAGAGGCGAATGCCTGCAGCAAACCACTGAACTGAGAATAGGTCCCCCGTTGAAGGAATCCGAGAAAGAACTGGAAGAGTTTGAAGGGGCTCGAGACCCCAAAAGTACAACAATTTCAAGCAACCAGAGCTTCCAGGGACTAAGCCACTACCTAAAGACTATACATGGACTGATCCTGGACTCTGACCCCATAGGTGGCAATGAATATCCTAGTAAGAGCACCAGTGGAAGGGGAAGCCCTGGGTCCTGCTAAGACTGAACCCCCAGTGAACTAGACTATGGGGGGAGGGTGGCAATGGGGGGAGGTTTGGGAGGGGAACACCCATAAGGAAGGGGAGGGGGGAGGGGAATGTTTGCCTGGAAACCGGGAAAGGGAATAACACTTGAAATGTATATAAGAAATACTCAAGTTGAGAGAGTCCTTGGGCAGCACACTGCGAGCAAACTTGAGCCTCGGGACCACAGGTAAGACCAACTTGTCTGCTGCAAGAGAGCTGCCTGGTGAGATCGGGACACACAGAGGCAGAGTTCATCTAGGACCGGGCACGTCCTGTGTTTGCTGGAGGTCCCACGCCCGCGGATCCCGGGCCCGCAGCAGCTCTCTGCTCCCAGACCATGTGGGAAAGAGACCTCACCGCTTGATCAGGTGGGCACTCCTGAGGCTGCAGAGCGGAAGAGACCACCAACAACGCCCACACCTGCCCACATTCCTGGCCCAAGAGGAAACTGTATAAGGCCTCTGGGCTCCCGTGGGGGAGGGCCCAGGAGTGGCAGGACCCCTGCCTGAGACACCACCGGAAACTGAGGGAAACAGACTGGATAAACAGTTCTCTGCACCCAAATCCCTTGGGAGGGAGAGCTGAACCTTCAGAGAGGCAGACAAGCCTGGGAAACCAGAAGAGACTGCTCTCTGTACATACATCTCGGACGCCAGAGGAAAACACAAAAGGCCATCTGGAACCCTGGTGCACTGAAGCTCCCGGAAGGGGCGGCACAGGTCTTCCTGTTTGCTGCCGCCCAGAGAGCCCTTGGCAGCACCCCGCGCGCAAACTTGAGCCTCGGGACCACAGGTAAGACCAACTTGTCTGCTGCAGAAAGCTGCCTGGTGAACTCAAGACACAGGCCCACAGGAACAGCTGAAGACCAGTAGAGAGGAAAAACTACACGCCCGAAAGCAGAACACTCTGTCCCCATAACTGATTGAAAGAGAGGAAAACAAGTCTACAGCACTCCTGACACACAGTCTTATAGGACAATCTAGCCACTGTCAGAAATAGCAGAACAAAGTAACACTAGAGATAATCTGATGGAGAGAGGCAAGCGCAAGAACCCAAGCAACAGAAACCAAGACTACATGGCATCATCGGAGCCCAATTCTCCCACCAAAACAAACATGGAATATCCAAACACACCAGAAAAGCAAGATCTAGTTTCAAAATCATATTTGATCATGATGCTGGAGGACTTCAAGAAAAACATGAACACACTTAGGGAAACACAGGAAAACATTAATAAACAAGTAGAAGCCTACAGAGAGGAATCGCAAAAATCCCTGAAAGAATTCCAGGAAAACACAATCAAACAGTTGAAGGAATTAAAAATGGAAATAGAAGCAATCAAGAAAGAACACATGGAAACAACCCTGGATATAGAAAAAAAAAGAAGAGACAAGGAGCTGTAGATACAAGCCTCACCAACAGAATTCAAGAGATGGAAGAGAGAATCTCAGGAGCAGAAGATTCCATAGAAATCATTGACTCAACTGTCAAAGATAATGTAAAGTGGAAAAAGCTACTGGTCCAAAACATACAGGAAATCCAGGACTCAATGAGAAGATCAAACCTAAGGATAATAGGTATAGAAGAGAGTGAAGACTCCCAGCTCAAAGGACCAGTAAATATCGTCAACAAAATCATAGAAGAAAACTTCCTTAACCTAAAAAAAGAGATACCCATAGGCATACAAGATGCCTACAGAACTCCAAATAGATTGGACCAGAAAAGATACAACTCCCGTCACATAATAGTCAAAACACCAAATGCACAAAATAAAGAAAGAATATTAAGAGCAGTAAGGGAAAAAGGTCAAGAAACATATAAAGGCAGACCTATCAGAATCACACCAGACTTCTCGCCAGAAACTATGAAGGCCACAAGATCCTGGACTGATGTCATACAGACCCTAAGAGAACACAAATACCAGCCCAGGTTACTGTATCCTGCAAAACTCTCAATTAACATAGATGGAGAAACCAAGATATTCCATGACAAAACCAAATTTACACAATATCTTTCTACAAATCCAGCACTACAAAGGATAATAAATGGTAAAGCCCAACATAAGGAGGCAAGCTATACCCTAGAAGAAGCAAGAAACTAATCGTCTTGGCAAAAAAACAAAGAGAATGAAAGCACACAAACATAAACTCACATCCAAATATGACTATAATGGGAAGCAATAACCACTATTCCTTAATATCTCTCAACATCAATGGCCTCAACTCCCCAATAAAAAGAAATAGATTAACAAACTGGATACGCAACGAGGACCCTGCATTCTGCTGCCTACAGGAAACACACCTCAGAGACAAAGACAGACACTACCTCAGGGTGAAAGCCTAGAAAACAACTTTCCAAGCAAATGGTCAGAAGAAGCAAGCTGGAGTAGCCATTCTAATATCAAATAAAATCAATCTTCAACTAAAAGTCATCAAAAAAGATAAGGAAGGACACTTCATATTCATCAAGGGAAATATCCACCAAGATGAACTCTCAATCCTAAATATCTATGCCCCAAATACAAGGGCACCTACATACGTAAAAGAAACCTTACTAAAGCTCAAAACACACATTGCACCTCACACAATAATAGTGGGAGATTTCAACACCCCACTCTCATCAATGGACAGATCATGGAAACAGAAATTAAACAGAGATGTAGACTGTCTAAGAGAAGTCATGAGCCAAATGGACATAACAGATATTTATAGAACATTCTATCCTAAAGCAAAAGGATACACCTTCTTCTCAGCTCCTCATGGTACTTTCTCCAAAATTGACCATATAATTGGTCAAAAAACGGGCCTCAACAGGTACAGAAAGATAGAAATAATCCCATGCGTGCTGTCGGACCACCATGGCCTTAAACTGGTCTTCAATAACAATCAAGGAAGAATGTCCACATATACTTGGAAATTGAACAATGCTCTACTCAATGATAACCTGGTCAAGGAAGAAATAAAGAAAGAAATTAAAAACTTTTTAGAATTTAATGAAAATGAAGGTACAACATACCCAAACTTATGGGACACAATGAAAGCTGTGCTAAGAGGAAAACTCATAGCGCTGAGTGCCTGCAGAAAGAAACAGGAAAGAGCATATGTCAGCAGATTGACAGCACACCTAAAAGCTCTAGAACAAAAAGAAGCAAATACACCCAGGAGGAGTAGAAGGCAGGAAATAATCAAACTCAGAGCTGAAATCAACCAAGTAGAAACAAAAAGGACCATAGAAAGAATCAACAGAACCAAAAGTTGGTTCTTTGAGAAAATCAACAAGATAGATAAACCCTTAGCCAGACTAACGAGAGGACACAGAGAGTGCGTCCAAATTAACAAAATCAGAAATGAAAAGGGAGACATAACAACAGATTCAGAGGAAATTCAAAAAATCATCAGATCTTAGTATAAAAACCTATATTCAACAAAACTTGAAAATCTTCAGGAAATGGACAATTTCCTAGACAGATACCAGGTATCGAAGTTAAATCAGGAACAGATAAACCAGTTAAACAACCCCATAACTCCTAAGGAAATAGAAGCAGTCATTAAAGTTCTCCCAACCAAAAAGAGCCCAGGTCCAGACGGGTTTAGTGCAGAATTCTATCAAACCTTCATAGAAGACCTCATACCAATATTATCCAAAATATTCCACAAAATTGAAACAGATGGAGCCCTACCGAATTCCTTCTACGAAGCCACAATTACTCTTATACCTAAACCACACAAAGACACAACAAAGAAAGAGAACTTCAGACCAATTTCCCTTATGAATATCGACGCAAAAATACTCAACAAAATTCTGGCAAACCGAATCCAAGAGCACATCAAAACAATCATCCACCATGATCAAGTAGGCTTCATCCCAGGCATGCAGGGATGGTTTAATATACGGAAAACCATCAACGTTATCCATTATATAAACAAACTGAAAGAACAAAACCACATGATCATTTCATTAGATGCTGAGAAAGCATTTGACAAAATTCAACACCCCTTCATGATAAAAATCCTGGAAAGAATAGGAATTCAAGGCCCATACCGGAACATGGTAATAGCCATATACAGCAAACCAGTTGTTAACATTAAACTAAATGGAGAGAAACTTGAAGCAATCCCACTAAAATCAGGGACTAGACAAGGCTGCCCACTCTCTCCCTACTTATTCAATATAGTTCTTGAAGTTCTAGCCAGAGCAATCAGACAACAAAAGGATGTCAAGGGGATACAGATCGGAAAAGAAGAAGTCAAAATATCACTATTTGCAGATGATATGATAGTATATTTAAGTGATCCCAAAATTTCCACCAGAGAACTACTATAGCTGATAAAAAACTTCAGCAAAGTGGCTGGGTATAAAATTAACTCAAATAAATCAGTTGCCTTCCTCTATACAAAAGAGAAACAAGCCGAGAAAGAAATTAGGGAAACGACACCCTTCATAATAGACCAAAATAATATAAAGTACCTCGGAGTGACTTTAACAAAGCAAGTAAAAATCTATACAATAAGAACTTCAAGACACTGTAGAAGGAAATTGAAGAAGACCTCAGAAGATGGAAAGATCTCCCATGCTCATGGATTGGCAGGATTAATATAGTAAAAATGGCCATTTTACCAAAAGCAATCCACAGATTCAATGTAATCCCCATCAAAATACCAATCCAATTCTTCAAAGAGTTAGACAGAACAATTTGCAAATTCATCTAGAATAACAAAAAACCCAGGATAGCTAAAGCTATCCTCAACAATGAAAGGACTTCAGGGGGAATCACTATCCCTGAACTCAAGCAGTATTACAGAGCAATAGTGATAAAAACTGCATGGTATTGGTACAGAGACAGACAGATAGACCAATGGAATAGAATTGAAGACCCAGAAATGAACCCACACACATATGGTCACTTGATTTTTGACAAAGGAGCCAAAACCATCCAATGGAAAAAAGATAGCATTTTCAGCAAATGGTGCTGGTTCAACTGGAGGTCAACATGTAGAAGAATGCAGATCGATCCATGCTTATCACCCTGTACAAACTTAAGTCCAAGTGGATCAAGGACCTCCACATCAAACCAGACACACTCAAACTAATAGAAGAAAAACTAGGGAAGCATCTGGAACACATGGGCACTGGAAAAAATTTCCTGAACAAAACACCAATGGCTTACGCTCTAAGATCAAGAATTGACAAATGGGATCTCATAAAACTACAAAGCTTCTGTAAGGCAAAGGACACTGTGGTTAGGACAAAACGGCAACCAACAGATTGGGAAAAGATCTTTACCAATCCTACAACAGATAGAGGCCTTATATCCAAAATATACAAAGAACTGAAGAAGTTAGACCACAGGGAAACAAATAGCACTATTAAAAAATGGGGCTCAGAGCTAAATAAAGAATTCACAGCTGAGGAATGCCGAATGGCGGAGAAACACCTAAAGAAATGTTCAACATCTTTAGTCATAAGGGAAATGCAAATCAAAACAACCTCACACCAGTGAGAATGGCTAAGATCAAAAACTCAGGGGACAACAGATGCTGGCGAGGATGTGGAGAAAGAGGAACACTCCTCCATTGTTGGTGGGATTGCAAACTGGTGCAACCATTCTGGAAATCAGTCTGGAGGATCCTCAGAAAATTGGACATTGAACTGCCTGAGGATCCAGCTATACCTCTCTTGGGCATATACCCAAAAGATGCCCCAACATATAAAAAAGACACGTGCTCCACTATGTTCATTGCAGCCTTATTTATAATAGCCAGAAGCTGGAAAGAACCCAGATGCCCTTCAACAGAGGAATGGATACAGAAAATGTGGTACATCTACACAATGGAATATTACTCAGCTATCAAAAACAACGACTTTATGAAATTTGTAGGCAAATGGCTGGAACTGGAAAATATCATCCTGAGTGTGCTAACTCAAACACAGAAAGAAATACATGGTATGCACTCACTGATAATTGGCTATTAGCCCAAATGCTTGAATTACCCTAAATGCCTAGAACAAATGAAACTCAAGACAGATGATCAAAATGTGAATGGTTCACTCCTTCTTTAAAAGGGGAACAAGAATACCCTTGGCAGGGAAGGGAGAGGCAAAGATTAAAACAGAGACTGAAGGAACACCCATTCAGAGTCTGCCCCACATGTGGCCCATGCATATACAGCCATCCAATTAGACAAGATGGATGAAGCAAAGAAGTGCAGACCGACAGGAGCCGGATGTAGATCGCTCCTGAGAGACACAGCCAGAATACAGCAAATACAGAGGCGAATACCAGCAGCAAACCACTGAACTGAGAATAGGACCCCCGTTGAAGGAATCAGAGAAAGAACTGGAAGAGCTTGAAGGGGCTCGAGACCCCATATGTACAACAATGCCAAGCAACCAGAGCTTCCAGGGACTAAGCCACTACCTAAAGACTATACATGGACTGACCCTGGACTCTGACCTCATAGGTTGCAATGAATATCCTAGTAAGAGCACCAGTGGAAGAGGAAGCCTTGGGTCCTGCTAAGACTGAACCCCCAGTGAACTAGACTGTTGGGGGGAGGGGGACAATGGGGGGAGGGTGGGGAGGGGAACACCGATAAGAAAGGGGAGGGTGGAGGGGGATGTTTGCCCGAAAACTGGGAAAGGGAATAACACTCGGAATGTATATAAGAAATACTCAAGTTAATAAAAAAAAGAGTTAGAAATAAAATATAATTACCCAGTAATTCATCTTGATTCTTATGATAAGCAAGGATTCTGTGATGATGTTGGGAAAATGACACTTAGTCAAAAGTTCAAGTGATATGCCACAGTATAAGCCATGCAATCCGGATCTCAATTAAATACATTTAGCAGCAGGTGGGAAGTTGTTGTTTTTTTCTGCACAGAAATAGAATAAAGCCTTTTCTAATGATGAAAAAGATAGAAATACTCAAGTTAATAAAAAAATGAAAATAGCTTATTCAAAGAACTTATAACCTAATAATATTAACAAACCATAGTGTGTTGAGGTTAAGATGTCAGAACAATTATTTCAAGTAAAGGCAAAAAGGATCTGTTTTTTCACATGTGAGTGTGTGTTGTATACATAATGTATATGTATTCTAGTTTGCCTGTATGTAGGCCCACATGTGTGGGTGCATATGGGGACAGGAAATTGATGGCCTAAGTCATCCTTGATCATTTGTCTTCCTTATTCAAGAAGGCAGAGTCTCTCAATCGAGGCCAGAGCTGTCCAAAATGACAACAATTGGTTTTCAGCATGTTTTAGAGTTTATGGATTCCAAGGATGGAACCTCAGGAAGGTCTCCAGGCATCTTAGGAACTTGTATGGGTTCTGGAGATCTGAATTCTCGTCTTCATACTTAGACGGCTATCATTCTAGCCCCTGGGCCATCTCCCCAGCCCAAGGAATATATCTCTGTAACAACAATTTAAAAGGCCATAAATTTGAAAAAGAACAAAAAGGCATACATGGAAGGGTTTGGAGGGCGGAGAACAAAGGTGATGTAACTATATTATAATCTTAAGAAAAATAATTTTTCAAAAGAAACAGTAATAGGGTAAATAGTATTAAAGTACCTTATATTCATGGAAATGCTATATAACTATGTGTGCAATTAATACATGGTAACAAATGAAATTTTTAGAAGTGAAAAATTAATAAAAATTCCTATAAGTTAAAAAAAAAGAAAGAAAGGGTATATTTCTTTGACATATGAACCACTAGATTAAGAAGTGCCTCTTGTCTGATGTCCTAATTTACATGAGTGTCTTTTCAAACTATGCTCTTGGCCTGTGAATGTGGTAGACACTCTGCCTAAGTCTTTTCTAAGATGTGAAGTTTCTCATTTTTATTATCTGACTTACTATACTAAAACTTTCTTGCTGGACAGGTAGCAGGCAGCAGAGCTGGCCAAGAGCTACCTTCTGTTGTCATTAAGTAGAAACAGAAATACATGTTTCTACTACACAGACTCATTTTCTCCCATCTCCTTGCACTGATGGTTCATCTTCACTCTAAACTTGTTGAAATTTATACTCACCATGAAAATGCATCTCTCAATGTATCTATGATTATGTTTACAGAAAGGTTTATCCAAATAAGCAAATCTACCCTGAGAATGGCATCACCATCGAATGGTATGTCTGGCATACCAAACTGAGCTTGGTCCTGCTAAGACTGAACCCCCAGTGAACTAGACTGTTGAGGGGAGGGCGGCAATGGGGGGAGGGTGGGGAGGGGAACACCCATAAGGAAGGGGAAGGGGGAGGAGAATGTTTGCCCGGAAACCGGGAAAGGGAATAACACTCGAAATGTATATAAGAAATACTCAAGTTAATAATAAAAAAAAAAAAAAAGAGAGAAGTATGCTGAGTGTCAGCATTCATTTCCTTGTTTCCAGATTGTGGGAATAATATTAACCACTTGTCTTATGTTCCTACAACCATGCCTTTCTGACAATAATGGCCTATTCATTCAACCACTAGACATAGAGTTGTTCCTTGTGCAACAACCCCTAAATGATCCCAATGTCCCCCTAGTGGGCCTGGAGGAGATTGTTATTTTAGTTCATGCAAACAGAACACAGTTTTGCGAAGCATAGCTTCTGTTTCTATGTTGTTCTAACTGCTAGCTCTTGTCTCTTTCTGAGCTCCAGAAGTTTCTTGTAAGGACAATACATTGCCTCATTTTTCTAGAACTTAGATTAACCAGGTAGCACTTCCTTAGCTGAATTCAATCAACTCTCAGTCAATCTCTCTCTCTCTCTCTCTCTCTCTCTCTCTCTCTCTCTCTCTGTGTGTGTGTGTATGTGTGTGTGTGTGTTTATGTGTGTGTGTTTGTGTGTGTGTGTGTTAATGTGGAAGATAGAAGTCAAAATTTGGTTTCTTAATTAGTAATTTTCTACCATATTTTTGAGAAATGGTATCTCACTGGTACCTAGAGCTTCATGACTAATCTCTACTGAGGCTGGACATCAAGCCTCAAAGATCCCTAGTGTCTGAATCTAGAGCAGAGGTGATTTTTGATCCTCTATTTAGGCTTTGCAACCAGCGTCCAGATGTCTAGGTATATCAATATAGGCAAGCTTACTTTTGCTAGATATTTAAGTTCTAGTCTTGCTTGGAGAGCTCATGTATCAGGGAAACCTTTGGATCTGAGTCAAACTATTGTTGATAGATTTCTAGCATGATGAAGGGACAATTCACTCACTGTCCTCTCTATTTTAGAGCTGTCATGGTCTTTGACAATCAAAATCTAAATGCAGAGCCTCTGACTTTGAGCAGTTGTTTCAGTTTCTGGCATTCTCATATATTCACCGCAGACATCAAGATGGTTGCTTATTTGTGTTCTGTCTGAGAGTAAAACCAGATGAAATTCACAAGCAGGCATTTGACAGTTTCTTTTTATACTACTTTATTTAGAAACCACTTTGCATACCTGATCTCACTCATGTATATGAACAATAATCAAGGCTGAATACATTGTGAATTCAAAAGTGATGGGATGGGTGTGTGATCCAAATATAGCTCTTTACTAGCCGTTGTTGTACTTAGCAGCTTTTGTAGGCAAACTTCCTTTGGCCTAGCCAGCAAAGCAGTCCAGAAAGGTGTACTATAGAAAGATTTAAGCATTTTATTTGTTCAGGCTTTTAGTTGGTTTAGTAATCCTTACCAGATTGGAATGATTTCCTAAACGCATTACCCAGCTGTTTGGCAGACACTTGCAGTATTCAGGGACTTTCATAATTAGTAGGCACTACTGACTGGAATGCTGTGTTTGAGAGCCTCAGTAAACTTCTTTAGGCTTCTAAATATCTGTAGAAAAAAAGACAATTCTGGTTCAGAGCTCTTTGTTCTTACAATGCATTCAATCTTTTTTTAATTTAAATTATTTTATTTACATTTCAGTCATTAAACCCCCTTAGCTCCACTCCCACAGTTCCTCATTCCATTGCTCTTCACCATTACCTCCTAGAGGGTGTTCTACCTGCCAAATATGCTTCCCCCTTACCAGGGGCCTCAAGAAACTCTCTGTCACTTGAAGGTTTTCTTTTTTCTTTTCAAAACCTTTCTGAATAGTGTGAGGTGGAATCTCAGGGTTCTTTCATAATTCTTTCAATTGGCATTTCTCTGATGACTAAGGACTTTGAACATCTCATTAAATGCTTCTCAGTCATTCAAAAGTCTTCTATTGTGAATTCACTGTTTAGCTCTGTACCCCATTTTTTAATTGGAGTATTTGTGTTTGGGGACATATGCTTCTTGAGTTCTTTTAATGTTCTGAATATTAGTACTTTTTCAGAGCTAGGGTAAGTGAATAATTTTTTCCCAGTCTGTAGGTTGACGATTTGTCATATTGACTGTGTCTTTTGCCTTACATAAACATTTTTTCTGTGACTTCAATAATCCTGGACTAAATTGTTTTTTCTTTTAATCTTTATTAACTTGAGTATTTCTTATTTACATTTTGATTGTTATTCTGCTTCCCAGTTTCCAGGCCAACCTACCCCTAACCCCACACGCTCCCCTCATATATGGGCTTCCCCTCCCCATTCTCCACCCATTACCACCCTAGCCCCAAAAATCATGTTCACTGGAGTTCAGTCTTGGCAGGACCAAGGGCTTCCCATTCGACTGGTGCTCTTACAAAGCTATTCATCACTACCTATGAGATTGGAGCCCAGGGTAAGTCCATGTACACTCTTTGGGTAGTGGCTTAGTCCTTGGAAGCACTGGTTAGTTGGCATTGTTGTTCATATGGGGTCTCAAGCCCCTTCAAGCTCTACCAGTCCTTTCTCTGATTCCTTCAATGGGGGTCCCGTTCTCAGTTCAGAGGTTTGCTGCTGGCATTCGCCTATGTATTTGCTGTATTCTGGGTGTGTCTGTCAGGAGAGATCTACATCCGGTTCCTGTCAGCCTGCACTTCTTTGCTTCATCCATCTTACAGAGTTTGGTGGCTGTATATGTCTGGGCCACATGTGGGACAGGCTCTGAATGGATGTTCCTTCTGCCTGTGTTCTGAACTTTGCCTCCCTATTCCCTGACAAGGATATTCTTGTTCCCCTTTTAAAGAAGGAGTGAAACATTCGCATTTTGGTCATCCTTCTTGAGCTTCATGTATTCTGTGCACCTAGGGTAATTCAAGCATTTGGGCTAATATCCACTTATCAATGAGTGCATACCATGTGTGTTTTTCTGTGATTGGGTTACCTCACTCAGGATGATATTTTCCAGTTCCATTCATTTGCCTATGAATTTAATAAAGTCATTGTTTTTGATAGCTACATAATATACCATTGTTTAGATGTACCACATTTTCTCTATCCATTCCTCTGTTGAAGCGCATCTTGGTTCTTTCCAGCTTCTGGCTATAACAAATAAGGCTGCTATGAACATAGTGGAGCATGTGTCTTTGTTATTTGTTGGGGTATATTTTGGGTATATGCACAAGAGAAGTATAGCTGGGTCCTCAGGTAGTTCAATGTCCAGTTTTCTGAGGAACCTCCAGACTTTTTTCCAGAATGGTTTTACCAGTCTGCAATCCCACCAACAATGGAGGAGTGTTCCTTCTTCTCCACACCCTCGCCAGCATCTGCTGTCACCTGAGTTTTTAAGCTTAGCCATTCTCACTGGTGTGAGTTGAAATTTTAGGGTTATTTTGATTTCCATTTCTCTTATGACTAAAGATGTTGAACATATCTTTAGGTGTTTCTTAGCCATTCGGCATTCCTCATTTGTGAATTCTTGCTTTAGCTCTGAACCCCATTTTTTAATAGGGTTATTTGTCTCCCTGCGGTCTAATTTCTTGAGTTCTTGGTATATTTTGGATAAATGCCTTCTATCTGTTGAAGGATTGTTAAAGATCTTTTCCCAATCTGTTCATTGTCATTTTGTCCTTTGCCTTATACAAGCTTTGCGGTTTTATGAGATCCCATTTGTCGATTCTTGATCTAGGAGCATAAGCCATTGGTGTTTTGTTCAGGAAATTTTCTCCAGTGCCCATGTGTTGGAGATGCTTCCCCAATTTTCTTCTATTAGTTTGAGTGTGTCTGGTTTGATGTGGAGGTACTTGATCCACTTGGACTTAAGCTTTGTACAGGGTGATAAGTATGGATCAATGTGCATTCTTCTACATGCTGACCTCCGGTTGAACCAGTACCATTTGCTGAAAATGCTATCTTTTTTCCGTTGGATGGTTTTGGCTCCTTTGTCAAAAATCAAGTGACAATAAGTGTGTGGGTTCCTTTCTGGGTCTTCAATTCTATTCCACTGGTCTATCTGTCTGTCTCTGTACCAATACCATGCAGTTTTTTTTTCACTATTGCTCTGGAATACTGCTTGAATTCAGGAATAGTGATTCCCCTAGAAATCCTTTTATTGTTGAGGATAGTTTTAGCTATCCTGGGTTTTTTTTTTATTCTCAATGAATTTACAAATTTTTCTGTCTAACTCTCTGAAATATTGGATTGGTATTTTGATGGGGATTGCATTGAATCTATAGTTCACTCTTGGTAAAATGGCCACTTTTTACTATATTAATCCGGCCAATCAATGAGCAAGGGAGACCTTTCTGTCTTCTGAGGTCTTCTTCAATTTTTTTCTTCAGAGGCTTGAATTTCTTATCATACAGATCTTTTACTCGCTTTGTTAAAGTCACACTGAGATATTTTATATTATTTGAGACTATTATGAAGGGTATCATTTCCCTAATTTCTTTCTCGCCTTGTTTCTTTTTTTGTGTAGAGGAAGGCTAGGGATTTAATTGAGTTAATTTTATTCTCTGCCACTTTGCTGAAGGTGTTTATCAGGTTTAGGAGTTTTCTGGTGGAACTTTTGGAATCACTAAAATATACTATCATATCATCCGCAAATAGTGATATTTTGACTTCTATTCCAATGTGTATCCTTTTGATCTTCTTTGGTTTTCTGATTGCTCTGTCTAGAACTTCAAGAACTATATTAAATAAGTAGGGAAAGAGTGGACAGCCCTGTCTAGTACCTGATTTTAGTGCGATTATTTCAAATTTCTCTCCATTTAGTTTAATGTTAACTACTGGTTTGCTGTATATGGCTTTTATTATGTTTAGGTATGGGCCTTGAATTCCTATTCTTTCCAGGACTTTTATCATGAAGGAGTGCTTTCTCTGCATCTAATGAAATGATCATGTGGTTTTGTTCTTTCAGTTTGTTTATATAATGGATCATGTTGATGGTTTTCCGTATATTAAACCATCCCTGCATGCCTGGGATGAAGCCTACTTGATCATGGTGGATGATTGTTTTGATGTGCTCTTGGCTTCTTCTTGCCAGAATTTTATTGAGTATTTTTACATCGATATTGATAAGGGAAATTGGTCTGAAGTTCTCTTTCTTTGTTGTGTCTTTGTGTGGTTGAGGTATAAGAGTATTTGTGGCATCATAAAAGGAATTTGGTAGTGTTCCATCTTTTCAATTTTTTGGAATAGTTTGGATTTTATTTGTAGGAGGTAGTCAATGAAGGTGTCATAGAATTGTGCAGTGAACCCGTCTGGACCTGGGCTTTTTTTGGTTGGAGACCTTTAATGACTGCTTCTATTTCGTTAGGAGTTATGGGGTTGTTTAAATATTCTATCTTTCCTGATTTAAATTTGGTAACTGGTATCTCTCTAGGAAATTGTCCATTTCCTGTATATATTTAAGTTTTGTTGAATATAGGCTTTTGTAGTAGGATCTGATGATTTTTTGAATTTCCTCTGATTCTGAAGTTATGTCTCCCTTTTCATTTCTGATTTTGTTCATTTTTATGCACTCTTTGTGTCCTCTCATTAGTCTGGCAAAAGGTTTATCTTTCTTGTTGATTTTCTCAAAGAACCAACTTTTGGTTCTATTGATTCTTTGTATTGTCCTTTTTGTTTCTACTTGGTTGAGTTCAGCTCTGAGTTTGATTATTTCCTGCCCTCTACTCTTCCTGGGTGTATTTGCTTCTTTTTGTTGTAGAACTTTTAGGTGTGCTGTCAAGTTGCTGATATATGCTCTCTCCTGTTTCTTTCTGCTGGCACTCAGAGCTATGAGTTTTCCTCTTAGCACAGCTTTCATTGTGTCCCATAAGTTTGAGTATGTTGTACCTTTATTTTCATTAAATTCTAGAAAGTCTTTAATCTCCTTCTTCATTTCTTCCTTGACCAGGTTACCATTTAGTAGAACATTGTTCACCTTCCATGTATATGTGGGCATTCTTCCCTTATTTTTATTGAAGACCAGTTTTAGCCCGTGGTAGTCTGACAGGACGCATGGGATTATTTCTAACTTTCTGTATCGCTTGAGGCCTGTTTTATGATCAATTATATGGTCAATTTTGGAAAAAGTACCATGAGGTGGTGAGAAGAAGGTACATCCTTTTGTTTTAGGATAGAATGTTCTATAAATATCTGTTAACTCAATTTGGTTCATGATTTCTCTTAGTCTGTATATGTCTCTGTTTTATTTCTGGTTCCATAATCTGTCCATTGATGAGAGTGGGGTGTTGAAATCTCCTACTATTATTGTGTGAGGTGCAATCTGTTCTTTGAGCTTTAGTAAGGTTTCTTTATGTATGAAGGTGCCCTTGTATTTGGAGCATAGATATTTAGGATCGAGAGTTCATCTTGGTGGATTTTTCCTTTGGTGAATATGAAGTGTCCTTCCTTATGGTCTTTGATGACTTTCAGTTGAAAATTGATTTTTTTCGATAGTAGAATGTCTACTCCAGCTTGCATTTTCAGACCATTTGCTTGGAAATTTGTTTTCCAGCCTTTCACTCTGACGTAGTGTCTGTCTTTGTCTCTGAGGTGTGTTTCAAGTAGGCAGCAGAATGCATAGTCCTCATTGCCTATCCAGTTTGTTAGTCTATGTCTTTTTATTGAAGAGTTGAGACCATTGACGTTGAGAGATATTAAGGAATAGTGATTATTGCTTCTTGTTTTATTCATATTTCTATGTGAGATTATTTTTTTGTGCTTTACTTTTCTTTGTTTTGTTGCCAAGATGATTAGTTTCTTGCTTTTTCTAGGGTGTAGCTTGCCTCCTTTTGTTGGGCTTTACCATTTATCATCCATTGTAGATATTGTGTAAATTTGGTTTTTTCACTGAATATCTTGGTTTCTCCATCTATGTTAATTGAGAGTTTTTCAGGATACAGTAACCTGGGCAGGCATTTTGTTCTCTTAGGGTCTGTATGACATCTATTCAGGATCTTCTGGCTTTCATCGTCTCTGGTGAGAAATCTGGTGTGATTCTGATAGGTCTGCCTTTATAAGTTACTTGACTGTTTTACCTTACTGCTTTTAATATTCTTTCTTTATTTTGTGCATTTGGTGTTTTGACTATTATGTGACAGGAGGTGTTTCTTTTCTGGTCCAATCTATTTGGAGTTCTGTAGGCTTCTTGTATGCTTATGGGCATCTCTTTCTTTAGGTTACAGAAGTTTTCTTCTAGGATTTTGTTGAAGATATTTACTGGTCCTTTGAGCTGGGAGCCTTCACTCTCTTCTATACCTATTATCCTTGGTTTGATCTTCTCATTGAGTTCTGGATTTTCTGTATGTTTTGGGCCAGTAGCTTTTTCCATTTTACATTATCTTTAACAGTTTTTTTCGATGATTTCTATGGAATATTTTGCTCCTCAGATTCTCTCTTCTATGTCTTGTATTCTGTTCGTGAGGCTTGTTTCTACGGCTCCTTTTCTCTTCCTTTGGTTTTCTATATCTAGGGTTGTTTCCCTGTGTTCTTCCTTCATTGCTTCTATTTCCATGTTTAATTCCTTCACCTGTTTGATTATGTTTTCCTGGAATTCTTTCAGGGATTTTTGTGATTCCTCTCTATAGGCTTCTACTTGTTTATTTATGTTTTCCTGCATTTCTCTAAGGGAGTTCTTCATGTCTCTCTTGAAGTCCTCCCACATCATGATCAAATGTGATTTAACATCAAGATCCTGCTTTTCTGGTGTGTTTGGATAGTCAGTGTTTGCTTTTGTGGGAAAATTAGGTTCCAATGATGCCATGTTGTCTTGGTTACTGTTGCTTGGGTTCCAGTGCTTGCCTCTCACTATCAGGTTCTCTCTGGTGTTACTTTTTTCTGCTATTTCTGACAGTGGTTATACCATCCTATAGGCCTGTGTCAGGAGTGCTGTAGACCTGTTTTCCTGTTTTCTTTCAACCAGTTGTGGGAACAGAGTGTTCTGCTTTTGGGCCTGTAGTCTTTCCTGTCTAATGGTCTTCAACTGTTCCTGTGGGCCTGTGCCCTGAGTCCAACAGGCAGGTCGCTTGGAGCAGAAAAGTTGGTCTTATCTGTGGTCCCTCGGCTCAAGTCACTTGTGGGGGGCTGCTTTTGAGCTCTCCTTGAGGGTGGCAACCAGGAGGGCCTGCACCGCCTTTTTCCGGGGCCCCTGTGCACCTGGGTCCCAGATAGCTTTTTGTTTTATGTGATCCGATTTATCGATTGATAATCTTGGGATCCAAGCCATTGGTGTTCTCTTCACAAAAAAATTTCCCTGTGACAATGAGTTTGAGACTCCCGTTTTTTTCTTTTTCTAGGTTCAGTATATCTAATTTTATGTTGAGATCCTTGATCCACTTGGACCTGCGCTTTGCACAAGTTACTAAATATGGATCTATTTTCATTCTTCTACAAGCAGTCCATCAGTTAGATAAGCATCATTTATTGAAGATACTTTTTTTTCCACTGTATGTCTTTGGCTCCTTTTTCAAAGCTCAAGTGTCCATAAGTGTGTTGGTTTACCTCTGGGTCTTCAATTTTATTCCATTGATGAAACTGTAAATGAATACCATGCAGTTTTTGGCACTATTGTTTATAGTACAGCTTTAGGACAAGAACAATGATTTCCCCCATTTTTTTTTTTTTTTTTTTTTTTTTTTTACTGCTGAGAATTGTTTTAACTTTCCTGGGCTTTTTGTTTTACCATTTGAAGTTGAAAATTTCTCTCCCCATATTTGTAAAAAACTGTGTTGCAATTCTGGTCATTATTGCATTGAATGGAGACATTGCTTTTGGTAAGAGGGCCACTTTCACTATGTTAATGTTACCTATCCAGGAGCATGTGATATCTTTCCTTCTTCTGAAGTTTTCTTTGATTTCTTTGTACAGGAATTTATCATACAGATTTTCAATGGCTTTGTAAGATATTTTATATGATTTGTGGCTATTGAGAAGAGTCTTGTTTCCTTGATTTCTCTCTCAGCCTGTTTATCATTTATTTAAAGTTAATTTTATATCCAGCCAATTCGCTAAACTTGTTTTTCAGCAGTATATGTTCTCAACTGGAATTCGGGCAGGGTGTTAATATATACTAACTTATCTTCTGCTAATAAAGATAGTTTGGCTTCTTCATTTCCAATTTGCATCCCCTGGATATACTTTTGTTGTCTAATTATTTTAGCTTGAACTTTGAGTACTATATTGAATTTTGAGTGGACAAATATGTCTTGTACTGGATTTTAGTGGGATTCTTTCTAATTTCCCTGGATTTAGTTTTATGTTGGCTGTTTGTTCAGTATATATTGCTTTTTTATAGTTTGGTGTGTGGCATGAATTCCTGATTTCTCCAGAACTTTGATATGAAGAGATGATACATACTGATGAAGGCTTTTTTTTATCACCTAATGATATGATAATGTGTTTTTTCTTTGAGTTTGTTTATCCCATGTATTGTGTTGATGGACTATCATATATATAACCATTTCTGCATCCTTAAGATGAAGCCTACTTGATCATAATGAATGATAATTTCAATATGTTCTTGGTTTCAGTTTAGGAGAATTTTATTAAGTATTTTTGCATCCATATTCACAAACAGGATTGGTTGGAAGTTAACTTTTTTGTTGGGTCTTTGAGTGGTTTAGGTATCAGAGTCGGTGTGGCTTCATATAATGATTAGGTAATGTTACTTCTTTTCTATTTTATGGAATCCATTGGTATTAGGTCTTCTTTGAATTTCTGATAAAATTCTACCCTAAAACCATCTGACCATGGGCTCTTCTTTAATTAGGAAGATTTTTATGACAATTTCTCTTTCCTTAGATGTTTTGGGACTGTATAGACAATGTATATCCTCTTGATTTAATTTTTATTTATGAGATCTGTCCCAAAAATCATCCATTTCCCCTAGATTTTCTAGTTTTGAAGAGGATAACATTTTGTAGCAGTTTCTGATAGCTTATTGAATTTCTTCAAATTATGTTCTTATGTATCCCTTTTCATTTCTGATTTTGTTAATTTGGATGCTGTTTTATGGCTTTTATTTACTTTGTCTAATGTTTCTCTATCTTACTGATTTTATCAAAGCATCAGCTCTTGAGATTTTTGATGCTTTGTATCATTCTCTTTGTTTCTAACTGGTTGATTTCATCCCTGATTTTGAGTATTTCCTGCCATTTACTCTTCTTGGGTTTTTTTTTTTTCTGTTATAGCGCTTTCAGGTGTGTTGTTAAGTTGCTTGTATGAGATTGCTCCAATTTCTTTATGAAGGCACTTAATGTTATGAATTTTCCTCTTAAAAATGCTTTCATTCTATACATAAGTTTAAGTATGTCTTCATTTTCATTGAATTACATTAAGTCTTTTGTTTCTTTCTTTATTTCTTCCTTGACCAAATTATCATTGAACAGAAAGCTTTCCAATTTCCATGAATTTATGGGATTTCTGTTGGTTTTGCTGATATTGAAGTCTAGCCTTTGTCCACAGTGATCTGATAAAATACATGAGATTATATATGTTGAGGCTTTTATGACTGATTACATGGTCAATTTTGGAGAAAATTCGTTGAGGTGCTGAAAAGAAGGTATATTCTCTTCTGGAGGGATGAAATGTTCTACAGGCATCTGTTAAATCCATTTGGTTCATAACTTCTATTACTTTTTCCATTCAGTGTTTTGTTGCAGTTTTCATGACCTGGCCAATAATGAAAGTTCATTTTAAAGTCTCTCACTACTATTGTATGCAGTTCAATTTGTGCTTTGAGCTTCAGTATAATTTCTACTATTAACTTGGGTGCCCTTTCATTTGGGGCATAAATATTTAGGGATGAGATTTTCTCTTGGTAAATTTTTCCTTTGATGAAATATAAAGCATCCTTCCCCATCTCATTGGATAACTTCTGTTGGAAGTTGATTTTATTGGATATTAGAATAGCAACTCCAGCTTGTTTTTTGTGACTATTTGCTTGGAAAGCTTTTTCCAGCCTTTTTGTCTGAGATAGTATCTATCTTTGTCACCGACTTGTGTTTCTTGTATGCAGCAATATGCTGGAAAGAACTTATGTATCCAGTTTGTTAAAGTCTTCCTTACTATCACGGAATTGAGTCCATTGATGTTGAGAGATATTAAATATATGTGATTGATAGTTCCTGTTATTTTTGTCGATGGAAGTGTTAGTGTGTGTGTGTGTGTGTGTGTGTGTGTGTGTGTGTGTGTGTGTATGTGTGTGTCTGTATGTGTGTGTGTGTGTGTGTGTTTGTTTCTCTTCTTTTTGGTTTGTTGCAATCTGTTTAGTTTCTTGTGTTTTCTTGGGTGAGATTACTCTACTTTTGTTGAGTATTTCCTTGTAGTAACTTCTGTAGGGCTGGATTAATTGAAATTTGTTTTTGAATTATTTTCCCATGGATATCTTGGTTTCTCCATCTATGATGATTGAGAGTTTTGATGAAAATAGAATTCTGGCTTGGAATTTCTGTTCTCTAGGGTCTGGATGATAACTGTTTTGCAGAGTCCACATTCCTCCATTTACTGTTTCACTCCAATTTATAGTCATCACCATCTTTTCTACCAAAATAACACTTTTCTTCTCTAGGGATGTAGGGGAAGATGCTATTTCCTTAATTGGCTCTCAATCATATTAATAAAATAGTCAGAGGACAATGCTGGGTGAAGGGTAAAGGTGGAACTTCCATGTGTCAGGAGGAAGGCAAGAGGAAGAAAAGAGAAAGGATTCAGGCTAGGTTTTGGAACGAGAAGAACGCTATAACCATGTAATTTCTTGCGGCTGCCAAAACCAGTGGCTTATGCCACTGGCATATGATTGCTACATGTTAGCAGATAAGATAAGGGCAGAAGATTCTCCACTCACTAATTAATTGTGTTATCTGTCCAGTTCTAAAACAACAAAGCTGTCTGAAGCAGTTCTCATCTGCAGGCAACGGCTGGTTGGTAGCTGGTGGCTTAGTGAAGCTAAGTAGGAGGGGTTGATCACAGCTCCCTGGAAAGGTGCCAGTTGGCTCTTGGTGGAGCTATGTCAGGAGTTAGACCAGTGGCACCCAATCTCAGAGCTAAGCTGGGAGCCCAGGCCAAACTCCTGGTAAGGTAGTATTGTGCTTTTTAAAACTATAGAAAAATGGGGATCCTTCATCTAATATGTAATGTTCTTACATTTGATGCTTTCTCATTTATCTTTATATCAAAATTCAAAAGCACCACTTTATCTCTATTTCATTAAAAATGTCCATTGCATATCAAATTACTGATATAATATGGTCCTCATTTCCTTATGTCCAACCATGTATCCATGCATCATTTTTTATCACCCAAGTTTCCATGTATCCACCTATACATACATCTATCCATGATGTGTGCAAAAATCTACCTACCCTCCATCTTCATTCACGTATTTTCTTACTTATTCATCTATTAACCAAGATTTTTTTCATTTTTGATAAAGGACAAAGATATAGAAACTTTATTGTGTGCTGGTGTCACTTGTAATGTTAATAAAAAGGTTGTTGTTTTCAAAAAACAAAGTCCATTTGCATGTTCCAACTGATATTTGCCTTCTAGTATCTATGGAGATCCTACTCTTGGCAGAATCTTCAAGAGAACCATATTGTAAAAGCCTTTGGGAACATGCTTCTCAAACAGATATTTTTTGAATGCAGAGTGGAGCATCAGGTAATAATGATGGTGCTGGCCAGCATGCATATCTAGCACCCTCTAGAACAGACCACTATTTTGCCTTCAAAAACAAATCTAGGTTTATATTTTAAAAATCCAGTTAATAAATAACCACAATATGCTTCTATCTAAGGCTCTCCAGCAACAAAGTTCTCATTCACTCTGTGACATGAGAGTAACACAATTATCATAGTAACACCACCAAACCCCAAATGATTTTCACAGTTATAGTTTATCAGTAATAATTCTGTTAGTATCTTGCTATTTCAAAACTAAACCATCACCAACTGTATTATTTAAAATCAAAGCGAGTAAAATGCTAGAAAGTTGGTTGATGTATAAATATATAGTCATATAGTTATATGACTATATATAGTCATAATTCTGTCAAATTAGAAAAACATTTGACAATTTTATTTTATTATTTTTATTCTTCATTCCAAATTATCTTTCCCTTCAACTAATAACTATCTCGATTTACATTCTTCAGCAAATGGGATAACTTAAACATATACTTTTGAAAAAAATATCTAAATACTAGGCCTTCAGTCCCTAATAACTTTTGCCATGAGACCTAGATTAATGACATCTTAAGGAATACTCTGAATTATTGTTACATTTTGCTTTGCTTGGATTTTAAAATAATTTTCCATTTCTCTTTTATAATCATAAATTAGCATTAAACTTGATATACTGTCCTTACCCTTTGGCTGACTGTTGCCTAGGGTGCTTAACTCCATGTAGTTCAATGGATCCACTGTTTATCTTTCCAAAGAAGATTGCTGTTTTAGGAAAAAAATCCGTAAACCATCTGATCACAGGGATATAGGCAAGAAGAGGAAGTTTCCAGTTCGCTAGAATTACAGTGCGAGTGGTCACTCTTACTTTCATTGTTGGGAGCTTCCTCCTTTCGTTTTGATGTCAGAGAGAGTCTTTGGTAGGTGGTTCACAGGAATTGTACAAATCACTTCAAATTCTGCATAGTATTTTTTCCAAGGCTGTGCCACAATTCATTTTCCATAATATAGGTGTGATATTCTAGAAAGCTAGAGTTTTGTGCATAAATTAGAAAATTAGAATCTTAGGTTATACTAATGCAGGATATTTGATCACATTGTGAACTCCAATATTGCAAAGTGGAAAAAACATCTGGAGGTGTTGCTAAATCCTAGCATACATCATTTATACAAGAGCTTTCTGTTTATTGTAAACATGTTTTTGTGTGGCTTAGCCCTAGTCATATAACTTTAATCCAAGCATATTTCTGCAAACAGGGTAAAGTAATGTTAAAGAAAAGTGAAGAGGTAGAGCAAATAACCACTTGACAGGGAGAGAACATAAGCAGAAAGGAGGATCTTTGAGCTGGTGTATATTTAAGACAATGTGAGAAGGACCCTTTTCCTTCTGAGACTTCAGTGGAGTAGGTTAGTCAACTCAGTGTTTTATATTCTTCTCTTAGGTAGTTGACTTTCACCACAGTATTTGGCTCCTGAAACTTTATTTTGTGAACCAACTATTTGGAAATCCATTATATATATATATATATAGTTTTTTTTAAACCAAGGATAGAAGACCACTGCATAAATTTTTGCCCTTTGTGTCAGGAAGTGTGCACACTTACTGTACATATGTGCACACAAGATGGAGGCCAAATAATAGCCTCAATTATTCCTCAGATGCTGTCTATTTATTTTTTGAGACAGGGAATCTCATTGTGATTGTATTCCTCAAGCAGACTAGGCTAGCCAATCAGTAAACCTTCAAAGATCTGTCAACCTCTCTGTCTCTCCAGAACTAAGATTACAAGCACATGTCCCCCAAATCCAGCTTTGGTAGGTGGGATCTGTGAAATGTTCTCAGGTTTTCAATAAATTTATTGGTGGATATTGTTATACTTCTCATCTTATTTGTTCTGCTGAAATGGACTTCATTTAAAGAAATAGTGCTTAATGGAAGTGGTAGTTTAGAGGTGGACATGTTCAGTAAGTCCTGCAATATTGATTAGTTAAAAGTCTTAGAGTCATAGAGGCCAAATTTCAATTTAGAACAACTTCATTCAAATAAAGAAAACTTGAGTCATTGGAAGGGAGTCAATATAAACACAAGATGTATGGTTGCTTTTCTCAATAATGATACCATATTAAAACATGCATTCCTTTTCTCAAAGGCAATGCCTTTTACAAACATCAGAGCCATAAAAATCCTTGTTGATGAATTGGTGTATAACTTGAATATAAACTAGCCACTTTAGTCATGAGTCCATTGAATAGACACTGGGACAATTGGCCAAAGGGGCTGACTTGTTTAACTTTTCTTAACTTGTTTTCTCCTTTTGATTATTAAAACCAATATTGAAACAACTGCTCTTTGAGAAACAGCTACTCAGGACACAAATGCCTGCCTACTTGGAGCTCCTTTCCTGATCCTGAGAACTCCTGATACCAGTTCTATGATGAATGCCTTTTTCCCAAGCCTTCCCTCTCATTGTCTAGGCACTGGTATTACCAAATTTTCTTTGGAGAGTTATAGCACTGACATGTCTCCTGGCCCATCACCTTGTAATATTACAACTCAAATCGACTTCACAGTCTGATTGCATGATTTGTAGAAAAGCTAAAGCATCATTGAGAAAAACAGAATCTGAGAATAGAACGTAGATGCTTGCCTTATTCTGATTAAGCTGGTGTTTCAGTCTCAACTATGTGCTGAATTGTGTTTGTTTGAAATTGATGGTCTTCTTGGAAGGAGACAATTTGGTGTAATAACTGAGATGCTTTTCTTATTAGGGACAGGAAATAACCTCATTTTCCTTCCTACTCCCTTGTGGCAAATTCAGACTCACCACTACAGGTTCAAATAAGAACTTACTCACACATATAAGAAATAACTGCTAATATTCTTAGCTGTTTCCATCAAAGGTTCTGACTAAAGGGTGTTTTTCTTATCTCTTTTGCTAGCAATTGGAATAATAATATCTTTTGCCTCTTATTGCTTTCATATCTCTATGGAAAGTTTAGAAAGAAACAAGGAGTTAAAGGGTCTGTGTGAAGTAGTGTTTCTCCTCTATCCATGTGTCACATGGGCTTCTTAGGGCCATAGAAAGAGTAGCAAGTTTGGGTACCACTATTCAACACAGTGTTAATCATTATCTTGTTGATATGACAAAATACATAATGAAAGCAACTTAAGGGATGGAGTATTCATTTTTAATTACACTGTGAGGACACAGTCCTTAATTGAAGAGAATGCATGGTGGCTGGAGCGAGAGGCATCTGATCACATGGCATCCACAGAGAGATGAGTGCTGGGGCTCAGTTAACTTTCCCCTTTTAATTCAGTCCAAGAGCCTTAACTTATGGGGTGGTTGCCTTCCAAAGATAGGGGAGGTCTTTCTACCTCTATCCCAGTCGAGACATTGGCCTTCTACATGATTTCATAATCTATTAAAAATTGGCACTAAATACTAACCATAATTTACTACAGAAACTGTTAGTGCAAATTTGAATACTGTGAAAATAAGAGGAGGTAGTAAGCATTGGAAAGTGGGAAGAAGGGAGATCTTTATGTACTGCCTCATTGAGGGGTTATGCATTTTTTAAATAAAATATCTTAAGCTGAAAAAAAGTATTATAAATTTTCATTTGAAAAGTTATTTCGGAGAGACCCAACCGCCAGGTCAGGTGGGCACTCCTGAGGCTGCAGAGCGGAGGAGACTACCAACACTGCTCACCCCTGCCCACATCCCTGGCCCAAGAGGAAACTGTATAAGGCCTCTGGGCTCCCGTGGGGGAGGGCCCAGGAGCAGCAGGACCCCTGCCTGAGACACCACCAGAACCTGAAGGAAACAGACCGGATAAACAGTTCTCTGCACCCAAATCCCGTGGGAGGGAGAGCTAAACCTTCAGAGAGGCAGACAAGCCTGGGAAACCAGAAGAGACTGCTCTCTGCACACACATCTCGGACGCCAGAGGAAAAAGCCAAAGACCATTTGGAACCCTGGTGCACTGAAGCTCCCGGAAGGGGCGGCACAGGTCTTCCTGGTTGCTGCCGCTGCAGAGAGCCCGTGGGCAGCACCCCACGAATGAACTTGAGCCTCGGGACCACAGGTAAGACCAAATTTTCTGCTGCAAGAAAGCTGCCTGGTGAACACAAGACACAGGCCCACAGGAACAGCTGAAGACCTATAGAAAGGAAAAACTACACGCCCGAAAGCAGAACACTCTGTTCCCATAACTGACTAAAAGAGAGGAAAACAGGTCTACAGCACTTCTGACACACAGGCTTATAGGACAGTATAGCCACTGTCAGAAATAGCAGAACAAAGTAACACTAGAGATAATCTGATGGTGAGAGGCAAGCGCAGGAACCCAAGCAACAGAAACCAAGACTACATGGCACGATCGGAGCCCAGTTCTCCCATCAAAACAAACATAGAATATCCAAACACACCAGAAAAGCAAGATCTAGTTTCAAAATCATTTTTGATCATGATGCTGGAGGACTTCAAGAAAGACGTGAAGAACTCCCTTAGAGAACAAGTAGAAGCCTACAGAGAGGAATCGCAAAAATCCCAGAAAGAATTCCAGGAAAACACAATCAAACAGTTGAAGGAATTAAAAATGATAATAGAAGCAATCAAGAAAGAACACATGGAAACAACCCTGGATATAGAAAACCAAAAGAAGAGACAAGGAGCTGTAGATACAAACTTCACCAACAGAATACAAGAGATGGAAGAGAGAATCTCAGGAGCAGAAGATTCCATAGAAATCATTGACTCAACTGTCAAAGATAATGTAAAGCAGAAAAAGCTACTAGTCCAAAACATACAGGAAATCCAGGACTCAAAGAGAAGATCAAACCTAAGGATAATAGGTATAGAAGAGAGTGAAGACTCCCAGCTCAAAGGACCAGTAAATATCTTCAACAAAATCATAGAAGAAAACTTCCCTAACCTAAAAAAAGAGATACCCATAGACATACAAGAAGCCTACAGAACTCCAAATAGATTGGACCAGAAAAGAAACACCTCCCGTCACATAATTGTCAAAACACCAAACGCACAAAATAAAGAAAGAATATAAAAGCAGTAAGGGAAAAAGGTCAAGTAACATATAAAGGCAGACCTATCAGAATCACACCAGACTTCTCGCCAGAAACTATGAAGGCCAGAGGATCCTGGACTGATGTCATACAGACCCTAAGAGAACACAAATGCCAGCCCAGGTTACTGTATCCAGCAAAACTCTCAATTAACATTGATGGAGAAACCAAGATATTCCATGACAAAACCAAATTTACACAATATCTTTCTACAAATCCAGCACTACAAAGGATAATAAATGGTAAAGCCCAACATAAGGAGGCAAGCTATACCCTAGAAGAAGCAAGAAACTAATCGTCTTGGCAACAAAACAAAGAGAATGAAAGCACACAAACATAACCTCACATCCAAATATGACTATAACGGGAAGCAATAATCACTATTCCTTAATATCTCTCAATATCAATGGCCTCAACTCCCCAATAAAAAGACATAGATTAACAAACTGGATACGCAACGAGGACCCTGCATTCTGCTGCCTACAGGAAACACACCTCAGAGACAAAGACAGACACTACCTCAGAGTGAAAGGCTGGAAAACAACTTTCCAAGCAAATGGTCAGAAGAAGCAAGCTGGAGTAGCCATTCAAATATCAAATAAAATCAATTTCCAACTAAAAGTCATCAAAAAAGATAAGGAAGGACACTTCATATTCATCAAAGGAAAAATCCACCAAGATGAACTCTCAATCCTAAATATCTATGCCCCAAATACAAGGGCACCTACATACGTAAAAGAAACCTTACTAAAGCTCAAAACACACATTGCACCTCACACAATAATAGTGGGAGATTTCAACACCCCACTCTCATCAATGGACAGATCATGGAAACAGAAATTAAACAGTGATGTCGACAGACTAAGAGAAGTCATGAGCCAAATGGACTTAACGGATATTTATAGAGCATTCTATCCTAAAGCAAAAGGATATACCTTCTTCTCAGCTCCTCATGGTTCTTTCTCCAAAAATGACCATATAATTGGTCAAAAAACGGGCCTCAACAGGTACAGAAAGATAGAAATTATCTGATGCGTGCTATCGGACCACCACGGCCTAAAACTGGACTTCAATAACAAAAAGGGAAGAATGCCCACATATACGTGGAAATTGAACAATGCTCTACTCAATGATAACCTGGTCAAGGAAGAAATAAAGAAAGAAATTAAAGACTTTTTAGAATTTAATGAAAATGAAGGTACAACATACCCAAACTTATGGGACACAATGAAAGCTGTGCTAAGAGGAAAACTCATAGCGCTGAGTGCCTGCAGAAAGAAACAGGAAAGAGCATATGTCAGCAGCTTGACAGCACACCTAAAAGCTCTAGAACAAAAAGAAGCAAATACACCCAGGAGGAGTAGAAGGCAGGAAATAATCAAACTCAGAGCTGAAATCAACCAAGTAGAAACAAAAAGGACCATAGAAAGAATCAACAGAACCAAAAGTTGGTTCTTTGAGAAAATCAACAAGCTAGATAAACCCTTAGCCAGACTAACAAGAGGACACAGAGAGTTCGTCCAAATTAACAAAATCAGAAATGAAAAGGGAGACATAACTACAGATTCAGAGGAAATTCAAAAAATCATCAGATCTTAGTATAAAAACCTATATTCAACAAAACTTGAAAATCTTCAGGAAATGGACAATTTCCTAGACAGATACCAGGTATCGAAGTTAAATCAGGAACAGATAAACCAGTTAAACAACCCCATAACTCCTAAGGAAATAGAAGCAGTCATTAAAGGTCTCCCAACAAAAAAGAGCCCAGGTCCAGACGGGTTTAGTGCAGAATTCTATCAAACCTTCATAGAAGACCTCATACCAATATTATCCAAACTATTCCACAAAATTGAAACAGATGGGTCACTACCGAATACCTCCTATGAAGCCACAATTACCCTTATACTTAAACCACACAAAGACACAACAAAGAAAGAGAACTTCAGACCAATTTCCCTTATGAATATCGACGCAAAAATAATCAATAAAATTTTGGCAAACCGAATTCAAGAGCACATCAAAACAATCATCCACCATGATCAAGTAGGCTTCATCCCAGGCATGCAGGGATGGTTTAATATACGGAAAACCATCAACGTGATCCATTATATAAACAAACTGAAAGAACAAAACCACATGATCATTTCATTAGATGCTGAGAAAGCATTTGACAAAATTCAACACCCCTTCATGATAAAAGTCCTGGAAAGAATACGAATTCAAGGCCCATACCTAAACATAGTAAAAGCCATATACAGCAAACCAGTTGTTAACATTAAACTAAATGGAGAGAAACTTGAAGCAATCCCACTAAAATCAGGGACTAGACAAGGCTGCCCACTCTCTCCCTACTTATTCAATATAGTTCTTGAAGTTCTAGTCAGAGCAATCAGACAACAAAAGGAGATCAAGGGGATACAGATCGGAAAAGAAGAGGTCAAAATATCACTATTTGCAGATGACATGATAGTATATTTAAGTGATCCCAAAAGTTCCACCAGAGAACTACTAAAGCTGATAAACAACTTCAGCAAAGTGGCTGGGTATAAAATTAACTCAAATAAATCAGTTGCCTTCCTCTATATAAAAGAAAAACAAGCCGAGAAAGAAATTAGGGAAACGACACCCTTCATAATAGACCCAAATAATATAAAGTACCTCGGTGTGACTTTAACCAAGCAAGTAAAAGATCTGTACAGTAAGTACTTCAAGACACTGAGGAAAGAAATTGAAGAAGACCTCAGAAGATGGAAAGATCTCCCATGCTCATGGATTGGCAGGATTAATATAGTAAAAATGGCCATTCTACCAAAAGCAATCTACAGATTCAATGCAATCCCCATCAAAATACCAATCCAATTCTTCAAAGAGTTAGACAGAACAATTTGCAAATTCGTCTGGAATAACAAAAAACCCAGGATAGCTAAAGCTATCCTCAACAATAAAAGGACTTCAGGGGGAATCACTATCCCTGAACTCAAGCAGTATTACAGAGCTATAGTGATAAAAACTGCATGGTATTGGTACAGAGACAGACAGATAGACTAATGGAATAGAATTGAATACCCAGAAATGAACCCATACACCTATGGTCACTTGATTTTTGACAAAGGAGCCAAAACCATCCAATGGAAAAAAGATAGCATTTTCAGCAAATGGTGCTGGTTCAACTGGAGGGCAACATGTAGAAGAATGCAGATCGATCCGTGCTTATCACCCTGTACAAAGCTTAAGTCCAAGTGGATCAAGGACCTCCACATCAAACCAGACACACTCAAACTAATAGAAGAAAAACTAGGGAAGCATCTGGAACACATGAGCACTGGAAAAAATTTCCTGAACAAAACACCAATGGCTTATGCTCTAAGATCAAGAATCGACAAATGGGATCTCATAAAACTGCAAAGCTTCTGTAAGGCAAAGGACACTGTGGTTAGGACAAAACGGCAACCAACAGATTGGGAAAAGATCTTTACCAATCCTATAACAGATAGAGGCCTTATATCCAAAATATACAAAGAACTCAAGAAGTTAGACGGCAGGGAAACAAATAACCCTATTAAAAATGGGGTTCAGAGCTAAACAAAGAATTCACAGCTGAGGAATGCCGAATGGCGGAGAAACACCTAAAGAAATGTTCAACATCTTTAGTCATAAGGGAAATGCAAATCAAAACAACCCTGAGATTTCACCTCACACCAGTGAGAATGGCTAAGATCAAAATCTCAGGTGACAGCAGATGCTGGAGAGGATGTGGAGAAAGAGGAACACTCCTCCACTGTTGGTGGGATTGCAGACTGGTAAAACCATTCTGGAAATCAGTATGGAGGTTCCTCAGAAAATTGGACATTGAACTGCCTGAGGATCCAGCTATACCTCTCTTGGGCATATACCCAAAAGATGCCTCAACATATAAGAGACACGTGCTCCACTATGTTCATCGCAGCCTTATTTATAATAGCCAGAAACTGGAAAGAACCCAGATGACCTTCAATAGAGAAATGGATACAGAAAATGTGGTACATCTACACAATGGAATATTACTCAGCTATCAAAAACAACGAGTTTATGAAATTCGTAGGCAAATGGTTGGAACTGGAAAATATCATCCTGAGTGAGCTAACCCAATCACAGAAAGACATACATGGTATGCACTCATTGATAAGTGGCTATTAGCCCAAATGCTTGAATTACCCTAGATCCCTAGAACAAACGAAACTCAAGACGGATGATCAAAATGTGAATGGTGAAATGAGGAAAAAGCCCTTGGCAGGGAAGGGAGAGGCAAAGAAAAACAAGACTAAGGAACACCCATTCAGAGCCTGCACATGTGGCCCATACATATACAGCCACCCAATTAGACAAGATGGATGAAGCAAAGAAGTGCAGACCGACAGCATCCGGATGTAGATCGCTCCTGAGAGACAGCCAGAATACAGCAAACACAGTGGCGAATGCCAGCAAACCACTGCACTGAGAATAGGTCCCCCAGTTGAAGGAATCAGCAGAAAGAACTGAAAGAATTGAAGGGGCTCAGACCCAAAAGTTGAAGGAATGTCAAGCAACCAGAGCTTCCAGCAAGCAACCTAAAGAATACATGGACTGACAACCCTGGATATAGCAAAACCTAAAGAAGAGACAAGGAAGCTGTGGGTCCAAGACTGAACCCCCAGAATACAAGAGATGGAAGAGAGAATCTCAGGAGGGGAAGATTCCATAGAAATCATTGACTCAACTGTCAAAGATAATGTAAAGGGAAAAAGCTACTAGAAAACATATAAGAAATCCAGGTTTAAAAAAGAAGAAAAAAGAAAAGGAAAGTATTTATAAAAAAGAGTGAATGACTCCCTGGGCAAAACAAGTTCCTATCATTTAGTAAATTTTTATAGAAGAAAACTTCAGCTCGCCTAAAAAAAGAAATTGTTCCATGAAATTTTATAGAGAGGTTATAGAAATGCAAACTTCTTCAGGAAAAGAAAAGAAACACCTCCCGTCACATAATTGTTCAAAAGACCAGATGCTACAAAATCAAGGAAAGAATATGCTTAAAGAAGTTTTGAAGGGTCTGGTCAGTTATCTGTATTAAGGTTGGAGAGCAATCATACTCACATTTGTCTTCTAACATGAAAAAAACAAGTGCAGCTGATGCCTGGACTGATGCTAAACAGATCCCAGAAGAGAAACAAATGCTTTGCCCAGGTTACAGCATCTGGCAAAACTCTCAATTAACATTGATGGAGAAACCAAGATATTTCCATGACAAAACAAATTTACACAATATCTTTCTGAAACAGCACTATAAAGGAAATAAATGGTAAAGATCAACATAGTGGAGGCAAGCTACAACCCTAGAAGAAGCAAGAAATTAATCGTCTCATAAAAGAACAAATTAGAATGAAAGAAACAAAATAATTTTACATCCAAACATAAATATAACTGGAAGCAATAACCACTTTTCTTTTTTATCTCCACTGTTTCAATGGCCTCAACCCCCAATAAAAAGTCAGTAATTAACAAAGTTAGATAGTAAAGGAGCTTACATTTTGCTACTTACAGGAAATCAGACCTCAGTTAGACAAATTATTAGATATCTCCAACAGCAGTGAAATGACAGGAAAACAAATTTCCAAGCAAATGGTCAGAAGAAGCAAACTGGAGTAGCCATTCAGCATCAAATAAAATCAATTTCCAACTAAAAGTCATCAAAAAAGATAAGGAAGGACACTTCATATTCTCAAAGGAAAAATCCACCAAGATGAACTCTCAATATAAATATCTATGCCCCAAATACAAGGGCACCTACATACGTAAAAGAAACCTTACTAAAGCTCAAAACACACATTGCACCTCACACAATAATAGTGGGAGATTTCAACACCCCACTCTCATCAATGGACAGATCATGGAAACAGAAATTAAACAGTGATGTCGACAGACTAAGAGAAGTCATGAGCCAAATGGACTTAACGGATATTTATAGAGCATTCTATCCTAAAGCAAAAGGATATACCTTCTTCTCAGCTCCTCATGGTTCTTTCTCCAAAATTGACCATATAATTGGTCAAAAAACGGGCCTCAACAGGTACAGAAAGATAGAAATTATCTGATGCGTGCTATCGGACCACCACGGCCTAAAACTGGACTTCAATAACAATAAGGGAAGAATGCCCACATATACGTGGAAATTGAACAATGCTCTACTCAATGATAACCTGGTCAAGGAAGAAATAAAGAAAGAAATTAAAGACTTTTTAGAATTTAATGAAAATGAAGGTACAACATACCCAAACTTATGGGACACAATGAAAGCTGTGCTAAGAGGAAAACTCATAGCGCTGAGTGCCTGCAGAAAGAAACAGGAAAGAGCATATGTCAGCAGCTTGACAGCACACCTAAAAGCTCTAGAACAAAAAGAAGCAAATACACCCAGGAGGAGTAGAAGGCAGGAAATAATCAAACTCAGAGCTGAAATCAACCAAGTAGAAACAAAAAGGACCATAGAAAGAATCAACAGAACCAAAAGTTGGTTCTTTGAGAAAATCAACAAGCTAGATAAACCCTTAGCCAGACTAACAAGAGGACACAGAGAGTTCGTCCAAATTAACAAAATCAGAAATGAAAAGGGAGACATAACTACAAATTCAGAGGAAATTCAAAAAATCATCAGATCTTAGTATAAAAACCTATATTCAACAAAACTTGAAAATCTTCAGGAAATGGACAATTTCCTAGACAGATACCAGGTATCGAAGTTAAATCAGGAACAGATAAACCAGTTAAACAACCCCATAACTCCTAAGGAAATAGAAGCAGTCATTAAAGGTCTCCCAACAAAAAAGAGCCCAGGTCCAGACGGGTTTAGTGCAGAAGAATGCAGATCGATCCGTGCTTATCACCAGTACAAAGCTTAAGTCCAAGTGGATCAAGGACCTCCACATCAAACCAGACACACTCAAACTAATAGAAGAAAAACTAGGGAAGCATCTGGAACACATGAGCACTGGAAAAAATTTCCTGAACAAAACACCAATGGCTTCATGCTCTAAGATCAAGAATCGACAAATGGGATCTCATAAAACTGCAAAGCTTCTGTAAGGCAAAGGACACTGTGGTTAGGACAAAACGGCAACCAACAATATTGGGAAAAGATCTTTACCATAGTCCTATAACAGATAGAGGCCTTATATCCAAAATATACAAAGAACTCAAGAAGTTAGACGGCAGGGAAACAAATAACCCTATTAAAAAATGGGGTTCAGAGCTAAACAAAGAATTCACAGCTGAGGAATGCCGAATGGCGGAGAAACACCTAAAGAAATGTTCAACATCTTTAGTCATAAGGGAAATGCAAATCAAAACAACCCTGAGATTTCACCTCACACCAGTGAGAATGGCTAAGATCAAAATCTCAGGTGACAGCAGATGCTGGAGAGGATGTGGAGAAAGAGGAACACTCCTCCACTGTTGGTGGGATTGCAGACTGGTAAAACCATTCTGGAAATCAGTATGGAGGTTCCTCAGAAAATTGGACATTGAACTGCCTGAGGATCCAGCTATACCTCTCTTGGGCATATACCCAAAAGATGCCTCAACATATAAGAGACACGTGCTCCACTATGTTCATCGCAGCCTTATTTATAATAGCCAGAAACTGGAAAGAACCCAGATGACCTTCAATAGAGAAATGGATACAGAAAATGTGGTACATCTACACAATGGAATATTACTCAGCTATCAAAAACAACGAGTTTATGAAATTCGTAGGCAAATGGTTGGAACTGGAAAATATCATCCTGAGTGAGCTAACCCAATCACAGAAAGACATACATGGTATGCACTCATTGATAAGTGGCTATTAGCCCAAATGCTTGAATTACCCTAGATCCCTAGAACAAACGAAACTCAAGACGGATGATCAAAATGTGAATGCTTCACTCCTTCTTTAAATGAGGAAAAAGAATACCCTTGGCAGGGAAGGGAGAGGCAAAGATTAAAACAGAGACTGAAGGAACACCCATTCAGAGCCTGCCCCACATGTGGCCCATACATATACAGCCACCCAATTAGACAAGATGGATGAAGCAAAGAAGTGCAGACCGACAGCATCCGGATGTAGATCGCTCCTGAGAGACAGCCAGAATACAGCAAACACAGTGGCGAATGCCAGCAGCAAACCACTGCACTGAGAATAGGTCCCCCGTTGAAGGAATCAGAGAAAGAACTGGAAGAGCTTGAAGGGGCTCGAGACCCCAAAAGTACAACAATGTCAAGCAACCAGAGCTTCCAGGGACTAAGCCACTACCTAAAGACTATACATGGACTGACCCTTGACTCTGACCCCATAGGTAGCAATGAATATCCTAGTAAGAGCACCAGTGGAAGGGGAAGCCCTGGGTCCTGCTAAGACTGAACCCCCAGTGAACTAGACTATGGGGGGAGGGTGGCAATGGGGGGAGGGTTGGGAGGGGAACACCCATAAGGAAGGGGAGGGGGGAGGGAGATGTTTGCCCGGAAACCAGGAAAGGGAATAACACTTGAAATGTATATAAGAAATACTCAAGTTTAAAAAAAAAGAAAAAAGAAAAGAAAAGTTATTTCTCAATTTCAAAAAAACATAGTTAGTTGCTTATATGTTACTTTGTTCCTGGGCAAAACAAGTTCCTATCATTTAGTAAATTTTTAAATATTTCTTGAATGCTATTAAAAATTCAGCTCGCCTTTCCAAAGAAATTGTTCCATGAAATTTTATAGAGATGGTTTTGTGTATAGAAATGCTGAGACTTCTTCAGCGAAAAGTCTTTCTTTTCTCATCTGCTTTCTCCTGGGCACATCATGTGTTCCTGTAGAAGCCAGATGACTAATGAGGCAAATCAGGGAGAGAGACACATATGCTTACTGAGAAGTTTTGACAGGTGTCTGGATCAGTTATCTGTTATTAAGTGTTGGAGAGCAATTATACTTTTATTTGTCTTGTAACATGAAGAAAAACAAGTGCAGCTGTGCTCTTTGGTGTGGCTGCTAAAACTCAAGATCTCCAGAAAAGAAATGAGGATTAGCTTTGGCAGAATGTGGATGTTCACAGCATCTGGGAACAGAATTTTTGTACTATGAATGATGTCAGTATGGTTATTTCAGATTAATATTTCCAGCCTCTATATTGTCCCAAAACAGGGAGTGATATAACTACAATAACATGCATTCTGATACATCAGTTATAAATCAAATTAGCAATATTTTCAATGATCATTTACACTAGTGGTTCTCGACCTGTGGGTCACAACCCCCTTGGCACAACTTTATCTCCAAGAATATTTACATTATGTCTCATAAAAGAAGTCAAATTAGTTATGAAGTAGAAACAAAATAATTTTATGGTATGAGGTTACCACTACATAAATATACCTGGAATTTTTGACCACTTTTTTGACTTGTTTTATCTACCACTGTTTTCTACCCCAATACCATTTAACCCCCAATACTTGGTCAGTAAGAACAACAGTTAGAGAGTAAAGGAGCTTACTTTTTTAACTACTTTTTATTAGTTCAGGGTATCAGATTCCTGGGTTAAACTTCATTCATCATTATTAGGATATCTCCAACAGCAGTTCAGGAAATGACAGACAAGAAATTAGGCAAAAGAAAGAATGCAGCCTTAAAGTGACAGCAGTAACCACCAGCAGCAGGAATCAGCATCAGCTGAGGCCAGCAACAACAGAGACCAGCAACAGCAGAGATCAGTAATAGCAAGAACAGTAGCATAGGGAGCAGAAGCTACAAGAGCCTGTTGGTGTTCTGGCTTGTTTATACCCTCCCAAGAGTCCTGAACATTTCAAATATAAGCTATCTTCAGCTAGCAAAATAATGGCCCTATTAGAGCAGGAGCCAAGTTTTAGCTGCTGTGGGCAATCTGAATCAGCTTTGCATGTCTATTTTTGGAATAAAAGAAAAAAAAACATAAAAAAGACAAAACTTTCACTTTATATCAGGAACTATATTCAGGGTCACAGTATTTAGAAGGTTGAGAACCACTACCTTATACGAATAGAAAACTACACATTTATTTTTATACAGTAACTAGAAAGGAGTAGGCCAGTGAATTGGCTCTATTGCTGTGAAGAGGCATCATAAGCAAAGCAACTTATAAGAATACAGCATTTAATTTGGTGGTAGCTCATAGTTTCAGAACTTTAGTCCATGATAATCATGGTGGTGTGGCAACAAGTTGTCAGTTATGTTACTGGAATCTTTGTTGAGAGCTTACCTCTGATCTCAACATGGATACATGGAGAGATAGAGTTGAGGCCTGCTATATGATTTTGAATCCTTAAAGCCCACTCCCAATGCCATACTCACATCAATGTAGTTATAGGGAGATATGGCCTCCCTATACTCATGAAACAGTTCACTAACTGAGAACATATGAGCCTATGGAGGCCACCCACCATAAGTGCCAGTTCTTCTTAAGCAACTGAGGTAAGGTCATTGATGTGTATGTGAGGTACATAAACAAACATGTGGAGGCTACAGTATAACCTCTGATGACTTACTTCAGGTGTGCTTTTTTTTATTTTTTTTCTTCTTCATAAGACAGTGTCTCATTGGCCTTGAATAGAGAATCTACTGATTTAACTAAACTGGCTGGCCAGTTAGCCCCAAGGATTTGCCTATGTCTATCTGCTATCATCTAGAATTATAAGCACAAGTCACCATGCTCTTCTGGTCTTGTGCATGCATCTTGGTGATTAAATTCAGGATGCAATGCTTGTATAGTAACCACTATCCCCAGCCCAGTAGTGGAGATTTTCATCAAAAAAAAAACCTCCCATATCTAGGCTACACTGTGGTTGCAGATGTATAAACAGTGTATCAAAAACTAGGATTCATAATAACAGAGGGGAAGATGTTTCTCAATGTTGAGGTGGGATAAAACTGAAGGTACAAGGATAGGAAATTGCAGGAAATAAATAAATAGAATGATGGTTTACCAGACAGTATGTCAAAGAAAGCCTTTCTTTCTTGGTGATTTTGATAGATATTTTATCACAACTTTGCTCTAATGTTTCCTTATTCCCCATGTCTCCCCTTGGTCTTCTTTGTAGCATTCTCTATTCAAACTAGGTACCCTATTTTTATCTCACAGGGTCTTATAATTAAGAGTTTGCCTTGAGTTTCTGGATACTTTGTAAATTTGAGCAGTACCTTAGGAATATTAAAGACAATAGTATCTTATAGCAGTAGACTAAATGCATTTAATATTTTCAAATAAAAAAAGGAGATCTTGGGGAACCAGTGTGGAATGTTACTATTTAAAGTGAACATCGTGGTTGGAGTGTCAAGTTTACAAGGGGTAGACTGGTGATAATTAATCCTCTTTCTAGTCTTGCTTCAATTTTGACTCACCATAAAAACACATTTGCAGGCATGTATTTGAAGAAAAAACATCACATGACATGGGTCATGGACTTTGAAAACAGAAAAAAGTTTTGGATTCCATAAAATGCAGAGAAGATAGCTCAGTGGATAATGCTTTTGCCTAACAATCATGAGGAAAGGAATTCAGGGATAAATACCCATGTAAATGACAAATTGCTGTTGAGGACCATCTGTAATTTTAACATGTATAGACAGAGATAGAAAACTCGTACAGAATACTGGCAAGGTAGACTAGCCAAAATGATGAATTCTGTGTTTGAATAAGAGATTCTACTTCAGTACATAAGGTAGAATGTGATGAAGAAAGGCATTCAATACAAGCTTATCCCTTTCATATGCATGCTCAAACATGAGAACCTACATCAATTTAATATTTATACACATTCACACACTTAACACAGCCAGACTCTTGAAGAGAGAGAAAGAGAGAGAGAGAGAGAGAGAGAGAGAGAGAGAGAGAGAGAGAGAGATACAGACATCAACATTTTTCTCTATTTCCTGTCTGGATGTACTGTGACCAGTGACTTCATGCTTCTGTTGTCATGACTTCCAATTGATGACAGACCATACATTCAAGCTATGAGCCAAAACATACCCTCCTTCAAGTTGCTTATGTCAGGTACTTTGCATAGCAATAAAAATGTAATTAATAGAGTTTTTGAGTGTGGATATATATTCTTCATGATGGCTCTTCCATAATGGTTTAATCCAAGGTAGTAAGAAAGCTGGGCACAGTCACTCACTGGTTGTGGCCCTGTGGATGTATCCCTGAACTGTAATGGTTGGGTATTATTTCACCCCATTTGGGTTAGGGCTTAAAGGACTTTCATTACCTTACCTTTCTGAAGTCCAGTACCAACCAAGGGAATGTTTACATTGAAGAGATGGGTCACAGGTACTTCCTCAGGGGAATTGATAATAATTCTACTCAAAATCATTTCAATTGCCTTTTCAAAATGAAGGCTATGGGCAGGGGGGATAGCTTAGTTGTTGAAGCGTGTACTACATAATTTATGGTACCTATATTTGATCCAGAGTATCTAGGTAAAGAATATTGTGTGTGATAGCATGTGTTTGTAATCCCAGTGCTGGAAGCTGAAGAGTTGGATTCTGGGATTTATCCCTAATTAGTGACTTCCAGGATCCAATACATGTACCGGTATTAAAAGAGAAGGTGCAGTGTTCTCGAAAGAAACAATACCTAATGTTTCTTTTCTTCCTTTGATGTATATAAACAACTTACACACTTAGGTGTGAATTATAATAATTAATACAGAAATGTAGAAAAAATCCATGTACATTTCCCAATTTTAATAAAGATAACATGAGCCTGAAAATTCTGCCTATCCTGCTGAATGAAGCAATATATTCACACATCTCTTGCTTTGGGGAAGATTCTAGGCATCCTGCTGTTATTGAAAATGAAGGCAACAAGGAGAGCTTGGCAAAGTATCATCAAGACCTTGCTAAGAGAAGTACAGTGTCTGGGGAATGCTTATATGTCTTAGCTTCTAGCACAATTACATTGTAAATGAGCCAATCGTTTTGAATATGAAAAATGTTTCCAAGTGGATTTCTCATTCCGACAAATTCTTTCACTAACCACAAGGGAGGATTGAGCTCTTTAGCAACTGAATAGAAAAGACATTAATGACAAGATATTGAGATGTTAACAATCTCTGCTCTCTGCTACCCTCTCCACAGGAGTTGAATGATTCAACAGGGCCCTCCTCCCCACATCCAGCATCCCCTGGCCTGATAAGCACATTTCTGTGTCTACATTTTCATGCTTTATACCATCTCTTTTGTTCATTTTTCATTTCTACATGAAGGCATTACTCTTCTTTTCTTATACTTGGCCTATTAACTCAAGTACAGCTTAAATTCAGGGCTAGTGATTCCGCCAAACATTCTTTTATTGTTCAGAATTGTTTCAGCTCTTCTGGTTTTTTAATCTGTTTTTTTTTTCTTTTGAAGTAGAGAATTTTTCTTTCCAGATATGTGATGAACTATGTTGGAATTTTGATGGGAATTACATTTAATGTGTAGATGGCTTTTGATACAATGACCATTTTCACACTTTACTCTTCCAATTCATGAGCAAGGGAGATCTATCCACCTCCTAATATCTTCCTTAATTTCTTTCTTCAGAGACTTGAAGATCTTGTTATACAGGTCATTTACTAGCTTTGTCAGAGTTACAACAAGGTACTTTATTTTATTTGTGGCTATTGTGAAGGACACTATTTCACTAACTTCTTTCTCACCCAGTTTATCACTTACGTAGCAGACAACTTGTGATTTCCTTGAATTAATTTCATTCGCAGTCACTTTGCAGAAGCTGTTAATAATATCTGTAGAAGTTCTCTGGTAGAATTTATGGGGTCACTTGCATAAACTATCATATCATCTGCAAATAGCTATACCTTGACTTCTTCCTTTCCAATACCTTTGACTTCCTTTAGTTGTCTTATTATTCTAGCTAGAACTTCAAGTACTATATAGAAGGAATAGGGTGAGTGTGGACAGCCATGTCTTTTCCCCAATTTTAGTGAAAATGTTTTCAGTTTCTCTGAGATGTTAATCATCTCTAGCCCAGAGAATCATGAGAAAAATCTCTGCTACATCAACTTTTATTTGTCACCACAATGATATCTGGCCTTCTCTCTCTGATAGTAAAAGGTATTTCATGCTGGAATAATTTTCCAAGTGTTCCTAAATCCTCACATTTGACCTATGAGGAACCATAGTTTCTCTGGAATTTTCCAGAGATTTACTGTGACTCTACTTTAGATTTGGGTTATTCAGTTGATCAAAGGAAAATAGAAGAAATGTGATTGTAGAGATGGGAAAAACACAGATAATGAGGAAGAGATGAGGTGAGGAAAGTGAAGGGGAGCTTAATTAGATGTAATAAAGAAGCAAGAAAATGTGTACTGGAAAAAGATCTAGGTAAGCTAAGTAGCTGGGACCCTGACCATAGTAAGAATAAAGCTTATATCCCTTTTCTCCCTTCTATCCACTCCATTTTGAATCTGACAAGATTACCACTTCCAAAAAAAAAAAAAAAAAGTGTGTGATCTTCTCAGAAGCTGAACTTACCCAGAATTTAGTTTATTATAAGCTGACATATAGATGTAAGGTTACTTAAAGGAGTTTAAGTTCTGCCATTATTGTAATAATCCATAGGAAGAAACATAATATTTCTTACTCCCCAGGGAAGGGAGCTAAAATGTTACTTTAACATGACCAAACCAGTCTACTCTTGCAACATAAAGTGATTTACAGTCTATTTAATAACCCTAAGCTGGTATATCTGGTTTTTATAGTTCTGACTATCCCTACATCTGGGTTAGCATTTGACTTCCAGTATTATCTTTTCATCATCTTTCAGAAATCTGAGCATGTCTATATTTTGTACTTATGTCCTGTTTTAGAGAATCTGTTGGTCAGTCTTGCCTGGGACTTCCTGATTAATAGGCCCAGTTTACTTTCTGTAGAAAGAATCAGCTCACTATGTTGTACACTCATGCTTGACATTGTGGATTTTCTGATAGGAGCTACTAGCTATCATCTGTCAAACATTCTTTCTTTCCTCAGACCCCAATGGACAAAAGTTTCCTCATAATCTGCTAGAATTTTGAATATTCCTGTGTATATGTAAACACTTTTCTGGAATATATGCTGATTTGCACAAATAGAAAATAAATAAGAGAGCTAGGCTCTTATCTACATATTAGAGACATTGAGGGGCTTTGCTATGTTTTTTTTGTTTTTTTCCTTCCAGACAAAGCTGACATGTGGTAGTGGGCTACCTCACATTCTGCTTTGTCAGGTGAATGCTGCCAACAAAGGCAAAAAGCAGGAGAATTTCTTTCACTGTGAATCTGCTCACTGGCAAACTGAATCAACCATGTCTTCCTGTTTTGTAACCTTTAACTTGGTGCCAGCTTTTATACTGACAAAGAACTTCATCTTATTACAGGATTGTTTTCTTCTGACAATTTGTCTCATACATCGTTCCTTATTATTTCCTCCACATTCTAGTTCTTGCTGACTTCCTGCAGGTGCACCCTTAGCCTGAAACTATCTATCAAAATGATTGCCTCTGAATTTGTCTGTAGCAAGAGCTCAATGGATGTCTTTTATTTGTCATGATATAAAAAGATGACATTAAAAGCCAGATCCCACGTATTAATGCATGTTGAGATATGTCATCTTCTGAGCCATTGGTTTCTCCTTTAGCAATATCAAGATCACAATGCATGTTTGTTGGACAGTATAACAAGTATCTTCTCATGTTTAGTAAAAACATGGCTTAGTTACAGTGTCTAATGCAAAATTAAACATTATCTATGAATTAACATAGAGAGGACAAGGTTTGTTTTATTTTCCATATTCATATCATAGTTCAGCATCAATAGCAGTCAGGGGACAAGCTCCAACAGGGCAGGAACCTGGAGTCAGGAGTGGATGCAGAGTCCAAAGAGGGATGCTGTATATTGGCTTGCTCAGTCTGTCTTTCTTTCCTTCTTTCTCTTTCTTTCTTTCTTTCTTTCTTTCTTTCTTTCTTTCTTTCTTTCTTTCTTTCTTTCTTCTTTCCTTCCTTTCTTTCTTCTTTCCTTCCTTCCTTTCTTTCTTCTTTCCTTCCTTTCTTTCTTTCTTCTTTCCTTCCTTTCTTTCTTTCTTCTTTCCTTCCTTCCTTTCTTTCTTCTTTCCTTCCTTCCTTTCTTTCTTCTTTCCTTCATTCCTTCCTTTCTTCCTTTCCTCCTGCCTCCCCTCATCCCACATCTCATTTTTTAAGACAAAGTGTCTCTATGTAGACCTGAATTTCCTACAAATTGCTCTGTAGACAAGCTGGCCCCAAAGTCAGAGGTCTGCTTGTTATGCCTCCTGAGTGCTGTGCTTAAAGGCTGTACCACGATTGCCTGAATAGTCTGGTTTCTTATAGAGGTCAGGGACACCAGACCAGAAATGTGAGCAGCCACAATAGGCTGGACCCTCCCATATTGTCTGGTAGTTGAAAAAATTGCCCCACAGGAATGCATGCAGTCTGAATTTATGGAGGCACTTTCCAAATATATAATGACTCTTTCTTGTGTCAAACTAACATAAGACTAGTCAGCACACTGACTTCCTCTGGAGTAAGGCCAATGCTAAAACAGTTATATTTGTACTGTCTGACATACTGCCTGACAACATGCATTTGGAATAGTCTTTCCTTTTTTCAGTACTGTTTAACACTCTATCAGGCTGGGAAACAAGGCTGTCAGTAACATGTTAACAGAAACATTGGAGAGAAGCATGAAGGCATGAAAGTCTTCACGAGTTCCACATTACCTATGAATATTTGCATAACAACTATTCTGTATATTCCAGTTTCATAGAAAATTGTAGTTGTACCTCTAAAAATATATCAATTCTTTGAGAACTTTATGTATGTGTAAAAAGTGTTTTATTTATATGATATCCACTTTCCCTACCCACCTATCACTGCTTTGCCCAGACCTTCAAGGCACCATGCCAATGCCATATCTTCTTTTATTTTATTTGTAATTGAGCCCAATAGTGCTGCCATGACCACATGAACATATTGTTTGTAACATCTTCAACTTATAAGAAGCAACACCTCTATTGAAAACTAATTCCTCTTCCCTAATTGCCTCCAGCATCTATTGATTATCAATAGTTACTTACCTAAGTTTTGGGCCAATCCAACTCCCCCAGAATCCTGCTGCAAGGCTGACTGACTTGTGCAGGACTTGTATAGGCAAGAACATCGATCCTCAGAGATCTATGAGGATAGCAGTCATGCATATTCACAAGACACTGGTTATCACGGAAGTCCTCTCTAACCTCTGTCTCATAGTATTTCTCCTAGTTTTTTGATCTATCAGCAGATATGACAAGATAGGTGTATTTCCATGTCAGGCATGCTTGCATGGGGAATAGGACTCTTTTCCTTAGAACAACATATAGGGACCAAAAGTCTTGACATCAGACCTCATTGCTGGCATCCAGCCCTTCAAAGTGTCTTGGGAAAATCACTTAATCTCTCTATTCTTCAAAGTCCTCATCTGTCTGTAGGGAATGGAAATTAGTGTTTTAGTTGATGAATATTTTAATAGAGAGACCTAATTTAAGAAAATTGATAGCTTGCCATAGAGTATTTTGTGATGCTTATTACGATAAATGTTATTTATCTGCCTTTGTATGTAAACTCACAATACTGATTACAAAACATATGAATCAGGATGGGTAAAGCATAACTTGGATCCTCAGAAACCAAAAAATATTGTGAATAGTAGCACATGTCTGTAAATCTAGTGTTCCCATGAGAAGCAGTGAGATGACAGAAGAGAACATCTTGAATCTCATGGACCAGTCATTGTGGAATATGCAGTCGTAAACAAGACCCTTTCTCAAACATGGTAGAAGTCAAGGCCAGATATTTGAGAATGTCCACTGATGTCTAGACAAGTGCTGTGTCACTGTATGACTTGATTTATGCCTGTGGACATGCATGTAGAAACATCACATATTCACCTACTGTTTACTCTCTCTGATATTAAAAATTGATGAAATATCTGGATTATCACAAATTTGTAATAAATTCTAGATTCCATTTTTTTCTTTCCTCTGAATAGTGTTTTCAGGAAAGGTCCTGTGGTATAAGTTATTGAGAAGTTGTTTGAGACTTTCCCTCTGAGCATAAAATTGTTGTTATTGGTCTCTTCAACATGATGAATTATGTGATGCTGTATGTGGTTCCAGTGAACCAGCGAACCTGATAGTCTTTCAAAAAAAGTTAAGCACAGGAGAAAAAGAAAATTTTAGCTCAAGTGGAGGTGTCAGTGTCATGATCCTCAAATGAAGGATCTGTTGTATGTATTTTATGAGAAGACCTCTGGAAGTTATAACTGGTGTGTGTTTCTAATGCAATCAATGAATGCTCAGGTATCTAGTTTGATTGCTGCCTTGGTAAAAGTCACATGAGGACTTTGAAGCCTAACTGATTACAATGTGATTACAATTACAATTAAAATTACTTTGTGACTGATTACAATGCACTATAGAATGCTAGAAGAACATGTGGAAAAAGTTCCTTGTCCCTGTTTGTGTGTCTAATTATGTGTAAATATAACCCACATATAAAACACATTTAAAATTTTACAGCAATTTGTTAGAGAAAAGCTCCTTGTCCCATAAGAATCATATCAAATAAAACTGTTAAAATGTATATCTTTTCCATATGTCACATATTTGCCTTTAATTAGTGATAGCTTACGGTAGCAACTTTTAGAATGTAGCTCTTCCATCCTCTAGCCTTTCAGTTTATATGTGGGATTGAAAAGAAAACGAAAATGAAAAAATTTAAGGCCAACTGTGACAGTTCTCATTTCCAGAGCTTTCCTGGAAATAGATAATTTCTGTACTCTGTAATCCCCATTTGTGCTGAGTGTGTGGTAAGTTCCAATGTTTCACATTGCCATACATATCACAAGGAGGGTTGGGAGTATTTACATCAATAATGTGATTGTGTATCTTAAAAGAAATGTCAGGGATTGGGATATAGCATAGTAGATAATGCACTTGTCACACAAACCTGTTTAGCTGAGTTCAGAACATCACAATCCACATAATAAATTTGATATTACCATATTCGTATGGTTTAGTTCTAGCAGTTTCTTTTCAATTTGACCAAATGATGTAAAATTCTACTCAAGTTGCAAAGATCATGAACCCAAATTAGGTCATGGAGAAAAGAATTTTCCTAAGTGAACATGAATGTTTAATTAAGTTGTTGCTTATATTCAGGGTGTGACTTAATGGGCTTCAATGTCCTCATCAGGTTGGGTTTTAGAAGTTATACATTTGAATCCTGATTCCATATATCTTTGCACATGCAGGTTTTTGTGTCATGCGAGCTGTTTTCTCTCTTCCTCTCTGTTATCAAGCAGTATATACTAGCCTGGAAGCTTTAGAAGATCTGGTGTTCTATAAGACTTTGTGCTAAGTAGCTGAGCTCCATTTAGGAAACACAAACTTGTGCAGGCAGGGAAGAAATTCATTGAAGAGTTTGCATGTAAGCCTGCCAATCTTATTGTAAATCCTCAAACACATATTGAATCAGATACAGCAGCACAGGATTCTAGAGTTCCTAGGAGATATGAGGTGGTAGTAAGAGAATCTCTGAAATCTAACAGGCTAAGTAAGTAGCACATACAGTGATGATCAACAAGAGATCCTGCTACAAACATGTAGGAGGTAAAGACCAAGACTAAGGTTGTCCTGTCCTCTGACTGCTAGATATGTGCATTCTCTCTCTCTGTCTCTGTCTCTCTGTCTCATTTTCTCTCTGTCTGGTCTCTCTCTCTGTGTTTCTGTGTCTCTGTGTACACATACACACACATATAGATGAGCACACAAACACACGCACATATGGATGAGCATACACACACACACACACACACACACACACACACACATTAATGCGCACACACATATTCCTTGCTGGAATATTGTTTCAGAGCCTGTAGGACTGGCAAAACACATTGTATGCAGCTCATTCTCTGCCACAAGTAGGTACCATACTTTTGGTTGCATGAATTTAGATACATTTCTCTAATGCCATTCTAACCTACCTGGAGTTGGTTTTTATTTCTTTCTTTGGCCTAAGTGCCCACTACTGGGTACCAGTGGATTTAATCTCAGTAAAATGAGGTAGATCAGAATTCCTTAGATTTGTGATGGACTGTAACTTGGGGAATGGAAAAATTATCGTTCGTTGTGATTTTGCAGACAAATAGTTGGTTCTTCAGTATTAATCTCCCCTAAAACCAATATGAGAGGAGCTTATTTCTTCACCATGGTTTAGGACATGCCATTTTACTCATGGGGTTGTTAAAGTCATATCCTGCATTCTAATAGTTTTTACAAGAAAGGTTCAGCCACCTGTTCTCACTAAGCTAATTTGAGAGGCCAATAATGGTGACAGAGGTCACCATTTCACTGGATCACACTGATAAGAGAAACAGGTCCAATGACCTTCACGCCCATCTTTTGGGTCTTGACATGAGGTTTATGTTGAAATTGAGGGTAAAAGGTATACATAACTAAATGTCCTGGTCAAGGAATTGTTCCCTGCATTGTGGCATCAGTCTCTCCTGCAAGGTGACCTATTACTGTCAGAACAGTGCAAAATAAAACACAAGCTGTCTTACTGACTGGTACCAAGATAAAGCCCTTTCCTTTCTCTGGAATAAGATTCCTGTGGAAATTCCAACTTCTTGGGCCTCATTGTTCCAGTAATCTGATAGCCAAAGAAGGGGCACAATTGTCATCTAAGAACATATTTATTACTGCTAGGATTATTACAATATGACTTGTTTTCACCAGTAGGATAGAACTGAAGTCTCCTGATCCTGGTGTAAGCTGAGACCGTAAATGTCCCTGAGAATTTCTGCTTGTTCTTAGGTCCCTGCTATCATTCTGAAGGACTGTGAAATTGGAAAATGAGACACAAGTGAAAGTTCCTGGGAGTGAGCACACCAAAATCCTCTTAAATATTTGCTTGAAAAATAACACTGTTATACAGAAGGGATTTTATGTTGTTCTACAGAAAAAGCTCATGAATACCTGCAAAGATGTGATAGTTGTAGGGTAAAATCAATGTAATGTATGGGCAGATGCGAAGGTTATGATGCATGGTCTCTGTCTCTAGCATAGCTGAAGCTAGGTTGAGCACGATTATTTTGGACAGGTAGCAGGATTCTCTCCCAATCTTCCCTGCTTTGCCTCTCCCTGGGAGAGAATCTCATCTTATTCTGTGTCCCATTCTTTAAATTCCCTTACTAAAGTCTCCTTAGCAAATTCCCACTAAGTTGATTATGAGCCCCTGGATGGACTGGTAGCATTATAGTTATTTAGGATGGAATACTGAATGCTGTTCATTTTAACATTAAACTTAATAATTATGTCAGAACATAAAAGGCAATCATTTGTCCTTTAGATATCATCATGCAAGGTCTGGAGTTCCCTTTTTAAACATGGTTAAACCACTAATGATTTCTTTCACTGAATGGAAATTAGGAGCTCACTATGTTCGGAAAGATAATTACACAGAAAGCAAAATATCAGTATGACATCACAGAACATCATTGTCAGGGGCTTGCAGAGAGGTGAAATCACTTCCACCCTGAGCTATTAATATGAGGTGATGAACTTTTGCAGTCGGAAAAAGCAAGGGGTGATGTCTCAAGGTCACATAGTGTTTGTAGCAGAGTGGGAACTGAAGCACACATGTGCATGTGCTATTTTGTGTGTGTGTGAGTGTGTGTGTGTTTGTGTGTGTGTGTTTGTGTGTGTGTGTTTGTGTGTGTGTGTGTGCGTGTGTGTGTATTCCCGTGAATGTGCACATGTGTACAGATACATACCTAGCGGAATATTAATATTTTATATCTATGAAAATTGGAATAAAAACTTCAGTGTTGTTCCTTAGGTCCATTCTGTCTACCATCTTTTTGAGATAGCATCTTTCATTAGCCTTAAGCCCATCTAGCAGAAGTCTAGGTTTGGTCTTTGCTGCATGCCCTAGTGAGCCCCATTTCTGCCTCTACAGTGAGGGGTTTACAAGCATATTCTACCATGTCAATTTTTTTCTTCCATGGGTTCTAGGGATTAAATGCAGGCCTTTGCAATTTTAGAGAAGCATTTATCCTACTGAGTTGAAAACCTAAACTTATGGAGCACCAGTAAACAGGTTTTCAACAACAAACTGACCTTTTGTTTTGTTTTGTTTTCACCTTTTTTTTCTTTTCCTCTACTTCTATTTTTTTGTCTGAATATATCTTAATATGTAAATTCAAAACAATGAGTATTAATTTTTATTCTTATTTCCCAGTTAGTTATTCTTCAATATCTGAAGCTTATATAACATAGAATTTGTTTTGTTTTTTTTTTTTGTTTGTTTTCTGACTCCACAAATAAGAGTATCCTTTCTGTAGTAAGAACATACAGAAAAGCCCTTCCAGGTAATGACTATGCTCAGCATTTTTAATTTGTATGGAGGAACAAGAAAAGGTGTCAGGAAACTAAATTGGATCAAAAACTTGCTGCCTGGGTTACGGTGTATTTTTAATCCTAACACTGGGAATATAGAGACAGGATGATCCCTGGTGGGTAGGAATTAGTGGAATTGATAAATTGTAGGGCAGCTGGAGACTCTGCATTAACAATTAAACAAATACTAAGGAGGAGGTGGTTAGGAGCTCTGGTTTCCCTTTCAGGTTTGACTTCCAGTACACAAGCACATGGTGGTTCTCATTTATCTTTAAAAACTATTTCAGGTAATTCCACACCCTTTTCTGGTGTCCATGAACATCAAGCACACACAGGGTACATAAAAACACATGCATACATCCATACACATAAACATAAATTAGCTAATTAAAAACATTGCAGTGGACAGTGTCTGAGGAAGGACATCCCATGTTGATTTCTAGCTTCAATAAGCATGCCCATGTTTATATGTAAACACATCCCACATCTCTGGCACCAACCTGCAGGAGCATCCACAAATTGTACACTCTTTTCCAATGTAGACCCATGGCCACTGAGCCACCTGCTGGTCAGGCTGCTAAGAATATCTCAATTTGATAGATATGTAACTGAAATCCTACTACATATCTAACAAAAAATGGATTTCTTTGACTCACAAATTATACCTTATGAAAAAAGTTGTGAAGATCATAATCTGGGTTATTATACACAGGTCTGGCATTCCTGTTCAACTGAAAGAATCTAAAAGTAGCCAGTACCAACTTCTACATTGACTTGCAAATTCTGCTTGTCTTTTTTTTTTTTTTTTTTTTTTTTTTTTTTTTGGTCTGGGTCTCATGAGTTTTCATTACCTGTTGCCTCCAAACTGACAATCGTGCCTTTATGTTGTCTACACTTTTTTTTGGTGAGAGTATAAATTCATGAAAGAAATTATTATAACTCTCTCTTAAGCACAGCCTTTTTATAGTGGCCAAGCATGTCATCTCTTTGACTTTCACCAACTTCTTGTCTTGGAGACTTTATCTGGTGAAGGTAGAGTCTGAGCACATTGGTGTCCTATTTTCTGCAGCAGATAAAATATTTGGTTTATTCATAGCATGAAGTAGTTGCCATCATTTAATCATAACAGAGAACTTAGGTTTGTTTGTTTGTTTGTTTTCTCAGGGAAAATACATGATAAGTGTGCGGACAGGCTCAGCCTGGGGAGTTCAAGGTTTCCCTTAATGTTTTCCAAAGAAAGATTTATCCTGTCATCGATGATTCCTTATTTAACAGTGAAAGCTCCATATTCACATCTTCTCAGGTTTGGTTTTATCTTTCTTATAAAATATAGCATTGAGAAAAACAAAGTAGAAATAAAAAAGTTTTATATTTCTTCCTATTTCTGCCCCAACTGTAAACAAAGTCATTTCATATTTCCAGCTCTTATCACCTGGTTATTTAAGAATGTTCTGAGACAGACTATCACTCCCGTTATGATAAGAGAATAGTGTTTGGGGCCAGTGAAATCATCAGTGGGTAAAGGTATTTGTGGCCAAGTTTGGTGAGTTTAATCCTCTAGACCTACATGGTAGAAGGAGAGAACTACCATGTACAAGTTGTTTTATACCCCCACAAGCCCAAACAGACAGATATATAACCATGACACCCCCTTTCACACACACACACTCCAAATAAGTAAATAAGTAGTTATAGATGAGTGGCTTGCCTGGTGAGCCAAAACAACAACAAACAAACAAACAAATGAACAAACAAATGAAAACCCGAAACCTTTGAGAGGATGAGAAAAGGAAGTCTTTACTGTTCCCTAGTTCATTCTGTATGTTGGGGTTTCTTCCAGAGAACATTTTCAGAATATGAGTGTCATGAAGACAAAGAGAGCAACAGTAATAAAAAGTAGAAACAGAGTACTCAAGTGTCCTTTCAAAGCCCTTGGCTGAGGCATGAAGATTTTATTCTCTTTGAGATCAACCAAACTCCAAGTATGGTGGTTTATGAGATATATGGCTCTACTGACATCCACAAAGGTTATGTTTTCTCATGTCGTTTAGGTGTCCAAAAGTAACAGATACAAGGAGAAACATGAGTTAATTAAACATCTTTCTTTGTACATTGATTCAGGTGATCATTCCTTATGTCATTAAGCTTGTGGGATAAGTACCTTTGCCAGTTGTCTTGAGCCTATCCTTAACAATGTTGTCTCTGAACTTGTACTTCAAAAGTGAATCCCAAAGGATCAGATGTGTACAGGTATGCTGATGCATCATGTATACAAAAAGCTACGTTGCTCTGTGCATATGTCCTTATGGGGTTCATAAAGAAATATATATGTAGAGCCAAAGTCAGGTTGGTAATTAGGCAAGCTGTAAATGTCCACAGAATGATGATGTGAGATACACATGGCAGAATATCATGATCACAGCAACAAAAAAAACAACCAGAAGAACAACCACTACCGCCACCACCACCACCACCACCACAACAAAAAATACTACTACTACAATAACAACAAAACAATGAGCTGCTTTTGTTAAGCTTACCCCCTTTCTAGTAGGAGTGAACAATATGTGTACCTGTATATTTGAAAAATCATATTATGTTTGAGAGATTTGCTGTAGTTCATAAGTCTTACATTTACCTTTAGATCTGGGTTGTATACTGAAAAGGGAAAAGGCATTTTTCATGGTGATATTTTATTTTCTTGTCTATTTAGACGAACTTCCCTAGTCACGCTTAGGAATGTAGGATGTCTTAATTTTTATGCATATTAAATATGTAAGCTTGGTCTGAGGAGATGGCTCAGTCAGGTAAAGTGGTTGACTTGCAAGCACAAGGAGGATGGTTTGGCCCCAAGAACTCATTTAAAAGTCTGGGTATGTGTAATCCATCCTAGAGAGGCAGTGATCCCTGGAGCCAGCCCACTCGAATGGGTGAGTTATAGGACAGTAAGAGATTTTGTTTCAAAATGTATGTAAACAGATTTCCTGATGAAGGACATCTGAGATTGCTTTCTGGTCTCTTACATACACATCACGGCACACCTGGAGACACACACACACACACACACACACACACACACACACACACACTGAGGGAGAGACAGAGAGGGAGAGTGAGAGAGAGAGAGAGACAGAGACAGAGAGAGAGAAAGAGAAAGTCAGAGACAGACAGAAAGAGACAGAGAAACAGACAGACACAGAGAGACAGAGAGAGACAGATACAAAGAGACATAGAGAAGGCAAGGCTTCCATGGTGTCCTTGTGTTTTCAGGATTCTAGATGAGCATAGTAATAAAGAGGTAATATTTTTCCTTTTTCATGGCCTCTCCCTCTCATAGATTTTTACTATTATTAAATGACCTAATTCTTATCACAGACGATGGGATAGGTCACAGAGGGATGTGTCAGAGCTGGCTTGTGCAAATGTGTGTGTATGTGCGCATGCGCGCGAGCATGTATGCGTGAACACATGCATGTGTGTGCACGAGAGTGAATATGCATACTTTGATGTGTGTGATTGCATATGAATACATGTGTGTTCATGTAGTGCGTGTTTGTGCATCTGTTATGTGAGAGAGGACACATGCACAGAGATAGAAGCAATTGAACTCACTGCAGATATTCCAAATATATGTTGTTTCACACCAGCTCAGCTGGTCCCCTAATTTGTCTAGGAAGGTAAAATGTGCTTCTTCCTATTAATTCCAATGGAATGTCAAATGAGCTTGATCTTCAGAACACTTCATCCCAGAGCAGATCTCTAAAAAATAAAAATAAATTATTTTCATCATTGGAAGCCATAAGACTGCTTACTGTACACATAAGTAGTTTGCCAAAGGCATGCATCAGAGCAATCTGGGTCACAGTTTCCTTTACACACTGAATCAGAAAATGAGGACATTTGACCAAGGGCAGTAATGTTACCATGGGATTTCTATACTTGTTGCACTTGTGTCAATAACAAATGCCAATTCTCACCACCCTAGATGACAGAACATATATTAAGAATAAGTTTTCACATATTTTTGTCACAAAGCAGTCACTGTGTGTGACGTGCGTAATTAGTCTGATTTTCTCACACGGGCATATATGGATAAAACATTGTTATGTAACATAATTATACATCACTTGCCATTTATTAATAAAATCATCAAAATGAGAAGAAACAGAGGATCTATCCAGACAGAAAAATCTAGATGGCTTAACACCAAGTGCAGAGGTTCTGAGGTATGAATTGGATTTCTGAAGACTGAGTAGGTTTGTGAGATAGGGTTTGCTGGAATTGGACAAATAAAATCAGTAAGGCTAGAGCATGATAGAAGAGAATAGAGGAGGGCAGCCCTAGGCACCTATAAATGAGTATGCTGAATTTGTCCTGTACTGTGAATAAGCAGGCGAGCAATTCTGAGCTCAGGGATTGGCAGAACCTGAACAACACTATGAAAAGATCACTTGGCCAGTTCTGTAGAAAATATGTGGATGGGACAAGAACTGAGTCAACTATTGTAATAGTATAAGAAAAGTCAGTTAGTGGTGTCTATTTTTCATTCCCATCTTGGTCCCTTTGCATTTCATTTAGCATTTGCTGAGGTTTATGCAAAAGTTCTTAATAAATTACAGGTACTTCATGAAAATATGTACTTGTAAATGATCAAAAGAATGGCACGGCTCACGAACATAGCACAGTTGCTAAAGTAAGTGGAGTGCCTCTGCAGGCTTTATAACAGATAGAGAAATGATCTGTAAAATGACAAGAATAAAACTCACATAAACCTGATTTTGTTACTGTTCTAGGCCAGGACTTTGAGAATCTGACAGTAGATAATTTCTTTTAGCCATGTTTAAGCACATAACAATTTGAGGAATATTTTTTCTGATATGAATTATCTCAGCCCCCAGGAAGATAAAAATATTAAGATGTGTTTAAATTAAAATATTGTTTTCTTTTTAAAAAATTATTTATTTTAGGTATATGAGTACAGTTGATCTGTCTTCAGACATACCAGAAAAGGGCTTCAATTCCCATTACAATGATTATGAGTTACTATGTGGTTTCAGGGAACTGAATACAGAACCTCTACAAAAGCAGTCAGTGCTCTTAACCACTAAGCTATCTCTCCATACATACATCAAAATTGAAATACTTTACATGCACATCTGTCTACTTTCACAAAGATTGGTAATGCAGGCTCACAGATAGTTCCTAGAATTTAGGGTCTATGGACAATGACTGATACAAACATAATATCTGTAGGTATAAGTTTTGGCTTGGCCCTAAGATAGCCTAGAAATCCCTTTGACTGTTGTAAAGCAGAGGTGATATCGTTTACAAGTTGGTGTTTTATGGCCTAGGAGCAATGCTCAAGATTTAAAAAAAGGGGGGGGGGGCTGAAATAAGTAAAGAATAAATTCTGAAAAATACAGATAGAGATTGGGTCATTAGGCATTAAAGCATCACCTGAAGTAAAACTACACCCATCCATTCCTTGCATTCCAGGAGGAATGAATTAAACAACTCCTTCCTTTGCAGGATGCCTGTGTTTAACTTTCCTGACATCTCCTATGCTTATCAGTGTGTGCAAAACTTTGTGATTTATTTTTCCCTTCTATGAAAGTGTTTGACATGAAAGCACAAACTCATATGTCTGATCACTAGAACAGGATTAAAAAATGGGAAGGTGATGAACTGACCTGTAATCTTCCCGCACAGGAAGCAGGCCCAAGAAGTTCCCTGAGGCTCCTGGCTAACCAATCTAGCCAAAGTGGTGAGTTCCAGGCAAATATGAGTACTTTTCTCAAAAATTTAGATGGATGGCTCCTGAGAAACAAAACAGAAATGTGTTCTCTAGTCACCACACATGTGCAAATGCATTAATAAGTGCACGTGTGTGCACGCGCACACACACACACACAAACACACACACACACACACTCATACACACACTTCACAAGCACACAGATACACAATGCAGGTTGCATAGAGGTAGTGGCAATTTGGGATTCAAATCTTGACTGCTCACTGCTGAGATAGGTATGTGTCTGTGCCTACATTCACCATTCGTGAATGGGAATGAAAACCAAAGCAACTCTGCATGATTTCAGAGATGTTATGTCATGACATATCCAGGGTACTGGAAGAAGAACATGGCAAATGCTCAGGACACATATGACATTACCACTGTGAGGACAAGAAAGGAGGGATCTTTTTATATTTAAACAACTTCCTATTAAGAAATTAGTACATTTGTTCAAGGGAATATAGTAAGCATCCTTCCATTTTTTCCATCCAACTTCTTTCAGATCTCTCTAAACACTTTCCCCCTACAAACTTCTTTTCCTCCTCATCTTCTCTAGCTTTCCCCTCTACTCACTTCTGCTTTTTTTAAAAACAACTCATTAAGTTCAATTAGTGCTTCCCTTATGCACTTGGGTGAAGGCATCCAGTGGATCATGGGAAACCTACCAGTAGCCACATTCACAAAGAAAAATGATTTTTATTCCTGAGGGGCCATCAAATGCCAATAACTCCACAGTTAGGGTCTGGTCTTCATGACTCACTATTCCCCCAACATGCTGACATTTGTGCTGACTTGAGCTTATGTGGGCAAGTGCTGTGAGTTCAAGAGTACAACAGTTATGTCATGACCAGAAGATAGTACTTCACGGCCTCCTTCCCATCCTCCAGGTTGGGCATTCTTTATTTCACCATTACATGATGTTTCTTGAGCATTGGAAGGGTTATATGACATTGATGTTGCATTTGGATTTGAGCACTAATAGTTATTCATTCTCAGAGGAGGATGAGCCTCTACACTGACTGCTACTCACTGCAAAACTAAGCTTCCAAGGCCAAAGTCAAGGGCAGTTCTATTTATATATGCATAAACATCAATATTTTGAAAGTAAATTGACAATTTGATCACTGAGAAAAATCATGGTAGGTTTCACTGTAGGACCAATGACCATCTCAGGATTTGACTAAGTGTAATTTTCTATGTTTGATTTCCAAGAAGGAAAATGTTGAAAGGAAAATAGAATCTTGAAGAACTATTCAGAGATTTGGGAACTATCGAAAATATGGGATATTTTTTGTGTGTGTTTCCATTAAAGTAACACCAGCTTTACATATACTATTTTTCCTTCCTGTTTCAAAGCCAGGCTTTCTTTTTCTTATAATAAGAGACAGTGTGCTAGTGGGAACATTCAGTCATAGCCAGAAATCTAGTACATGCCTGTCACTCCCTTTACCACACATAAACGAGGCATTCTTTGCCTTCCTTCAAGCTTAATGATAGTCATGTTTGTTTTTATTACAAATGTTATTAGTTCCTAATCAGAGATGACTGTGATTATCACCTAATAGACATTGCTTTGCACTTCTATTCTGATTTCAGATATAGTGAGCCCATAAAATGCTATTAAATTAGACCCAGTGACAATTGTATACCTTCTGTGCTGGATTAGGGGATCTCATAAAACTAGGGCACAAATTGAGTATTCAAAAAGTAATAACAAAAATAATGGAAATACAAGTGAATAGATGTTTCTGACTTGGGAGCAGAATATAAGTTCTGAGTTTTACAGAGATGGCTGAGAAAACCCACAGGAGTCCAGGCTTTCCAAGATTTGAACAGACTGGCTGGAAACATGGGCTCTTTAGCCAAGACAGAGCTTGTCTTAGATTTGTCATACTCTCTGGAGAACAAGGGACTACAACAACAGTGATGAGAAGAGAAGTATCTCTCTGTATCATGTAGAGCTCAGTAAATAATGTTCTCATTTCTCTGCCAGGCTCATGTGCTTTCTTATGGCCACGCACTGAACTATGCGTTGTTGTTTCATATCCCTGACAACATTGCCTAAGGAAAAAGGAACTAGTCAGTCTTTGACCAAACCAGCTGAAATTGAGTCACACCAAATTTTTCCTCTTTTGATTAACTCATGTGTTTTGTTAGAGAGAAGGGAATTTGTTTAATGTGTTAACAGTTTCTGCAAGGTTTGTTCTAATTCTACATTATTTATTTATATTTCCAGTATATACTAATGATACATAACAATGGTTTTGATTATGACATTTTAACTCAGTTTTATACAGTATTTTGATTATTTCTACCCTGGCTCCCTTTTTGTTATACCCACCCCTGCTAATCCCACTTCTCTTCCCAGCTACCTCCCTCCTAATTTTGTGGATTTTTTTATTGTTTTTACTGACTAGGCACACTAGTGCCAACACCACTGTTGAAAATATCTTGATTATCTAGCAATTTTAACTGCTTAGAGGTCTCAAAGAGAGTTGAGGTCCCATGAGCCCTTCTCTACTCTGTGACAGAGTTATGACTCTCCCCTTTTTGACACTGTTATGACTCCCTTAGACATCTAGACATTTTTATTTTCCATCGCTGCCTTTTTTTCAACTACCCGCTGTTGTTTCCCATCCTATTATTCCTGATAATTCAAATAAGTGTTTTGCACTTCCTAGGATAGCTTTCTCTTTATGAATAGTGACAAAGGGATTGCTGAACAATTGAATTTGGTTCTTGTCTCAGTGGATTTCGACTATCCAGTCTAAACAATGATGAGCATTGCTGTGCCTTGATTTTACTGGGCTGGTCTCAGTATTGTGAAAAGGACACTAGGGACCCAGGGCACATGTTCTTGTTTTAGTTTCCCTCTATGTGACTGAACTATTCCTCAACTTTTTATTAATTTTGTGTGTGTGTGTGTGTGTGTGTGTGTGTGTGTGTGTGTTTTGATTTCTTGTTGGATTTGGTGGTGTAGGTGGTAGTGGTGTGTGTGTGTGTGTTGTGTAAGACTGTCTATGGCATGATATATATGTGGGACCAGAGAATATTAGTTATTGGTCCTTGTCATCTGCCTTGTCTGATATAGTTTCATGGTCACTGTTTCATGACAGGGCTAGTTGGTTGGTAAGAAACCCGGAGGTTGCCATCTTCTATCTCTTGCACCTGGTTTACACTCACACATTACATAATCTATTACCTCAAAGTACGTGTGATTGCACAGCAAATGTTTTACTCAGAAAGTCATATCTTCAGTCATTTATGAATCATTCTTGTCTTAGTATTATATGAATGTGAAAGCTTAGAGCTGTTGCATGTTCAAGTGAGCTGTGAGAAAAAAAAAAAACTATCAATTCATATCAGTTTAAATCCCTCTTAAATCCAGAATAGGAAGATTTATTTTTAATTGATCTGAGCAGAGTTTGAACATGTTCAACACAGTCAACTTTTCCTTCCATGCTCTGATTAGGAGGTGTCTCGCTAATTGAGTTGTCTGTTTGACCTGATGGCTTTTGCTGATGTCAAAGGGGAAATCAGTGTTAGTAATTGTTCACTGTTAACTACATGTCTAGAACCAATATTTTTCTCTCTTCTTCTCTATGGCTTTGCTACCTATGCATATTAATTGTCCCTGGAATTTGCTTGCAAGTGTGTGTGTGTGTGTGTGTGTGTGTGTGTTTCAAAAAACACACAATTTGTGATGAGCCTGCATTCCTCATTTCATCCAGAATTAGTATTTGTGTTAGTTTGTCCTGCTCAGCATGTAAAGAACTTTTTAAAATATAATCTGGTTAGACAATTATCTGATAAGAGAAGATGCTTTTGTGACTATTTAATGGAAATAATATCTTTTTTCTGGTTTTCTTGTATATTTTTCTTGTGAGAGAGATGTGTGCCCTTTAGTTATGATTGGTGAACTTCTTAGTCACAGCAGCATCCCTTGGCAGTAATATACCTCTGAAGGAGATCTTTGTGACTTCTAAGTGCTTCTCCCTAGGCTAGGTTGGAGAGGGGTTCCTTTGCTTGCCAGAATGTATACTACTGTTTCATCACTTTGGCCACAGTGGGTAAAGTATATTCTGAATGTTGGTTGCACTGTTCTTATTTCTGCAGGGCCTTTCATTATTACCCTTGCTCTGCACTTTTTTTTTTTGGTGTTTTTTTTAAATCGTGTTTTGTGTGTGTGTGTGTGTGTGTGTGTGTGTGTGTGTGTGTGTGTGTGTGTATGTGTGTGTGTGTGTGTATACACTTGTATGTGCAAGTATATATGTACATCCTGGATCTAAGCCTTAGCATTCTATGAATACTAGGGGAGTGCCAGACATCAACCTTTACTGCAAACACTTTATTGGCTCAACCCCATCTCTCAAAGCTTAATACTAGTCTTCTAGAAGTGTATGATCTCAATTCTTTAGCATCACTGTTTTTTCACAGTATGATCTATCTAGCTCTTATCTCCCTCTCATTTCCTGGATCCTGTCCCAAAACACTGAGGTTTTATTCTGCAGACTTCCCTTGAACGTTCTGAAAATGCCTGTCAAAGATTGTTTTGTATGTGCTCATTAGTCATTGTATTTCCAGTTGCAAATATTTGTGTTCTGACTTCCATTGCCTGTAGAACCCAGTTTATTCAGCCTTTCAACATAAACAGAAGTCCAGCAAATCACCAGGAATTTTCCAGGCTTTTATAATCTGTTTGGAAATACTCAGAAATCCACTCTCCTGAACTAAGTAGCTATAACCCATTAGTCATGCATTCACGTATCCATTGTTGGACAATTTGTATCATGTAAGGCATTCTAATAAAGATATCTTTGTAATGTACATCAGTTCTATTGGTTCTGTCCCTTCACAGAGTCCTGGGTAACACATTACTCTTTTCATTTCCCAAAATGCTTAGAAGGATCACCTAGGATCCTTATCCAGACTCTTCAGCAGAACCTTCGAACATCTACTATTTTTCTCTTGAATCTTCCTAATACTAAAAAAGTTTCATGTTATGGCTATTTCCAGCATTGTATGCCCTTATTTGCATGGTCATTCCCTCAAGGAAAAGCATTCTTCATTTGTTTAGTCATGTGCTGATTGGGTAAACATTCACTAAATATCCTAATGTAGCCGAGGAAATATCTTAGTCACTAAAGTGCTTTCCCAGTAAACTTGAAAACCCAAGTTTGAAGACCAGAACTTATGCCTGCAAGGATGTGGAGAAGGAGGAACACTCCTCCATTATTGGTGGGACTGTACTCTGGAAATCAGTGTGAAGGTTCCTCAGAAAATTGGACATTGCACTACCTGATCACCCAGCAGCACATCTCCTGGGCATATACCCAAAAGATGCTCCAACATACAACAAAGACACATGCTCCACTATGTTCATATCAGCCTTATTTATAATAGCTAGAAGCTGGAAAGAACCCAGATGTCATTCAACAGAGGAATGGATTCAAAAAATGTGGTACCTCTACACAATGGAGTACTACTCAGTATCAAAAACCATGACTTCATGAAATTCATAGGCAAATGGAATGAACTAGAAAACATCACCCTGAGTGAGGTAACCCAATCACAGAAAAAGATACTTGCTATGCACTCATTGATAAGTGGATATTAGCCCAAAAGCTCAACTTACCCAAGATGCCATCCACAGACCACAGTAAACTCAAGAAAAGGATGACAAAATGAAGTTTCTCCCACTCCTTCTTAAAAGAGGGGGAGATATCCATAGGACGGGATATGTAAGCAAAGTTTAGAGCAGCAACTGAAGGAAAGGCCATTCAGAATCTGCTGCACGTGTAAGATATATATATATATATATATATATATATATATATATATATATATATATATATATATATATCCAATAAAACTAGATGAGAATGATGAACCTAAAAAAAAAAAAAAAAAGCATGCTGAAAGAGCCATGTAGATATCTCCTGAGAGACATATCCAGAGCATGTCCAATACAGAGGTCAATCCTAGCAGCAAATCACTGAACTGAGAATTGGACCCCCTTGGAGAGAATTAGAGGAAGGATTGAAAGAGTTGAAGGAGCTTGCAACCCCATAAGAACAACAAAGGCAACCAACCAGAGCTTCCAGGGACTAAACGACTACCGAAAGAATAACCTTGTTTGGCACCAGTGGAGGGGGAAGTCCTTGGTCCTGCCAAGGTTAGACCCCCAGTCCAGGGGATTATGGGGCAGGGAAGAAAGCGGGATGGATTGGGGGAGTAACCGCATGGGGGAAGGGAAGGGAATGGGAGCTTACGGACCGGAAACCGGGAAAGGTAAAAAATTTTGAAATGTAAGTAAAGAAATATATCTAAAAAAAAAAAAAAGGCAAGTATCCCAGACTAACCTTGAACTCACGATCTTTTATGCCTCTGCCTCCTCCACAGATGTTACCAGGATGTGAAGATGAAAGGGGGGTGACAAGAGGGATAGAGAGGAGACTAGGAAAAGTGGGTGGGCTGTAGTTGGATGGATGTAAAATAGATAGATAGATAGATAGATAGATAGATAGATAGATGGTAGATAGATAGATAGATAGATAGATAGATAGATAGATAAATGGAAGAGAGAGCAAGAAGAGAGAGAAAGGAGAGAGAGAAGAGAGAATAGAGAAAGAGTGAGTGAGTGAGTGAGCCAGAGAGAGAGAGAGAGAGAGAGAGAGAGAGAGAGAGAGAGAGAGAGAGAATTCCATGAGAAAACTCCTTTAGCTGATGATCAAATTCAGCAAAGTGGCTGGATATGATATTATCACAAATTCAAATAACCCCCTTCACAGTAGTCACAAATTATATAAAAGATCTTGCTGTGACTCTAATGAAGCAAGTGAAATATCAATAGGAAAAGTTCTTCAAGCCTCTGAAGAAAGAAATTGAAGAAAACTTCAGAAGATGTATAGATATCCCTTGCCCCTGGACCATCAGGCTTAACATAGTAAAGACGGATAGATATCTTGACAAGAGCAATCTACAAACTCCATGCAATCCCCATGAAAATTCTATCTCAGTTTTTTTTTGATAGAAGAGCAATTCTCCAATCCATTTCAAACAACAAAAACCCCAGGATAGCAGAAATTATTCTCAATATATGAGAACTTCTGGGGGAATCACCAACCCTGATAGAGGTGTGTAGCAATGGGGTATTGGGAGCTAGGGGTAGTCAACAGAAAGTTCCAGATGCCAGAAAAACAAGAGACTCCCAGGACCCAATGGGGAAGATATTAGATGAAATTCTCAACAAAGGGAACAGAACCTGTAGATATCCTATCCAGAATTTAGGCATGATCCATGGTTGAGGACTAGGCACCCATTTCAAAAATATTAACCCAGAATTTCTCCTCTTTAATGGAAATACAAAGAAAAGAATAGAGCAGAGGCTGAAGAAATGCTCATGCAGAGACTAGTACCAAATCCAAACTTTATTGCTAATGTCTTGAAGTGCTTTCTGACAGGAGCCTGTCATGGTTATTGCCTGAGATGCTCTGCCAGACCCTTACCAATACAAATGCAGATGTCTGCAGTCAGTCATTGGATTGAGCACAGTGATTGCAATGGATGAGTTAGGGGAAGACATGAAGTAGTTGAAGGGTTGTCATCTCCATAAGAATAAAAACAATATCAACAAAGCAGACTCCCCAGACCTCCCAGGGATTTATCTACCAACCAAACAATACCCTTGGAGGGACTCCTGGCTTCAGCTGCACATGTAACAGAGGAAGGCCTTATCTGGCATCAGTGGAATGGGAAGTACTTGGTCCTATGAGGACTTAATGCCACAGCATAGGGAAATGCCAGGGTGGTGAGGCAGGAGTGTGGGGGTGGTTGGGGACTACCCTCATAGAAGCAGCAGGGAAGGGAATGGGATAGGGGATTTGTGGAGTACAAACAGGGAAGGGAGATAACAATTAAAAAGTACATAAATAAAATAACCAATAAAAATTTTAAAAGGATAGAATGTTCTATAAATATCTGTTAAGTCCATTTGGTTCATGACTTCACTTAGTCTGTCTACGTCTCTGTTTAATTCCTGTTTCCATGACCTGTCCATTGATGAGAGTGGGGTGTTGAAATCTCCTCCTATTATTGTGTTAGTTGCAATGTGTGTTTTGAGCTTTAGTAATGTTTCTTTTATGTATGTAGGTGCCCTTGTACTTGGAGCATAGATATTTAGGATTGAGAGTTCATCTTGGTGGATTTTTCCTTTGATGAATATGAAGTGTCCTTACTTATCTTTTTTGATGACTTTTAGCTGAAAATAAATTTTATTCGATATTAGAATGGCTACTCTAGCTTGTTTCTTCAGACCATTTGCTTGGAAAGTTGTTTTCCAGCCTTTCACTCTGAGGTAGTGTCTGTCTTTGTCTCAGAGGTGTGTTTCCTGTAGGCAGCAGGATTCAGGGTCCTCGTTGCATATCCAGTTTGTTAATCTATGTCTTTTTATTGAGGAATTGAGACCATTGATGTTGAGAGATATTATGGAATAGTGATTATTGCTTCTTGTTATATTCATATTTGGATGTGAATGTTGCTTCTGTCTCCATCCCGCAGAAAGGAGCGACACCATGATGTTCTTCTAAAAGTGGTTTATTCAGGAACCTTTCTTTCTGAATGCAAGTAGAAATCTTTCTTTTCCTTTTTCTTCTCTCTCCCTCATCTCCCTCCCAGCCCCAAGCATACTCCTTTATATCCTCCCTCAATTCTGCCTCCTCAGTCCAGAGTGTGTAATCTCAGTTCATAGGTCCAAGTGACATGGCCTGAACTTGCATCATGATGCGCCTGCGCAGCTCTCACAATGCATGTGGCTCGTTTCAGGTGTGTGAGGAAGTCTGGTGCTAGTCCTGAGACTTAGCTGCAATCCCGGGTGCCATCTTGGGACTGCCGCCACACCCGCTCCCCACATCTCCCCCTTCTTTATGTTTTTGGCAGATAGAATGCCTGTCTTAGGTTGCCCCCTGCAGCAATGCCCCTTACCTGTCATCAGGCGACAAACTGCTTAGGTTTGATCCCTGTCTAAGGTTGATGACATGTCTAGGGAGTCTTAGCCATCATTGACTACTTCTCTAGCATGCCAAGCCACAATTGAGGAGACTGTCCCTGTCTCCACTGCTGCAAAAGCCTGTATCATTAAGGCTTGAATTCTGCGCTTATGAAACTGTATATATCACATGTACCAAAAGGCCAGGATGCTAATAAGAATCAGGCATAGGGCAAGTCCAGCAAGTCCAGCCCATTCTTTAAGCCGTGAGGCAATGGCAGCAATCTAATTGGCCAGTCCTCCAGCTAAGGACATGCTCTCTGTCGGCTTGAATCATCCTTTGTGGTGTGCTGCTATGGCTCTGGTCCACTGCCTTGCATCCTGTGAGTCTGGAAGCTTCAGCTGTTAGGACCCAGAGGCTGGTTAGCTTTGAGGCTGCAGAGAGCTCTTCGGGCTGCAGCAGACTTTTCGATCCATTAGCTCTGGTGACACCTTTAAAGTTTCCCTTTCCCACCACTTCCATGATGACCGTCCACTGGAGTGGAGTTGATATGGACGATGGATTGTCTCAATTCCTGAACTAGTCCATCAAAGTGTTGAGACAAAATTCCTGTAAGATACTGAGATTATTACGGGATATCTGAGCAGCACGACTGACATTCACGAATGGTATGGAGGTGACACACAGACCTGAATATTTCCACTCACAACCCAATTGCATTAACTCCATCATAATATCCGCTTGTTCCTGGAGCAAATCAACCCTTTGATACAGCAGCAAAACTCCCGCTTTCAACTGACTATTAATATTACCCTGAACATGTAAAGCTTCTACAACACCTGCGGATAAATTACTGATGCCGCAGTCTGTACTATGGAGGTAAAGGATATGGCCACAGCAATGGCTGTGGTGGCAGAAACTCCTATAGGAGTTACAATGGCTGCAGTAGTGCCAAAAACTCTCCAGATTTCTGGGTGTAAGCTAAGTCCCTCTGCCCTGCCCGGAGCATATGGAGGCAGATGAGGTGGCCCCGGAACCGGTGGTTCTACCTTTAGTTTCTCTTTCTCTAAGCTGTCGGAGATGCTTTCCAGATCATCTTCTGACATTTCCCCCTCTCTAGAATTTCCTTCGGTCTCTAATTTTTGAGAATGTTCCTCCCTAACCTGATTTAGTGCCTCATTTATCTTTTGGCGCTCCGAGCCACAACTTTCCTCTCCCCATGCAATTTTTCACTAATTTCCACTCTGGCAGCACTCTTTTTTGGTATAACCCCCTGCTCCTTGGCAAAGCTAAAATCTTTCCCTAATTTCTTGCAACTGGGCATTGTAAGATGTCCTGTCACCGGAAACCATAGAGCATCCTGGTCCATTGCTTTTAAAAATTTCTCTACTATTTCTTTCTTTAGTCCAATACCTTCACTTGTAACAAATCCTTGAGGGCTTGGTGAACTGTCTGAGCTGATGTTGAGTTCCCCGCTGTGCTTGGTGCGAATTGTCCCAAAACCAGGAACCTTATAGTCTCAATCCAGGAGCTTTTCTCATCCAAATTACGTGGGAACTTACCGGCTAGGCACCTTGACCCCTGAAGAGTTCTTAAGCAAGGAGGAAGTTCCCAATATGGGCCACCATGTGTCTCTTCTGTCTCCGTCTTGCAGAAAGGAGCGACACCATGACATTCTTCTCAAAGCGGTTTATTCAGGAACTTTTCTTTCTGCATTCAGGTAGCAATCTTTCTTTTCCTTTTTCTTCTGTCTCCCTCATCTCCCTCCCAGCCCCGAGCACACTCCCTTATTTCCTCCCTCAACTCTGCCTCCTCAGTCCAGACTGTGTAATCTCAGTTCATAGGTCCAAGTCACATGGCCTGATCTTGTGTCATGAGGCGCCTGCACAGCTCTCACAATGGATGTGGCTAGTTTCAGGTATGTAAGGAAGTTAGGTGCTAGTCATGAGACTTAGTTGTAGTCCCGGGTGCCATCTTAGGACTGCCACCACACCTGCTCCCCACATGTGAGGTTATGTTTGTGTGCTTTTCTTCTCTTTGTTTTGTTGCCAAGACAATTAGTTTCTTGGAATATTACTCAGCTACCAAAAACAATGACTTTATGAAATTCATAGGAAAATGGAGGGAACTGGAAAATATCACCCTGAGTGAGGTAAACCAATCACAGAAAAACACACATGGTATGCACTCACTGATAAGTGGCTATTAGCCCAAATTCTTGAATTGCCCTAGATGCACAGAACACATGAAACTCAAGACAGATGATCAAAATTCGAATGCTTCACTCCTTCTTTAAAAGGGGAACAAGAGTCTGTTTGGTTGATATTTCCTTGGCAGGGAATAGAGAGGCAAATATTAAAACAGAGGCAGAAAGAACACCCATTCAGAGCCTGCCCTACATGTGGCCCATACTTATACAGCCACCCAATTAGACAAGATGGATGAAGCAATGAAGTCAAGGCAGACTGGAACTGGATGTACATCTCTCCTGAGATACACAGCCAGAATACAGCAAATACATAGGCTAATGCCAGTATCAAACCACTGAACTGAGAATGGGACCCCCATTGAAGGAATCAGAGAAAGGACTGGAAGAGCTTGAAGGGGCTTGAGACCCCATATGAACAACAATGCCAAGCAACCAGAGCTTCCAGGGACTAAGCCACTACCCAAAGTCTATACATGGACTAACCCTGGGCTCCAACCTCATAGGTAGCAATGAATAGCCTAGTAAGAGCACCAGTGGAAAGAGTAGCCCTTGGTCCTGCCCAGTGAACGTGATTGTTGGGGGGAGGGAGGTAATGGGGGAAGGATGGGAGGGGAACACCCATATAGAAGGGGAGGGATGGGTTTACTGGGATGTTAGCCTGGAAACTGGGAAAGGGAATAACAATAGAAATGTAAATAAGAAATACTCAAGTTAATGAATTAAAAAAAAGTAAAAAAGAAAAATTTAAAAAGGTTGTCCTCATAATAAACAAACTTGATTCTATACCATAACATGTAAGTTGGTATTAATAAATAATGCTTATTTCCCTGAACTTTGTTCATTATCACCCATATTGTCTCTTTAACTTATTTTGTGCTGACAATAATTCATATAATAAATAGTTCCTAGAGGGGCAAAAAGAAGAGGGACATAGAAGTAAACCTAAAGATGGATGTAAACTGAGGACTCTTCAACAGAAAGCACTAGTGGTAAATAATCATGGGTGATGCACCCTGACAGGTGGCCATTGATTGTTTACATCTCTGTAGTACATGCATGTTTGCAGATATTTTGGGGCATAATTCAATATAAGTGATGTCTCTTTCATATCTAGTCTATTACATATGCAATTAACCTAAGAAAAGTGTCATGAAATATGTCACAGGTTTAATATGCTTCATTATTAAATACTGAAATGTCCTCTTCTACTTTGTTATAATTTGCATACTAGGTTTCATGACTAACTAACATGTTGATACTATAGAAAAATACAAGTTAACAACAGAACAGTAACAAAAATAACAAACTCCAAGGATAGGTAGCTGACAACTTGACAAGAAAAAAAGTATCTCATGGGCAGTAAGATGGCAAAAGAAATGAAGATTATTAAGAACATTGATCAACAGCTCAAAATAACCAAAAATTGTGATGGGGTATAGAAGGAAAGAAAGGCAGTGATCCAGAATCAGAATTTTGAGGCAGTTTTGAGAGATGACAAGGAAGATATCAGGTAACTATGCTATGAGAAATTGAGTGTTTTACACATGATAGGATGTATTTCTGCAGAATCAGAAATCCACACTAGCTGTTTTTTTCTTATTGCTATGACAAAATACCAGAGAAGTGACCCTTAAAGAAGCAGGGGTTTATTTTTTGTTCACAGTTTGAGGGAACAGTCCATAATGGCAGGGAAATAATTGTGGCAATATCTTGAAACAGATGGTCATACTGCCTTTAAAATCAGGAATCATAAAGAGATAATGTTGATGTTCTTCTCTCTTTTCTCTTTTTATTCAATCTGGAAAATCAGACATAGAAAGAGTCTCATTGTATTTAGAAAGGGTCTTCACATCTTATTTAACCCAATCTACATGCTCCTTATAGATATGCGAAAAGATATATCCTAGGTGTTTCTAAACCTTGTCAAGTTGACAGAACATATCAAGCATCACATGGTCTTTGGATTACACTAATATTGTGTATGAGAAATTATGAAGAACAAGAGGAAATCTGTCATAAATTGTGATAGAAATGGAGTTCATACTTTATATAGTTATGGGGGTTATGGGTGACAGAAAGTGAAAAATTACATAAGGAGAAAGTGTATCATATGTGTAAACTGATAGAATATACTCTTATCATTTTAGGATTCATAAAAGTTAGAGTCAGTATAGGCATGTGCCAAATGTTAAGGGCTTCCCTCCCAGAGATTAATTGTTCCTAGACTCCTCAACATAACCAGGATTAAAGTACAATATGAACAGTAGGTGTGGGACATAGAGCTCTTCTGGAGTTGGATTAACATCCTCTATAAGTCTATTCAACAATATGCAACATTGAGCCAAGGAACATTAAAGAGGGGCTTGAGTAATTGTTTACAGCAAGAACAGATGAGGGAGTGTAATAGGAAAGTAAGTGGAAAGAGGTTAAGAGCCAGATGATGAAGAGGACTGTTGTTAAATGCTTTCTTCTGGAAATGACATGGCAGTTGTATGTCGGCGCCAGCATCGACACGGTACCGAGAATCAGGTGAAAGCCTACAGGATGAAAGAAACACACACACACACACACACACACACACACACACACACACACACACACACACACAGGTTATCTTGTCAAACCAGGAGAGAAGGAGAGGAAGAGAGAGAGAGACAGAGACAGAGAGAGAGAGACAGAGACAGAGAGAGAGAGAGAGAGAGAGAGAGAGAGAGAGAGAGAGAGAATGGAAGGAAGAGTGAGAGTGAGGAAGAAGAGTGAGAGTCTCCTGTAGCTTTATTCACCACTTATATACCCAAGTCTCCAGGTAGAAAATAACTGGGAAGCACAGTGGGAAACCCTGGCTCCTGACTACCTGGCTCGTGACTTCAGTAACAAAAGACCGACTAGGAGACCTGAATTAATTAGGGAGAAGTCCCAGAAGACCAGCCTAAATCTCAAGGATAAAGGCTGAGGAAGCAAAAGGCAGAAGTAAATTGACCACCACCCAGGTGTGGTCTAGGTGTGTCAGTTCCACATGCATCAGCCGGGCTCAGCAGAGGTCATGCAGTGGAGACACCGGGTGATTACTACTTGGTCTTTTCTTCCTGTGCCGTAAATACATGGGAGAGGCCTCTGTCCAACAATCCCATGACTTTAACTGTGCCCATACAGTTACAAAGAGGCCAGGCCCAAATCCAATATGGCTCACTACAGTTGTACTTATTAATTCATAACTTACACAGGATTTTCACAACATCAATCCTTCAGAATAATTTTTAACAAGGTTCAGAAAGACCTTACAAATCCTTACCCACATCAGAGATGCTATAAATAGTCACTCAGTCTTCTGTAGTGTAGCTGCTGGTAAGTTGCACACTCCAATTGATGATCACATACCCAAATTTGTATGGATACTATTAATTGGTCTTTGTGGAAATTTTTTTTAAAAGAATAAGACATGACATTAAAAACATCCAGAGGAAGTTGAAATGGGGATTGAGAAGTGGGTAATATCACATTTCACTGTATAACTATATGAAATTCACAAAAAATATTTTTAAAGAAGATGAGTGAAGGGGATGCAATAACACCTTTGTCCCTACTATAAATACTTGGACGGTTGGTCTACTGACAACGTGTGAAAAATCAATTATTAAACAAAACATTTTATATTTCTAATATCTTGTATGAAAGTACATCACTGCAGAGGATTCCAAAACTGTGGTCTTCCCACAAAAGTCAAAGCCTATTATATACAGATGACAGTCTCATACAGGCTGCATCACAGACTCCCCCTTTCCTTAATCTTTTACTTTAAATATGCTCTAGCATTTTCAAAAGACCACTTGCAGCTGAGAAAGGGAAAGAAAGTAGAGCGATGCCTATACTCCTCACCTAGCTTCTTGTTTCTTTACCATTACCACAAATTTTGCTATCAGTAAATTTTTCATTTAGTCGCCATTGTAGGATGGGTAGTCCCACTATTAGGTGTGACCTTGTTGAATGAAGTGTTTCATTGACAGGTAAGATTTTATGTCCTCCTCCTAGCCTCCTGGTAAGTAAGACTAATCTGAAGGCAAAATCTGCTTGCCTTCAGAACAAGATGAATTACTCTCAGCTCTTCCAGTGCCATGCCTGCCTGGATGATTCCATGCTTTCTGACATGATGATAATGGACAGAATCCAAAAACCACAAAGCTACTACAATTAATTGTTGTCCATAATAAGACTTTCCATGGTAATGGGTAAGGGTTTCTCTTCACACACACACACACACACACACACACACACACACACACACACACACACACACACACAAAACAAAACAAAACAAAAACCCAACCAACCAAAGAAACAAAAAACCTCTAACTAAGAGACACATGGTTACCAAATAGGCACAATTTCTTCTGCAACATGGCAATGTTTACATCATGCCGTACCTAAGGGAAAAAAGTCATAGTGCAGTGTAAGTTGTTTTTATGTCACCTCCTTGAACTTAAGTTGTCACAGATTCCATTGCTGCTTCAGCATTATTTTTTTTATTAGATATATTTCTTTACTTACATTTCAAATGTTATGCCTTTTCCTGGTTTCCTGTCCATAAACCCCTTCCCCTTCCCCTCCTCCATATGGATATTCCACCCATCTATCCCCCTTACTGCTCCCCTCCATATTCCCCTGCACTGGGGGTACAACCTTGGCAAGACCAAGGGCTTCTCCTTCCACTGGTGCCCCAACAGGGCTATTCTCTGCTACATATGCTGTTGGAGCCCTGAGTCAGTCCATGTATAGTCTTTCTGTAGTGGTTTAGCTCCTGGGAGTTCTGATTGGTTGGCCTTGTTGTTCTTAAGGGGCTGCAAGCCCCATCAAGCCCTTTTAATACTTCTTCTAATTCCCAACAACTGGATCCTGTTTTCAGTTCAGTGGTTTCCTGCTATCACTGACCTCTGTGTTAGACATGCTCCGGATGTGTCTCTCAGGAAAGATCTATATCAAGTCCCTTTCACCATGGATTTTTTTTTTACATCATCAATCTTATCTAGTTTTGGTGGCTGTATATGTATAGACCACATGTGGGGCAGGTTCTGAATGGTCGTTCCTTCAGAATTCTTATGTGTAAAGTAGAAAGCCTCTTGTTTATCAACACATTTTACAGTCGAAGAATAATTAACATCTTTTATAAAACATTTTATCTAGGGCCAGTAGAATGGCTCACTGAACAAATGTGCTTGCTCATGTAAGAAATAAGTGTTTTGGGGTCCAGTGTTTTAAGAAAGCATGATTATATCTCTTCAAAGTATCAGAGATTCGAAGGGGTGTTGTCTCCCCCAGCCTAAGGCTTGCTGGAGCCTAGTGTTTGATTTCCTCTGAGAGTTTGACAGGTTCAGGCAAGTTGTTCTATGGCATAACACATATTCAGAAAAGGAGGCAGTCCAAGGCCCTAGGTATCCATTAGATAAGGTTTTTTACCTGGAACTAATTAGATATGGTGTTTGAAAATGGGGCTATGCTAGAAGATCATAGTGATTTTATTTCTCTGAAGCACCAGGCTATGGAGACGAGATAGCAGGAATTTTTCGCAACACTGAGCGGTCAAAAACATTGTCATGTGTCAAATCAACATGCAAAAAAAATTTTGAGTCTTCTCTGTACTGTGCTTTATCTGCAGAATTTCTTTTTTAAAAACATCCTTTCTCTTATTAGTCTTCTGTGTATGTTCATAGAACATAGGTTTTGCTTCCCACACTTCCAAGCCTGACAACCTGAGTGTAATGCCTAAGTTCTTCTTCTAGTAGATGAGAACTGTCTCTTCCAAGTTGTCATCTAACCACTACACATATGAGTTGTGTGTGTGTTTGTGTGTGTGTGTGTGTGTGTGTGTGTGTCTGTGTCTGTGTGTGTGTGTGTTCATGCGGGTGCGTGCCTGCACACATGCTTGTGTGCATATGTGTGTAAACCCAGGAATGATATTGTATATCCTGCCCCATCACTCTCCACATTATTCTCTATAAAACTCTCTAGCTGACCATGGAAATCGGTTGCTGTACTTCAAGGCTGAGAAATCCTTTTGTATCCATTCCCACTCTTCCCAGAAATTGTGTGATTACAAGCATATGGACATCTACATGGGAATGGTTACATCAGTTCTTGGAATGGAACAAAATGCTTGAGCATGCCCTCTGAGCCTTCTTTTTTGCTCTGTCTTTTCATTTGCTTAGTAGCTGTCTATAATAACATATGTAAGTAACCAACATATATGCTCATCGGCGGATTAAAAAAGTGTCATTTATACACAATGAAATCTGCTATATGATGAAAAGAGAAAATTATATTTCTATTTGTAGTGATATGGATGCATCTGGGAGATATTATACTAAGTAAGTAACCCAGGCCCATAAAGATAAATGCCATATGACTGCATATACTTGTGGAGCTGTGGATTTTTAAACAGTTCATTTCATAGAAGCAGAGAGTAGATAGTTATCATCAACATTGGGGAGGCAAGCAGAAGTTGGGAGAGGTTGATCATTAGGTAATTTGAGTTAAGAGTAAGGCATTTGTATTCTTTATTGCACAATAGAATAAGCATAAAAAATGGTAGTATTATCAATGGATAATCAGGGCCAGAGCCTGGTCTCTGACAGCCTTAACAAGTGAGCCTAGGCCACTTGTCATTTGTCCAATTCAAGAAAGAATTTTAAAAAAGAGAAGGGACGTTTATTCTAAACGGTCACACCAGGAATAGGAGCAAAGAACTATAGTGACACCAACTTCAGGTTCATCTTTGATCTTCTGTCATTAGGCTTAGGTTTAAGAAGATAGGTGCTCAGTTCTTGTCAAGCTGTGCTCCTGCCAATTACCTTCAGGATTTCCTACAAGTGGACCTGACATGCTGTCAACACTGTGGGAAATCTTCCCAGGACACAAACTCCTTCTCTGTCTGGCACCAGGCTTCTGTCTTTTTCTTCTCCAAGAGTGAGATTCCTGGGAAATTTCATAGGGAAAACTCTTCAAGTCATTTGAAAATCAAAAGAAGGAGCACAGGGGTCTGTTTAGAATAGCTTTTCTTCTATCAGGACAGTTAAAGTGCACCATGTGTTTCAAGGAATATTTAGGCTTTAAGTTTTTTCAGCAATCCTTTGGAGAGTCACTTTTATGTCTTTATTCTACACAATTCATTCTCTGAATTGCTATTGTGAACAGACTGTACTCTCATTATCTTTGGAATCAACCCTATTTCTTCACAGATCAGCATTTGTTTTAAGTCTGAGTTTCTTTTGTTTTAGTCCATATTTCGGTGACTGATAGAGTTAAGCTTGGAGTTATTTTGTATTTTTATCTTTTTAGCTTCTATTTATTGTAGTTTCCTATTTAATTTTGTATACCCTCTTGCCTTTTGTTAATTTAGTTTTTTTTCTTTCTTTCTTTCTTTTTTTTTTTTTTTTTTTTTTTTTGCTGTAGTTGTTGGAGTTCTTTTGTTTCTTTGTTTTTTTGGTGAGGATTTCCTGTGTTCCAGGATGTCCATGGAACTCCTTAAGTAGCAAAAATAATACTAATCTCCTGGTTGATTTACCCCCACCCACAGAGAATTCTGGGAATTCAGACATGTGCGGTCATGCCTGGTTTATGCAGTGGTTTATATAGAGCCCAGTGCTTTTATCTCTTACATGATAGACCACCATTGGATTACCCCTAATGGATTAAAATATAAATTATAGAATTTATTAAAAATAAATGTTTGTTTGATAATTTCTTTTAAATGAGGGAATATGTTAACTAATATTGCATTTATTACTTTCATGTTTTAAGATAATTCAGAAACAATATTCTTAATAAGAAAGAAACAAAAATGTATCTTGCTTTTTTCAGACTCTTTGATTTTTCTTCCATCCATCTGACTTTTTACAAGAAATTATATGTATAATAGGATATTAATTGTATTGGATTAGATTCCTTGGAACTGCAGTTAAAGGTCATTTTAATCCTATATCTGTGTATGTTGTAAACTTAAGTTATGTGTATGATGGAAACTGAACTCAACTCGGGTCATCTGCAAAATAAGCAAGTACACTTTTATTTTAATTGGATTTTTTTTTAAGTTTTTATTTCTAGAGCAAGTACACTTAATTGATACATCATCTCTCCAGGTCCACAAAGGAAATTTAGAATAGTCACTTATGTTGTTTCTGGTGGCATATGAAGTTATATCTTAGAGGTTGTTGCATTATCATCTTAACAGAGTATAGAATCTTGACATAATGTAAACAATGATGTGAACAGTGATGTGGAAGTATAAGTTGAATAAACCCTTTCCTCTCAAACTTGCTTCTTGTTCATGATGTTTGTGCAGAAATAGAGAACCTGACTATATTCTTCTGTCATTTTGCACTACAAATTGATCCAAAGTTGGATTCTTAGCATTGTTAATTATGAAAGTGAAATATTGAAATATTGATCAACACTGACAAACCTTGAAGATACAACACATCCTTCAGTATCAAAACATCCATCAGTACCAAATATCCTCAATTTTCTTTTATTTCCATTTATTTATTTATTCATCTATTTATAAATTTTTGGTATTTCAAAACAATTTCTTTGTGTAGTTCTGTCTTTTCTGAAACTAGTTCTTTAAATAAGCCTGACCTTTGTGCTAGGATTAAAGGTGTGTGCCAACATGAAAAACCTTCTTTATAAAAGTGATAGGCTCATCATCTCATTATCTCATTAGTATGGAACTTATATAAAATCTTTAATAAATGGTGAAAATACATATGTATGTGATAATAATATAAAATGTATGATTTATTATGAATAAATATTTGGTTTTTATACCCTTGTTATAACTACAAGTAAATATTTCTTAAGCATAAGAGAAAAGAGTTTAAGGAACCCTGACCTGTACGAATGGGGGTGCCTCTGGCAATCAGCATTCTGGAGAAGACTTGGGAGTGCCCAGTCTGACACTGAACGAGAATATTTATTTCATTTTTCTGCCCACAGCATTTCTTCTTCTCTACAGCAAAATCATGTAACAAATTTTGTCTCCCAGAGGACACAGGGGATTGTAACAATACTTCTATTTTATTCTTTTGATGTGTGATTAAAAACTTTCAAAACCAAAGTTTTAGTACACTACACATTGATTTGAAATATTTCATGTCTTTTTACTTCAAGAATCATTCTGATTTATTTCAGAAATCATTTTGCTATGTTTTGAAGGAACACCTCTCACTGGCATTTTGAATTAAGAATATTTATGTCACAGTGAATTTTTTCAGCAGCTGTATACTTATTTGAGATTTGAAGGTGTTCTTAAATCAATCTGATGCCTATATTCTGAAGATACTCATCCACCTATAACATTGGAGTTGCTAAGGGGAAAGATAATTCAGATGTGTAAGGCTCTGCAAAGGAGAGGCGCTTCAAGATTGTTCTAGTGATCAACAAACTCTATTGTGAAAAGATGAACATTTGATTAGAGAGTACAGTTCAAGAGCAAAAGAGCTTTTATATCTCCAGGTTATCTTTTATGTATCAGTTCAATAAACACTCTAGCAAAATAGCTGAATCTCAGAGTGAGATAATGAGAGTTTCTGCCTCCAAGAAGTTCAGGAATTAGAAAGATTAACAGAAAGTTTTCAACTAGTAATACATCTAGTATGACACAGTCGATTATATTGAAACAGTATAAGTTATTAAGTAAGAATATAGAAAGCATATGCTTTGACCTGTGAAGAGCAAAGAATGATGCCAGAGTGAGAGGATTAGAACCATAAACCTTGTCAATAAACAACTGTGTATTAGCATAAAAGACCCTAGTATACAGTAGAGTGGGCAGGAAAACCTGTAATATTTTTCTGGATAAATGAGTGACGTTAAATATAATTGTCTATTTAAGAAGTAATATGTGTTAATGTGTTTATGGCTCAAGCAAAATTTACAAAATTGTGGTTTTATTTATGTTGTCTGTTTCATTGTTCATTTGTTTTGTTTTTGTTTTCGTTTTGTTCTGACTAATGTCACTTAGTAAAATGCTGGTTAGGACAATTCACTAGGGTGACATCACCCACAGTGTACACCACAATTCTGAAGGAAGGAGCTTCTTAGAATAAGAGTAAGGACTTATTGATTGCTAATGCTATTGTTAGTAAAGTGTTTTTTCAGTCTGTTTTGTCCTCTCATCATCTTTTCCTATGTTACAAAAATTTTGGTTTTCTCTTCTGTCATTGCAAGATCCCATGTTCATGCTCTAATGGAACTATTTTAAGATGTTCATAGAAGTTAAATTTGTTATGACTAGTAGTCACTTGTTTGTTTATATTCTTGGATTTTATGATTCTCAAGATGATCCTGTTAAAATTAGGATCTGAATTTCAGATGCTCATTTGGTGAGTCATGGGCATAAAGATTTTATAAGATTAAGATTTCCTCATCTCCTTCATATTACACCCATATGCTGTGGGGTAATAATCTCATATTATTGCAGTCCTTTTACACATATATGTGAATGATAGGCTTTCTAGACAAAAATGCTTACGGTATTTCAAATTTGTAGCTAGTTATAAAAGAAGGCACTTAGAACTGCCAGTCCACTTTGAGCTCCTGAGTGAGGGTAGTTATCTAGGGTTACTGATGAGTTTATTCTGAGGGATGGACAAAGAAGATCCCCTTTGACAAGAAAGTGCAGTCATAGTTGTAGAGGGAGGGCAAGTGAAGGGTGTTATAGCTGGAGATCTGAGACAAGGATCCGAAAGCAACAGCTGTTAGCTGAAAATTCAGACAGAAAGTAATAGTTGTAAATATTGAGCCACCATTCAGTTTTCTCATGTCCTGGACTGGATAAATGGAAAAAAGTAAACTGAGTTCTAGCAATCATATTTTCCTCTTCTTGCTTGTACAAGCTATAACCAGTGTTTCAGGCCCCTGTTGCTATGCCTTTCCTGCCATGGTAGAATGTAACTTCAAAATTCAATGACAGGTGAAAAGTCAACATTTACTTGCTTAGGTTTCTTTGTAACAGCAGCAAGAAAATTAAACTAAAGTAACTAAGATAGAAAAGAAAATCCTAAGGAGTGGGCTGTTGCTGTGATAAAACCTGACTATGGGGTTTATAACATTTTGAAAGCTGGTTTTCAGGATGAATAGGGGGATTTGGCACTATGGGCTGTGGAAATGCTAGAATGCTCCAAAGAAACTTAACAAATACAGAATTCCTGGGTCTTCAGATAAAACAATTTCCAGTTTTCTGAGGAACTTACAGATTGATTTCCAAAGTGTTATATCAGTTTACAATCACACCAGCAATGGAAGAGTGTTTTTCTTACTCTACATCCTCAACAGCATTTGCTGTGACTTGAGATTTTTGATTTTGTTTGTGTTTTTTAATCTTAGACATGCAGAATGTTATAAATGGAATATCAGGGCAATTTTGATTTGAATTTCACTGATGAATAAAGATGTTGTACATGTCTTTATGTGCTTCTTGGTCATTCAAAATTCCTCTGTTGAGAATTCTGTGTTTAGCTCCATACCGACTATTTAATTGGGTGATTTGGTTGTTTGGAAGTTAATTTTTAAGTTCTTAATATATTTTAGAAATCATCCCTTTACTGGATGTAGGGTTAGTGAAGATCTTTACCCAGTATGTAGGTTGTTCTGTTGTACTTTTGATAGTGTCCTTTACCTTACAGAAGATTTTCATTTTCAAATGTTCCCATATATCAATGGTTGTTCATAAAGCCTGAACCACTGGTGTTCAGTGTTTCCTCTGTGCCTAGGAGTTACAGACTATTTCCTACATTGTTCTTCTATAAGATACAGTGGATCTGGTTTTATATTGAGGTCCTTGATTGACTTGAACGTGAGGATTATTCAAGGTCATATATAAGGATTAATTGTGTTCTTCTATATGGATACCACCAGTTATACTAGCATAAGTTTTTTCAAGATGCTTTCTTTTTTCACCTTATGCTTTGGCCTTATTTTCAATGATCAAGTGTCCCTTGGTGTGTTAAGGTGATGGCAACCCCATAGGAAGAATAACAGTGTCAGCTAACCTGGACCCTGGGAGCACTCACAGTCTAAGCCATCAACCTAAAAGCCTATAAAGGCTGGTTTGAGGTCCCCAGCAAGTATGTTGGAGAAAACTCACTACCATATCTGACTCCAAGGAGAGAGGCTAGGTCTAGATCTGTACAGACTTGATACCGCAGAGAAAGGGCTTTGTCTAACCTCAATGGACAGGATCTGCCTCATCATATAGAACCTTGATGCCCCAGATAAGTAGGATGTCCATGGCAGCATTCTCTCCGGGGTGATGGTTTAGGAACTCTGTGAAGGACCATGGTGGCAGAAAAAGTTGGCATAAAAATAAATAAAACAATTACTTCTTTTTAAAAAAGAAAAGAGAAGAGTAAATGAGAAGACTCAAAAAATAAAAGAAAAAGAAAGGAAGAAGAAAGTAAGGAAGGAAGGAGATAGGAAGGAATTAAGGAAGCAATAAAGAAAGGAAGGATGGAAGAAATTTAGTAAGTCTGAACAGTACAATCTGGAGAGTACAGAAAGCATAGAGAAATTCAGATCATTGAAGCTGAGCCCATGATGTTTGAGAGACGACCAAACACTATGTAGGATAACAGGTTCAAACCCATTCATGGTCTGTTCTGGCCATGGCACTGGGATCTTTTTGTTTGTTCTCTGATAATCTGGATGAGATATTCCAAAGTAATAGAATAATTTTGTTTATAAACCAGACATCTCATGTTTCAGCTGCCATATCTTTTAAATTACTAGCTGTTTACTCTTAAAATGTGAAGAAAAATAAATTCCTCATCTTTGGGCTTCTTTGGTGTTATGTCCTTTTCCACAGTAATAAGTAATTTATAGAGACTCAAGGTTTAAGTAACAACATTTTGCCTGGGAAGAAACAGTTGTCCTTTTAATATTCTCTGCCACAATTCTGTATTTGATCATTATTAATGGTCATCTTTAATGAGAATTTTCTATTTTATCTATTCACATTCTTGTTCAAAGAACACATGTCAACCAGCTAACAAAAAAAATATCTTGCAAAGGCATTTACTGAATATGAAGAATTCAGTTTTATTTACCTTTCTTCTATACTGTGTTTGACACAGTGTTTGTTAGGGATTGTCACATAGATAAGGAAGCAAAGAATCATAGTAATTTTTATTTCATTGTATATGGTAGATTTTCCAAAAAAGAAAAACATGCAATGCACATGAACTACCATGGTGCTGTGGGAGAGGAGGACACAGTTACTCCCTTACTTCTCTACATTATACTAACTTTTGACTTAGAACAACTTCACTGTAGGCCTTCCCTTGTCCTATCATTATTGTGTGTGGCTTTCCAATCTCCCATTATTTTACTTCATAGTACAATTTATTTAATTGGCATGTGTATCTTCCCATTAGAAAATCATTATCATTATGAAGATATCCATTACCAAAACAACAGGCAACAGTGGATGCCGTAAACCTTCACATTTTAACTCTTTTCAGTCCAATTCTAGTGGTGGTCTTCTCTTGTTTCTTCTATCCTTGGAACCACAAAATATCCCAATATCCCAAAGTCTTCATTTTCCTCTCTATCTTTCTAAAAGATCTCACTGACTTTACCCCCAACACATTATGCTCTATATTAGTTCTTCAAAATAATTGATGTGGCTCCCAAACCCCGTGGGAGAGAGACCTCACCGCCTGATCAGGTGGGCACTCCTGAGGCTGCAGAGCGGAGGAGACCACCAACACTGCCCACCCCTGCCCACATCCCTGGCCCAAGAGACAACTGTATAAGGCCTCTGGGTTCCCGTAGGGGAGGGCCCGGGAGCGGCAGGACCCCTGCGCCTGAGACACTGCCGGAACCTGAAGGAAACAGACCGGATAAACAGTTCTCTGCACCCAAATCCCGAGGGAGGGAGAGCTGAACCTTCAGAGAGGCGGACACGCCTGGGAAACCAGAAGAGACTGCACTCTGTGCACATCCAGGCGCCAGAGGAAAACACCAAACGCCATCTGGAACCCTGGTGCACGGAGGCTCCCGGAAAGAGCGGCGCAGATCTTCCCGGTTGCTGCCACAGCGGAGAGGACTTAGGCAGTACCCCACGAGCAAACTTGAGCCTTGGATCTGCAGGTAGGACCAACTTTTCGCTTGCAAGAAACCTGCCTGGTGAACTCAGGACACACAGAGGCAAAATTCCTCTAAGGCCGGGCACTTCCTGTGTTTATCGGAAGTCCCACACCGGCGGATCCCGGACCGCAGCAGCTCTCTGCTCCCAAACTCCGTGGGAGAGAGACCCCACCGCCTGATCAGGTGGGCACTCCTGAGGCTGCAGAGCGGAGGAGACCACCAACACTGCCCACCCCTGCCCACATCCCTGGCCCAAGAGGCAACTGTATAAGGCCTCTGGGTTCCCGTAGGGGAGGGCCCGGGAGCGGCAGGACCCCTGCGCCTGAGACACTGCCGGAACCTGAAGGAAACAGACCGGATAAACAGTTCTCTGCACCCAAATCCCATGGGAGGGAGAGCTGAACCTTCAGAGAGGCAGACACGCCTGGGAAACCAGAAGAGATTGCACTCTGTGCACATCCAGGCGCCAGAGGAAAACACCAAACGTCATCTGAAACCCTGGTGCACGGAGGCTCCCGGAAGGAGCGGCACAGATTTTCCCGGTTGCTGCCACAGCAGAGAGGACTTAGGCAGTACCCCACGAGCAAACTTGAGCCTTGGAACCACAGGTAGGACCAATTTTTCCCCTGCAAGAAACCTGCCTGGTGAACTCAAGACACAGGCTCACAGGAACAGCTGAAGACCTGTAGAGAGGAAAAACTACACGCCCGAAAGCAGAACACTCTGTCCCCATAACTGGCTGAAAGAAAACAGGAAAACAGGTCTACAGCACTCCTGACACACAGGTTATAGGACAGTCTAGCCACAGTCAGAAATAGCAGAACAAAGTAACACTAGAGATAATCTGATGGCGAGAGGCAAGCGCAGGAACCCAAGCAACAGAAACCAAGACTACATGGCATCATCGGAGCCCAATTCTCCCACCAAAGCAAACACGGAATATCCAAACACACCAGAAAAGCAAGACCTAGTTTCAAAATCATATTTGATCATGATGCTGGAGGACTTCAAGAAAGACATAAAGAACTCCCTTAGAGAACAAGTAGAAGCCTACAGAGAGGAATCGCAAAAATCCCTGAAAGAATTCCAGGAAAACACAATCAAACAGTTGAAGGAATTAAAAATGGAAATAGAAGCAAAACAGAAAGAACACATGGAAACAACCCTGGACATAGAAAATCAAAAGAAAAGACAAGGAGCTGTAGATACAAGCTTCACCAACAGAATTCAAGAGATGGAAGAGAGAATCTCAGGAGCAGAAGATTCCATAGAAATCATTGACTCAACTGTCAAAGATAATGTAAAGCGGAAAAAGCTACTGGTCCAAAACATACAGGAAATCCAGGACTCAATGAGAAGATCAAACCTAAGGATAATAGGTATAGAAGAGAGTGAAGACTCCCAGCTCAAAGGACCAGTAAATATCTTCAACAAAATCATAGAAGAAAACTTCCCTAACCTAAAAAAAGAGATACCAATAGGCATACAAGAAGCCTACAGAACTCCAAATAGATTGGACCAGAAAAGAAACACCTCCCGTCACATAATTGTCAAAACACCAAACGCACAAAATAAAGAAAGAATATTAAAAGCAGTAAGGGAAAAAGGTCAAATAACATATAAAGGGAGACCTATCAGAATCACACCAGACTTTTCGCCAGAAACTATGAAGGCCAGAAGATCCTGGACAGATGTCATACAGACGCTAAGAGAACACAAATGCCAGCCCAGGTTACTGTATCCTGCAAAACTCTCAATTAACATAGATGGAGAAACCAAGATATTCCATGACAAAACCAAATTTACACAATATCTTTCTACAAATCCAGCACTACAAAGGATAATAAAGGGTAAAGCCCAACATAAGGAGGCAAGCTATACCCTAGAAGCAAGAAACTAATCATCTTGGCAACAAAACAAAGAGAATGAAAGCACACAATCATAACCTCACTTCCAAATATGAATATAACGGGAAGCAATAATCACTATTCCTTAATATCTCTCAATATCAATGGCCTCAACTCCCCAATAAAAAGACATAGATTAACAAACTGGATACGCAACGAGGACCCTGCATTCTGCTGCCTACAGGAAACACACCTCAGAGACAAAGACAGACATTACCTCAGAGTGAAAGGCTGGAAAACAATTTTCCAAGCAAATGGTCAGAAGAAGAAAGCTGGAGTAGCCATTCTAATATCAAAAAAATCAATTTTCAACTAAAAGTCATCAAAAAAGATGAGGAAGGACACTTCATATTCATCAAAGGAAAAATCCACCAAGATGAACTCTCAATCCTAAATATCTATGCCCCAAATACAAGGGCACCTACATATGTAAAAGAAACCTTACTAAAGCTCAAAACACACATTGCACCTCACACAATAATAGTGGGAGACTTCAACACCCCACTCTCATCAATGGACAGATCATGGAAACAGAAATTAAACAGAGATGTAGACAGACTAAGAGAAGTCATGAGCCAAATGGACTTAACGGATATTTATAGAACATTCTATCCTAAAGCAAAAGGATATACCTTCTTCTCAGCTCCTCATGGTACTTTCTCCAAATTGACCATATAATTGGTCAAAAAACGGGCCTCAACAGGTACAGAAAGATAGAAATAATCCCATGCGTGCTATCGGACCACCACGGCCTAAAACTGGTCTTCAATAACAATAAGGGAAGAATGCCCACATATACGTGGAAATTGAACAATGCTCTACTCAATGATAACCTGGTCAAGGAAGAAATAAAGAAAGAAATTAAAAACTTTTTAGAATTTAATGAAAATGAAGGTACAACATACCCAAACTTATGTGACACAATGAAAGCTGTGCTAAGAGGAAAACTCATAGCGCTGAGTGCCTGCAGAAAGAAACAGGAAAGAGCATATGTCAGCAGCTTGACAGCACACCTAAAAGCTCTAGAACAAAAAGAAGCAAATACACCCAGGAGGAGTAGAAGGCAGGAAGTAATCAAACTCAGAGCTGAAATCAACCAAGTAGAAACAAAAAGGACCATAGAAAGAATCAACAGAACCAAAAGTTGGTTCTTTGAGAAAATCAACAAGATAGATAAACCCTTAGCCAGACTAACGAGAGGACACAGAGAGTGCGTCCAAATTAACAAAATCAGAAATGAAAAGGGAGTCATAACTACAGATTCAGAGGAAATTCAAAAAATCATCAGATCTTACTATAAAAACCTATATTCAACAAAACTTGAAAATCTTCAGGAAATGGACAATTTCCTAGACAGATACCAGGTATCGAAGTTAAATCAGGAACAGATAAACCAGTTAAACAACCCCATAACTCCTAAGGAAATAGAAGCAGTCATTAAAGGTCTCCCAACCAAAAAGAGCCCAAGTCCAGACGGGTTTAGTGCAGAATTCTATCAAACCTTCATAGAAGACCTTATACCAATATTATCCAAACTATTCCACAAAATTGAAACAGATGGAGCCCTACCGAATTCCTTCTATGAAGCCACAATTACTCTTATACCTAAACCACACAAAGACCCAACAAAGTAAGAGAACTTCAGACCAATTTCCCTTATGAATATCGACGCAAAAATACTCAATAAAATTCTGGCAAACCGAATCCAAGAGCACATCAAAACAATCATCCACCATGATCAAGTAGGCTTCATCCCAGGCATGCAGGGATGGTTTAATATAAGGAAAACCATCAACGTGATCCATCATATAAACAAACTGAAAGAACAGAACCATATGATCATTTCATTAGATGCTGAGAAAGCATTTGACAAAATTCAACACCCCTTCATGATAAAAGTCCTGGAAAGAATAGGTATTCAAGGCCCATACCTAAACATAGTAAAAGCCATATACAGCAAACCAGTTGCTAACATTAAACTAAATGGAGAGAAACTCGAAGCAATCCCACTAAAATCAGGGACTAGACAAGGCTGCCCACTCTCTCCCTACTTATTCAATATAGTTCTTGAAGTTCTAGCCAGAGCAATCAGACAACAAAAGGAGATCAAAGGGATACAGATCGGAAAAGAAGAGGTCAAAATATCACTATTTGCAGATGACATGATAGTATATTTAAGTGATCCCAAAAGTTCCACCAGAGAACTACTAAAGCTGATAAACAACTTCAGCAAAGTGGCTGGGTATAAAATTAACTCAAATAAATCAGTTGCCTTCCTCTATACAAAAGAGAAACAAGCCGAGAAAGAAATTAGGGAAACGACACCCTTCATAATAGACCCAAATAATATAAAGTACCTCGGTGTGACTTTAACCAAGCAAGTAAAAGATCTGTACAATAAGAACTTCAAGACACTGAGGAAAGAAATTGAAGAAGACCTCAGAAGATGGAAAGATCTCCCATGCTCATGGATTGGCAGGATTAATATGGTAAAAATGGCCATTTTACCAAAAGCAATCTACAGATTCAATGCAATCCCCATCAAAATACCAATCCAATTCTTCAAAGAGTTAGACAGAACAATTTGCAAATTCATCTGGAATAACAAAAAACCCAGGATAGCTAAAGCTATCCTCAACAATAAAAGGACTTCAGGGGGAATCACTATACCTGAACTCAAGCAGTATTACAGAGCAATAGTGATAAAAACTGCATGGTATTGGTACAGAGACAGACAGATAGACCAATGGAATAGAATTGAAGACCCAGAAATGAACCCACACACCTATGGTCACTTGATTTTTGACAAAGGAGCCAAAACCATCCAATGGAAAAAAGATAGCATTTTCAGCAAACGGTGCTGGTTCAACTGGAGGTCAACATGTAGAAGAATGCAGATCGATCCATGCTTATCACCCTGTACAAAGCTTAAGTCCAAGTGGATCAAGGACCTCCACATCAAACCAGACACACTCAAACTAATAGAAGAAAAACTAGGGAAGCATCTGGAACACATGGGCACTGGAAAAAATTTCCTGAACAAAACACCAATGGCTTATGCTCTAAGATCAAGAATCGACAAATGGGATCTCATAAAACTGCAAAGCTTCTGTAAGGCAAAGGACACTGTGGTTAGGACAAAACGGCAACCAACAGATTGGGAAAAGATCTTTACCAATCCTATAACAGATAGAGGCCTTATATCCAAAATATACAAAGAACTCAAGAAGTTAGACCGCAGGGAAACAAATAACCCTATTAAAAAATGGGGTTCAGAGCTAAACAAAGAATTCACAGCTGAGGAATGCCGAATGGCTGAGAAACACCTAAAGAAATGTTCAACATCTTTAGTCATAAGGGAAATGCAAATCAAAACAACCCTGAGATTTCACCTCACACCAGTGAGAATGGCTAAGATCAAAAACTCAGGTGACAGCAGATGCTGGCGAGGATGTGGAGAAAGAGTAACACTCCTCCATTGTTGGTGGGATTGCAGACTGGTAAAACCATTCTGGAAATCAGTCTGGAGGTTCCTCAGAAAATTGGACATTGAACTGCCTGAGGATCCAGCCATACCTCTCTTGGGCATATACCCAAAAGATGCCTCAACATATAAAAGAGACACGTGCTCCACTATGTTCATCGCAGCCTTATTTATAATAGCCAGAAACTGGAAAGAACCCAGATGCCCTTCAACAGAGGAATGGATACAGAAAATGTGGTACATCTACACAATGGAATATTACTCAGCTATCAAAAACAACGAGTTCATGAAATTCGTAGGCAAATGGTTGGAACTGGAAAATATCATCCTGAGTGAGCTAACCCACTCACAGAAAGACATACATGGTATGCACTCATTGATATGTGGCTATTAGCCCAAATGCTTGAATTACCCTAGATCCCTAGAACAAAGGAAACTCAAGACGGATGATCAAAATGTGAATGCTTCACTCCTTCTTTAAATGAGGAAAAAGAATACCCTTGGCAGGGAAGGGAGAGGCAAAGATTAAAACAGAGACTGAAGGAACACCCATTCAGAGCCTGCCCCACAGGTGGCCCATACATATACAGCCACCCAATTAGACAAGATGGATGAAGCAAAGAAGTGCATACCGACAGGAGCCGGATGTAGATCGCTCCTGAGAGACACAGCCAGAATACAGCAAATACAGAGGCGAATGCCAGCAGCAAACCACTGAACTGAGAATAGGTCCCCCGTTGAAGGAATCAGAGAAAGAACTGGAAGAGCTTGAAGGGGCTCGAGACCCCAAAAGTACAACAATGTCAAGCAACCAGAGCTTCCAGGGACTAAGCCACTACCTAAAGACTATACATGGACTGACCCTGGACTCTGTCCCCATAGGTAGCAATGAATATCCTAGTAAGAGCACCAGTGGAAGGGGAAGCCCTGGGTCCTGCTAAGACTGAACCCCCAGTGAACTAGACTATGCGGGGAGGGTGGCAATGGGGGGAGGTTTGGGAGGGGAACACCCATAAGGAAGGGGAGGGGGGAGGGTGATGTTTGTCCGGAAACCGGGAAAGGGAATAACACTTGAAATGTATATAAGAAATACTCAAGTTAATAAAAAAAAAAAAAATAAAATAAAATAAAAAAATAATTGATGTACACTTTAAATAAATAAATTAATGGAGATTTTAAACAAAATGTAGGAATTTTCTATTTTATCAATAAATGTCATAGCCAAATCTCTCTGTCATTTCGCTCTCTCTCTCTCTCTCTCTCTCTCTCTCTCTCTCTCTCTCTCTCTCTCCACCCCCACTCTCTCTCTCCCTCTCTCTGACTTTCTTTCATTTTATTTTGACAAGGCTTCAGATGTCAGCTTACCATCTCTCATACTGATTCATTCAAACAACTACTTTTAATAGTTTTTCTTGACTATATTTTAACTGACATGTTTTAAAAATAAAATTACTGTTTCTTCTGGGTTATTCAGATTTGGTTATAATTAATTACTTTTGAAAAGATGGGTTTATTCTACTGTTGCTTTTTTCTCAGCTCTTTATGGCTAAAGGTTTGCTTCTCAGCTTCTGTATCTGGGATGTATCAGGCTGTTTAAAAAGATGAACATTAAGATGAGGCTAGGGACAGGTGTTCAGTGCCTATTAAGCTCTATTTAGGTATTTATGTTCTATTCTTGATGTAACTGGAAAACACTGGAGAAGTTTGAAAATCAAGTCATGTGACCTACATCCACCTTACTGCTTTTTCTAGTGTGTGCGTATGTGTGTGTGTGTGTGTGTGTGTGCGTGTGTGTGTGTGTTTGTGTGCAAGAGATCAGAGATTGATGTCTAGTGTCTTTCTCTACAGCTTTCTACATTTTTTTTTGAGACAGAACCTTTTTCTGTTTCTGAAGCTGGATTATTTGGCTAGTTTTCTGACTAGCAAGCCCCAGGGATCTTTCTGTTTCCATGTCCATGTTGTTAGGATTTAAAACACACAATTTCATATTTCAAATAAAAAAGATGAGAGGTTTTCATTTCTTTATATATATATATATATATTTTAATTTCATATATGATGTAACCTCTTTTTGATTTTCTTTTCTTTTTTTTTCTTTCTTCACTTGAGTATTTCTTAATTACATTTCAATTGTTATTCCCTTTCCAGGTTTCCAGGCCAACATCCACCTAACCACTCCCCCTCACATTATATATGGGCTTTCCCTCCCCATCCTCCCCCCATTACCATCCTCCCCGCAACAGTTATGTTCACTAGGTGTTTAGTCTTGGGAGGACCAAGGGTGCCCTTCCACTGGCTCCCTTACTACCCTATTCATTACTACCTATGAGGTTGGAGCCAGGGTTAGTCCATGTATAGTCTTTGGGTAGTGGCTTAGTCCCTGGAAGCTCTGGTTGGTTGGCATTGTTGTTCATATGGGGTCTCAAGTCCCTTCAAGCTCTTCCAGTCCTTTCTCTGATTCCTTCAACGGGGATCCGATTCTCAGTTCAGTGGTTTGATGCTGGCATTCACCTATGTATTTGCTATATTCTGGCTGTGTCTCTCAGGAGATCTACATCCGGGTCCTATCGGCCTCCACTTCTTTGCTTCATCCATCTTATCTAGTTTGGTAGCTGTATATGTAAGGGCCACATGTGGTGCAGGCTCTGAATGAGTGTTCCTTCTGCCTCTGTTCTAAATTTTGCCTCCCTATTCCCTGCCAAGGATATTCTTGTTCCCCTTTTAAAGAAGGAGTAAAGCATTCACAATTTGGTCATCCTTCTTGAGTTTCAAGTGGTTTGTGCATCTAGGTCAATTCAAGCATTTGGGCTAATATCCACTTATCAATGAGTGCATACCATGTGTGTTTTGCTGTGATTGGGTTACCTCACTCAGGATCATATTTTCCAGTCCCATTCATTTGCCTATGAATTTCATAAAGACGTTGTTTTGATAGCTGTGTAATATTCCATTGTGTAGATGAACCACATTTTCTGTATCCATTCCTCTGTTGAGTGGGTTCTGGGTTCTTTCCAGTTTCTGGCTGTTATAAATAACACTGCTATGAACATAATGGAGCGCGTGTCCTTGTTATATGTTGGGGCATCTTTTGGGTATACGCCCAAAAGAGGTATAGCTGGGTTCTCAGGTAGTACAAATTCTACTTTTCTGAGGAGCCTCCAGACTGATTTACAGAATGGTTTTACCAGTCTACAATCCCACCAACAATGGAGGAGTGTTCCTCTTTCTCCACATCCTCGCCAGCATTTGCTGTCTCCTGTGTTTTTGATCTTAGCCATTCTCACTGGTGTGAAGTGAAATTTCAGGGTTGTTTTGATTTGCATTTCCCTGATGACTAAAAATGTTGAACATTTCTTCAGGTGTTTCTCAGCCACTCTACATTCCTCAGCTGTGAATTCTTTGTTTTGATCTGAACCCCATTTTTAATATGGTTATTTGTCTCCCTGAGGTCTAACTTCTTGAGTTCTTTGTATATTTTAGATATAAGCCCTCTAACTGTTGTAGGATTGGTAAAGATCTTCTCCCAATCTGTTGGTCGTCATTTTGTCCTAACAAAAGTGTCCTTTGCCTTATAAAAGCTTTGCAGTTTTATGAGATCCCATGTTTCTATTCTTGATCTTAGAGCATAGGTCATTGGTGTTTTGTTCAGGAATTTTTTTTCCAGTACCCATGTGTTCGAGATGCTTCCCCACTTTTTCTTCTATTAGTTTGAGTGTATCTGGTTTTATGTTGAAGTCCTTGATCTACTTTGACTTAAGCTTGTACAGGGTGATACGCATGGATCGATATGCATTCTTCTACATACTGACCTCCATTTGAATCACCACCATTTGCTGAAAATGCTATCTTTTTTCCATTGGATTGTTTTGGCTCCTTAGTCAAAAACAAGTGACCATAGGTGTGTGGGTTCATTTCTGGGTCTTCAATTCTATTCCATTGGTCTATCTGTCTGTCTCTGTACCAATACCATGCAGTCTTTATCACTACTGCTCTGTAATACTGCTTGAGTTCAGGGATAGTGATTCCCCTAGAAGTCCTTTTATTGCTGAGGATAGTTTTATGTACCCTGGGTTTTTTGTTAATACAGGTGATTTTGCAAACTGTTCTGTCTAACTCTCTGAAGAATTGGATAGGTATGTTCATGGGGATTGCATTGAATCTGTAGATCGCTTTTGATAAAATGGCCATTTTTACTATATTAAACCTGTCAATCCATGAGCTTGGGAGATCATTCCAACTTCTGAAGTCTTCTTCAATTTCTTCTTCAGAGGCTTGAAGTTCTCATCATACAGATCTTTTCTTTGCTTGTTTAAAGTCACACCAAGTTATTTTATATTATTTGGGACTATTATGAAGGGTGTCGCTTACCTAATTTCTTTCTCGACTTGTTTCTCTTTTGTGTAGAGGAAGGCTACTGATTTATTTGAGTTAATTATATACCCATTCACTTGGCTGAAGTTGTTTATCAGGTTTAGAAGTTCCATGGTGGAACTTTTGGGATCACTTAAATATACTATCATATCATCTGCAAATAGTGATATTTTGACTTCTTTTCCAATCTGTATCCCCTTGATCTTTTGTTGTCTGATTGCTCTGGCTAGAACTTCAAGAACTATATTGAATAAGTAGGTAGAGAGTGGGCAGCCTTGTCTAGTCCCTGATTTTAGTGGATTGCTTTAAGTTTCTCTCCATTTAGTTTAACGTTAGAAACTGGTTTGTTGTATATGATTTTTATGATATCTAGGTATGTGCCTTGAATTTCTATTCTTTCCAGGACTTTTATCATGAAGGGGTGTTGAATTTGTCAAATGCTTTCTCAGCATCTAATGAAAAGATCATGTGGTTTTGTTCTTTCAGTTGTTTATATAATGGATTATGTTGATGGTTTTCTGTATATTAAACCATCCCTGAATGCCTGGGATGAAGCCTACTTGATCATGCTGGATGATTGTCTTGATGTGCTCTTGGATTCAGTTTGCCAGAATTTTATTGAGTATTTTTGTGTCGATATTCATAAGTGAAATTGTTGTGAAGTTCTCTTTCTTGGTTGGGTCTTTGTGTGGTTGAGGTATAAGTGTAATTGTGGCTTCATAGAAGGAATTCGGTAGTACTCCATAAGTTTCAATTTTGTTGAATAGTTTGGATAGTATTGGTATGAGGTCTTCTATGAAGGTCTGATAGATTTCTTCACTGAACCTGTCTGGACCTGGGTTCTTTTTGGTTTGGAGACCTTTAATGACTGCTTCTATTTCTTTGGGAGTTATGGGATTGTTTAAATGGTTTATCTGTTACTGATTTAACTTTGGTACCTGGTATCTGTCTAGGGAATTGTCCATATACCTCAGATTTTCAAGTTTTGTTGAATATAGGCTTTTGCAGTAGAAACTGATGATTTTTTGAATTTTCTCTGATTCTGTAGTTATGTCTCCCTTTTCATTTCTAATTTTGTTAATTTGGACAGACTCCCTGTGTCCTCTTGTTAGTCTGGCTAACGGTTTATCTATCTTGTTGACTTTCTCAAAGAACCAACTTTTGGTTCTGTTGATTCTTTGTATGGTCCTTTTTGTTCTACTTGGTTGATTTCAGCTCTGTGTTTCATTATTTCCTGCTTTCTAGGCCTCCTGGGTGTATTTGCTTCTTTCTGTTCTAGAACTTATCAATGTGCTGTCAAGCTGCTGATATATGCTTTCTCCTGTTTCTCTCTGCAGGCACTCAGAGCTATGAGTTTTCCTCTTTGCACAGCTTTCATTGTATTCCAGAAGTTTGGTTATGTTGTACCTTAATTTTCATTAAATTCTAAGAAGTCTTTGATTTCTTTCTTTATTTCTTCTTTGATCAGGTTATCATTGAGTAGAGCATTGTTCATCTTCTATGCATGTGTGCGTTCTTCCCTTATTTTTATCTTAGACCAGCTTTAGCCTGTGGTGGTCTGAAAAGATGCATGGGATTATTTCTGTCTTTCTCTATGTTGAGGCCTGTTTTATGACCTATTATATGGTCAGTTTTGGAGAAAGTACCATGAGATGGTGAGAAGAAGGTATATCCTTTTGTTTATGGATAGAATGTTAGATAAATAACTGTTAAGTCCATTTGGTTCATGACTTCTTTTAGTATGTCTATGTCTTTGTTTAATGTCTGTTTCCACAGTCTGTCCATTGATGTGAGGGGTGTGTTAAATCTCCAACTACTATTGTGTGAGGTGTAATGTGTGCTTTGTGATTTAATAAGGGTTTTTTTTTATGTATGTAGGTGCCCTTGTATTTGGAGCATAGATATTTTAGGACTGAGAGTTCATCTTGGTCGATTTTTCCTTTGATAAATTTGAAGTGTCCTTTCTTATCTTTTTTGATGACTTTTAGTTGAAAATCGATTTTATTCAATATTAGAATGGCTACTCCAACTTGCTTCTTCAGACCATTTGCTTGGAAAGTTGTTTTCCAGCCTTTCACTTTGAGTTAGTGTATGTCTTTGTCTCTGAGGTATGTTTCCTGTAGGCAGAAGAATGCAGGGTCCTCATTGCATATCTAGTTTGTTAATCTATGTCTTTTTATTGGGGAGTTAGACCATTGATGTTGAGAGGAGAACCTGAACTGCCTTTTCCCAGTGCCTCTGTGAACCAGGTTTCAAGATGGTGTTAGGTGTTTTCCTCTGGAGTCAGAAAATGTGGGCAGAGTGTAGTCTCTTCTGGCCTCTCAGGCATGTCTGCCCCTCAGAAGGTTTAGCTCTCCCTCCCATGGGATTTGGGTGCAGAGAGCTTTTGATCAGTCCCTTCAGGTCCAGGAGGTGACTGGAGCACAGGGGAGCCTTGTGGTTCTTAACCACAGCTGAGATGCGACTCCATTGATTTCCTGACACAAGAGCTTTTTGATTTTCTATTCCCACATGTTAGTGTTATATTTTGCTCAGTTGCACGTGGGTGTAAGGCACTTTGGCTAGAGTATGTTTCAGCCACCGTGAGCCATATTTTTGAAACAACTGATCCTCCTCCTCTAATAGCCATTAATTCTCCTCAGATAAAGATGGCTCTTCTGAGCTCTACCTTTGCCATAACTGATTTGATCTAGTGCAGGTTTTGTGTAGGCAACAAAAGCTACTGTGAATTTATGAGTGCAAATTTTTTTTTATAAACTATTTTTTTTTATTAACTTGAGTATTTCTTATATACATTTCAAGTGTTATTCCCTTTCCCGGTTTCCGGGCAAACATCCCCCTCCCCCCTCCCCTTCCTTATGGGTGTTCCCCTCCCAACCCTCCCGCCATTGCGCCCTCCCCCCATAGTCTAGTTCACTGGGGGTTCAGTCTTAGCAGGACCCAGGGCTTCCCCTTCCACTGGTGCTCTTACTAGGATATTCATTGCTACCTATGGGGTCAGAGTCCAGGGTCAGTCCATATATAGTCTTTAGGTAGTGGCTTAGTCCCTGGAAGCTCTGGTTGCTTGACATTGTTGTACTTTTGGGGTCTCGAGCCCCTTCAAGCTCTTCCAGTTCTTTCTCAGATTCCTTCAACGGGGGACCTATTCTCAGCTCAGTGGTTTGCTGCTGGCATTCGCCTCTGTATTTGGTGTATTCTGGCTGTGTCTCTCAGGAGCGATCTACATCCGGCTCCTGTCGGTCTGCACTTCTTTGCTTCATCCATCTTGTCCAATTGGGTGGCTGTATATGTATGGGCCACCTGTGGGGCAGGCTCTGAATGGGTGTTCCTTCAGTCTCTGTTTTAATCTTTGCCTCTCCCTTCCCAGCCAAGGGTATTCTTTTTCCTCATTTAAAGAAGGAGTGAAGCATTCACATTTTGATCATCCGTCTTGAGTTTCGTTTGTTCTAGGGAACTAGGGTAATTCAAGCATTTGGGCTAATAGCCACATATCAATGAGTGCATACCATGTATGTCTTTCTGTGATTGGGTTAGCTCACTCAGGATGATATTTTCCAGTTCCAACCATTTGCCTACGAATTTCATAGACTCGTTATTTTTGATAGCTGAGTAATATTCCATTGTGTAGATGTACCACATTTTCTGTATCCATTCCTCTGTTGAAGGGCATCTCGGTTCTTTCCATTTTCTGGCTATTATAAATAAGGCTGCGATGAACATAGTGGAGCACGTGTCTCTTTTATATGTTGAGGCATCTTTTGGGTATATGCCCAAGAGAGTTATAGCTGGATCCTCAGGCAGTTCAATGTCCAATTTTCTGAGGAACCTCCAGACTGATTTCCAGAATGGTTTTACCAGTCTGCAATCCCACCAACAATGGAGGAGTGTTCCACTTTCTCCACATCCTCGCCAGCATCTGCTGTCACCTGAGTTTTTGATCTTAGCCATTCTCACTGGTGTGAGGTGAAATCTCAGGGTTGTTTTGATTTGCATTTCCCTTATGACTAAAGATGTTGAACATTTCTTTAGGTGTTTCTCAGCCATTCGGCATTCCTCAGCTGTGAATTCTTTGTTTAGCTCTGAACCCCATTTTTTAATAGGGTTATTTGTTTCCCTGCGGTCTAACTTCTTGAGTTCTTTGTATATTTTGGATATAAGGCCTCTATCTGTTGTAGGATTGGTAAAGATCTTTTCCCAATCTGTTGGTTGCCGTTTTGTCCTAACCACCGTGTCCTTTGCCTTACAGAAGCTTTGCAGTTTTATGAGATCCCATTTGTCGATTCTTGATCTTAGAGCATAAGCCATTGGTGTTTTGTTCAGGAAATTTTTTCCAGTGCCCATGTGTTCCAGATGCTTCCCTAGTTTTTCTTCTATTAGTTTGAGTGTGTCTGGTTTGATGTGGAGGTCCTTGATCCACTTGGACTTAAGCTTTGTACAGGGTGATAAGCATGGATCGATCTGCATTCTTCTATATGTTGCCCTCCAGTTGAACCAGCACCATTTGCTGAAAATGCTATCTTTTTTCCATTGGATGGTTTTGGCTCCTTTGTCAAAAATCAAGTGACCATAGGTGTGTGGGTTCATTTCTGGGTCTTCAATTCTATTCCATTGGTCTATCTGTCTGTCTCTGTACCAATACCATGCAGTTTTTATCACTATTGCTCTGTAATACTGCTTGAGTTCAGGTATAGTGATTCCCCCTGAAGTCCATTTATTGTTGAGGATAGCTTTAGCTATCCTTGGTTTTTTGTTATTCCAGATGAATTTGCAAATTGTTCTGTCTAACTCTTTGAAGAATTGGATTGGTATTTTGATGGGGATTGCATTGAATCTGTAGATTGCTTTTGGTAAAATGGCCATTTTTACCATATTAATCCTGCCAATCCATGAGCATGGGAGATCTTTCCATCTTCTGAGGTCTTCTTCAATTTCTTTCCTCAGTGTCTTGAAGTTCTTATTGTACAGATCTTTTACTTGCTTGGTTAAAGTCACACCGAGGTACTTTATATTATTTGGGTCTATTATGAAGGGTGTCGTTTCCCTAATTTCTTTCTCGGCTTGTTTCTCTTTTGTATAGGGGAAGGCAACTGATTTATTTGAGTTAATTTTATACCCAGCCACTTTGCTGAAGTTGTTTATCAGCTTTAGTAGTTCTCTGGTGGAACTTTTGGGATCACTTAAATATACTATCATGTCATCTGCAAATAGTGATATTTTGACCTCTTCTTTTCCGATCTGTATCCTCTTGATCTCCTTTTGTTGTCTGATTGCTCTGGCTAGAACTTCAAGAACTATATTGAATAAGTAGGGAGAGAGTGGGCAGCCTTGTCTAGTCCCTGATTTTAGTGGGATTGCTTCGAGTTTCTCTCCATTTAGTTTAATGTTAGCAACTGGTTTGCTGTATATGGCTTTTACTATGTTTAGGTATGGGCCTTGAATTCCTATTCTTTCCAGGACTTTTATCATGAAGGGGTGTTGAATTTTGTCAAATGCTTTCTCAGCATCTAATGAAATGATCATGTGGTTCTGTTCTTTCAGTTTGTTTATATAATGGATCACGTTGATGGTTTTCCGTATATTAAACCATCCCTGCATGCCTGGGATGAAGCCTACTTGATCATGGTGGATGATTGTTTTGATGTGCTCTTGAATTCGGTTTGCCAGAATTTTATTGATTATTTTTGCGTCGATATTCATAAGGGAAATTGGTCTGAAGTTCTCTTTCTTTGTTGTGTCTTTGTGTGGTTTATGTATAAGAGTAATTGTGGCTTCGTAGAAGGAATTCGGTAGTGTTCCATCTGTTTCAATTTTGTGGAATAGTTTGGATAATATTGGTATGAGGTCTTCTATGAAGGTTTGATAGAATTCTGCACTAAACCCGTCTGGACCTGAGCTCTTTTTGGTTGGAAGACCTTTAATGACTGCTTCTATTTCCTTAGGAGTTATGGGGTTGTTTAACTGGTTTATCTGTTCCTGATTTAACTTCGATACCTGGTATCTGTCTAGGAAATTGTCCATTTCCTGAAGATTTTCAAATTTTGTTGAATATAGGTTTTTATAGTAAGATCTGATGATTTTTTGAATTTCCTCTGAATCTGTAGTTATGTCTCCCTTTTCATTTCTAATTTTGTTAAATTGGACGCACTCTCTGTGTCCTCTCGTTAGTCTGGCTAAGGGTTTATCGATCTTGTTGATTTTCTCAAAGAACCAACTTTTGGTTCTGTTGATTCTTTCTATGGTCCTTTTTGTTTCTACTTGGTTGATTTCAGCTCTGAGTTTGATTATTTCCTGCCTTCTACTCCTCCTGGGTGTATTTGCTTCTTTTTGTTCTAGAGCTTTTAGGTGTGCTGTCAAGCTGCTAACATATGCTCTTTCCTGTTTCTTTCTGCAGGCACTCAGCGCTATGAGTTTTCCTCTTAGCACAGCTTTCATTGTGTCCCATAAGTTTGGGTATGTTGTATCTTCATTTTCATTAAATTCTAAAAAGTTTTTAATTTCTTTCTTTATTTCTTCCTTGACCAGGTTATCATTGAGTAGAGCATTGTTCAATTTCCACGTATATGTGGGCATTCTTCCCTTATTGTTATTGAAGACCAGTTTTAGGCCGTGGTGGTCCGATAGCATGCATGGGATTACCTCTATCTTTCTGTACCTGTTGAGGCCCGTTTTTTGACCAATTATATGGTCAATTTTGGAGAAAGTACCATGAGGAGCTGAGAAGAAGGTATATCCTTTTGCTTTAGGATAGAATGTTCTATAAATATCCGTTAAGTCCATTTGGCTCATGACTTCTCTTAGTCTGTCGACATCACTGTTTAATTTCTGTTTCCATGATCTGTCCATTGATGAGAGTGGGGTGTTGAAGTCTCCCACTATTATTGTGTGAGGTGCAGTGTGTTTTGAGCTTTAGTAAGGTTTCTTTTACGTATGTAGGTGCCCTTGTATTTGGGGCATAGATATTTAGGATTGAGAGTTCATCTTGGTGGATTTTTCCTTTGATGAATATGAAGTGTCCTTCCTTATCTTTTTAGATGACTTTTAATTGAAAATTGATTTTATTTGATATTAGAATGGCTACTCCAGCTTGCTTCTTCTGACCATTTGCTTGGAAAGTTGTTTTCCAGCCTTTCACTCTGAGGTAGTGTCTGTCTTTGTCTCTGAGGTGTGTTTCCTGTAGGCAGCAGAATGCAGGGTCCTCATTGCGTATCCAGTTTGTTAATCTATGTCTTTTTATTGGGGAGTTGAGGCCATTGATATTGAGAGATATTAAGGAATAGTGATTATTGCTTCCCTTTATATTCATATTTGGATGTGAGGTTATGTTTGTGTGCTTTCATTCTCTTTGTTTTGTTGCCAAGACGATTAGTTTCTTGCTTCTTCTAGGGTATAGCTTGCCTCCTTATGTTGGGCTTTACCATTTATTATCCTTTGTAGTGCTGGATTTGTAGAAAGATATTGTGTAAATTTGGTTTTGTCATGGAATATCTTGGTTTCTCCATCAATGTTAATTGAGAGTTTTGCTGGATACAGTAACCTGGGCTGGCATTTGTGTTCTCTTAGGGTCTGTATGACATCAATCCAGGATCTTCTGGCCTTCATAGTTTCTGGCGAAAAGTCTGGTGTGATTCTGATAGGTCTCCCTTTATATGTTACTTGACCTTTTTCCCTTACTGCTTTTAATATTCTTTCTTTATTTTGTGCGTTTGGTGTTTTGACAATTATGTGACGGGAGGTGTTTCTTTTCTGGTCCAATCTATTTGGAGTTCTGTAGGCTTCTTGTATGTCTATGGGTATCTCTTTTTTTAGGTTAGGGAAGTTTTCTTCTATGATTTTGTTGAAGATATTTACTGGTCCTTTGAGCTGGGAGTCTTCACTCTCTTCTATACCTATTATCCTTAGGTTTGATCTTCTCATTGAGTCCTGGATTTCCTGTATGTTTTGGACTAGTAGCTTTTTCCGCTTTACATTATCTTTGACAGTTGAGTCAATGATTTCTATGGAATCTTCTGCTCCTGAGATTCTCTCTTCCATCTCTTGAATTCTGTTGGTGAGGCTTGTATCTACAGCTCCTTGTCTCTTCTTTTGGTTTTCTATATCCAGGGTTGTTTCCATGTGTTCTTTCTTGATTGCTTCTATTTCCATTTTTAATTCCTTCAACTGTTTGATTGTGTTTTCCTGGAATTCTTTCAGGGATTTTTGCGATTCCTCTCTGTAGGCTTTTACTTGTTTATTAATGTTTTCCTGTGCTTCCCTAAGTGTGTTCATGTCTTTCTTGAAGTCCTCCAGCATCATGATCAAATATGATTTTGTAACTAGATCTTGCTTTTCTGGTGTGTTTAGATATTCCATGTTTGTTTTGGTGGGAGAATTGGGCTCCGATGATGGCATGTAGTCTTGGTTTCTGTTGCTTGGGTTCCTGCTCTTGCCTCTCGCCATCAGATTATCTCTAGTGTTACTTTGTTCTGCTATTTCTGACAGTGGCTAGACTGTCCTATAAGCCTGTGTGACAGGAGTGCTGTAGACCTGTTTTCCTCTCTTTCAGTCAGTTATGGGGACAGAGTGTTCTGCTTTCTGGCGTGTAGTTTTTCCTCTCTACAGGTCTTCAGCTGTTCCTGTGGGCCTGTGTCTTGAGTTCACCAGGCAGCTTTCTTGCAGCAGAAAATTTGGTCTTACCTGTGGTCCCGAGGCTCAGGTTCACTCGTGGGGTGCTGCCCACGGGCTCTCTGCAGCGGCAGCAACCAGGAAGACCTGTGCCGCCCCTTCCGGGAGCTTCAGTGCACCAGGGTTCCAGATGGTCTTTGGCTTTTTCCTCTGGCGTCCGAGATGTGTGTGCAGGGAGCAGTCACTTCTGGTTTCCCAGGCTTGTCTCCCTCTCTGAAGGTTTAGCTCTCCCTCCCACGGGATTTGGGTGCAGAGAACTGTTTATCCAGTCTGTTTCTTTCAGGTTCCGGCGGTGTCTCAGGCACAGGGGTCCTGCCGCTCCTGGGCCCTTCCCCACGAGAGCCCAGAGGCCTTATACAGTTTCCTCTTGGGCCAGGGATGT